>NC_092875.1:245237135-246437135 GCF_028372415.1 Notamacropus eugenii
GGTTCTATTGTGGCCTATCTGTGAGAATTGTGCTTTCATCACTGATCCCAGGGGTTCAGAGTATTTTAGTATTTAGTATTCTTAGTATTTTGCTCATAGTGCTGTTGTCATTCTTTGTCTTTTGATCTCAAAGAGGACCATGACATCAGGGAGGTGATACCATGACTTGCAAGTGAATTGGATTTAAGTGAGAGAGGGTTGTACAAAGTCATGAGCCTCACTTTCACCTCCAAAGCCATCTGGGTCCAGTAGTAAGATATAGATCAGCATTACTGGGGATGGCCCAGGATACAGTGGGGGATCTTGGCCTTTTCAAGCTAAAATGTTTAGCAGGTCTCAGTTTGACTGAGGCAACACCCATTTAGTGATTAAGGCTTATTAAGAATTGAGGCAGAGAATGGCCTCTTTACCTAGTAAATAATAATAATAATAAATAAAAAGAAATAAGAAATTTTAAAAATCAGTCTGGGAGGGGAAGACCTCAGGGTTTCCTAGTATTTTGTTAATGGTCTCACAGGGAAAAAACCATGGAGACAGCCAGCTGTGAACTCCTTGTCAAAGATTTAATGCCTGGCAATCAGTTCTAAATGCCAAGTCTAAGTGGAATGACCCTGGTCACCCTGGAACCTTCTGGTTTATGAAAACCTCATTCCTTACAATCCTATTCTCTCTGTTATCATTTCTTTTGCAGGTGATGATCTAGATAAATTGCTAGAGAAAATGCAGCAGAGAAGAGGGGACAATGTGGTTACCCCTTTCAACGGCGATGTTAATGAATGTGTATCATCTCAGGAGGCAGCTGCCATGATTCCCACACAGAACCTGGGTAATGTTTCTTCAAACTAGACACCTGGAAATAAGTTCTTAATAAAACCGATAAAATCTGAATCCTATTGAAAGCTCCAAGGATTCTTCTCTCAGTCCATCCCATCATGGTTTAGTAGAAAAATCACTGGACTGAGAGTCAAGAGATTTGGGCCAAGTCCCAGCCCTTGAGAGTTACTATTTGTGTGACCATGAACACATCACTTAAGCCCTTTAAGCCTCATCTATAAAATGGAGATAATAATTGTAATACCCACCTCACAGGGTATTAAATATGAAGAAAATGTTTTGTAAACAAAGTACCATGTAACCAAGAGTTGTTGGGGGTTTTTTTGGGTGGGGGGTGGATATAGTCCTGTAATTTCTTCAGGTAATTTTATTTTTATCATGCTAGAGTATTTCTTTTTAGCAACAGGCTCAGTCTAGTGTTCTAGGTTGATGAGTTCCTAGAATTTGGGGAAAAAAAGTGAGATTTTCATCTTATCTTTTTTTTTCTCAAAAGACTTCAGCTGAACTCAGTGCTCTTTCCTTAGTTGTGTGTGTTTTTCTGTGTTTGGTTTAGTACTTCACAAGAGGATGCTTGGATAAGACCCAGGCTCCCAGAGTTGATGAACCCTTTCTTGTGTTTTGGTGGCCTTCTTCCATAACCCTTTAGGCTAATACTTTAACTGGGAGATGCTGCAGCAAAATCTGCATGTCTTCTGTCTCAAGCAAGCCATGAGAGACTCACTGAGCAAATAGTTCTAAAGTACAGGAAGTAGAAGCCCTCTGAATTGAAACTTCAGGAGCATGGAGGGAAGTGGAAGAGGAAAGATCCAGAGAGAAAGTGGCTGCTGGGTGGATGATAAGGTTCATAACTATGCCCAAGCTACTTTCTGAAAGGAAAGAACAAAAGAAGGAACAGACAAGAAGGCAATCTAGAAAAGCTGTTTGAGAGGACCTGGTGATCACTGAAAAGACACGTGGCCTTGGACCTCTCCCTCACTCACACCTTAAGATGATGCCCCCCACTAATGCTGTAACATTTGTTAACTGTGAGTAGAGTACAGAGTATCTGTCTGATCAGAGGGAAGGCATAGGTATGAATCTTTTAAAAGATTTTTGTATTTGTCAAAACTGCAAAAATCAACTAAATCCTGCAAGTCCTCTTATGGAGGTCCCCCTGGAAGTCCCCCATGTTAATATTTTTGTACTTTTCCCTTCCCTCATCCAAGAAAAAAAAACCACACAAAAGAAAACCCCCTCTAAAAGTCAGAAGAAAAATAGTAATTTTGTGCTGAGTTATCAGTATTAAATATTAACAGCATTGTGCTGCAAGTAAGAGCTGGCCCACAGCTTTCCTAGTAGCCAGTATATGGGTAACAAGCTCCCCTGGAAGAAATCCCCTGCTATTCACTGGTGGTTGTTTTTTAAATTAACTTGCCTTTGGGTTTGATTCCTTAAAACATTAAGCATAGATTATTTGGATGATTAAAGTATTTTCTCCGGAAAGCTTTCCTACAGATTCCCACATAAAAGCCAGTGCTTTGAAAAAGCAATTTAACAGCATGAGCTCTGGTCTTTGTTTTTGTTGTATTTTATTTTATTTTTTTTCCCTCTAATTCTGATGACCCTAACCAGTGGTTATGAGTCCTTCTTCTGTCACTGATATAACTGAACACCCTGAAAAGCATTAGGTGATGTTTTCTGGCCAGCTGTGTTAGGGATCATATCGGTTCAGTAAATACAGGCATTAGCATTAGAATCTTAGCAGAATAATCTAGAGACTTCAGGTTACCGTCCATTTGCAAAATTGAAACACCATTAAAAGAAAAGGCTTCTATAGAAAGGGACTTTTAAGAATGTGACCATAGACTAGTCAGGCATGAAGGAGAGTGTTGACTGGATGCTTACTGGGCTATATAGTTCAGGAAAATTCATTGTAGTACAGGGTTACATGGTTCCTCAAATTTCTCCTCAGGCACACTGCCATTCCATTTCTTAATAGCATAACTCACCTTTTTCTTGATACATGGGCAATGTGCCATTTAACCCCATATCCTAAGACTTTGGAACTCTGAGATATGCAGTCACAGATAGGGCCTGGGTATTACTGCCGTTCCTAAAAAAAAAACAAAAACCTGTTCTTTCCCAGGTAACTGGTGACTGAAACCCTTTATTTGCATCTTCCCTATTTCCAATATAGAGATTACTGGGTGGATAATTAGGGAGAGTCAGAATTTTAGGTTGATGTGTGACTACTCCTTTGCGGTCATTGATATGACCAGTTAATCAGTGGGCAAGTGTTTAAGTGCTACTATGTGTCAGACCCTGTGCTGAGTAGTAGGGACCCAAAAATGTCCCCCTCCCCCTCAAAAAAGTCCCTGCCCTCAAGGTGCATACCTTCTAATGTGGGAGAGAACATGTAAACAGTTAGGTACATAGTCAGTAAACATTTATTCAGCACCTACTACGTTCCAGGCCTTGTGTTAACTGCTGAGGATACAAAGAAAGACAAAAGAGGAGCTCTCAGGGAGCTCAGAGGTATTCTGAGAGGGGAACTGCCCCAATTTTCCAAAGGTATCACACAGCTTCAGGGAAAGAGGATCAGCTGCATCAGAAAGTGATCGTTCTAGCAAAATGGGGCACTTTTCCTGCTATCCTGTAAGTGTGATGTGTCCCACAACGTTCAAGATGCTTTGCTAACTGCCACTACTATGAAGGCAAATTAATCCTGTCCTTATGGCTTTTTTGTTTCATTTTAGATGTAGATAATGACACCTTCCAAATTTATCAACCACAGCTCACAGTTGCCAGAAAACTCTTATCTCAGGTATGTGCCATAGCGGACAGTGGCAATCAAAGCCTGGACCTGGGCCACTTCAGCAAAGTGGATTTTATCATTATAGTCCCGCGTTCAGAAGTTCTAGTACAACAAACTCTTCAACGAATTCGACAATCAGGTAAGTTGGAAGCATGTAAAAAGGAGCCCCAACATAAATACAGACTTAGATAGAAGCCCCCTTTTTCTCTTCTTTTTTATCCAAATGCTCATAGGACAATTGCATTATCGTGCTGATAGTGACAGTATTTGGAATTTTCATGTATTTTTCCATCAAAGGTCTATCATTATTTTTCTTCTAGGGAAGTGTATGTTTTGTCAGTTACAGCTTAGCTCATTAATTTGGGAAGTAAATGTGATAATTAACTTCAGTTAACCAGCATGAATGGGATATTGGGTATTTTAGTTAACTGGACCCTCTTACCACAACCAGCTAATTGAGAGATAACTGCACCTCTACCACCTAACTGAGAAATAGCTTAATTATTCAGTGAAACTTCTCAGGGCAAGGATGCTTCTTCAGAGACTAGAGGGTTCTCTGCCACCTGGATTTCTAGAAAAATTTGTGTAGATCAATTAAATAGTTTTAGATCAGTGAAATAATCTTAGAAATACAATGTTATACCAACCACAAATCCTCGGTATAGAAACCTGCCCAGATTGACTCACTTTGAAAGAGGCTTCATAAAAAGAAATAAAGTTGCCTCTTGTGCCTTTAGTCAAACAAAATAAATTCAAAGGGGAAAAAAATGCTGTTTTTCATGATCCTTCATCTAGGTAGAAGCAGAAAGCTTCAGAAGTCTAAAAGAAATAAAGAGATATTTTAAAAATAAAGAGAATCTCAAAAATGTTAGAAGATAGAAGTGGTTCTGGGAAAAAGAGAACATTGGAAAAGTGCTTGTGAAAGTAATCAGATTTTAAGACACCATGGAAAAAAGTGTGAATGTGAAGTTGCCTCTGGTTTTCTTAGCTGCAAAATAAATTTAGCTACAGGCTGAACTGTAGTTCTATAGTTGGAGAAACACAAAGTACTTGAAGACTTAAGAAGTTCTTAGAAAATTGCAAGCAAGTAAAAATGAATGGAAGTTCGTGTTGAATGATAGAATTTTAGAGTTGCAAAGAACCTTCGTAATCATTTTGTCTAACCCCCTTATTGAACAAATATGAAAATGAAAGGGCCCTGCCCAGGGTTCCCCAGCTAGTTAGTGACAGAGCAGAGACCCAAACCTTGGATTTCCATCTCCCAGGCAAGCATGCTTTCCTTGACAATGAAGAGTTTGAAGGAAGGTTAATCAGTTAATGGGTCAGCAAGCATTTATTATGCATCTATTGTGTGGTGGGGACAAAAAAGCCATAAATGAAATAGCCCCGCTCCTCAAGGTGCTTTTGCTGATAGAGACCATTGGCATGTCTATTAAAAATATGCAAAAACTATACCAAATAAATACAAAATAATTGAGGAGGGAGGGAGGCACTGTCTGGTAGCTGAAAAAGAACAGGAAAGGCCTCATTTAGGAGGTGTTCCTTGAACTGAGTTTTGAAGGAGGCCAAGGATTCTGGAGGAGGGCATTCTAGGTATGAGCAACAGCCTGGACAGACTAAGTAGGTGGAATGTCATGTGTAGAGCTGGTCTGGTTGGGCCATCAAGTAAGTAAAAGGGGAGTAGTGTGTATATGTAACAAGCCTAGAGAGACAGGCTGGAACCAAGTTGTCAAAAATGAATACCAGTACCCTTCCCTTATCCAAAATAAATACCTCCAGTTTCTTCAACCTGTTATTTTATGGAATTAGTTTATTGTTTTAAATATGTTTTTTACTTATTTCATTAGATATTTCCCAATTACATGTTTTTAACATTCATTTTTTAAAACTTTTTGAGTTCCAAATTCTCTCTCTCCTTCCCATCCCTCCCCCAGCATGGAGAAGACAAGCAATCTATCGATTATACCTGCTAAGTCATGCAAAACCTGTTTCTGGCGTTGGTTTATTAACATAAATTAGCATCAAGCTGCCAAAATACAATCAGATCTTAATTCATGGTGGATAAGGGTCATGGTAGCTTGCTATAACTACGATTCTGCTACCCCTTTTCTACCCTTAAGAGAACTGTTGGTGAAAAGCAGTCTTAGGAGGGAGGATTCATTGAGGGCGAGGGTATCAAGAGGTTAGAAGAGAATAGGGAGTGTCTTGCCTGGATTTCTCCTTTGCTCCAATTACCTTTTTTTTACTTATTTACTTATTTATTTATTTTTTAAGTTATTTTTCATAATTTTCACAAATGTATCTCATCTCTTCTAGGTGTGTAAGATCTTTGAGAGCAGAGGTCGCATAGTTTTTTAGCTTTATTTAGTCACTGACATGCTCATAGTTGTCACTTAATAAACGTGAGTGAGGCTGAAGTGGAAAAAGAAAGTGGAAATTCTTCTCCTTCCTAGAAGAATGTCATAAATTGATACCTAAACCCATTGATGCTATTAAAACATCAAGCCACATAAGTCAAACATGAATGGAATGACCTTGAGTTACACATTTATATTTAAACTTATTCTACCATATCCTTCTTAAGGCTGATTTTAAGGTGCTAGAGACTTTGGTGATGGTGGTGGTGGTAGGGCAGGGAGCAAAAATCGGAGCTAAGGAGAGAATGGTGCACTTTAGGAAATGGTCTTCTGAGGTATTTTTGCTGTCATCTTTGTAGCCCTCTTCCAGTCACCCAAAATTTAAACAATGAAGAACATGTGCTAGGATCAGAGGGGAAAGGGAAAGTTACAGGATTTTGGAGCAGGAAGAAACCCTAGACGTCTTCGATCCCTACTCCCCATTATTGTCGTTGTCCAGTCATTTCAGTAGTTCCAACTCTTTGTGACCCCGTTTGGGATTTTCTTGGAAGAGACACTGGAGCGGTTTGCCATTTCTTTCTTCAGCTCATTTTACAGACCAGGAAATTGAGGAAAGCAGGGTTAAATGATGTGTCCAGGGTTACACAGCTAGTAAGTATCTGAAGCCAGATTTGAACTCAAGAAGAAGACCAATCACTCTATCTGTTGTACCAGCTCACTACTTATCCACCCCCATCATACAGATGAGAAAACTGAATTGAAATATCTTGGCCAGAAGTGGCAACGTTAGGACTAGTCTTTGGGTCTTGTTTACTGGTGCTCCTTAAGCTATCACCTTCTGCCTTATGTAAGTTATAGACCACCCTGGCCTTGTAAGGAGAGAAAGAGAGAAAGAAAAAGACAAAATGAGACAAGAACACGTTACTGGATGAGGAGGCCCCTTCTTCCAGTGCAAGTTGGCACCTTCACTGTAATTATACTCCTGAAGACTTGCTTGGGATACTGAGACATTAAGTGACTTGCACAACGTGTGTCAAAAGTAGAATTTAAACACACACACTCCCTCCTGGCTTCAAGACCAGTTTTCTATGACCTGGGCCACACTGCCTCCCTTTGAGCTTGTAGAAAAAACCAACAACTGAGAATTGCTTTGCATAAATACGCCTGAAAAAATGAATTCGTATTTTGAGAACCAAAGAGTTCTCAGCAGGATGTAACAGATAGATGACCAGAAGGAGAGTCAGAAGATCAACATTCTGATCCCAGCACTGGAGCTTCCTAGTTGTGTAGGCTGTTCACTGAAACCCTCTGAACCTTAATCTGCACACCCCCCCCAACCAGTTCCCCCACTCCATCAAAGAGAAATAATATACTGCCTACCCTCACAGAGTTGTGAAAAAATTACTTGGTAAACCCTAAAACTCTTTATGAAGATTGTTGTTGAAAGTAGTTTTCAGACAACAAATAACCAAAAAATATGTATTTTTAGCAAAACTTGTGTTTGATGAGGAAAATAACTAAAAAAAATTTAAGCATTAAATCAATCACTTAATCAACCAGCATTTATCCTAGGACCTGGTGATTAAAAGAAAGACAAAAGTAAAACAATATTTAATAGAAGATACAACATGGGCACTTATTAATGTATATAGAATGTGACCAAAATGAATGCAGTGATCAAGTTTTGTGCATAGAGTTCAGAAGAATTCATTCATTCAGTGACATTTATTAACTTCTTAGTGTGGGCCAGGCACTATGGTATATACATAGAAAAGAAAGAAACAAAGCAATCTTAGTCCCTTGTGTATGCATCACATACCTTTCTCTATGTGGTGGGAGCTAGAAAAGTTAGCAGTTAACTCATTTATGTAGCATGCTAAAGTTGACAGAAGTGTGTGTTTCTTCAGTAATTCTATGGGTGGGGCAGCTAGAGTACTGGCCTGGAGTCAGGAAGACTCATCTTCCTGAGTTCAAATCCAGTCTCAGATATTTCCTAACTATGTGACCTTGGGCAAGTCATTTAACCCTGTTTGCCTTAGTTTCCTCATCTGTCAAATGAGCTGGGAAAGGAAATGGCAAAGCATTATAATATCTTTGCTAAGAAAATCTCAAATGGGGTCATAAAGAGTTGGACATGTCTGAAAAATAACAAAATACTATGGACAGGTAGTATAAACTTTTGTAAACCCTTAAAAAAAATTAGGAAAGTGAGATTCAAGAAGATTGCAAGTGGTTGGGGGATAGGGGCTGGCCCCACTCCTTCTTGACTCAATGAAGATAGGGAGTTGAAGCTATAGGACTAATCCCCCAAGAAAGAGTATCTTACAGAACATATCCAAATGTCTCCAGCTATACCAGGTGTAGGCAGTGACCTCCCCTGGCTGGGGCCAAGAAAAGAATTATCTCATCTCTGGCATGGAGATAGCAGGTTGGGGAGACAGAAAGCTGGCTACAGAACTGTAAGTGCCCCCGGGCTTTCAAATGTATCAGCAGATTCCTTCATTGAATCTAACATTTTCCAGATCAAAGATTTGCTTTTAAAAGTTTCCTACAGACTCTCAGCATGTCTCTCCAGACATTCCTGACAAATACATAAAATTGGTGTGCTTTGATTATTTTAAGATCTTTTTCCTGTGAGTCCTTGAAAGGTCAGAAAATTGTTGATACATCTAAAATTTCATGAAATCAAACAAATACTTGTATTCACAGGGAAGACAGCTAAAATCTAGATTGCTTTTTAAAATCTTCCATACCATATATTACACAGAAGATTTGGTGTTGGGTTAGAGAGGGAAAGATTTTGAAAATCTTGGGTATATATACTTTTAAAAAAAATTACACCCTACACGTCAGAACATGTTTTATGCAGATAATCTTGCAATATTGTTGGCTATTCATTAGTCTTTTTGACACGTGGACATCACAAAACTCCCTGATGCATATCAATTTTCCTTAACTTATAGAAGGAGAAGGGAAAAATTTGAAACTCTTCCGACATTTGCAGCTGATTAGCTCCTTCTAGTGATGGACACTAGAAGATTTTCTTCCCCTTTGGTTCTGTTTATCTACTGTCTTACCCACATACATGTCTCCTTGGATTCATTCCCCTCTTGCATCTCAGGGCCAGGGATGAATTGAAGTTGCTCTTTTGTATCATTTAAGGACAGAGTTCTTTTTTTTTCTTTCCAGTAAAATTATAAGCCTTTTTTACATTGCTTTATCCAGAAGCTACATCTTAAGTGAAAGTGAAAAATTGGCCCTTATGGCTAGATCATTCCTGATTGTAATATGCATGGTATCTGAAAATTTTTCTTTTATAAGTTGACTTAGGGTCTAGGGCCAGATGGGTGGCTCTGATTCCTTCAGCACAGAGTCCTTTCTCTGTAGCGTGAATTGATATAATTCAGCAAGCATCTCTCATGTTTACTGTGTACAAGACATCAAGGAAATAAACTCAAAAAGAGAATCCTATCCCTTAAAGGAATAGAATTTTGCCAGTGGAGATGGGAATTACAACACACATGCAGACAAGTCAGAAAAGGTCATTTCAGGAGAATATGTACCAAAGGAGGGTGGTACCAAGTTGCAGATGAATAAGTAAAAACTTCTTGTAGGAGGTAGTTACCTGAGCTTAGCAGAAAAGAGAGCTAGGGATTCTAAGAGATAGAAGTATGAATGAATTGCCTCCCAAGCATCACAGACAACCTGGGCCAAAGTACTGAAGTAGGGAAAGGAGAACTGAATTGAGTGGACAGTTTGGTGGGCCAGTCTGTCTCTCGTGCTTGAAGAGGGCCAAAATGATGTCACTGTGTTGAGGTAAAGGTATAGTGTGTCCAACTGAGGCCAATCAGACCAATATGAGCTCAGAAGGCTCTACCACAGGTCAGGTGGTAGAGCACAGGTCAAATAACCCATATGAACATCTGGAGTGGAGATGCTTATAAAGGAAGTAATGAATCTGGAAAGGCATATAGGAATCAAATGATGGAGGGCTTTACCGTGCCAAAGTAAGAAGTTTGAATTTGTCCTAGAGGCAATAGGGAAACCACACAAGATTCCTGAGTGAAAAAGTGAGGTGATCTGACCTGTGCTTTAGGAAAATTATTTTTGGCAGTTGTTTGGGTTTGGAAAGGAGAAGAGCTATATGTATAGAATGGTAGCTTGTGGGAAGAGAAAGACCAAGTGAAAGTTTTGTGAAGAGGAGGGTGGATTGATGGGCTGCAGCAGGAAAGGAACCAGTTGACAGAGAGGTGGAAGAGGAAAGGGAGAAGGTGACCAAAATTTAATTAAAGTCAGTTTCAAGTAAACAGACATTGACTAAGAGCCTGCCGCCTGCAGTGTTGTGTTAGAAGGTAAGGGGTGGGGATGGGGGGCGGAGTTTAGTTTATACAAGATGCAGTCTACTCTCACAGAATTCCTGTTTTAGTGAAGATAATAGGAGACGTTCCTCTTACTCCTTATTCTCTTTTTCTCCTTTATTCTCACAACAACCTTGTGAAGTAGACGTTGTGAGGATATATTACCTCTGTTTTGCAAAAGAGGAAACTGGACTTTGAAAAAATGGATAGCAATAGTGATAATAATAAAAATCAGCATTTTATAGAACTTTCAAGTTTGCCAAGTAGTTTCCATGTTATCTCATTTGATCCTCATAACAACCCTGGGAGATAGGTACTATTGTTATCCTCATCTTAATAATAAAGACAGCTAACATTTACGGAGTGCTTACTGTATGGAAGGAAATGGCAAATCACTGCAAGTACCTTTGCCAAGAAAACCCCAAATGGGGTCACAAAGAGTGGGACATAACTGAACGACAACACTGCTATGTGCCAGGCACTTTGGGAGGTGAGTGCAATCGTCATCCTCATTTTACAGCTGAGGAAACTGAAGCAGGTTAAGTACCTGGCCCTGGGTCATAGAGCTAGCAAGTGTTTACAACAGGATTTTAACTCTTGTCTTCCTGACTCAAGGCCCAGTACTCTATCCACTGTGTCACCTAACTACCTTCCAAATAAGTGACTTACTAGGTTTACACAAGCTGCTAGCACTCTGACCCAGGTAAAAGGGAGCTATTTCATTAAGATTTTCCAGGTCTTGAACTTGCTAACTCCCCTTCTGCCAACTATTTCCCCCTTTCAGCTTGGTGACCTGAGGTAGCATAACGTATAACGCTATGAACAGAATTTGGAGTTAGATGACCTAAGCCAAAAGCCTCACTCTACCAGTTACTGCCCATGTGATCTTAGGCAAGTCACTAAACTTTGTGGGCTTTTGTCTCCTCATTTTTCTTGTAAAAATGAAAGTGGTAGCCTTAAATGACCTCTAAGTTCCCTTCAATTCTAGGGCTGTGATTGAATTTTAACTATGGTTGGTTAAGAGAGGAAGTTTTTAATCTTGTTTGTGTCATGTGGTTCTTTTGGCAGTCTGGTGACATTTATGGAATACCCTGTAAATGGCACAGTGGATAAAGCACTAGATCTGCACTCAGGAAGACTCATGTTCCTGAGTTAAAATCTGGCCTCAGACGCTTACTAGCTGCGTGACCCTGGGCAGGTCACTTAACTCTGCTTGCCCCAGTTTCCTCATCTGTAAAATGAGCTTGAGAAGAAAATGGCAAACCACTCCAAGTACTTTTGCCAAGAAAACCCCAAATGGGGTCACAAAGAGTTAGACACAACTGAAAAAAAGTGACATGTATGTGCATATATCTATATATCTGTCTATCTATATATATGACTTTTAGAAGAGATATTGAAATATCTTTATTAACATAATAAAGTTCCCAGACCCTAGGTTAGGAACATCTAGTATACTGCAAAATATCTTAGAAGACCTGTTGACAGTGTTCTAAGTTACTTCCAATAACAAAATGTGAGATTTAATATAGAACATTTAGGTAGGAAGAGTCTTGAAATTATCTTTCCTTCAGCCAGAACTCCTAGGTTGGTCCTTTCTGATAGACATCTTTTCTGGTGTTGAAAGACTGTCAGAATAGCTGGAGTTTCTCATGAAAACACGTTTCCATAAAACAGCTCCTCTCATGGTCACTCATTATACTCGTTGGAAAAAATGTTACTTTATCTGTCCTTTACTGTCCTCTCCAGAACTGGACCTTAGGCCTGGTTGCTAACCAGTCATTCACCTGTGCTTTGAAGAATTTCAAACTCTGATCCCTGACACTAGAAGATGATAGTCACTACTTGACCCTTGTTGATGAGTCAAAGCTCCTTCCAAAGCTTATTTCTAGAAATTCCTTGTCTTCTATATACTTAATTGTCTGCTCTCCTGTATGAAACTGGTGCCAGATTTATATGACTTTCTTTCTTGACTTCTGGGCACATAATTCCTTCCCTCTACTTCTGGTTTGATGTTTTATGTATCTTTCCTTTTGTCTCCCTGCATCCTGGACATTCATGGGGTGTATTGTAAGTTTTGTAACCTAAATAATAATCAACAAGCATTTACCAACCTTCAGTGTACCTACTGTGTGCTCCCAAGGAGTGTACTGTCTGTGGTGGAGACAACATAGGTAGTAGGATCATAGATGTAGAGCTGGAATGGAGTCTCAGAAAACAGCAAGTCCAAACCTCATTTTATAGAAGAGACCTAGAGAGATTAAGTGGCATGCTCACATAAATACCCTTTAAACCCAACCTTTTTTAACTTTAAGGCTAGGACTCTGCTTACTCCACCACACTGCCTTTCTGATGGACATTAGACTGTCCATTTATAAATATAGGCAAAATAAATACAGAATTAAATATAAGGCAGTTTAAGGAGAGAGTGTAACCAGTATTTGGGAAAGGGGATCAGGAGAGCCTTCAGGTGAAAGATAAAGTTTGAACTGAGTCCTGAAGGAAGTAGGAAATTCTTTGACACAGAGATGAGGAGGGAGAGCATTCCAGCCATGGTGGACAGCCAGGGTGAAGACATGGTGACTGAGGTGGAATTCCATGTATGTGTGTATGTATAAAACAAAAAACCCAGTTTGACTAGGCTGGAGAGTGAGACAAGGGAGTAATAAATAATGAGGCTAGAAACTTTATAGGGACCAAGCTGCAAAAGGCTTTAAAAGGCAAACAGAGGAGTTTGGTTTATGTTTTGTCATAGAGGCTATATTCAATCATTTTTGACTCTGACACCATTTGAGGTTTTCTGGGCAGAAATACTGGACTGGTTACCATTTCTGTCTAATGCTCCTTCTACAGATGAGGAACTGAGGCCAACAGGGTTAAGTGATTTGCCCAGAGTCACACAGCTTGGAAGTGTCTGGGGCCAGATTTGAACTCAGGAAGATGAGTCTTCCTGCCTCCAGGCCTGTCACTATTTACTGTACCAGCTAGCTGCCTAAGGAGTCAGGAGGACTTGAGTTCAAATCTAGCCTTAGACATTTACTAGCTGTATGACCCTGGGCAAATCATTTGCCAGTCTAAGCCATCGGGGCAGAAATTGTGTAAAATTTGTAAAAGGTGCTTGAAAAGATGACTTTTCTATTCACTTTGTGTTGTAATTTATTCTTAGTTTTTCTGTCCCTATTAGTACTTTTGTATGATAAACATATCCCCTTCCATTTTGTGCCATCTTAAATTATAAAAATATGAATTCACAAAAATATTAATAATAATCTGGGAGGGGATTAATGGAGAGATAAACAATAGAGAATGCATCAGAAAAAAGATACAAAAAAAAAAGCCCTATGAGCCACTCACATCTTGCAGTATGCAGTAAGAAGTCAGTGCTTCTGAAATTATATAGTACAGCTTTATGTGAAAGGGTGAAACTAAGAACTTTTGAGATGCTTATTATATGCAGATGCACTGTGGTATAGAAGGAAGAATGTTGAATTAAGAGTGAAAAGCAACATGGACTTAAAGTCTTTGTGCCTTAGTTTCTGCATCTGTGGAATGGTAATAACAATGCCAGTAGCCCCTAATTGACAAGGTCATTGTGAGCACAGTTGTAACTAGTCAGAGTGACCAAGACCTTGTCCAGAATACTAACATTTAGGAGGTAAACTTCTTTCTCGTGTCAGTTGTCTGGCTTGCCATCCTTATGCCCCGTGGCTCTCCACTGGTGACCCCTTCCTCCCTGCTGCATTCCTCCCCCTGTCTTATCTCCTGCTTGGGATTTCGAGGCCTAAGGCCTCTTCTCCTGGTGATACTGCACTTGACCAGAATGAACTGTCTTCTGCAACCCTTCACCCAAATACAACAGGATAAATTTGTCCCAGGAAACAGAATTCCTAGTTATGGCTCTAATTATGAGGATCAAGTGATATGCTTTGTAGGATGTTTTATAAACCTTAAGTATTATGTAGAAATGAGAAATTTTAAAAAAGAAAAAAAAAAAAGCTTATTAGGGAGGCCATGGACTAATTTTTTCCTCTGAAGACTAGCTGCTCATGTGTTGGAATCAAATCAAAGAATCAAAAATTTCTTTCTGAATTTTTCAGATGGGTAGCTTTAGTTTGTAATTGCAAAGACCTGGTTATAGCTGCAAGAACTGCATGGAATGGTCATTGGCTCCCCCTTCTCCCTCTAGACTTACTCATTTAGGCTTTAGGTTAAATTTTCATTAGTTTGGCCCTCCTTGCCAGAGGCACAATGGGAGTTGAAAGAAATTCACTTACTCTAGCCTACGTATCAAGCAGACTTGAGAAATTTTTTGCTGAAGGGTAATAAGTTGGTCTGAAGGAAAGACTTTGACCAGAAGAGCCATTTTCTCTGCAGGGCGAGTGTAGTCATTATCCTGAGTCACAAAGGAGCTGAAAGATGGGCTGATTAGCCCTAGATATTTTTTGGAGGGGACAGAATCTCAAAAGAGATAACATTCCCTCTAAGTAAGAGAACCCTTAACAGCTGAAGGTAGCTTCAGTAGATAAAGCAGCTTAAGCTAGAGACTAGCTGCAGATCCTGATAGGAGCTCACGTTTACATAGGACTTTAAGGTTTATGGTTGTTCAGTCCTGTCAGACTCTTGGTGACGCCATTTGGGGTTTTCTCAGCAGAGATGCTTGAGTATCCTTCTCCGGCTTATTTTACAGATGAGGAAACTGAGGCAAAAAGAGTTAGGTGACTTGCCCAGGGTTGCACAGCTAATAAGTGTGGGAGACCACATTTGAACTCAGGAAGATGACATTTTCTTGACTCCAGGTCTGGATCTCTCTCCACTGTGAGACCTAGCTGCCCTAAGGTGCCCTTCACAAATCTATTAATCTCTCAATCAACAATGATTTCTTAAGTGCCAATAAAATGCCAGCCACTGAGATTTCAAGTACCAAGAATCTAGCAGTCCCTGCTGGCAAAGATTTTATATTCTGCTGGGCGAAATAACAGTTGCATATATAAATACACAGAAATACATAAATACATAATAAACACATATACATAAATATAATGTGAATAAAGGCAAATAGAACCCATTAACTCATGCTGTGATTCCTGTTTTCCAGATGAGAAAGTTAAAATTTAGAAAAGTTTAAGTGGCTTACATAGGATTAATAAGTATCTGAGTGAAGAGTTGAAACCAGGCCGTCCTGGCTGTGCCACTCTGACTCCTGATACTAGCAGTTCAGCCAAGAGAAAACTCAACAACATAGGAGAGTAGCAGCTCTGTTTGAGGTAGTTAGGTTGTACAGTGGATGGAGCCTAGACCTTGACTTGAATTGAAATTCAGCCTCAGACACTTGCTAGCTGTGTAACCCTAGTCAAGCCCCTTAACCGCTGCCTCAGTTTCCTCAGTTGTAAAATGAGGATAATAATAGCTCTTACCTTGAAGGGTTGTTGTGAGAATCGAATGAGATATTTCTAAAGCACTGTAGCACAGTTTCTTTCACATAGTAGGCACTTTATAAATGCTCATTCCTTTCCTTCTAGGAGAAGCAGCAAGTGCAACCTTTTCTCAGCCTTCCTACAGCCATCCTCATGTCATTGTCCTCTTTATAAGTTATTCTGTTTAATCGTATCATTTCCCTGCTAGATTCAAAGAAGGGAATTTCTTTTATGGAGGAGCTACAGCTCAGAGCAGGATTTTCCTCAGCAGACTTCAGTGACTATTAGCGACAGCAATCACGGATGGGAAAGAACATTTGATTAGATATATTTTCAGTGCACGTCTTCAGCTGCTTTTCAAAGCTCCAGAACTACCTCTGATTCCAGCTGCAGGAGGGAATAGGGTCATAGCAGGGGATAGAAGTGAAACAGAGAAATGAAAATCTTATATTTGCTCTTCAGACTTGCAATGGGGAACATGCACAGAGGGAAAAATGTTTTTACTAAATCCAGGAGCTTGTTAACAATAAGGCTTATTTTAACACTTCTCCAAAGATCAGGAATCAGCATTTAAAGTGATTTGTTTCTGCACCTGATGTTCTTTCTTTGTATTGATTCATGCAAATAAAAGTACATGTATTTTTTTTCCTTCGGACAGGTGTTCTTGTAGACTTGGGTCTGGAAGAAAATGGAACGGCTTATCAGAGAGCCGAAAAATACGTTGTTCGGCTAGACAATGAAATTCAGACCAAGTTTGAAGTTTTTATGAGAAAAGTCAAACAGAATCCATACACACTGTTTGTTTTGGTTCATGACAACTCTCACGTGGAACTGACAAGGTGATTGCTTCCGAGTGAGCTAGTAAAAAGTTACTTTTCTGACAGGGATCATTGGGTCTTAAGCAGTTTTCAAAAGATGGTGGTTGGGAGAACCCAGGTCCCCTAATCTCTGGTGTCTCCTTGTATACCTTTGTTCTTTACCTTGATGACAACTTTTTAAATTCCTTTAATTATCAAGGCAGTGGTTCAACAAGCATTTAATAAGTGCCTACTATGTGCCAGACACTGTACCAAAAAATTCAGAAAAGTTTAAGTGGCTTACATAGGGTTAATAAGTATCTGAGTGACGAGTTGAAAGCAGATCTTCCTAACTGTGCCACCCTGATTCCTATGCCAGGGATCCAAAAAGGGGGCAAAAGAATTGAGAGCCCCAGTCTGCTTCTAATGGGAGAGACAACATTCAAATCACTAGGTATGTGCAAGAGAGGTACAGAGAATATAGGGGGAAACATTAGCTACTCAGGATACTTACAAAAGGTCTCCTGTAGAATGTAGGATTTGAATTGAATTTTGTAGGAAGCTAGGAAAACTAAGAGATGGGCGGCGGGGGGTGGCGGGGTGCGTAAGGGGGAAACAAGCATTTATTAAGCATCTACCTTATTCCAGGCGCAGTGGTAAGTGCTTAACAAATATTTAAGGAGGTGGAGGGGAACATGCAGGCATGGAGGACAGCCATCTTGAGATAGATAGACAGTTGGTAGCGTTAGCTGGAATGGATCAGAAATTCTTATTCACAGTAATACTGCTTTAAAGTAGGGGTTCTTAGCTTTTTGTGTGTTATGGACTCCTTTTGGAAGCTAATAAAATTTATGGATCCCTTCTCAGAAGAATTCATAAAATAAAATACATAGGATTGCAAAGAAAACCAATTATATTGAAAATCAGTTATAAAAAATACTTTTAAAAGCAAATTCACATATGTATCCAGGTTAAGAATCCCTCAGAGTATCACAGACCTCAAAAGTTCTTTCTCAGGTGTGAAAAATAAGGGATTTTTGGGAGAAGTAAATATTGGGAAGGGAAATTGACAAAACTCTTCATAAGCTTTCCCTACTTCACTTTCTTTAAATTCAGTGTTATCTTCAGTTTCCAATTCACTCCCTCCAAACTCCTCTTCTGTTCCCAAGAAAAACAAAACCCATTATAAGTACATTCACACACACATATGTAGATGTCATATATGGGGCAGCTAGGTAGCACAGTGGATAGAGCACTGGGCTTGGAATCAGGAATACTCATTTTCCTGAGGTCAGATCTGGTCTCAAAAATTTACTAGCTGTGTGACCCTAGGCAAGTCACTTAACCCTGTTTGCCTCAGTTTCCTCATCTGTAAAATGAACTGGAGAAGAAAATGGTAAGCCACTTCAGTATTTTTGCCAAGAAAACCCCAGATGAGGTCATGAAGAGTCGGACACGACTGAAATGAATTAAAAAACTACAAAAATAGGCATGTATACATAGCTATACATATACATCCATAGGTGTATACGTGCAAATTCTTCTATCTGTAATCAGACCTCGCTCTGGAGATGGGCAGCATGTTTCATCATAAGCCCTCTGGAACTGAGGTTGGTTATTGTGTATTAGATGAGAGTTCCTAAGTCTCCTCATTTTCTTTCCTTTTTTCTCTCTTGTCCTTTTCTCTTTTTCCTTTTCCTTGAATATCCCTTCTCTCCATTTTAAAAAAATCTTTTTTTCCTCTTTTACTTTTTCCATTTTGATCAAAATATTACTGAGTATTTAAGAAACCCAAATATTTGATTTTCTTTCCTCTGATTGTCAGACCTATACATAGTGCAGACTTATCAGCTTCTCCAATGTCAGTTTCACCAGGAGCTAGCATGTATCTCTTGTAGGTTTCATTAATAACAGGGCTGTGAGTTCAGAGAATACCAAACTGACTTTCTTCCAGTCAGCTAGCATTTATTAAGTGCCTACTTTGTTACAGTAAATTAATTTCAGTAGCTCAAAAGAAATGTGAGATGCTCAGAGTTAGAGACATCTGCACTGCAAATGTTCACATGGACTATTTGTGTCCAACCTGTGGTAGCGTATTCCCTGCTTGTATTGGTCTGACCACCCATAGTAAAATACACTGTACCTTGACTTCAGCATAATGATGTCATTTTGGTCTTCCTCGAACATGAAGGACAACAACCAACCAACTTTTTGCCAGGCACTGGGGGAAAAAACAAAGCAAATAATAGCCCCTTCTCTCAAGCAGCCATTTCCAGGCAATTGCCTAGCAAGCATAAGCATTATCCCTGTGTTCTAAGAAAAAGTTTTTAACACTCGACTTTGAAGTTTCACATAGTTGGTGTGGATCCCAACATTGGGTAAAGGGAAAAAATTTTTAAATCGAGTTCCACAAACACCCATTGATTCCCTGTCTCCACCCATTCCCACCCCCTCTGCCTCTAAATCAGAAAGTGTTATTGAGACTGTACAGTGTTATATCTACAGCAGAAATATCAGGGTTACAAAAGTTCCTTGTTCATGAGTTTTAATGCAGTATACACTGCACAGTAAGTTGTAAAATCTAGGGCCATGTGTGGGTGAAAATTAAGGTCTTTACTAGTTTGATATAAATAACAAAATCCACAAAGAAATCTTACCTATGGCCAATTATACTAATACCAGGCATCTATAAGCAGAATCTTCATAACAATAATAACTTATGTAGCACCTACTATATACTAATTGTTTTAAAATATTATCCATGTGATCCTCATTATGTCCTTGGGAGGTAAGGGCTACAGTTATTCCCATTTTCAGAGAAGGAAACTGAGGCAGACAGAGGTTAAGTGACTTGCCCAGGGTCACACAACTACTGAGTATCTAAGGCTGGATTTGCACTAAATCTTCCTGACTGCAGATCCTGTTCTCTATCCATTATACCACCTACTGTTTCCCTGGTCTTTGAAAGTGTCTTCTTTCAAAAGGAAAATCTCAGAGGGTCTTCAAAGAATCCCTCAATATTCCATGCCCAAGCATTCAGATTTCTTACTCTGTGAAAGGAACTTGTAGTTTCCAAATTACAGTTGAAAATTAACTGAGACCAGGCATGTTCTGGTTATAGGAAGACCTAAGAAGTCTTAGGATCTCCCCATAGGAGAGTTGCTGAATGGGGCTAATGTAGCAGAAACACACCCTGATGCTGGCACACTGGGATTCTCTTAACATTCTTTACATACTAGCTGTGTGACCCTGGACAGTTCATTCTTGTGTCTACAGAATTCTCAAAGATTATACGTTGCAGAGAAATGGTAGGGGGAATTTCCCAAATCAGTGTTTTATGCATTTATATCAGAAGACTTGGAGGGACTCCCTGAAATCTATCTAAACCACCACCCCTTCGAAGCTAAATTTGTCATTTTCAATTCTGCCTCAAATTTAAATTTTTGTCATAAAATTGCGTTATTCTGAAAACCAGAATAATAATTTCTGTCTTCCTCCTCCTCCTCTTCCTTCTTTTTTTCCCTCTCTTCTTCCTAACTCCCTTTTTGCTCTCTCCCTCTCTTCTACCTCCATCCTGTTCCTCCTCTTTCTCTGTCTCTTGTTTCCCCACTCCCCCTTTCTGTTGTCCATTCCAGCATCTAATATAAGTAAGGAAGATATATATATGTGTGTGTATGTGTGCGTATATGATGTTAATTTTTAATCCTATATGATTTCATTAATTATATAATATTTATTCATTGCTAACTTGTATAAGATATTAATTTTTAACCCTTGCTGATTTTCACAGTGTCATCTCAGGCTCTCTGTCCCATGGAGAGCCGAGTCATGGGTTGGCTGATAGAGTTATTAATTGCCGAGAAGTCCTTGAAGCCTTCAACCTCCTTGTGCTCCAGGTTAGCTCCTTCCCATATGCCATGCAAACGCAACAATCCAGAATAAGCTCTGCCAATGAGGTTCACTGGATACCTTTGGACAGTGTGGTAAGTCTGCTTTCATCCGCCCAAGATGAAGCTACTTTCCTAGGCATGGTCTTGCCCTAGAAGCTTGGAAGATTGTAATAACGGCCATTGTTTATAAAGTACCAAAAATCAGAGTACGAATGTTGCCTTGGCCAAGGTTCTCCTTGTTCTTAATAACAAGCATTTATATAGTCTTAAAAGTTCTCCAAGTGCTTACCAGTAGTTTTCTAATTTTATCACTGGAAGCTATTGTCCCCATTTTATAAAGAAGGAAACCGGGACACAAAGAGGTTAAGTGACTGCTCAGGGTCACGTAGCTAGTAAGTATCTCAGACTGGATTTTAACCCATCTTCTTGACTCTAGATCCAATGCTTTTATCCACCACACCACCTACCTTCCCAGTGTAAAGGGGCTCTCAGCATAAACTAATTGGATTTTTAAATTCTTCAGCAGTCTTTAGAAAGTAGTGGCTATAATGACAATGTATTCAAGCATCTGCCTTTGGAATATTATTTACCTCAAAGTAGAGGAAAGCACTTTGAATGCTGCCAAAGGTCCTATATAACCAAGAGTTCCTGTGTTACTACACCAGAATATTCCAGAATATCTTTTTTATTTTAATGATATGACCCCATGAGAAACATGGGACCTGTGTTTTTTCTGGTATTTTCTAACACATTTTAATATTTTGAAACTGTGTTACTATTGCCCTTTGATGATCAAACCTCCTCTTTTCTCTTAATTACTTCTGTTGTAGAATTTGGTTGAAATAGGAAGCTAGAGATGTCACATTCAAGAATTTAGTAGCGCCATTGAACAATAGGAAGTGAAGATAACATTTTCTTATACTCCTTGGTCCTTAAGAACATTAAGTCTTTTAGTCTCTCATGCCAGAAATAAATGCCGTAATATCTAGACATCCGTACAAAATGTAAAATAGTAAAGCTGTTTTATAATGAAAATTGTATTACCCATTTAAAAACAAATCTTTCTTATTTTAAAAAGATCTCACTAAATCTAATGTACTAAAAAAAAACTTTAGTCCAGGAATATTATCTGACTTTGGACCTAGAGAATTTTCATTGCCTTATGAGTTAGATAAATTTCTATTCACTTTGCCCTTACCTGTCAGAATTTTGATCTTTATAGTCAGATAAACAAGCATGAATAACTATATTAGAATCAGGAATACATTACTTAAATAATTTCCTTGGGTTGTATCATTTTCAGGTAAAAATACCTTATTATTTGTCATCCTAAAAACTGACATCCTCTCTTTGTATCTAAGTCATTAATTAGGTATGAGGTCATAGAGGTAATCATCCTACCCCCAAATTCAGAAACTCAGAATCTGCCTAAATTCCTACTGGATCGACTGGTCTCTCAAAGCATGGAACTGATGAAAAGAAAAGTTGTTGGTCTTGAACTAAAAGTGAGTCTTGACAACACATTAAAGAGATGGTTACAAGAAGCATTGGAGGAGGTTAAACGTATCTTTATTTACCTTACTTGATCTTTTCCTAGAAGGGACAGTCTTAGTCCAAGGCTGGACAATGTGGATGTATGACTAGCTGTTCATGTCTTTGACATGAGTTAATAGAAGAAAAAAACTAAAATTACCATTCCTAAAGTTGTTCCAATGAGAGTAAGGCAAGAGAAGAAGTATTCTTTAATACTAGAAGAAATTCATCGAGTGTATAGCCGAGAAGCTCACAACAAGGAAATGTCTCTATTTACTTTAGAGCTATCCTCATCAAAGATGTGTAACGGGAAATAAAAACACAGTATACAGAATTGTCATCCTGACAGCAGAACTTGGGACATTTCAAACATGTAACAGTAAAAATTGAGAGTGTTCTGTACCTATCACCCTGATAGCAATGTTGAAAGCATAAAGAGAAACCTAATCAGGCCCTTTATTCTTCTATATTGGTGTAAAAAGGGACAAAGGGAGATAAGGATGACAGTGTTTAGACCACCAGTAAACTTGAACTTTACTGTTGATACTGTAAATGTGAGATCCTTGTCCAGGGCATCTTTAATGAAGATATTAGTAGAGAACAAGAAGACTACCTAAAGCAGTATTACACAGCAGACCACATCTTTACCATTTCCCAGCTGACAGATGGAGAGACCATAAGATCCCATTGTGCTAATTGTTCATCAGTTGAAAAAAAAAAAAAAGCACTTGATTTGGTAGTACAAAATACTTCCTTACAGGGTCTTTTACCACAAGGTATAAAAGTAATAATAACCCTATTCATCAACCCTCTGATGATAAACATCAAAGCAAGACATAACAAAACAGGGAGGTTCATCCGTGTGATGGGGGGAGACCCAGTGCAAAGCCCAGGCTGAAGAAGGATCTGTCGAGGGTGAAGTTCTCCAGATGCTCTCGTTTGAAGATGATACTGTTCCAGGTGCATCAAGCCCAAATTAAAGAAGTCTGCAGTCACTCAAAGGAGCCTGACCTGTCCGTCCACTCAGAAAATAACAGTGGATAATGAATGTCCATCCCTGAGATTATAACTTGCAAAAAAAAAAAAAAAAAGACCTCTTTTTAATACCAGTATTCTCCTGATGTTGCTCTGTGGAAGCAAGCTGCAGAATCACATACCACCTTGATAAAAATGAGTGTCATTCAGAGAGCAATGGAGAGATACATGGCAGGAGGGGACAGGCTGCAACACAGAGCCAGCAAGGCCCTGAGAAGAAAAGGAATAAAAGATGTCACCAGGGACTCTTAGGAGAAGAAGATCGGGCAGTCACATCTCAAAGGCAAGGAATGATAACTGGACATCCAGAATGCTTCCTTATTTTATCAAGAGAAAGCAAGGAAAGTGACCACCATGTGGGGTAGTCCTACCCTGTAGGCAGGCAAGGACCAGTCACAATCTACATGGTTACAATCTAAATTGGTGATATCACAGATCCATTTCAGTTCAACAAACATTTATCAAGTGCTTACTGTTTTTAGGCACTGTGCTATTTGAGAGTATTGTTAATTATCCTGTTTAAAAAAATGAGAACATATACATTTTTGAGTGTTTCCCACAAAAATGGTTCAAAGTTCAGTCCCTTATAGAGAGTAAACTTTAATTATCCAGAAAATTGACTCCCATGGAATATCTCATGATCCAACAAAGCCACATAGTCAAGGGATTAATGAAACTCTAACCCCTGAAATTTAATTATTTCTAAATAATTAATTTTATCATTATTTGAATATCATATGCAGTATATAGAAACTGCAGTAAGTAATTTTTTTGAAGTCTTTATGACAGATTAATAATAGCAGCTAAAATATATATAATATAATGCTTTATAGTTAACCAAATAGTTACCAAAAGATAACCAAATAAGTTATCTTACTTGATCCCCTCAACAACACTGAGGTAAATAAAAAAAAAATAGCACTAATATTATTGTACCCATTTTTTCAGTAAGGAAAAAAACCAAGACTCAGGCAGGTTAAATGATTCATCCAAGTCACACAACTAATTTATGGAAGAGCCGGAACTCAGACTGAGATTTTCTGATTTCAGTCCACATGAGCAAAAGAAAAATCCGAGAAAAAAAAATTTTTTTTTAATCACATTTTTTTTTCAGGGAACAATTTGAAGAAGGGAGAAAGAAAAAATACATTTATTTGCTATTTGAATATCCAAAGGAATCACTTTAGAATTTTACTCATCCATCAAGTCCATTTGAGACAGAGCTAGATTTCTGTCAATACCTCTGACATCATAACCCTGAAACTGCTGAGATGCTAACAAACCAAAAGACTAAACTAAAGCTTTTCACCCTCCAGGGAATGACATCCTCACTGTATCTCTGTTCTCTCTCTTTTTTTCTTTTTCAATTTAACTAGGAGGACATGGGCAGTGAGGAGAAGCTATATTTTGGCTTGAATGAGTACAGCAAGTCTCTTCAGTGGGGAATCACTAGTCCACTTCTAAGATGTGATGAAACTTTTGAGAAAATGGTCAACACGCTCTTAGAAAGGTAAATAATGAGAAAGTATAACCTTTGATCCAGCTGTAGCCACATGTCTGAAACAGGCAAGAATACAGTGAAACCCAGTGTTGTGTTGGACAGAGTTTAAGCTGTAAAAATGATATTTTGAAGGTCTGGAGTAAAATTAGTCTTTTATGTGATGACCATTCATTTATGTTGGTGTGTAGCAGTGGGCATGGCAAAAAAGGGCCTCTCCTTCCATCTCCTGGATGATGTTGGCTTCTTACTCAGACACCACCACCTAGAGGTAAAAATAAAGAAAATTTCTCTCATCAAAGATTGTGAGCCTGTTGTGACCTTTCCCGTACCCTTTCTGGCTTCTCTAGTAGTAAGTAGTCTTTTGCTTTGATCTAAAATGCACCAGCAGACTAGGTACAAGGCCAAACTCCATTGTGGGGTGAGGAAATTTGGTATATAAACTACATACTTCAAAAGAGCTGGGATTTCATAAGTACAGACCAAGGCCCTTCCACACCTTAGCAGAAAGTTTCATGAACTGCTATGGCTAAAAATATTTATCACTTAGTGGCCAACCTCTGGGGAGAAACATTTCTAGGCTCGCCTTCAGATGACAGCCCATAGTTGATGTCTTTCTGCCTTCCACCCCTCTTTTGAACTTTTCTGTTTCTATCAATGGTGTCATCATCCTTCCAGTCACCCAGGTTTGCAACCTTGGTGTTGTTCTCACTTGCTACTTTCCTTCATCCTACACATCTAATCAGTTGCTAAATGTTATTGCTTCTACCTCCACAACATCTCTTCCATCCATCCCCTTCTTACTACTTCCAGAACAATCATTGTAATTCAGATCATCTGTATTTCTTTCCCTGGCTATCCAATGACTCCTAATTGGCATTCATGCCTCAAGTCCCACCCCACCCCACTCTTACCATCCCCTCAAGCTATTGTCCAATGTCTCATTTACCTTTCACTGCCAAACACCTTGGAGGAAAACAACTGTCTAAACTCATAGCATCCCTTTACTTTCCTCCACTCATTTCTTAATCTCTTAAATTCCAGCCTTTTAACTTCAGCACTTAACTGAAATGCTTCTCTCTGAAGTTACCTGATGATGTGTGGGAATTAACAAACCAGTATGATGCCCTTCACAGTGTGTTTGTAGCTCCATGAAAGTCCACCCTGACCCAAGTTGGCCAGGAATATATCCAGGAGCACCTCCCTCATCAGGACAGGTTATCAAAGGCCAACACTGTCCTCATTCAGCCAGAATACCAGAACGCCTTAATCTAGCATGGATATCACCCAACCCATGAGTTAGGAAATCTGCCTTGCCAGTTAGCAACCAGAAGAGAAAACTTGGAAATTAAATGCCCTGTTACGGGTCAGTGGGGGGCCTACTGTATCTTGCTTCTCCTGGCCCATTCCCTCTGCCTTGGTCTTTCTCATTTATACTCATTGAAGTTTGCTTCTATTGAAGAATAGAAGTTTATTTCACAACATTTTCCCTCATTGAAGAAAGTCCTAATTAGAAAGAAAAATAAGACCATATTTCTACCCAGTCAAATGGGATTAAGAGTTGCAAAATGTTCAGCCTGGCACACAGTAAGTGTTCTTTCCAGTGTTTATAGAGTCTGTCACATAGTAGATGGTTAATCAATGTCTGTTGACTGACCATCCATACAGGAATGGGGGTGACACCAAAGGGAAGGTGGAAGGAGTTGAAGATGAACCAGTACCCTTCACCTCACCAAAACTCCCAGACTGAGAGAAGACATCTTATCTCCATGTAGGCACCTTAGCCTAACCTTGCCAAGATCCAAGGGGCATTATTTTCCCAGTTATCTAGCTATGTGTCCCTAGCTTCAAGATCTAAACAAAATGCAGTGCCAGTTCTGGAGACAGAGGACCTGGGTTCAAATCCCACCTCGTACGCTTACTACCTGTGTGACCTTGGGTTAGCTTATTAGCCTCCCTAGACCCCAGTTTCCTCATCTATAAAATGAAGGGGTTGGAAGAGAGAACCTCTGAGGTCCCTTTCAGCTGTAGATCTGCAATCTCACAGTGCAAGGACCTGCCCAAGCAGTTAGGATAGTTAAAAGTGGGGCTGTCCTGAACAAATCAGACAGTCAGGTCCCCTGAAGTTAATGATACTTGTACTGCGTGGGTAAATGCAGACAGGAACATGCATTTTGCCATAAGATTGTTCCTCAAAAACTGTGAATCAGCAGAAATAGTTCTATCACCTGTCTCTCTGCCTTTCTTCAGGCTGACTGTCCCAGAGTGCTGTCCATTCTCATCTGTACTTCTTTGAGCACCTAACTTTATTCACTCTCATCTCCTGTGCCATCCCCTTCAAGAAGCCTTTACCTGATACCCCTACCTGGTTGGGTCACACTTCCTTTTCAGATTTTTGTGATATACTGGTTTCCCTGTTGTTTGCCCCCAGGGAAATGTAAGCTCTTGGATTGCAGAAATTATTTTTCATTTTGTTTCTGTATGCCCAATGCCTATCATGTACTTAATGTGAATTCAGTATTTAATGATGATTTCCAATAAATGCTTGCTGGAATGGATTTGGAAGTAAGTATATGATCATAGAAGAGAATTTAATAGATCATTTCCTCCAGCCTCTTCTTTTAACAGAAGAGAAAATCTAAGCCCAGAGAGGCTTACTCAAGAACATGTAAGAAAAGGGTGTGATATGTATAACCTGCATTGGATTGGTTACCATTTCAGGGAGTGAGGAGTGGGAGGGAATCAGGGATAGAATTTGGAACTCAAAACTTTTTAAAAAAATGCTAAGATTTATTTTAACACATAATTGGGGGGAAAATAAGATTTTATTAAGAAAAAAAGAAATGAATGTGAGAGCTAGACTTCAAACCTGTGCGCCCTAGGACAGTGTGTCATCCACCCTACCCTGAGTTGATTTATTAAGGTGACCCTATGGAACAGGTTTATACACAAAAACAACATATGGCTTCCCGCTATTCTTTAGATATTAAGCCTAATATTGGGGTAAAATCTTATATTACATTGGAATGTTATTAAATAAAATTTTTCTCACAATAAGTCATTTTCATCGTGTTAGTGTCGAAGTAGCCATTAGCCAGCGTATAGGTGTGTATTTATATCATTTCTTGTTCACGTATTCTGGAAAGTGCTTTGCTATAAATGTATCTTTTATTAAAAACTGGGCCAGATCCATGTAGCCAGTGTGCTGTTTCTGATTATAGAATGAAGGACTATTTTATAGGAAGATATGTTCATTGCCCTCTCTGGTGTTCACTTCTGTTTGATTTTTGAAGCTTTGACCTCTTTCTGTCTTTCCAGTTTTTGCAATGCAATGACCCTGGCCTCCTTGCTGTTTTCACTTAATCTGCCGAAGTAATATTATTTAAACTTAGAGACACTAGGTGGTACGTTGGACAGAGCACTAGACCTGGAGTCAAGGAAGATCTGAGTTCAAATCTGGCCTTATGTGTTTACTAGCTCTGCGACCCTGGACAAGTCACTTAACTTCTTTCTGTCTTAGTTTCATCTTCTGTAAAGATGATAATGGGCAGTTAAGTGGTACAGGGGATAGAGTGTAGGCCTGGAAACAGGAATGCTCATCTTCCTGAGTTCAAATCTAGCTTCAGACGCTTACTAGCTGTGTGACCCTGCACAAGTCACTTAACCCTGTTTGCCTCAGTTTCTTCATCTGTCAAGTGACCTGGAGCAGGAAATGAGAAACCACTCCAGAATCGGTGCCAGAAGACAAAACAAAACCCAGATGGGGTTACAGAAAGTTAGATGTGACTGAACACACCTGAACTATAACAAGGTTAATAATAGCATCTGCTATAAATGAGATATTTATGAAGTGCTTTGCAGACTCTAAAGTGCTATATAAAAGCTAGCTATTATTTCGATTAGACAGAAATCTAATCATATCGTTCTCCTGTTCATTAACTTCAGTGGCTCCCTATTGCCTCTAGGACAAAATATAAGTTTATCTGCTTTTTAGTCCTTCAGGGCCTGGCCACACTCTCTTTCCAGTTTCATTGTATATTATTACACTCTGTACTCCAACCGTTCTAGCCTCCTTGCTGTTCTGTCTTCCTTCCATCTTCATGGCTTTGCAGTGACCTCCTTACATCCCTGGAAGGTCTCACCTTCTCACCAGGGGCTTGTTGAATCTTTTATAAGACCGCTCAAACTCCATAAAGCCTTTTCTGATTCTCCCCCACTACCAACTACTAGTCCCCTTTCTCTGTCTTATTTACTTTGTATTATATATATATAATAACATTATATATATATATATATATATGTACCTGTTATTGTCCCCAACAGAACGTAAACTCTTTGAGAGCAAGGATTATTTCCATTTTTTATCTCTATCACCATTACCTGGCAATTAGTAGGCACTTAAATGCTTGCTGATTATCTAAGGCAGGGATAGGAAACTTGTGGTCTCCAGACCACATATGGTCCGCTAGGTCCTCAAGTGCAGCCCTTTGACTGAATCCAGACTTCACAGAACAAATTTCCTTAAGAAAAGGATTTGTTCTGTAAAACTTGGACTCAGTCAAAAGGCTGCACCCTAGGACTTAGAAGGCCACGTGTGGCCTCAAGGCTACAGGTTCCCCACCCATGATCTAAAGTGAGGGTTCTCAACCTGATTTGTGTCATGGAGCATTTTGGTAGTCTGGTGAAGCCTTTGGACCCCTTCTCAAAATAATGTTTTTAAATGCATAAAAGAAAGGATTTTAAAAGAAACCAATTATAATGAAATATAGTTAACAAAATATTAAAAATAGCAAGTACATGGAGTGCAGGTTAAGAATCTCTGGTCTAATGTCTCCTTGAACCTCTTTATAGAATATTGGGATTATTGAATTTAGGGAGACAGCGAAAAGAGCAGTTTTGATTCACAAGACCATTGTTTAAATCCCAGCACTGACGTTTGTTACCCTTGTAATTTGTCATTTAATCATGCTAGGCCTTAGTTTCTTCATCTGTAAAATGGCAGTGGGGATGGGAGGAGGAATGGGAAATCAAGTAATGGATCTCTATGTTTCCTTCCTGTTCAGACTCTATGGTCCCACTATAATCTAATTTGACTTCATATGCTGAGGTAGCACCTCATCTCAGAATAGTAGCTCAGTGTGGTAGGGCCCCATTCTGCAAAGGCTTCCAGAAACCAGCTTGCCTTTAGTCCTAACTGTAAAATCCCTGCTGGAGATCCCTGAGTTCAGCCTGCTTTACTAATTAATGTTGTTGTGCATGTTTTCTTTAAGGTACCCCAGGCTTCATAGCATGGTTATTCGCTGCTACCTTCTCATTCAACAGTACTCAGAAGCTTTGATGGCCCTCACTACTATGGCATCTCTCCGAGACCACAGTACGCCAGAAACACTCAGCATCATGGATGACCTAATCAGCTCCCCAGGAAAGGACAAGAGTGGGCGGGGCCACATGCTGATCATTAGGGTGCCTTCTGTGCAGCTGGCTATGCTGGCAAAGGAGAGGTTGCAGGAGGTGCGGGATAAGTTGGGCCTCCAGTACCGCTTTGAAATCATCCTTGGGAACCCAGCTTCAGAACTGAATGTTGCCAGTCACTTTGTGGCACGATTAAAGGTTAGCAACAGATAGAGGTTTCTGCCTTTCATTTTTACCTTTCGTTTTTGCCTTTCATTGTTTTTCCCCAATTTAGCATGGATGCCTGAGATTTGATCTTTGTGTCAGTTGTGAACAAATTCATTATTCAGTATTTTATATGATACTTAATATGTAATCTTCATTATAGTTTTAAGAACGGAGGCAGTATGTGTGGTATAGTGGGGAAATAATCATAGTAACAGCCAGCATTTATATAATACCCTATATATACATGCATACATATATATATGTATGCATGTATATATATTATCTCCTTTGATCTTCACAACAACCCTGTAAGGTAGGTTCGATAATTATCTTTATTTTTCAGATGAAGAGACTCAGCTTAGGTTAAATCACTTGCCCAGGGTCACATAGCAAATAAGTATCTGAGGTGGGATTTGAACTCTGGTCTTCCTGACTCCAAGTCCAGTGCTCTATCTGGTATGCCATGTAACCCCTGGCTCTATAATTAGAGGACAGAGATTCAAATTCTGTATCTGACTCTGCCTGTGTGACCTGAGGTCAGTCAGTCTCTCTGGGCCTAAGTTGCTTTATTTATAAAATGAGAGAATTAGATTAGATGGCCTCCAAGGTCCCTTGCAGTTCTAGATCTGTGATTCCTTTTTGAGGGACATAATTATTTTCATAATTATAGATACAGTTTTAGAAGATTCAGAGAGCAAGAATTATCCCTGTCTAGCCTTGTCTCATTCCAATTAACTTCAGTCTCCATCCTATCTTGGCTGACCCAGTCCTACCATGGATCCTACCAAGACTCACTAGGTTTTGTGATATCTGGGGCGTCTTCAAGAGACTTCTTTCTGCCCCACGACTCAGTCTCTTCAGCCTAGTATTTTCAGTTCAATTCCTTTTTTTTTTTTACTTTTTAAAAAATTTATTTTTATAATATTTTCCCCAATTAGATGTAAAGACAGTATTTAGCATTCACTTTTAAAAGATTTTGAGTTCCAGATTTTTGTCCTTCTCTTCCTCCCTTCCTAAAATGGTAAGCAATTTGATATAGGCTATATATGTGCACTCATGTAAAACATATTTCCATATTAATCACAATTGTGAAGGGAGAAGCAGACCAAAAAAAAAAAAAAACATGAAAAAGTAAAATAAATGAAAGAAGTATACTTCAATCTGTATTCTGTCAATTCAATTCTTAATGAGACCCTATTACATTCCCCACATCAGTTGTTCCAAGGTACTTCTGTTTTCCTCATCGCCTTATCTCACTCCTTAGCTCCTCACTTTTAGTAGATAATTTTACTTTCCATTTCCGTTCCTCCTTTTATTACTACCACTACCCCTGCCACCACTACTACCACCACTACCACCACCACCACCACCACCACTACCACCACCCCCACCACCACCACCACCACCCCCACCACCACCACCACCACCCCCACCACCACCACCACCACCACCACTACTACCACCACCACCACCATCACCACCACTACTACTACCATCACCACCACTACCACCACCACCACCACTACTACTACAGCTGGCTAGCATTTATATAGTGTTTCAACATTTACAAAGCACTTAACATATGTTATTTCCTCTGACCCTCAGAATATTGCGTTGAGGTAGATGCTAAGTGACTTTCCCAGGGTCACATAGTAAGTCACCAGGGCAGCATATGAATTCCTGCCTTTCTGACCTCAGGTCCATCACTGCAGCACCACCTAGCTGCCTCTAAGGAGAGAGTCCACTATACTGAACTTCCAGGATTCAGAGTCTTCCTATCTTCACCTATCCCTTCATCTTCCCTTTCTGTCTCAGAGGCTTAAAGAGTCCTCCCTTTGATTAGTCTTAAGTTTGCCTGATTTTACCCCCAACCTCTGATTCAGGAATCCCTGTCTTCCACCAGCTGTCTTTCAGATTATCTGTTTCCCCAATAACCAAAGGGAAATGGTGTTCTACAACTGAAAGCATCAGATTTAGAGTCAAGGTGAGGATTCAGATCCTAATTCTACCACTTACTGTTTGTATGACCATGGGCAATCCTTTTCCTCATCTGTAAAATAAATAAAGAGATTGGTCTATATAACTTCCAGGGGCCTCTCTGGCTCTAAAGCTAAGGTCTCTTTTTAGCATCTCTTGTTGATATTCATTCTCTCCAACTACAGGTACAGAAAGGAAATGGTCACTTTGGGTTTAATATTTGCTGACTTTGTTCCAGATGAGTATAACACATAGCCATCTGTTTTGTCATAAGTAAGGTAGATTTCCTTCTCTTCAGCATCAGAGGGGCCCATCTAAAATAGAACCCATTCATTAATTTTCTTCTGTGCAGTGGCTGGTGTCAGGTTGACGAACCACTGAGATCATAACAAACTCTGCCAAGAGGTAGAAACTCTTGTCTTTTATTAAAATCAGTATAGTCTTATTCAGCCGTGAGGTATGAAATTTTATGGATAAATATTGCATCTCCCCCTAATTTTTGTAGTAATACGACACATTCACAATTATGACGAGATTTTAGCAAGTGACATTGGTTTCATGGAATGAATAACAGGGAAATTTAAGACACCCTTCTTATTCTTCATAGCATTTTTTTCTTGTATTTTTCTAAGTTCTAAGGTTGTTGTAGGTACTCACAGAACCTCAGATCACAGGAGTGGTAGGATATTTAGATCCCCATTTTAAAGGAATGGTACCTTATGGCACTTATTATCTGTCCCATTGGCTATTTGGAGGTCTGCACTTGAAGATTGTGGGTGTTGTTCAGTCATTTCTGACTCTTTGTGACCCTATTTGGAGTTTCTTGGCAGTGGTTTGCCATTTCCTTCTCTAACTCATTTTTGTAAATGAGGGAACTGAGGCAAATGGGGTTAAGTGACTTGCTCAGGATCACACAACTAGGAAGTATCTGAGGCCAGATTTGAACTCAGGAAGATCAGTCTTCCTGACTTCAGGCTCAATGCTCTAACCACTTCACCACCTAGCTACATTTAAAGGTACCAAGTAAGTATATTGTACAGGGTAACACCTGATAAATCGTTGTCGAATGAGACATATAATGTATATTTTACATTGCTAACAAAATGGGAAAGGTGAAGGAATTCAGTCAGATAACTCTAATTCCTTTGTGCTCGCCATGCCCTCTTACTGCAGAAGGGTGAGAACTCAGACTACATGTATTTTTGGGGTTTTCTCATAAGTCCTTGTTCTGTTTTAGTTATCCTTTCTTTATCACTGTGCTAACTTGGGTAGCATACTTATACTCCCAGTCACTGGTTCAGAGTCCCTTAGGAGAAAATTAAAATCACCATATTGAGCTATTTTTTTGCCCTAACAAAAATAAAATAAAAGTGAAGGGCCTTTAAAGGCTATAGTAGAACAGATTCTGTCCTTTAAGGCATCTGTTGGCTGTGGAACCCTCTAACCAACATCCTGTTTAATTGCAAAGCTCCAGGGATATAAATTTAATAACACCTCTCAATCCAGAACTTCAAACTGGACAGCTACATAGTTTGTTTCAGTCCCAATGAGGTCTTTTTTTTTTTAATTAGAAAAAGTCTCAGGGTCCAGATTCAATCTGCTTCTCCTGTCATCAGAGATACTGAAGTGGAATTTGTACAATTACTTGTTGCTACAAATGTCATAAAGGGGTTGGGCTCAAAGGATCCAAATGACTCAGATTGTGAACCTAAGTGAACCTTCCAAATGGTTCAGACCAGCCTAAACCAGGACCAGACCACCCCATGTGGAATCAGTAGACCATCCAGACTCACCCAATCAAGGGATACTTCCTGGCATAGTCCAAAACTGCTGGAATATCTTTGGATAATTGCTTTCAACCTTGGTCTTGATGTTTGGTTCTTGCATAGTATTCCACATAGTTCTCCAGGATAGCCCTAGGGATCCCTTGACTCTGCATGGTAGTTTTGTATGGTTTGCATGAGGACGCAACCCAACCTCCCTGTGTCAAAATGTCTTAAAAATCTCAAAATTACCAGTCCATATCAAGACCCTATTTGTAATCTCTTCTTTTAGCAGTTGGGGAAGTGACTATGTGAAAATATTATAAGATGCTCATACCATAGACGGGAATATATAGCAGCCCTGCCAAATAATCCCCCATTTACTCATTTATTTCTTTACCATTCCCCTTCCCTTTTAGTGGCAGAAGTAGGTCCACCTAATTGTCTGCTATCTCTGTTTCCAGTACACTGTCTCAGTTCTATTTCTACCTGTCCTATTTTACATTTTGTTCAATTTGTAGTTTGCCTCAAATTCGAAAGAAATTCAAAAGGAGGTGTAGGTGGATAGAGAGAGGAAGGGAAAGAAATTTCTTCAGAAGGGCAGAGGAAGGCATTAAAATAAAGTAGGCTGCTTTGAAACTGAACTTCAGGGTCATTCCTGGACTAAACATTTAGCCACACTGCTCTGACCTTAATAAAACTGACAAGATTTTAATGTTTAAAAGTCTTTTGGGAAGTAATGTCATTCTGAACCCACGATCAGTTGGTAGAGATATCTAGGCAAATAACTTTGTAAAAGAAAAAAATATCTTTTTGTGATTGGAATGCTACCAACCAAGGTTGTAAATGACGTTTGTTACTTTTATCAAAAATAACTTGAAGATAAAACTTCTTGTAGCCGTTCAGCATAACCACTGTCATCCCACCATCGTGACCTGATTTCAGAGTACTTGGCAGTAGAGTAGACTAATGAGGTTCCCAGGAGAGGCTATTCAAATTCTATAGATAATAGGAAAGTAATGAGCAATCAGCACCAAAATAAACCTTGAAGTGCTTAAAAAGAAAAAAAGGAAAGTAATGAACAGTAAGTATCATTCTCTTTCAGAGAATCTTCTCAACAGGGTGATTCAGCTAATGTGCATCAGTCAAATGAGGGAATGATTGCGTTCCCCTTCGTGTGGCAAGTGTGTAGGGAAGGACATTTTCCTGAAGCATCTTTTTCTTAATGCAGTTTTATTTTTTCTTTCTGATGAAATGAATTTTAAGATACCACAAGCCTTTTAAACTTAGATCTAATTACTCAGAATAGTCAACTCCAAGTGATAGGTGAAAAAATTGTGCCATGCTTTTCTTCTGCCTTAAAATATGCCTGTGGTTCAGGTTTCTCTGTCGCCAATTTCAAATTGAAAGAATTGTGGGTATATTTCTGAAGATTAGTTTTCTTTCATTAGGCCTGCACTCTTTATGAGGACATAAGCAGATGACTATCTCCCATTCTCTATCATAATTTTCCAGGGGCTTTTTAAAATTTTGGTTTTTATATGGCATCCTCTGATTATTTTTGAGTATGTTAGTATTCTGAATGCGTAACTGTATTTTCATTAATCCCTGGTTCTTTATGCCCTGATCATTGGGTTTCACTTTTGACTATCAGTGCCATTAAACCTTAGAATCATCTAGAAGGCTTAGTGGATAGAGTGCTGGGCCTGGAGTCAGGAAGATTTGAGTTCAAGTCTGGCCTCACACACTTACTGTGTGACCATGGGCAAGTCACTTGACCTCTGTTTGCCTCAATCTACTGGAGAAGGAAACGGCAAACCATTCCAGTATCTTTGCCAAGAAAATCCCATGGACAGTATTGGCTGTGATCCATAGAGTCTTGAGTCGGACACAACTGAACAATAATAATCTCTAAGCCAAGTCTAACTCTTGTTGTATAAACCCTTAATGGTAACATAAACAAAAAGTCTTAGGAATTTTATTTTAAAATAATAGTAATTGTAGTTATTCAAGAGAGTGAATTTTTTATAGCATAGTAGACACTAAAATGGAAGTAACATGATTATCTCATTTGGACATCTTTAAGGAGGTTTATATTTTCAGTCTTTTAGAAAATAACCTTTTGGAAAGGCTAGTAAGTTTGAAGACCCCAAGTCAGTAATTATTTATGTTAGTTGCTTTAAAGTAAACATAACAATTTATAGTTTTTAAACTGCTAAAATAAAATAAAGCAGACATGAAAAAGAGTCAGTTTCTAAGTAATATTTATTTGGTGATTAGTTTTCTTAGAGAAAGTAGTATCTATTTAAATAAAGTTTACTAATTCATCATTTATTTATAAAGCTGTCTTTTTGATCAAGTCCGTAGGCATTTATTTATTGGGATTACTAAGTGCTAGGCACTGTGCTAAGCATTGGGAATACCAAATACAAGAAAAAAAAAACAAGACTCTGTCTGTCTTCAAGGAGCTTACATTCTGATGGGGAGAGACATAAAAATAAAATAAAAGGGAATTGTAAAATTGGGAATAGTGAAGGAAGAGATAAAGGTACCCAGTGCAGAGGCATTGTTGCTATGTTTGTCCTTCATTTTCAAAGAAGACCATGCCATCAGAGAAATGATGACATGACTTGCACTTGACTTTGTTTTGAGTGAGGGAGGGCTGTGCAGGTCACCAGCCTCACTTCTCCTCCAGAGCCACCTGAATCCAGTGACCAGATATTCATTAGAATGAGTGGAGACAGCCCAGGATATAGTAGGAGACCGTGGCCCCTTTAGGCTAAGGTCTATTCAGGTAGTGACTTAGAGTGAGGTAACACCCCTCCAGTGAACAGGCTTCTTTAAGAAGTAGTCAGGAAATGGCCTCTTTAATGAGCAAAAGAAAAAAGTAACTAAATCAGACGGGGAGAGAAAGAGCAACAGTTACTACTGATAATCACTATTAAGCCAGGAGGGTCCAGAAAACACTCCTTAAGTGGAGCTTGGGCAGGGACCTATTGTTGTCCAGTCTATGGGCCTCAGAGTGCACTAGGTTTAGGGTTTTGGGGAAGAAAGAGAGAAAAAAAGAGAGGAAAGAAGAGAAGAAAAGAAGGAAAAAAAGAGAGAGAAAGAAAGAAAGGCGTTGTAGAGAAAGTCTGGAGGAGACAGGAGCATAGCCTGGAGAAGAATGAAGACATGGCTGGCCCAGGCATCCTTCATAACATGGAGATTTTGAAAGAAATTGGCCAGAGGGATGGGTTCAAGGTACTTCCAGTGGGTGAAGACCAGGAACAGAGTGAGCTTCTGTCTCGAGAGTCCAGAGTGCATCCCAGAAAGCAAGGAAAACTTTTTTAGATAAAAACTCCAGGGTTTTTATCTGTAAAGAGAGTCTTTGGATCATTTTCATTGTCAGATCAGATGACCAAAAAATGTATAATATTACACATTTCATGATGTTTCATATCACTATAAAATAATGATAGATGATGCTTGTTTCATTCTTCAAGATTTGCAAAGTGCTTTAAACACGTGATTTCATCTGGTCCTCACAACTATTTCCTGTTAGTTGTAATTCAGTGTTAGAAATTGGGATGAAAACTACAAGTCACATTCTGCCTTGAACTGACTCAGTCTGCACTCCTTTGGGGAATAATGCGTCCCTGTACTCCAGGGGTTCTTAAGTCCATGAATGAACTCTTCAGAGTAATGTTTTTAAATGCATAAAATATATGATTATAAGGAAAACCAGTTATATTAGAATACAGTTATCAAAATATTTAAAAGTTCATAGACTCCAGGTTAAGAATCCTTGATCTCTCCTATTCATCTACTGAACTGGGCTGGGATTCCTTTGGGGTTGTAGTCTCTTCTAGAATTTAGTTCCACAGATCTATGTGAAGATGGACCCTGAAATAGGAGCAGTTTAATTTTATTAAATGGATTTCTTTCTGCAGAGTTGGAGAGGAAATGAACAAGAAGAGTGGATCCCTCGGACCTATCAGGATTTAGAAGGTCTACCTTGTATTGTAATATTAACTGGAAAAGACCCACTTGGAGAATCTTTTCCGAGGTACTATTTAAACAACCACTTGTCACCTTCCACCAGTCATTCAGAGAGAGAGACATTAAGGCCAAGATGGGTTATATAAACCATAACTTACATGCTTTTATACACACACACACGTATATGTATATATATGGTTATATACATATATATTTATATGGTATTATATGTGTGTATGTATGTGTGTGTGTATATCATAGTCATGGCTGCCATTCCATTCTATGTCGGTGTTTACATCACAGTTCTGTAGGGGTGCAGGAAATACTGTCTGATATTCTGTCATCTGGCTGGTCTGGAAATTGCTACCTTGATAAAAGAAGGTACCTTAGTTTTAGAAAAATCCACAGGGTTAGAGGAGACAACCATATGGGGAGGCCAAGTGCTACAAGTGGGTACTGCCTATTACTGGAAAAAAAATACCCCTTTTTATGAGTGACTGAAATAATGTATCCTGTTGATCTGTTAGCTCTATTACTGTTGACCCAAATATGTAACACAAAACATTTTGCTTTAGAAACATCTGTTCTTGGATAGAGACCTTGTTACCTTTGTAAGTAAAACCTCATAGGTTGTTTAGAAAATTTGTCAACTGTCCATTCGTGAATTATTTGGCAAAATGTTTAAGTATCATAGAGAGAGAGCCTCTCCACCACATCCCCTTGTCACTCGTCAGCTTCAGGGGAAGGAAACCATAATCAAAGACAGCTACAGAAAGAGTCCCTGCCTCCCTGGGTCAGAGCAGGCCTAGAAAGCCATACTGCTGGAGCAGTAACCTCGTGCCCCTCCAGTAATCGCCATGAGCAGTCCTGCTCTTCAGCTGCTGTTTTGTGAATATGGGAAGTATCATTGTTGGTGGTAAAGAGGGGATGGAAACAGAAATAATGCATGGCCCACACCAGAGCCAGTACACATAAGGAATACCTCTTGCAAATAAACAAACGTGCACATAGTGGTTCCCATTCAAAATGCAAAGTTCAGAAAAAGAACACAATTTTTTTTTTTACAGGTCCTTGAAGTACTGTGACCTCCGGTTAATTGACTCGAGCTATTTAACTCGAACTGCCTTAGAACAGGAGGTGGGCCTGGCATGTTGCTATGTCTCCAAGGAAGTCATTCGAGGACCCATTGTTGCCCTGGATCTTAGTGAGAAGGAGCACGAGAGAACCAGCATCAGTGAAAACGACTCTGATGAGCTGCTGATTGATTTGGAGAGACCCCAGAGCAACAGTAGTGCGGTTACTGGAACTTCAGGTTGGTAGTTTGGTTCATCTCTTGTATCTCTTTCCTTAGGAGGAATTCTCCAGGGAAAGAGACAGAGGATATGAAGGCTTATGGAGGGCTGTTTATTTAGCTGGGACTACAGAGCAGAGAGGGATAGATCTTGCTTGCCTTCGGTAACCTCTTGCAGCAGGGTTAGTGGAAAACAACAACAGAGCATTTCATGAAAAACCTGTCAGCCAGCCAAAGGAATTCTCATCCATTTTCACAATTTCCCCTAACCCTTAAAAGTATCAAGAAGTATTGAAAATATTATGTTGGTTGTTACGGTAGGGTGATGCCAAATTCCTTCTAGTCCCAGGGGCTTCGAGCTTGTGCTCATTTGCTGGAATGACTTGGCTCGCTACTTCAGTAACAAATCTTTTTTTTTTCTTTTTTATTATTAATTTATTTGTTTTCAGCAATCACTTCCATGTTTTAAATTTTCTCCCCTACCCTCTCCAAGATGGCATGCAATCTTATATGGGTCTACACATACTTTCCTATTAAACACATTTTCACATTAATCATGTTGCGTAGAAGAATTAAAACAAATGGGAGAAACCATGAGAAAAACCAAAACAAAACATAACAAAAGAGAAAATAGTCTGCTTCATTCTGCATTCTGACTCCATAGTTCTTTCTCTGGATGTGCATGGCATTTTGCATCGAGTCCTTTGGGAACGTTTAGGTCCTTACATTGCTGTGAAGGGCTAAGTCTGTCAGAAGCAGTCCTTGCACGCTGTGGCTGTATTCAGTAACAAATATTAACCCACCTATGGTGTTAGCGTTATTTTTTCCTTCCTTCACCCAATATACTACAAAGTGGTGGTTCTAAGTAGGCCAGCTCAGCATGGGTTGTTTGTAGTTAGCCTTTTTCTTGACTCTCTTAGTCCTTGCCCTCATTCTGTTCTCTAGAGGGGGTGATAGAGCTGCTGAAGGATTTCCCTCTCCCAACTGCCCCCTTAGTTAGACCTCTCTGCACAAAGACTGGCTGATCAAATGTATTGGGGAGAGCAACTGAGTCAGAGGATCCTTTCTGAGGTAGTGAAGTCCATTACTGATGGTTTATAAGGGTCCCCCAGGGATCTGCAGGCTGGTCTCTAGTACAAATGCTTGTAATGTAATGTTAACAGAATTTGATCTATATTAGTGGTCTACTTTCAATTACATTCCTCATCAAAAACACTACTGTTCTTTTATAGCAGTTGGTATTTTTTGGTATTAGCTGTAAGTTAATGATCCCTGAGGTCTTCTGCCCCACCCGAGTTGGTTTAGGGACCAAAAAGTGTGGAAACCACTACTCTCTTTAGTTGTGGTAGCACTTTGCTCACTCTCAGCCAGGAATTGAAAAGCCAACAGTATTCTCCACTCAGCCTCCTTTGGCCAGGAAAATGCTCTAGCTTGTTGGTATTATTCATGTAGACTCCATGTAGGCCATGAGAGACACAAGGATTCTGAGTGAGTAGCTTTGAAGATGAACTTGAAACAGAATCCTTCCCACTGGCACAGCTGTCAGCTGACATTGACTTATGGGGTATGGTCTTCTTCATGCTCGGGAATGTTGGGTATTCCTCCTCTACTGAGTATCCTAGGTGGGTGGGTATCAGGTGGTTTGTTTTCCTCTTTTAGGTTCCATAACAGAGAATGGAGTGAGCTCGTCTTGTGCAGCCCAGAAGCAAAGCTTCCAAAATGCATCCAACAGCTCAAGGCTTGATGAAGGGGTCTCTCCAGAACCCCCTTCGGGGGAACCCTTGAAGCAAGAGTGTGATTCCCTGGGCCATCAGATGGCAAGCAGTACCACATCCAAGCCTTCCTCTTCCTCCTCCACATCCCGGACTTTCCAGTGGTCAGGACAACCCACCAAAGGCTGCAAGGGTTTGCATGTGTCCCTTCCACGTATTGTGATACTGTCCAAAGCTGCCTACTGCCTCCTGGGCTCTCAGAAGAGTGGACAATTGCCTTCCTCTTCTTCCCTCCTTCCCCATGCAGATGTGTCATGGGTGAGCTCTTTAAGACCCTTTCTGCACAAGGATATGACCAGTGAGGAGCAGTCCCTCTACTACCGCCAGTGGACAGCTGCCCGGCAGCATCATGCTGACTACAGCAACCAAGGGGATGCCACTAGTCCCCGGAGCTTCCATCCCCGCAGGCTGCTGCTCACAGGGCCCCCACAGGTAAGTGGCCTCTATCCAAAGCCTTCTATATGGATCCTGGCTAGAGTGATCTAGAAGAAGGGGACACAGATGCTTCAGAGCGGGAATTATAGGACAGGATCATCTAGGAGTGGCCTAAGGGATGACCTAAAGAATAAGGGCTGCCCAGTAATTCAAGGGTTGGAAATAAGCCAAGAGCATTCTAAAAGAAACCAAACAGAGCTCTCTCTTCAAAGATTTTTTATAGTACCATTATTTCTTATTGCAAACCCTGCCCCCAAAACTAGAAGCAGCCTACGTATGCCTGGTAGGAAGTTTCCAATAGGGAAATTAAATAAATTGTGATACATTAATGTTATGGAAAATTATAATGCAATTAAAATTGACCACTATGAGCAATATAAAAAATGTGAAAAGCCCTTTAAGAAAACAATCCAAAGCAGAATAGACCACATATGATAAAATAGCTAATAATAATCATTTTAATGTTTGCAAAGCCCTTTATATAGGTTATCTCATTTTATCCTCACATCAAGGATAAAATGAGAGGTAGGTACTATTATTATCCTCATTTTACAGATGAAGAAATTGAGGCAAACAGGTTAAGTGACTTGCTCACAGCTAGTGAGTGCCTGAGGCTAGGTTTAAACTCAGGTATTCCTGACTCCAGGCCCAATGCTGTATTCACTGAGCCACCTTGTACCTCTTTAAAAAATAAATACAGCAAATAAAAAATAAAAGAGGAAAAAATGAATGAGAATGAATGAATAGACCAAGAATGAATTGGAGACGTAGAGAGAATAATTATAAAGTTGTAATATGATGTACACTGAAACCATTTATGTAAATGTTAATATCTGTAAAGCAATTCTAATTGAATGTGTTCATGTTTAATATAAAACTTAGAATAAGTCATTAATTAAAAAAATAAGTAGGGACACAACTTGTTCTGCCTGGCCCTTGAGGACAGAACCGTGGGTAACAGTTCTGCGGAGGCAGATGTCAGCTCTGTGAAAGGACAGACTTCCCGATGCTTAGAGATGGTCAGGAAGGGAGCAGGCTGCTTTGGGAGCTCATGAATTCCTTGTCACTCTAGATATTGAAGCAAAAAGTTAAAAACCTGTAGTTGGGGACACTATAAAAACTATCCTTGTTTCAGTTTATTATTAGCAGCAATAATGTGAATAATAGCTGGCATTTATAGAGAACTTTAAGGTTTATAAAATGCTTTATGAATGTTAATTCATTTCATACTCATAATGACAGACTATTATTATGTAGCTATCAAGTAGGTGCTATTATTATTTTCATCTGTAAAACGAGTAAACTGAGACAAACAGAGGTTAAGTGACTTGCCCAGTGTGGCACAGCTGTTAAGTATTTGAGGTCAGATTTGAACTCAAGATCTTCCACAAGTACACCTACTTACTGTAATAGATGATCTCTGATGTGTCTTCCAATTCTAAATTCTATAATTCTAATATACCATCAATTTTACCAATAGGAAATGTTGAAAATGATTATGAAAATTTTTTACCAAATTTTGTATTTACTTTTATATGATTTTATTCTTTTTAATAAAGGTACATTTTTATGTGTTTAGAAAATAAAGAAAAGAAATAGCATCCCTAGTCTGTCCCTTTCTGAGTTACAAGTAGCTGATGCATTTTTTTTTTTACTAATGTAACGTTTATTTATTATTAATGAAATGTTCAATTTTTTCACTCTTTGCATTCTGTTTTCTTCTCCTGCCTCAAAATGTTTCCATCAGGTGGGAAAGACTGGCTCATATCTACAGTTCCTCAGGATTCTCTTCCGCATGCTCATCAGGTTACTGGAGGTCGATGTCTATGATGAGGAAGAGATTAATATTAGTAAGTGTGGGACAAGAATTCTCAAATGCCTTTTTGTGAGGTAAAATGTAGGAGGGAAAGGGGAAGGGAGGGTATGAATTACAGAGAAAATTAAATTGTCCCATGTTTCTGTCATCGTCAGGTATTTCGTTTGTAAAAAGCCTTTTGAAGGCTTCTTTTGTATCCCCAGCAGGCATCATGCTGGGTGAATTTAATAGGTGCCTAGTAACTATTTGCTGAGTGAACGAATGGAAAAGCATGTGGTTAGCCCTCGGCTATGTGCCAAGTACTGTGCTAAGCCATAAAGATAGAGAGAAGTGAGCTGGGCCCTGCTTCCAAAAGTGGGGGAGATGACCCACATTGAAGTGTGTGCTGCAGGGAAAGTGGAAAGGGCCTTTAGACTATACCGCCAAGGCAGATGGCAAAGAGGGTATGAAAGAACTGAGGCTAGTGGGATATCCTGAAGTTTAACGTTGTCATGTTCTCATACTGGGTGGCCCAGGTAGCCAGAATGTAGTCTTGTCTTCAGTCAGCCTCTGTCTCTTGGGGGCTTTCTCTCTGTTTCCATTAACAAGACAATTAAATGGCTAAGGAAACTGGAATTTAAAATCATTTCCTTATTTCCAGTAAGATAGAGGGAACAGTGCTCAATGAGGGCAGTAGTGAAGCAGAAGACTCTGGTTGCCAGTAATAATAATAACTCAAGTTTACATAGAACTTTAAGATTTATAAAGTGCTTTGCTTTCAACCCTGTAAAATAGGTAAGCACCTTTCTCATTGGGCGACGAGAAAAAAGTTCAGTGAGTAGAACTTTAACTGTCCATGTCTCCTTTCCAGTTTGGTTTCTCTTTTTTCACTCCAAAGTTTAAGCACCTTGCTCCTTTTGTCGTGAGTCTAACAAAGAGATGGGTACCAGGGAGGAATGATAGATATCCTGTCCTGCCTACACCCAGAAACAGATCAGATGCTTCTAGCTAGGCACACTGGAGCCCACTCCTATTAGCTTAGGAGAGCTGATTGTTAAAAATTTTCCGTGTGAGCATTTGTACCTTGGAAATTGACAAATGCTTCAGTTGGGGTTTGATTTATTGTCTTGCTAAGTTGTCTAGACTTATGAAAGTAACAGAGAAATTTTTGATAATGTAGATTAAACTTTAAAATGTTATGCAGGCTTTTAAAAATTTTTTAATTTTACAGAAAACCATTTGTTAAACATTTTCCAGCACCCCCCCTGAGTCCATCCCTAGTGGGATGTAGCTACAATAGGGAAGACTTGTGAATTCAGCTCCAATATAGATCCAGGGGTGGGGAACCTGTGGCTTCAAGGTCACATGTGGCCCGCTAGGTCCTCAAATGCATCCCATTGACTGAATCCAAACTTCACATAACATATCCCCCTATTAAAGTTGGACACCATCAAAAGACTGCACCCAAGGTCCTAGAAGGCCACATGTGACCTCAAGAACACAGGTTCCTCACCCCTGGTAGACCTTTAACAAATCATACAGTCCACCACTGGCCTGTATCACTTGATGGTTGGACCTGGCTAACCTTTTGTCCCTCAGGAATAACCTTTGAGAACCCCAAACCATGTCCTTAGCACAGTGTGACACCAGATCGAATAGGGTATTAGTGGTGATTTCTGTATCACGTCATAACCATTTGGGACTTTAATCTACAATAATGACTTTTAAGACAATTGAGCTATGAATCAAGACTGAAGAGAAAAATGTAGGGCTTTTTAGTAAATGATTCTGTTTGGCCAGTTTATTTTATGAGTTCCCCCTGGATTAGGATTGATATAATTGACTTCTGAAAAGACATGCTGAAATATTCCTGCGGTAGTGTTCTCAGATGAATAGATAATGTTACTCTACAGGGCAAAGGGATTCCTGCAGTTGGGCTTTTTTGGAAGATTTTTGCTCATTTTCTCTGTCATTGAAAGTCAATATAAATTACTTGTTCGTGCTTGGAAATTTTATTTGATTCCAGCATTCCATTCTGAACTGAAGAAATTTTGGGGGGCATTAGTACATGTGCATTTTGATGACCCACATGAATTTTAAAATTGAGAAGACACTAAATTTGAAAGATTCTGTACATGTGCAGTTCTAACCTGGTAAAGCTGAAAGCTCAGAATGTCTCAGCGGTGAGATATTGTTTGGTGGTAGAAGGCTAAGATATTGGGAAAATTCAACTGCACAGTTAGAAGCTGACTGCCAAGCAGTATTGTGCCTATAGGAACTGTGTGCTGATTGATCCGGGCAATTCTAGATTTAGGAGTTGATTCCACAGATTTCTGGGTTTCTAAATCGAGTGAGTAACAAAAGCTCAAAAGCTGCCTAATAGGGCTGCATTTTCCAGTGCACAAATCTGACAACCTTATTATGATTTTTCCTACCCTGTGACAGCAGAAGGTCCCCCATTTTTCTGAAATGTCTCGGACCTCTTCAACCTTTGCTTTTTATGATTTTTCTTCCTTCCTGATTTGCACAAAGTCTCACATCTCTGTCTGATCTCTGCTTTAGGTCACAGTGAGAACAGTGAGATCACTCTGTCGGAGAGGGATCCCTGGCCTGACATTGAGAACTTTGGCAAAATGCCTTTTGATGTCAGTGTACATGATCCCAAGTACAATCTAATGAGTCCAGTGTTCACTGAAAAGTTGGCTGGAATCAAGCAAGGTTAGTGCAAATTGAGTCATACTTTCCAGTGCTAAATGTTCCAGAGAGTCTCAGGAATTAGTCTCCTGGAACAAGCTGATCCCTAAGAACAGCCTATGGAGACTGTGTGAGTGTCTGTGTGTGTGTGTCTGTATCTACATCTTTGTGTGTACTCTATTAGATGAGATCTCTCTCCCTTTATTAGCTCATTCCGCCCCCCTTTCTTCCTTCCTTCCCTCTTGGTCTCTTTCTCACTCATTAATAAATCAGAAGTTTTGATTTTCAAAACTATAGCTCAAGCCCCTAGTTGTGGGAAAGAACCCTTTCTCAGCTAGTTAAAACTCAGGAGTGGGCTCTTTTCCCCACGTGTATTCAGGTCTTGTGAATGAATCATAGGGTAGATTTTCCCCCTCCTTTGTGTATAGAAGCAAAAAAGGATGCCAAACTTGATGAGTCCAGGAAACGAGAAACCGTCTCCATGATGCTGACCAAGTACGCTGCTTACAACACGTTCCATCACTGCGAACAGTGCCACCAATACATGGACATCAGCCCTGCATCCCAGGTGAGACTTGCCCATCCCTGTTACTACATAAAGACATGGGTGTTTAAGCTGGGCTGGGACAGGGATTCTCAGGTAGGATGTAAATTAAGGAATGAAGAGATGGAAAATGTATTCCTATTTATGACAGAGACTTTCCATAGGCTTTTCCCAGCATACATTTGGTAAAGACTTAGGCCTGATAATGTGAAAGACATATTGACTAGTGGCCAAAATGTGTGATGCAATGATCTGGAAAAGTTGGTGGTCATTTTTTATTAGTTAGAGGAAAGAGAACAGAGAATTAGTTCTACATTATATCTAGAAGTCCTAAAAGCATTTCATGTGTGACATACCTTGTTTTCATACTAGAAACACTATCCTTAAATAATTAGGTTATAGGAGTATAGATAAAAGGAAAGTTGTATTTTTTTTTTTTTATGTGACAGTGTCACTGACTTCTAGTTGTATTTCCTATTTGGCTACTGAGTTGCCCTAAACCAGCAATGTTCTTACCCTGGCATGGAATGTAATTGATGAGGGAGCTTGGAAAATAGAATTATTTGTTGGTGTATACAGCTAGAATCAAATACACAGGGAGACATGAGCTCACTTGCCATTATATCACCACCTTCTTAAGGCATATTTGAGCAGCACAGATGAAGGCAGAGGAAGTTACCCACATCTTGGGGAGTAAAGCACTTCTCTCCCCACTTTACCTGGAGAAAAATTATTCTCTTGTTATTGGGTCAGAATAATTTCTCTCCCTTAAAGATCTTTAGCTATGAAGAACTAGGTTTGTTACCCCGAGAAAAAATAAACAGAAGGTAGATAACCTGGGTCCAGCTGACCATTATTTCCCCACACTTCTTCATTCAATCTTAGCTAAAACTATAAATCTGTTGATAGTAAAACTATAAAGGAGTTGGTAGAATTTTTTGTTTAGTTTTACTTGTCAGGAATCATAATAATTGGCATATATGTGTTTGTGTGTATGTGTATCACTTGAAGATCTACAAAAGCCTTTATATATGTTAGCTTATGTACGTCTCACAACAACTCTAGGAGATAGGTGCTATAATTATCCCCATTTTACAGATGAGGAAACTGAGGCAGGTGGCGATTAAGTCACTTGCCCAGGGTCACATGGCTAGTAAGCATGTACGCGGTGATTCAGACTCACACCTTCCTGACTCCAAGTCTAACACTGTATACGTTGACTCGTAGCTACTGAAAATATTGAGTCTATAAGACTGTGCACTAAATGTCCCTTGGTATTAAAATGTGTTTTTAAAAAAAGAAAAAAAAGTTTAGAATATTGATGTATTTTCTGTGTGATAGGGGTTAATAGCTGAATTGTCACACACATAATATTTAGACGACTATACTTTGTGATTCTTTTCTTATATGGAGTATAATACTTATTCCTAAATAAACAAACCTAACTACCTCCTAATATCTTACAAATAAAACTGACAAATCATGTTTGAATTGAATCAAGCCTTGGCAGCTTCATTAAGATTTTGTAAGTCATGTGAAGATATCAGCTACAGTCAGTCACTGGACTCAGTTACTGAAAGAACATGGAATATACCCTTCTCTAGAAAATTTTTAAAAAATTATTAGACTTCTGTTTGTCTTGGGATGTGTCATTTGTTCCTGACTGAACTCACAGCTTTGTTGTTTAGTCAGTTCCAACTTTACATGACTCTATTTGGGGTTTTCTTGGCAAAGATACTAGGGTGGTTTGCCATTTCTTCCTCCATTTTACAGAAGAATAAACTGAGGCAAACAGGGTTAAATGACTTAGGGTCACACAGCTAGTATCTGAGGTTGAATTTGAACTCAGGTCTTCCTAACTCCAGCACTCTATCCACTGCACTGCCTGACTGCCCTACTGGGCAGTATAGTCTGGTGGAAAAAGAGTCAGAAGTCCCTCGTTCAAATGCCAACAGCTGCTACTTTTGTTGGGCTGGGCAAACATCAGCCTCACTGCGTCTCACCTTCTTCATCTTTCATGGAGGGAATTTGGCTCAGTGATCTCTAAGGCCCCTTCCAATTCTAAAATGGTATGACCTGTAGAAAACAAGTATTTTTCTCCCTATACCTTGTTGACCATTTAGAATAGAGCATGATACTTCTTAGGTGATTTTGTATTTTGCATGAAAGTAATTATGGTTCAAAGGAAATGGACCCAAGATTCATATGAAGCAGCAGCTGTTCTGTTAATGATGTGGAGAGGATGCATCAGAAATGAAGAACGGCTCCCAAGAAGGAGATGCTTATCCATTGCGGCTCTTTCTGTGTTGGGCTTACAAACACAGGCTTTGGAGGATTTCAAATTCTTGCTAGTTACTGTTAGTCCTGACTCGGTTACTTTATTAGAAAACGAGGTGAGAGACATGGCCAAGCTTTCTGCAAACTCTAGGTTTACATTCTTTTCCCTTTGCTTTGCTGATGCAGATGTCCGACTCCACCCTTCACGCATTCACATTCTCTTCCTCCATGTTGGGAGAAGAGGTTCAGCTCCATTTCATCATCCCCAAATCCAAAGAAAGCCATTTTGTCTTCAGCAAGCAAGGCAAACACCTGGAGAGTATGCGGCTGCCTCTGGTGTCTGATAAGGTGGGTGAGCATTGTGACCAGCCACAGGAAGTGTGAGACTGGGGGAGCCTTCTAGAACTGCTTAGTAGTATGTTTTTCTTTCAGCAGAATTTGAATGTAGTCAAGAGCCCAATCTTCACTCCTTCCAGTGGACGACATGAACACGGCCTGCTAAACCTTTACCATGCGATGGAAGGCATCAGTCATCTTCACCTCCTAGTGATCAAAGAGTATGAGATGCCACTGTATCGCAAATACTGGCCCAACCACATCATGCTGGTGCTTCCTGGCATGTTCAACAATGCTGGTGTCGGTAAGCAGAGATGCATCTTATGGAACCATCTCCTTGTGGCCTAAAACCCAAGACCTAGCAGCTATTTAGAATTAAGGAGTACTGGGTTGTTTCTAAGAAAACGTTCCACCAGTCTGTCACATCTTTGACGCTGGCTTACTGCTAGTGGGAAATGCAGGAATGTTTTCGTTACAACTTTCCCCTGACTTTCTCTATTTAGCACCATATTCCTTTAAAATGTTTTTAGTTCCAAGGACCAGTCTCTGAAGAAGAAATCATTACTATGTACAAAAAAACAGACTGAAAAGTATTTTGCGATATTCCCTTATATACTCAGGAAATGTCATGGAGTGATCTCATAGTACAGTAGTTGAACAGTTAGATGAAGCCCCTGTATTCCAGGGATCACTCTCATTGTGTTTTAGGCCCTGAGGGCATAATTTTGAGCTGAGAAACATCCATAAAGACTATTCCTATATAAAGAGGCTCCAGGTAGCCCAGTCCTGCCCATAGTTTTATGGACACCAGAGAGGCTGAACCAGCTTTTAGGACCAACTTCAGAAAGCATCCTATCACTGGTGCTGATAACATCCATCTGATTGAGCAGTAAAGATGTTAGGAACAATCTTTAATGCCCCTCCCAAGTAAATGAGGAGCAAAGGACTGAATTCCCCCTGCAGACAGTTTGGGGGATACAACTGTTGAGAGAATAGTGGTGATATTTAGAAAACTCTAACCAAATCTGCCATCCAGAGCAGCTGTTGCTCTGGCCACTGGGCCATGGCTCCCCAGTCCAGAATGAAGCTTTCCAGGGTTTAAAGATAAGCTTCTCAATAGGGGTTAATCAGCAGATTGACCTTTCAAGGGGAAGTGATGACAGCTGGGAATTCACTCGGCTCTTTGCCCAAATGAATCTATCACAATGCCACCAGCGTAGTTTACCTGAAATAATATTTCAGAAGCAGAGCTCTCACCATGTACAGATTTTTCTCTATTTCTTTCTCTGCTCTGATAATCATTTTTCTTCCCTTTTCCATCTAATCTGTTCCTTTTTTCTCCCCTCTTCTCTCTTCTTTCCCCTTTGACCTCCCTTAATCTTACACATTTTCAAAGATTAGTCATTTTCTTAAGTAATATTTTATATTCTCTGTTCTTGATTCTAAATTTCATGATTTGAACTTTTTGTCTTTTTCTCTCTCAAAAAATAATTGTCATTATAAAACTAACAAAAATAAATTACTTTTTACTTGCATTCAGCCCTCTTTTGAGTTGTTGTCCGTCAGTGGTTTCTTTATCTTTCAGCTAGAAATAAATAGCAAATTTTACACACACCTCTTTTTGGGGGGGGGGGTTCCAGTGTTTCTACTGTTTTTGTTGGGAGAACACGCTAGTCGTAGCTTTTGGTGTCTGGTATATCCTTTAGTGATAAGTTTTATTTCAAAAATCTGAATGGTTTCCCTGACCTCTTCAAATTTTTTTCTTCTTGATTCCTTCCTATTCTTTCTCTCTCTCTTTATTTCTTGTGTATTCTCCCTTATCTCTGTAAATGAGTGGGTTAGACTGGGATGGATCCTTCTAGCACTGAGTGCTGCTTTTTATTCAAGGCTGTCTCTTTTACACCACATGATGCAGATGCTTTAAAGAGAATATGTTGCATCCAGTCAGTTAGATGATAAAGAGAAGGATAAACCTGAAAACTCCCCAGGTTACAAAATATAGTCTAGGGAGGCCCACTTAGACTTGACTTCTGGTCTTCAAGATAAGTAAGAGTTCTCTAGAAGAAGAATACTCACAACAGCTGGTCATTATATGGCACTTTAAGATTTAATAAGGCACATTCTTTATTTAATTTAATCCTCCCCAAAACTCACTGAATTAGGTACTACAGGCATTATTATTCCTCATTTTACAGATGAGGAAACTGACACTCAAGAAACTAAATGAGTTGACCTTGGTCACACAGCTAGTAAGTATCCATGGTGGTATCAAACCCAAGTCTCTCTTGACATTAGCAGGTTCCAGTGCCCTGGACCCTTTTCAGAGAAGACCCTGTTTTCTCAAGTCTTCTCACACATTGTAGATGCGTAACAGTTTTTGATAAACGAATGAATGCACGAATGAATGAAACCTGAGCTGGGGGAGTATTAATGAAAGTATTGAATCCAGTCATCTCATCATTACTTGGAGTTGCTCCTGGGATCACTGAAAGCCTTGTTCACAGCTATTTTGTGGTGAAAACAGTTCTACTCAGGATGTCTTGTGTTAGGGGACATGAAATCCCCCAAAAGCCTTGCTCAATTCCTGACTAAGTTTCCAAGTCAAGATCAGTGGGGTAGGTTTGGGGATGGAGAGTTTTATCCTGTGAAGGGGATTCAGGCCAAAATCGCTCCATGCAACGGTATTTATGTTGCTTTTCAGGTGCTGCAAGGTTCCTCATTAAAGAACTCTCCTACTACAACCTCGAACTGGAGAGAAACCGCCTGGAAGAGATGGGGGTCAAACGCCAGTGTGTCTGGCCTTTCATAGCGATCATGGATGACTCCTGCGTCTTGTGGAACATTCACAGTGCCCAGGAACCATCCAGGTACAGTACTGGTTACAGGCATGGCGATTAGAGTGAGACAGGAAAATCGAGCAACCAACAAGCATTTAGTAAGCTCCTGCTGGGTGCCAGGTGCTGGGTTAGGTGTTAGAATTAGAAAAAGAGTGAAGTAATCCCTAGAAATACAGAGAATGAGGAGAGAAGAGCACATTCTAAGGGAGAGAAGGCCATATGTAGCCCTCATCCCTACTTAATCCTAATTCCACTTTGAACACATTAGCAAATAGCAAAGAAACCCATTTATGCAAATTCTCACAAAATAGAAGTCAGAGAAGGTCTACATAGGGGAACATATATCAGGCAATACAGAATGAAGGAGCTTTCTCTTTGGGGAGCAAGATAACTCAGCTCAACCAAAAGAGTATCCTTGATCTCACCCAAGAGGAAAACTCTCCAAAATCTCTAGTGTAGCAAACTGGGAATAGGGATGTTCTGGAGACTACATATTCATCTCCTTTGTTCCCAGCCTTTTCCTTCAGCAGCCTCCAGTGGGGTCGGCCTCTTCCATCTTCTCTCTCAAAACTGGATCGCTTAAAGAAGACTCTCATTTGGAGAGTCCCCAGAAGGGGACTGGCTGAAAACTACAGCTCTCATGTCACCCCAATTCCAGTGTACCCCTCATGTCGGGTAGGGCCTTTTTCTCCACCAGTAAGAAGAAAGTCCTTTACCAATGGGCTTTGGAACAGGAGTTATATATACATAAGTATATGTAGGATGAATGCAAAAATATTTCATGCAAATCAGCTATTTAAAGCTTAAAACTGCACTAAGACTTTTGGGGACTATGCTGTGCCGTGCTGCCAGCATCGGCTCTGCAGGCTAATTGATCCAACTCATTACTTCTGGAACATAAAAGAGAACAGGAAAAAAAAATCTTGAGGGTGTCTGTTTTGTGTATGCTTTTCACAACTTCCACAAATTCAAAGTCAAGGTTAAAAAGTTGCCCCCTCAGGTGAGCAGGGCAGGGGAATATGTCCAATCAATTACTTTCCCCTTTTCCATTTTGTCCTTGGGCAGTTCTTTGCTGTAAGTCCTGGAGTTGCAAAACACCTTTGAGCTCATCTAGTGAGGTTCTGAATCCAGAGTTGATGAACTTGTTTGGACTTTTTAAATATTTTCACAGTTGTAGCTTTAACAAAACTGATTTGCTTTGTAATCCTGTATATTTTATTTTATGCATTTAAAAACGTTATTCTGAGAAGGAATCCACCCATAGGTTTTCACTAGGTGTTTTCCCTTGCCCTGCTCTTGCAGGGATCAGTCCTTTCTCCCCTCCTTCCCCATCTTTTCACCTTTTGCACCTGTGAGTTGTCATCTCCAGCCAGATCTTCAGTTAGGATGTTGGAGGGGGGGGGGGCGTAGATTGTCAGCACCTCTTGCCATGTCCGCTGCGGGCTGGCCCCACATGTTCTTTGCTTCCTGTTAGCCTTCACCTGCCTCTTCCTTCCCCTGGCAGGTCCCCTCAGTGCAGCTCGAACCAGGCCTCTTACAGCCTCAGGTGTCAGTAAAAAATGATTTTATCAGGTACCAACAAGAATGTACTAAATATGCCTGCTGTGAGGAGGCGCTCTCTTCTGCCTCTTTTTTATTTTGTCTTGCCAGTGCTTGGCACAGTGCCTGGTATGCACAGGTGTTTATTGATTATTGGTTGGTTTACTGTATGCCAGGCATTGTGGTAAGCCTGGGAGATAGAAAGAAGTGAAATAGTCTCTACCCTCAAAAAGCTTATATTCTAACGAGGGGGAAAAATATGTGTGTATGTGTTTACACATGTGTGCGCGCACACACATACATACATATACATATTGTGCCCAACCTGTGGTAGAGCCTTTCAGTCTTGTCTGTTCAGCCAGACACCTTGACTCCAACATAGTGATGTCATTTTGACTTTCAAGAACTAAGGACAACAACCAACCCACCAGCATATATACATGCATATCCAAAGATGGATGGATGGAGAGAGAGAGGGCTGGAGAATGGGCGTGTGGTTTCATTGGTAAAGGGTGAGGAAACTCTACCAGACTTGCCCCTTCTTTGCAACATTGAGTCTTAGACAAGTACTCAGGACATTTGTTAGAAGCTCCCACAGCCATTACAGGGCAGAGGCAAGGTTTGAACCCAGCTCTCCCTAACTCAGAGACCAGCTTTTTCTCCTTGGCATAAACATGTACAGCGTATTTCATTCTGGGCATGCATTTAGATAGTGTAAGTATCTGCAGACTATATACAAAGTGAGTATTAGCGTTTTGGGAAGGAGGGAGTCCACTGGGAGCTGGAGGGGTTGAGGAAGGCTACATACATATAGAAGATTGTACTTAAGCTGAGTTTTGAAGGCAACCAGAGATTCCAAAAAGGGTAGATTAGAAAGGAAAGCATCCTAATTTTAATTTTAGCTTATTTTCCTTTAATAATATTTTATTGGGCCCTAGAATGTTCTTTTCACTTCAAGTTGTATTTGGGGGGAGAAAACCAACTTACAATGTTGGATGACATCTGTCTGTACTGCTTTTGGAAACAATCAACAACAAATTATTCATTCTTGGATGACTTCATGGGCCATTTCTTACATTTGCCTCATTTTAAATCTAATAGCCAGCCCATGGATTCAGGAATCACCAGTAAGAATGTGTCCTTAAAGTCTGTCCTGCAGCATCTTGAAGCCACCCCAAAAATTGTCCATTATGCCATCCTGGGGATACAGAAGTGGAACAGCAAACTGAGTTCTAGAAGCCTCAAGTCTCCCTTCTCTCGGTGCCATGTACATGACTTTGTACTGCTCAACGTAGACTTGACACAGAATGTGCAGTATGATCTCAACAGGTAAAGAGCACAAAATCGATTCAGTTCCTCACCTGGGTCTGTGATAGTCACAGTGTTATTGACTTATTAGTCTGGAAGTATATCTTTGTGCATCGCAGATAAAAAGCATGATTTAAATTTGTCTAAACTGTTGAGTGAATGATGCTTCTCTAAACTAGGTTGTTTAGTACCAGTGATACCCAAAGAAGTGTGTTTATTCTTACTTCTTGGAAGCCTTGTCTCTCACTCTGGCATGCTCGCTCTCTCTCTCTCTCTCTCTCTCTCTCTCTCTCTCTCTCTCTCTCTCTCTCTCTCTCTCTCTCCCTCTCTCCCCTCCCTCCTTCTCTTCTCTTTTTCTCATCCTCCTCTCCATCTCTACCCTTCTCCCTTTACAAGTGAATTAAAAGAGCTTATACAAAGATAAGATCCTACTAAATATGTGACTTAGACATAAAAAGTCCTCTCATAAAATGAGTTGGAGGGAAGGGATTGCCAGATTGTAGGTATCCTGATTTATAACATCAGATATTGGTAGGAATTGGAATATAGTAGGGAGAAAAATCAAGAGCTGCCTGATTATTTTCTGTTAGCATGGCAGGTAGGGCAGGTAGATGGCACAATGAATAGAGTGCCAAGTCTGGAGTCAGGAAGACTCGTCTTCCTGAGTTCAAATGCAACCTCAGACATGTACCAACTGTGTGACCCTGGGCAAGTCACTTAACCCTGTTTGCCTCAGTTTCCTTATCTGTGAAATGAACTGGAGAAGGAAATGGCAAACTACTCCAGTATCTCTGCCAAGAAAACCCCAAATGGGGTCATAGAGAATCAGACCCAGTTGAACAACAACATGCCAGACAGATCTCTTCATTCCACTGACTGTAGAAATTTTTTTAGACCCAGCAGATGCCTAGTGTAGTTAACAATACACAGACAACATTACAGGTCATGTTTGGATTTATCCGGGTCAGAGGGAGGTCCTCTCATTTCTTCTATACATTTTGTCCCTTTTTTCTTTCTGTAATAATCATGAATGAGGTTGTGGAGGCCGAATAAGTGACTGAAGCCTGGATCTGTATTGCTTCAATTAACTTTTAGGTACTTCTGTGAAGATGTTGACTTTAACTTGAGGACCAACAGCAGTGGGCTGCTCATTTGTCGATTTAACAACTTCAGTCTCATGAAAAAACACATCCAGGTTGGAGGACAAAAGGACTTCAACGTCAAGCCAAAAATCAGTGTAAGTTTTTCAGGTTGGGAAGAGAGAATTCTTTTCTTGGGAGTAAAGACAGCAGCTTTCCTGTTAATGTCTTTTATATTAAATGGCCATGTTTTCTAAGAACTGAAACAACAAAAGGGAAAATCCCATTACTATTTTGAAGAAGACCTTAAGAGGTATTTCCAGTTTCCAGTACACAAACTAGTATCGGTCTGTGGCAGATTCTTACTAAAATCCCTTCTACCGAAAGGTCTTTTCTTTTAACACTTCTTTCTTCTCAGTTCCTAGTCCAGGCCCTTTGAGCTTCAGAAAACTGCCAGGATGAGGCTAACTTTGGTAGAAGATTTAAATGTGGCATTATATTCCTGTCCTTCCTGAATAGGAATATGATAAATTACGAAGGAGGTAGAAGGCGGAGATATCCAACTACCATTTTATTTCCATGTTCTTTATTGAAAAGGAAAACAGTTTTCAGACGGCAAAGTGTAGAACAAAAGTAGTTTGACAAGTAATTGAAAGCAAAAGTAAATGAGGAGATGGTCAGGGAGCACCTCTCTGCCTTCAAGAATCTTAAATCACTGGATCTTTATGCACCCCATCCTTGGGTATCCAAGGAACATGGGGATGTGACTGAGGGACCATTATTGAAAAATCACGGAGAATTGGAGGAAGAGGCACCACACAAATGGAGATTGGCAAATGTTTAGATTTTTTAAAAGCCATAAAAGGTGAATTGCCTGACTTGTGGCAAAATTTTAGAATGGGATGATTAAAGGGACGATTTATGATCACGTAAAATGGAAAATGTCTGCTTTGAAGCAGTAAGTGTTCAATAGAACTGATTTTATTCATGTCCTTTTAACAAAGAGATGACCCTGATAAATTAAGAGAATTCCACATAGATGACAAACTGTATTTCAGCAAGGTCCTTGGCAGTGTCTCATGATATCTTGTTGGACAAGATGGAGAGATGTAGCTGGAGGATCAGAGTGTTGTCAGTTGGAGTTGGAATTGGTTTGAGGAGAAGTGTGGTCATTAATTAATCATGACCACTTAGGAGAGAAATGCCTGTGGAGTGAGTCTCTTGTCGTTGGCCCCTCTTCTTCTGTTCAGTATTTTATCGATATTTATGAAGTGTTCATCAGTCATTCAATCAGTAAACATTTATTAAGTGCCTACTGTATGCCAGGCACTTTGACTTAGGAGAAATGATAGTTGTTTTCAAGTATGTGGAAGAGGGATTAGATTTGTTTTGAGTGGCCCCAGAAACATGAACTAAAAACAGTGGACAGAGGTTGTGGAGTCAGATTTAATGTAAGGAAAAACTTCCCAAGAGTTAGAGCTGCGCAGGAGTCAGAAGGTGGTGAATAACCCATCTTTGGGGGTCTTCAGGTGGAGGCTGGATGGCCATTTGTTGGTGACATTATGCATGGAATTCCTGCTTGAACACAGGTGACACTAGGTGACCTCCGAGACTCTTAGGATTCTGTTTGTACCGAAGCTTGGTTGTGTCTATCCCACAGTTTGAAAATGGGGGCCATCGGCCACAATTGAGGTACAAGGCAGTCTGCGTTATGAAAAGATCACTGCTATTTAAGCCACAAGATGTGGGATCAAGTCTTTGCTGTTACATTTGTGACATTATGGAGCCTTAATTGTCTCACTTGTAAAACGGGGGCAGTAATACTTGCACTGCCTATCTTATGGTGCTGTCATAAGAGGATAGTTTGTACACATTACAGTACTCTATCATTATGAGCTATTACTTTCAGCATTGCTGTGGTGGGATCCGACATGAACAGACATCTTAGAAGGGCGCACCTTCATCTGTACTTAGTCGCTACTTAATAGACTTTGTTGGACATTCTTGCTTGATACACACTTTGTAGATTACTGATAAATGCAGTACTTTTGGAAAGAACGGCATTGTTTTCACCTTTCTCTCCTCGCCATTCAGCCCACATTAATTCCCATTCCTCCCTAACCGCAAGAGCACAGAGTTGCCCTGGACGGTAAGACGGTGCTGGTTTGTATTTGGGCAGGTGGTCACAAGAGAAGTGGCTCTTCACCTATTTCATCCAGTGCATTGAAGGGACATCCAGTGTATTTTAAATATTCTTGTTGCATCTGATTACAGCTGTCGGAAAGCATAGCGCCCATCTTACCTCTTCAGTATGTCTGCGCTCCAGACAGTGAACACACTCTCCTAGCAGCTCCAGCCCAATTTCTCCTTGAAAAGTTCCTTCAGCATGCTACATACAAACTCTTCCCAAAAGCCATCCACAATTACAGGAGCCCCATCTTGGCCATCGATTGCTACCTGAATGTTGGACCAGAGGTAAAAAAAAAAACAACAACACTCCCCTCCCTTTCTCCCTTGTTTCCTTCCTCCCTTTTTTCCTTCCTTCCATCCTCCCTCTCTCCCTTCCTCCTTTCCTTCTTCGTGGCTGTGAGGTGGCCTTCTCCAAAAGTTCATATTAACCTGGAATGAAGTGGACGTAAAGACCACTGGATTCTTAGAATTCTCTAGGATGCCTGTTCCTCTGCCAAGGGTTTTGGGAGGCTATCAAGATGCACCCAAGACTGCTGTTGTAGCACTAACCCACCTCCTGCACTACTTCCTTTCCTTTTTTCTGCTTCTCTCCTCTTTAGTTTTCTTTCTGCCTTCCTTCTTTCTGTGTCGCACCCTCCTGCGTCTCTTGGACCTTCTGGGGGGATGGGGGGATCCCCCTTCAGGCTTTGCTTAGTCTCAGTGGCATCCCTCAGGTATTAAAGAAGTGACTGACCCTTGTGTGGACACCCCTATGGCTTTCTCATCCAGCTTTGGTGCATTTGGTAGTTTTGAGGTTTGGAAAACAATCCACATTATGAGTGTGAATCGTAGAATGATAGAGCTGGATGGAGATTTGGAGAGCATCCATCTAATCCAAAGCCTTCATCTTATAGATGTTGTTCAAAAGGTAAAGCCAGAGAGGCTGGCCAAACTTACACTTCAGGCTAATTGGTGGCAGAACCAGAACCAGAACCTGGGGCCCCAGATTTCAGATCATTAAGTACTAAATTCATAGCTGCTAGAGAGAGGCAGTGCAGTCTGCAGGCTGGGGAAGCATCCACTAGGATTCCTGCACATGCCTCACTGTCTCCTGTGCTTCTGCCAGATTCATCAGCATTCTCTGATTCTCTGAAATCGCTTTCCTAGAGTTTGTAAGAGTTTGACATTTCATTCTCACGAGAGTGGAGCAGTCGTACCTCTTAGCTCACATTTCTTTCTCTCCATGTGAAGAGTCTTCCTTTCATTCAGAGCAGTGTTTAGTTTTGATTTGCTAACTTTCGGATTGTAACAAAGCATTTCATTTTACACTTTCTTGGAAACTGCTCTTTTTGAGGGGAAGAAGAAAGAAGGAAGTTACTGAGGAAAATATGTTTTAACCCTTTGCATGGAGTGATTTAGTTTTTTTCCCTCCTAAGTCCTCTATTTCCTTCACATTGTTTATGCAGGATGTCCCAAAAGTCTTAGTGTGACTTTAATCTATTTAGGCTTTGATAGCTTAAAACCATTCCAGGAGTTTTGGGTCACCTTGTGTTACATGAAGCTAAAAATGTCTTGTGTCCTTATGAAGTCCTCCACTGGAGTCTTTCTTGGGAAGAACCAAAACTGATCTTCTCTACCCTAAAAGTTGAGTGCACACGATACTGCCCCATGCCATCTGAACCCAAATGGCATACACATACATACATATGCATCCACACACACACACACATATATCTTAGCTATTTTCTGAAAGTAAAATATTCCTCTTTCTGTCTGATATTTCAGGTGGCCATTTGTTATGTGAGCTCCAGACCACACTCCATCAATGTGAACTGTGAAGGGGTGTTTTTCAGTGGACTCCTTTTGTACCTCTGTGACTCTTTTGTAGGTGCTGACCTCCTTAAGAAATTTAAGTTCCTCAAAGGTAGGTCTGCTTTAGTACTTTGTAAATTATCTCCCCCGGCCTTCTCCCTCTCTCCCCACAAAGACCAGTTAGAAAGACTGATTCCTTCTTTACAGTTTCTAAAGTGTTTTACAGACTGTATCTGTTCTGAACCGTATATCAACTCTGTAAGTTACCAGCATTTTACAGATGAGAAAACTAAGGCTTCAGAGAGGGTAAGCAACTTGCCCATGGCCATACAACTAAGACATGCCAGAGGCCAGATTCAGACCCTTTTGTTCTGACTTGAAGTTCAGCATTCATTCCATTACACTGTATTTCCTCTCAAGAAGAGGGCTTCCTCATAAGAAATTTTGATCTTGATCAGCAACATTTTGTCCAAACCCAGGGTGTAAACTGTTTGTTTGTTGTTCAGTTATTTTTCACTTGTTAGACTCTCCATTTGGGGTTTTCTTGGCAGAGATACTCGAGTGGTTTGCCATTTCCTTCTGCAGCTCACTTTACAAATGAGGATACTGAGACAAACAGGGTCAAGTGACTTGCCCAGGGTCACACAGCTAGTAAGTGTCTAAGGCTGGATTTGAATTCCTATCTTTCTGACTCCAGGACCTGAATTTTATCCTCGACGCCCCAGGATGTAATTAGTAATGTTTTATTATTGAACTGGGGAAAGGACCATGATGAAAGATAATCTGATTTGCTTTCCACTCTATGGCCCCTACATTAGTTTTGGTACTGACTGATTTCCAGTCCCTCTTAGCCTCCGTCTCTGGCTGATCTCTCAAAAGCCTAGCCATGTTCATGTACAGCGTATTTCCATTCAACTTTCCATTCAAAAATGAGTCCCGTTTAAAGTTATGGCAAGTGATGGAGGATGGCTACCAAGCATAACATGACCCTGTAAGAGTAGTGCTGAGGATGATATGGACCAATGAGATGAGGTTTAGCTATAGTAAGGAAGAGAGGAAGATTCAAGAGAGAGGAAGGTACTTGAATTGGATAGAATTATAATGGTGGGTAACAGAAAAAAAAAGCTCCAATCTTTTGTGTGCTTTTTTTCCTCTGCCAAGAAAAACTATCGTTGGCATTGAAAAGATACAATAAGAAGATATCCCAAATAGCAAGGAGAGAAATAAGAGAGCATCTAGCAGCCCTGAGTGAGGGCATTAAAAGAAGTGGCCAGTGTGACTGAGGAAGTGCTATCACTGACCCTTGAAAGATCATAGAGAATTAGCGAACTACCACAAGTTCAGATGAAGGCAAATGTTCTAATTTTCCAAAAAGGTAAAAGGAATGGAGTTTGCACACAGTAAGCTGGTGAGCTTGACTTTGGTTCCTAGAAAAGTTCTAGAGTTATTATTAGAAGGACGGTTAGTGAACATTTTGAAAGGATCATGTGTTCGCCCTTCGTTGCTGAAGAAGACCATGCCATCAGAGAAATGATGACATGACTTGCACTTGGCTTTGTTTTGAGTGAGGGAGGGCTGTGCAGGTCACCAGCCTCACTTCTCCTGGAGAGCTATCTGAATTCAGAGACCAGATATTCATCAGGATGACTGGAGATGACCCAGGATGAGGCAGTTGGGGTTAAGTGACTTGCCCAAGGTCACACAGCCAGTGAGTGTCAAGTGTCTGAGGTGAGATTTGAACTCAGGTCCTCCTGACTCCTGCACTGGTGCTCTATCCACTGCACCACCTAGCTGCCCCTAGAAAAGGATAGCATAATCACAAAGAGTCAACACGGATAGGTTGTGTCAGACTAACTTTTGATGAAGTCATTTAGAAAAAAAGATAAAGGCGGTAGTATAGATAATATTTACCTAGATTTTAACAAAGTACTTGTTAAGTCACTTACAGTTCTTCTGGAAAATGTGAAAAAAAATGAGCACAAGTACACGTAAGTAGATTTGGGGTGAAGAAGCCATTAATAGATAAAGGGTAACCAGCCCAATTCTGGAGACAGGCTTCCAAGTTGACATTTCTCAGGCACAGTTACCAGATTCGTAGGTGACACAAAGCTAAAAGGGAAAGTAATACCTGGGACACCATTGTGAGGATTCAAAAAGAGTTTGACAAGTTTGAATAAATCTAATAAGATTAAGATTTAAATAGTTTTACACTTAGGTTAAAAAAAAATAACCTTTGCAACTAGGAGATAGGGAGTGGTATTATCTACACCAGGTTTTACCTGAAAAAGGACTGATGTTTTTGTGAATTACAAATTCCATGAGAATCATCAGGATGATAAAGGCAACCAGGAGAATTAGTGTAATCTTGGCGACATCAGAGGGATGCTGTCCAGGAGCATCTGAGGAGATGACGGTCCTGCTATACTCTGCCCATGGGAGTGTTGTACTCTGTGGGGGGCACCACATTTGAGGAAGGGATGGATAAGCTAGAAATTGGCTAGAAGTGGGCAGCCAGGATGGTTCACCTCAAGTTCATGCCATTGCAAATCACCGGAAAGAACCATGGGGATACAGAAACTTGGGGCATATTATATGTTCCCTCTTCAGAAAACTTTTGGTATCTTAGCAGATGTGTCATGTGGCACAGGAAGTAAACAGAACACAAGGAGCAGTGAGTGAGATTGATATCGTAGTAATTTGTGTACTTGCCTTATCCTCCAGATACATTCTAAGCTAATTTCTCTTTAGATCCCACTGCCTAGCACAGTGCCTTACATAGAGTATGAGTGTAATAAATTAATGAAATTTCGATTGCCAATTATAGCAATAACTTAGGTGAATGCTGATTTTAGGGGAAAAAAAGAATCTTATTAACTGCCTAAGATTCTTAAAATCTGCTAAGTAAATTTAAGAGACTGGCACAGTCATACAGAAATCCACCTGTAATTCTTTTTTTTAATACTATTATTGTAATATAGTGAAGCATCTCAGTGCCAGGTGTTCAGTACATATAGTAAGTGTTCAATAAATGTTTATTTCTCGCCAGGGCAACTTGGTGGTGCAGTGTACAGAACACTGGGCCTGGAACCAGAAATACCTGAGTTCAAATCCAACCTCAGACACTTACTAGCTGTGTGACCCTGGGCAAGTCACTTAAACCCTGTCGCCTCAGTTTCCTCATGTGTAAAAATGAGCTGGAGAAGGAAATGGCAAATCACTTGAGTATCTTTGCCAGGAAAATCCCCAATGGGGGTCTGAAGACTCAGACAGGACTAAAATGACTAATCAACAAAGCATTTGCTGCATGCAGGCACATTTCACTGCCTTTATGATACTGTTAAGTCATGTTTTTGCTTCAGTATCATGTATAACCCCAAAATAACTTCAAAGAAACAGGAAATAAAAATTTAAATATGCATAGTATGACCACGTAAAACTTGACTGAATTTCCTCAATGACACACAATGGCTAACAACCTAAATAATTTTGTCAGTGGAGAGAAATACTTAAAGCCAAGAGCGCATTTAGGGTTAGGATATATATAGTTCTGCAGTTCAAGAGAGGAAGTGTGGTGAGGTGCTTTATAAGAGAGGCCTGTTGATTTAAATACTTCCTTTTCTAACATCTAAGTTTCCACCTTTCCTTGAAGGTGCTACCTTGTGTGTCATCTGCCAAGACAGAAGTTCTTTACGGCAAACAATTGTCCGCTTAGAACTAGAAGACGAATGGCAGTTCCGACTTAGGGATGAATTTCAAACAGCCAACAGCAGTGAGGACAAGCCTCTCTACTTTCTTACTGGACGCCATGTCTGAGCGAGAGAAGAGACCAGAATTAAGGTGGGGGAGGGAGAGGATGGGCTATGATCAAGTGGGATTTTTTTTTTCTTTTAAGTACAATCACTGTGGAGCAAAGTGCAACTGTTGTGACTCTAGGATGCCCTCCGAAGAGCACCCCCGCCTCACATACCTGACCTGGATACCGCAAGGGCATCGATGCTACTTCAGCTCCAATACCAGCACCTGGGATTTAAGGGTGACTCTACCCTAGACGGTTATGCAAACTACTTAGAAAATGGCCTGCCAGCTGTGACTGAAGTGACACACTTTGGAGAATGAAGAGCTTGCAGCTCTCGAAGTCGTTTTGTTTTGTTTTGTTTTTACTTATCTGTGCTAGGAGAAAAACAAACTGATTTTCAGCATCAGCTAGCCTGAATGTGTTACATGAGTCTCACACCAGAGGTGTGACACAGTGAAGATTAACGTCCGAGGTCTGAATCCTCAGTTTCTCTTCAAAACTGTACTTTGGTACAGTATTACTCAGGGGTTTGAAATGACAGAATGTAGAAGATACTTGTATTTAAAAAAAAAAAGTAGCATTTGTTCTTTCTCTGTGCAGTGTTAGTTTAAGATTTGTAATTTTATATGTATTGAATCTTTTTGGCAAAATTTCCACAGGAGTTAAAAGTTTACTACTTAAACCTGAACAAATAAGGCAGTAAATGCAGAGCAGGCGTCCTGTGCATGCACATTTGTGTGGCTTCTCCTAGTCTCGTTCCTTTGTTTGTTCCATTAGCTTTAAATTTTCAGAATCCTTTGCACATAGCATTAGTATGAATCTACAACAAGCTGTTTGGTTGGACAGTGATACTACTTCCTGTGCAAAGAGTAACCTGAGAATTTTGGAGGTCATCTAGAGACTTGGGCTTCCCCATCCATCATCTTCTTCCCCTTTTCCACCCCCATCCCAAACTGTTATCTTTTATGGCTTGAGTTTCTGTATAGTTGGGCACCAGCAAAACCAGTTTTACTTGACTTTGATTTCTTATGAAATATCATGTTTTAGTTTTGTACATAGTGGAGCCAGTGCAATTTTGTTTCTTCTCACATCCTCATACATAGCAAGACTTCAAGATAGGTTTGAGTGAATGTAAAATCAACTTAAAGCTAAATTGAAAGTACTCCATCACTCCCACCCAACCACAAATACCAAAGCAGAATGGCTGCTGGGGAGCCAAGATTCAGACAGGAGGAGAGGGCAGCAGAATGGCCAAGTCTGTTACCCCTTTTCTCCAGCTCACAGAAAACCCCACTTCCATGGAAGCAGTAACCCCAAATAACTTTGTTCTTGATGTGGAAATGAATGTTTTTTTTTAAATATCCATTTTGGTCAGTGAGTTGTGAGGTATGTCTGTGACTACATAAAGATTTCCACAATTCTTCGACAGGCATCCAATTATCCATTTCTGTGTTCTAGGACAAAGGCTTGGGGGGAGAGGGGTTTAGTTGGTGAACAGGTCTTAAGCCAAGGTGCTATGGAAAATGGAGTTTTCATTTTACAGAATCACTTTGGATTCAGTCTCTCAGAAAACTCAGTTGCTACTTTCTCCCATACACGTTTCCATGCTATTTGTAAAGTGATAAAAGTGAAAGTGGCAATCTTCCCTTAAACATACTGTTTATGATGTAATAAAAGCGAAAAATGGCTATCTTCCCTTGAACAACCCTTGATCCCTGACCTGAAACTACTGAGAAGGGCCTGCTACAACTGCATTTACTTAGAACAAATAGTGTTAATCAAGCAGCTTTATTACTTGTGAGAAAGAGATGTTTACAGCCAGTCACAAAACAAAATGTATTCGATTGAAGCTTGAGGAAAAGTGGTTTGCAGATCTTTGGGGTTCAATAGAGCTAACTACAATGCTGCAAATGTAGCACATTTCAAATGAACAATTCTTTTTAAACATTAGTTTTTAACTGTCCTTGAAAGAGGACCTGCCTTATACATGCTTTAAAGATACACCTTAGTTTGTGCGTGGCAGAATTTTTGATGTAAAGGTACGTTCTGAAGAGTTTTCAGTTTAGATATGAATGTATTTCAGAAGTTCCAGTTTTGCTGGCAGGGCTTGATGCTGACCAAATCAAGTTAAGCTGTTGTTGTGCAATACTGCATTTCGAATGTTACCTTATTTTTACTTTAGGATAAAGTAAGAAACCATTAGAAATGGTCTTATCTGGGGAAGGACCTTTTATGGTTTCTTCTGGCTCCAAGATCTTAGGACATTTTCCAGAGTTATTACTGTACGCGTAGGACTCCTTAACGTTTCTAATATGGGCTGAAGAGTCCAAGCAAATAATCTCAGCCCTGTAGCATTGCCAGAATAAAACCAAAAATGAAAACCATTCCCAGAGGAGAACAGCATTAGAAGTCCAACTTGGCCTGCCTGCCCTTTCCAAAAATTTTGAGCTTTTGAAAAAGTCTTGAAAATTTTTTAAAAAATGTCCTATTGTCATTAGAATCGTTTAGTGTTAGATCCTAGTACATTAAGGAGAAAACTGCACAAGCACAGGACACCATGATTTTATTAGCTATGGTTTGGGATACTTGGTGTGTTTAGCTGTAAGCCTTGCCATCACTGAGAACATTGATGTGGTATGAATGTATTAAATAGGCCAGCAAATAATCCTTTACCTGTAGACATGTTAAATCTTGGCATGTTTGACAGTTCACAGGTTAATACTGAATGTAAACTAAAAAATCAGAATGAGAATCATTGTATTCAATTTTTTTTCTGTAATTTATGTAATTGCTTTCTTTCTTTTTTTATTTGGAAAGGGGGGCACCTGTGTTACTTTATTACTGTAAAATTTTCTTGACCAAAACTTGGTGAATTTCACTAGTCAGTCTACCTCACATTTTATCGTTTATGATTTTAAATTGTCTGAAGTTGTGCCTACAGTATGTTTATGTACTTTCATTTAATTTGGTGAATGTATTAAATTTCCCTTTAATAAGGTGTTGCATTTTCTTTAAATTATGAGCCCCCCAGAGTAAGTTAATCTTAAAAAAATCTATTTTTACTTTTACCCCAGAGATTAAATGCATTGTCTAAAGGAAAGAGAACCATCTTTCATGCACTTCTGCTAAATTTTTAGAACAAGGGGTTTACATATCTAGCACTGGTATGTCTGTAATTCTGGCTAAACATAATGAATTTAAATACTGTCAACCCTGAAAAGTGATGATTCTAATTTAATACCCTAATAGGTCTCTGCCAAGGTTTATTATATATCTGTTTGCATATTTGAATAATTCCATATGCATAGATAGCAAATCCAAAACTTATTAAATAGATTAGGGAAATTCCAAGTATGCCTTTTGAGGCCCCCGTCATTTTCATGGCCCTAATGTGGTCGAATCCTGGGCTAAATCAAACACTGGTGGATTTATATAGGGATTTCTGTACCTTTCAAACATGAAGGCACACATTCTCAACTCCACAGTGGGGGAAAAGAAACCTTTCAGGGCATCAATTTTCTGAATGTAGTAAGACAATTTAAGATTTTGTTTTTTCATAGGTTGCATTGTGGGTCAATGTTCTTTTCTAAAAGTCTTAATTTGTCATTTCTAATCTTGTACTTTGCTTCAGTTCTATAAGGATCAAATAAGGTCAGTCCTTTTTGAGTGTTTGATTCTACTGAAGGATGGCAAACTGTTGTATTTGACTAGAATTAGCCACCCTAGATTTGCTACACATCTGTCCAGATTTTGCCTAGGTATGATGTTACCTAGGCACTTTTGGTCCTTTCCCACCCACTTGCTTTATAAAGATGGGCAACATGGGCATCTCCTTTTTTTGTTGTTGTTGTCGTCCAGAGGTATGGTTCTGAGGACAAAGGAGTTTGTAGCTATATATCCATAGTAAAAGTCTGGGGTTATGCCCATTTAGATATCTGAAGCAAATGGAAAAACAGCCAAGAGACTGTGCATTACAGGCACAAGAGAAATGGCCACAATATTCTAATTCCTCAGCCTAAGGAATACCTAACTTCCCTAGCCCTACCTCTCAATCTAAGGTCACTGGAAAAGACCTAGGATGACAAGTCAGAGAGCGCACATTTACACAGTAAAGAGTTTCTTCCAAATGAACCTGTGATTCTCCACTTTGAGGTACCTGAAGCATTTTATCCAGTCACCTAATTAGGTAAGTGGCACAGCTGAGACACACTCCAATCTTCTGACTCCTTTTGCCTGATCGTGTTCAGTGAATAAGCTTATATTGTAACATGGACTGTGTATGCTCCCATTTGCATCAAGATTATACCATGAGTCATTTTCACAATAATAGAAACCACGCAAACTTACTCCACTCAGGAATCCTTGAAGGTGATGCTTGACTCAAGTGGGTACTGCCTTGTTTTCTGGCCCATGTAAGACTGAAGGATATATTACTTTGTCTTAACACAATGTTCTAAGCACAAATGCGTATTTTACATAAGGTCTGTATTTAAATGGAAATGCCTCCCAGTTAGTGAGGTCATTAAGACAAAAAAGAAGGAATTTTTTCCCCTAAAACTCACTGATAAACACAAAATCCTCAAGGAGCCACTTAAAAGGGCCTTGTCTCCTAATAAAGCATCTTATGAAAACACCCTTTACATCATCTCTAGACCCTAAGACCCTTAGAAGATGAATGTGTTTCATCATTCCGCTAAGCACATACATTTTAGAGGCAGCTATGTGGCACAATGGACAGTGTTGGGCTTGGAGTAAGTCCTGAGTTCAAATCCAGCCTTGGACGCTGACTAGCTGTGTAACTCCGGGCAAGTCGTAACTTCTCCATGCCTTAATTTCTTCCTCTATAAAATGAAGATATAATTAGAGCCCCAACTTATTATCTCCCAGGATAAATGCTGTGAGGTTAAAATGAGACAATATTTTTGAAGCCCTTTGCAGATCTTAAAGTGCTATATATAAATGCTAGCTATTATTATCATTCCTGACCTCTCTTCTCCTCATTCACCGAATATCTGATCACCTAGCACGTTCAGGGAGCTAAGAAGAGTGCCTACTCTTTTCACAGTACAATAGGAACATAGTAATAGTTGGCATTCTTAAGCTCTTTGAAGTTTACAAAATTTTTCACATACTTTTCTCTCATGAGACTCAACTACCTAGTGAGGTATATATAGCACAAGCATCATCCCAATTTTATGACAGGAAAGGGTGTTCAGAAAAATAAGGAATCAAAGCCACAGAGACAACTAAACAAGCAGGAGTGAAAATGCAGTCAGAGGCACAAACACCTTAGGGAGTCCAGAAGAGGCAGAGATCCTTTCCAGTTAAGTGAGATCAGGAAGTTTCGCTGACAAGCACTTGAGCTATGTCCTAAAGGGTGATTAGGATATACTTTAGGTGGAGGGATAATGAGCAAAGAAAAGGTGTAAGGAAAGCAAGTAGAGCATGGTGGGAGATGGGCAGGTGAATTCCAGTTTGGCCCAGTGCTTGAAGGGCAGAGAAAACTGACAAGACTCAGTGAACTGAAGATGTGAGCTGTGGATTACTTCATGCCACAGCACCTGCACTTGAGCAAAATGGTGGCAAAGACTCTTGAACCATCAAATTTTCAAAGGGGTTGAACTCAATCACAATTCAAAACGACGACAACATATGGGTCACATCAGGCCAGCACTGATATAATTTAGAAAAGTCTATCAAGTTATTCTTTTATTCTACATTATATACAGTTCAAGAAAGGCCACAGCAGTTTTTCAACATATAAACCCTTTAAAAGTGGAGGGCATTATACAGACAAGTATAAAAGTGAAGTCCAGTAATAAAGGCATATATCCAGTGCAGTATTTGAGGAAAAATAAAGCAGATACCAGGGCCATTTGATTTAGCTTCAATCTTAATTATTAATAAATTACAAAAAATCTTTTTCAGGAATTTGGTAAACTTGAAATAATCGGGCTTGTCTTCTTGTAGGATATATAGAAATACACAAGTAGGAGCAAGATGTACAATAGTCTGCCCCTACAGTTTGTTTTTTACCATTAAATTCTAGCCATAGGAAACTTTCCAGAGGGAAAAGTCCCACTCTCTTTGGACTAACTCCTACTTCACTCTTCTTGCCTATCAAGGAAAAAAAAAAACCTAGCATCTCACATAACTTCCTACTTCCTCAGTGTATGTGCAAATGAGGGCAAGTACATACAAACATCCTGGAGCTTTTAATTTTGCCACTGTTTTCTAAAAAACATAGTGTTGTTCCTCCTTTAACAACATCCCAGAAGCAATTAAGTTCCATTAAAATACAATCTTTAAACTCTTATGCTTAAAAAGCAAAACTAGGATCAGCAGTTCAGTATAAAAAAAGATACAGTACCAAGCAGCACTGATATATTACCATATTAGGAACTTCAGTATATATACTCATCACTGAGACCATAGTCCTTGCATTAGTTTACAGTCCACTATGAACAATTAATTATCTGCTGCATGTAAACATGACTAAATAACTATAGATAAAATACAATCATAAACTTCTGTAAAAGATAACAAAATATCTTCTTTTAAAAAAAACAAAAAAATTAAGCTATTACTGCATTGTTTCCAATTTTATTAAAATGGAACAACCTTTTGGTTGTTACCAGTCCTGAGTTCATTGTAATAAAAATGGCCCTAGCTCCTGGTTAAAGTCAGCAACCAATCCATAATATTCAGCAGATGTAGTCAGATCAACATAGACAAGATTCTATTAAGAGTTCTTTTGTCCATTAATAAAATTATATACCAGAAACTGGCCAGTGCCACAGTACTGTGTTGCAAAGAGTTTCCCATCAGGAGTAGGATCTGAAAAAGCAATTTCTTCTTTGCTCAAATATGAGCCATATATGAAGTTGCTCCTAATTGAAAAAGAAAGAAAAAAGGGGTGAGGAGACACGGTACAGCATAAAAAGTATCATATTATTAAACCCTCATAAAAACTTTTTTAAAATCACAGGAGATAACTGAACTGGAAGACTCCATGGGTAACAGAATATGATTCCAATTCCAAAATAACTGCTACAAATGTTTATTCATCACACATACTATTCAACTTTTACAGTTACAAGTTTGCCTAAATTTATTACTTTCCAATTAGCAACAATTTCCTGTTGTGTGCCCAGCCCCACAGAACTGTAGGCGTGCGTGTGCTGCTGGAGCACTCAACGATAACACAAGATCTAGCACAAGATGGACAAGGAAGTGGAAAAAGTTTGAGAAGCCCTGGTTTAGCTAAGAAAAGTGACAGTGAGAAGGAGAAGGGAAAAGAGTTTGTTAGCTTGGAACTGTTTGGAGCTCTTCTGGCTATCCCTGCATGGTTTCAATTTTAATAAAATACCACATTGCTTAACTATCTCAGAACAGGCATCATGCCATTCTAATAACCTCATCATGGGACTATAAAAAACTGGAAGGAACTTCAATGGCACCCAAAATTATTTGTGGAAATAAACATCAAGCAGAGCATAAATGAAATTCATATAATAATTCTTGAGAACGGTGGAGAAGGAGTGATCAGATTTGGAGTTAGAGGAGAGCTGGGTTCAAATCCCACTAAAATCACTGCTCCAGGTGTAACCTTGGACAAGTTGCTTTCTCTCTCTAGGCCTGTTGTCTCATCTGTAAAATGAGGGCATTTAGGCCAAGGTTTCCACAATCCCTTCCAACTCTAAGTCTGTGATCATATTAGTTAACAATTTCATCTTCTTAATTCGCTAAAGTTACTAAGAAAGGAAACTTGCCTAGGAATTCTCTCTCCTCTATTACTGCCACCTGCAGAAAGAGATTTTAATGGATAAAGCTCTGCAAGGTGAGTGAGTAGAGCAAGCAGCCAAGATAAATCACCAAGAGATTTGATATGCACAATCTAAGACCAAGTCTGTATTCATTTCCACCAAGTGGATTCATTCTCAAAAGGTAAAAAGTACAAGCGACAATTCTTCTATGACTATCACCACTCTTGCAGTATCTACACATTTACAGGTCTATAATGATCAGGGAGGCAAAGCTTGCATGCAGCTGACTAACTGCCAGCCTCTTCTTCCTCAACTCTTCCTTCTACATCTCACCAATAGAAGAATCAAGCCAACAAGCTGTTGCTCTGTAGCCCATCTTCCTAAGCCTTCTGAATGAGCTGCATCTACAAGTCAGTGGGGGACAGAGCAAAACAAAAAAATTTGGTCATTTCTTGACCAAATCCACTCAATTCCACACCTTTAAATTTACTGACATCTGTGACCAGAAGATCACAGGCTGACTTCCCAAATTTGGAGTTTCTTGAGAAGTATCTGAAGGATTTCACCAGAAGAAATGATAATGGATTTCAGTGAATAAAACTGTTGGACTTTCCAAGTGATTAAACCAGTTGGACCTTCCAAGTGTTAAGACCAAAAAGATAGGGCATCTAAAACCACTTAGTTCAAAATAAAAATTCACTAAATGTCACACAGAAAATATGGATGATTAGAACTCTACCTTGGGAACAAAAGGGTAGATTTCAGTCAATAAAAGGGAAAAGGGTGTGGAACAGTCATTTTTCATTTTGGTTCACTGAATCTCCATGACCATAAAATGACTAGATGGTATAAAGTTTACAAACCAGTCCAGTTTACATGTTTCTATTTATAAAGATACTAAAAAGAACATCATTGAGCTTTCCCTCTTCAATGTATTTCAGAAATAGTAATGTCTATATGATCTAGTTAAGTTTTAAAACACTAAGGTATTACTGTTCTCATAAGAACTCAATTACTTCTTTGGAAATTAAACTGCTGTGTTGTAAACGGCCTGTGCCACAGTAATGGTGGATCGGAACCTTCCCAGGATAATAATAAAAGCTAGTGTTTATGTAGTGCTTCAAAGATGTGTAAAAGCGCTTCACATACATTACTGGCAGGTACTGCTATTACCCCCATGCAGAACGCTACTATCCCCACTTTACAGATGATAAAAGTGACTCGTCCAAGGTCCTACAACTAGGAAGTATCCAAGGATAGATCTGAACTAAGGTTTTACTGACACCAGTTCAGCACCCTCTATCCACTCTGTCACCTAGCTTCCTAGGATTGTTAGGAAAGTGGCTTACATAACTTTAATTGAAATCTAAACATTTTGATTACTTCCCAAGTCAACAAAATTTTAAATTAGCTAGCTTGATTTCCTTAATTCCAAAGTATAACTTCTTAAACAAAGTTGTTTTATTTTTGAACATAATCAAATATCTTACATTCTGAAGATGATCTACTGTAAAGGTTTATTATTTCAAAATATTATTTAAAAAAGAAGCCAAACAAGGTAAATGAAGTATTAGAAACAAAGAACTGCGAGTTTAAAATTATACCTTTTTAAGTTCACAAGACATTTTATAGTATTTTGGTAAATATTTTTTAAAAAAATCTTTGTAAAACAGAATAGCTTTTAAATGAGCCTATTCATTAAATATTATGAACAGAGCCTGGTATGGTGCCTAAAGCTGGAGAGCCAATATGTTATAACTGCCTCAGTGCTGAAACATTTTCAAGAAATACTCACTTTTTTTGGTTCAGATATAGAGTTGCTTAGCTTTGCAGGACTATCTGAGACATGACCCTAATATTCTAACTTACAACAAAAGCAAAGAAAGTCTATTGGTCTTAGAAAAAAATTTAGAAATGTCCTGATAGAAAAAATGTCTCAAGTTCCTGCACATAAGTAAATGGACACTTTTTATGTTCTATTTTGAATGATGTATGCTGTGTGACATTCTTGCATATTGTGTTCTGAATGATTTGATTCATAGTAACTACTTTCATGTTATCAAAATGCACTGCAAACAAACTGTAAATAAGAAATAAAAAAGAAAAAACTTTTAAGATTCCTATTTCTAAATTACTTACCTTAGACATTCAATCATTCGAGAAGCTATTTTTCTACGACGCATCATGCTGAATACCCAAATGCGACTAATCCCACAGACAGCAGGTTCAGGAGAGGTTGAGCAGCACCATGCTTTTTGCCGTTCAAATATAACTTTCTCTTTTTCTGAATTGACATCTGGAACTTTATCTTCTATAACTCTAAAGCCCTATAATTAAATTTAAAATATATTACGACAAAATATTTTAGTCAATACATGTTTCATTTTGACCTAGCTAGGCTTACAAAGTAGTATGTCTGGTATCTACCCACACTGTACTAAATTTAAGAACATATTTTCATCTCTGCAATCTCCAGTTTTCTAGTATAACTGGGCCATTAGATAGAACCACTACATAAATAATTATCATCTCCTCTGTTCTAGAGCTCAATGGAACACTTCCCATCCCATCCCCCAAACTATCTGATGTATTTAGAATAATGGGTACTAAGTTCTCAAGAATCTAGAAATTAATCCTTTTTTATTTTCCTTCACAATCTTCTGAGAGCATATGCCAGCCCAGCTGAGGATGTGGCAACTATAATGATGGGATAAAGCAGAGTTTATAAAAGAGTAACTGAAGTCATAAAATATAGAAAAAAAAATTTTTTTTATTAAACTTTTTTCAAAGTACCAAGAAAACACACATAAACAAATACACACACAGAGATGTATTTTCACAAAAAACAGTGTAAAAGGAAGGAAAAGTAAGGACTGGCCAATGAAATTAAATCATCATAGCTTTTCAAAGAAGAGTGGTCCTCAGAATATTTACACATGCTTCAACTCTTTTTGTGCTATTACTAAGTTAACAGGATCCTAAGCCTCAACAAAGAGAGTAGTATGAATTCTCTTTACAAAGAATCCTCACGGTGCCTGAGCAGGAAAAAAATTGTGTAGACCTGGTCTGTAATCCTGATTTTGCCATTTGACAGTTGAGTCACTTGGATTTTTAAATCATTTAACCTGAGTCTCACCTATATATTCTGTATATATTTTGTATGTACCTAGTTATTTCACATGTCTCTCCCACTAGAATGTAAGCCCCTTAAGAACAGGAGTTTTCACATTTTTTTGTATTCACAGTGCTTAGCAGCGACTGGAACAGAGTAAGGGATTAACTGATACTTGTAAATTGATTATTACTTGAATTATTAATCCCATAGTATTATTATGAGGAATGAGATAATTTAACCACAAAGCACTACATAGAAATTGTGAGTTACTTATTTTAGATCAGCAAACTGAGAGCTAGAGCAATACATTTAACTGATCTGTCTTGAAAAACATTACATAACCTTTTATGTTTGAAGCAGAGGAGACAGAAAATGAACCTGGAAACCAGAAAGACCTGGTTTCAAGTCCTGCCTCTGTCACATAATGACTGTCTTGGTACTTTAAAGGCTTTAAGATGCAGAGAAGGTACATGCACCTGGACTAATGGAAAACAGATCCATTGCCTCTTCCTATGCCTATGCGTATCTTTATGTTCAAGACATAACCTGTGCTCTAGGTTTGCAAAGGAAAGAAAGACTGCCCTCAAGGAGATTCTATTCTACAGGGAACACATTCATAGATGATTAAACACAACGTGATATGAGCAGTGGAGGTGCAGAACTAACACCTGGGAAAGAACAGGCAAGACTTCACAGATGAGGTGGCACCTGAGGTGAAAATGTGATAAACAGTGAGTGCTTAAGAAATGCTTTTTAATTAAAGACAAACATTTTACTCAATATTTAATAAAGCTAATAGTTTAAACAAGTTTTATTATTTAAATACTATCTCGAAAATCTTGGAATTTTAGGTTAAAGTATGAAATATTCTAACATTTATCATAATGAAACCAAAATGGGATTGTTTCCTCATGGAGTAATATTTTACCAGATAAGTAGTTTCACCAGCTTGATGTGACGCATTATTAAAGTACTAAATATTCAATGAAATATCATGTAGGATGGAACCGTTAAAACTAAAATGTTTAAGCGGACACTTTCTTGAAACATAGCAGGTTTATTGAAAATATAATGTTTAAAATAATCTGTTCAATACACTCTATGATCATTTTTTAGCAAATTACTCACCCACTGGATATGTTCTGCAATTAAACAGCCAACAACTTTTTTGTCATTAGAAATAAAGAGAAGAGTCTTAATTCTAGAAGAGCACATGAGTGGAGCTTGTTGGAATCCCAAGTCATTGTCTACCATCTCTCTAATTTCTTCAACCTGCCAAATAGAGAGAAAAAAATTTTTAAATTGAGAAAGTCAGCATGGTGTATGTACTAAAGAGTGCTAGGTATGGAGTCAGATCATCAGAGTTCAAATCTTGGTTCTACCTCTTACTACTTGGGTGACCTTCGTAAATCGCTTAAAGAAGCAGAATTAACATTGTTATGTTGCTGCACCTTAAGGATCACAGAAATTTTCCATCTTACTTATAGCTGATACTTTCCATATGGGTTGTCTCTCCCATTAGAATTCAAGTTCCTTGAAAACTAAACCCATCTTGCTTTTTTCTCTATTTGTATCCTCACTGCTTAGCCCAGTTCTGTGCACATAGTAAGTGCTTAATAAATGCTTTATTCAGCCAGTCACGTTCTAAGCCTAAATCTTCTAATCTACAAAACAAAAGGATTAAACTAGATCAGAGGTGTCAAACTCAAGGCCTCTCCCGTGGGATCATAACCAGACTAAAATGCAATCAGGAAAAGTTTAACAAAACATATAAAAATACCATACAACACAGATAATGCTAATTTGTGATTTCTAAGTCAATATGCATGTGCAGGGATTGATTTCTATTTGAGTTTGACACCAATGGACTAGATGATCTCTAAGTTTCCTTCCAACTCTGTATCAATGAACTTATGAAACTATATGAAGATAATACATTTGTACAAAGGAATACTATATTGAAGTCAGTAAGTCCTGTATGATTGGGATAATTGTGATTTCATTGGTATTGGGGAAGCCACTCTACTAATGTACCTAGGCAGATAAATGCCACAGTGGACTGAATGCCAGGTCTGGGGATAGCAAGTCCTGAGTTCAAATCCAGCTCAGACACTTACTAGCTGTGTGACATTGGGCAAGTCATTCAACCTCTACTTGCCTCATAATATCACCTACAAGGCTACTGTGAGGATCAAATGAGATAATTATTTGTAAAGCACTTAGCACATGGCACACAGTAGGTGCTATGTAAGAGCTATCACTATTATCATTAGCATTATTATTAGTCAGTAACTTCTCTGCAGCTTATAGCCTTAAAGCTGGAGTTCTTGACCTTTTTGTGTCACAATACTGGTAATCTATAGTGAAGCCTATAGACCCCCTTCTCAGAATGTTTTAAAATGAATAAAATAAAATACATAGGAGTAAGAAGGAAACATGTTCAGTTATCAAAATATTTAAAAAGCAAAAACTTCCTGCCCATGAGAATTACCTAGAGCCCTGGAAGTATAACTGATCTGTGCCAGGATCTCTGGGCTATGAACAAATGCAGGCTTTCCATTTCTGTATCATGTATAACATGTACTTTGGTACTTGCTGCTTAATGCAATAGTCATACTTAAAAGGCTTGGCATATAATAAAATCTTTAAAAAGCTCTTTTTCTCTTGAGACAACAAACGCACACACACACACACACACACACGCACACAGAGTTTGAAACATCAAACCCAGGGAACACAGTCTTGAAAGGTACATTGATAGGCAAGGGACAGCTGTGAATTAGTCCAACTATTCTGGAATGCATTTGGAATTATGCTAAAAAAAAAAAAGTAGCTAAAATATTCTTACTTTTAATGTGGAGATCCTATCCAAGTCATATATCCCAAAGGGGTCAAAATATACAAAGGCAGGTTTCATATGAATAATATCCAAAGCAGCTCTTTTAGAGTAGCACAGAACAGAAAAAATACAGGTGCCCATCAAGTAGCAAAATATTGAACAAATGGTGGCAAATTAATGTAACAGAGTATTAATACACAGAAATAATTAATATGAATTCAGAGAACCACAGGAAGACATATGAACTGGTTAAGAGTAAAATAAGCAGAACTGGAAAATAGATAAGGACTACAACAATGTAAAGAGAAAGAAAAAAGAAAACTCAATGTTACATAATTACAATGGCCAAGCCTGGCCCAGGAAAAACGTTGAGAAAATGCATCTCCCTCCTTACAGTGCAAAGGTATGTGGAATACAGCATATGCTTTCAGATAATCATATCTGATCAAATATGTATATGCAAATTAATATATATGAAATTCTACTATGTTGATTGGTTTTAATGAACTTCCTTTTTTCTTTTTCTTCTAAAATTTTTGTTACAAAAGATGGCTCACTGGGTTGAGGGGAGAAGGGGTGCGAGAATTATATTAAGAAAGAAAGGTGAATGCAAGAACAAAAAGCATCAATAAAAAATAAAAATAAGGAGGTTACACTATATAACCTCCAAAGGGCCCTATAATCTTCTAACTGGTCTCCCTGCCTCAAGCCCATCTTTCACTTTGCTCCCAAAGTGATTTTCCTAAAGCACTAGTCTAAACATGTCGAACACCCCTCCCCCACCCGGCCACCCCAATAAACTCCAATGGCTCCTTATTATCTCTATGACCAAAAATCAAATCTTTTGAATGGCATATAAAGCCAAAAGTCCCATATGAACAACCAGAACTCTTTACTTGCCAATTTTCTTACACTGAACTCTTTTCTAAAGACTCTAGAATACAGCTGTACTGCCCTCCTTACATAGGATAAGCTATCTCCCAATCCTCCACTTTTCACAGGCTGTGTCCCATGGATGGAATGCTCTCCCTCTTCACCCCCTGTCTCTCAACTTCTCTGGCCCCCTTCATGATTTACCTTAAATTCCACCTTCTTCAAAAGGACCTCCTTGGTCCCCATAGCTGCTAGTGCCTTTCCTCTAAGATTATCTTCCATCTATTCTGTTTATAGCTTGGATGTGCAGTTACTTATATGTTGTCTCCCTCTTTAGAGTGTGAGCTCCTTTAGGGTCAGGACAATGTTTCCACTTTTTTTTGCTTTTTTTTTTGGTATCCTCAGAACTTCACATGGCACTTGACGCATTAGTAAGTGCTTTATAAATTCCTGTTGACTATTACAAATCATCTGTGTACTCCCAGAATCTTGCACATAGTGGGCAATGAATCTGTGAGAGGTGGCAGTAAAGTGTGATATTCATGAAACCACAGAAAGATGTATTCAGAAATGAGAAAGTAATCAGGAACTAATGAAAAGAAATGCTAGGGAAGGTAGCGTAGCTCTACCAGATCTCAAATTGTATTATAAAGCAGCAACTATCAAAACCACTTGGTACTGGATAAGAAACTGAAGGGTAGACCAGTGGAATAGGTTAGGTACTCAAGACACAGTAGTCAACGAATATAGCAATCTACTGTTTGATAAACCCAAGGACCCCAGCTTCTGGGATAAGAACTCACTGTTTGACAAAAATTGCTGGGAAAACTGGGTAACAGTGTGGCAGAAACTAGGCACAGACTGACACCGTACACAAGAATAAAGTCTAAATGGGTACATGATCTAGGTATAAAGACTGATATTATAAACAAATTAGTGGAGCAAGGAATAGTGTATTTATCAGATTTATGGAGAAAGGAAGAATTTTTGACTAAATATGAGGTAGAAAGCATTATGAAGTACAAAATGGATAATTCTGATTACATTAAACTGAAAAGTTTTTGCACAAGCAAACCCAATGCAACCAAGATTAGGAGGGAAGCAGAAAACTGGGAAAGAATTTTTGCAACTAGTGTCTGTGATAAAGGCCTCATTTATAAAACATATAGACAACCGAGTCAAATGTACAAGAATACAAATCATTCCCCAATTGATAAATGGTCAAAGGACATGAACAGGTAGTTTTCAGAGAAAGAAATTAAAGCTATCTGTAGTCATATGAAAAAATGCTCTAAATCACTATTATTAGAGAGATGCAAATCAAAACAACTCTGAGGTATCACATCACACTGGTTAGACTGGCTAACATGACAAAACAGGAAGATGATAAATGTTGGAGAAGATGTGGGAGAGCTGGAACACTAATTCATTGTTGGTGGAGCTGTGAGCTGATCTAATCATTCTGGAGAGAAATTTGGAACTATGCGCAAAGAGCTACAAAAATGTGCATACCCTTTGACCCAGTAATACCACTTCTAGGACAGTATCTCCAAGAGATCATAAAAATGGGAAAGGGTCCCACATGTACAAAAATATTTACAGCAGCTCTTTTTGTGGTGGCCCAGAACTAGAAATCAAGGGGATGCCCATCAGTTGGGGAATGGCTGAATAAACTGTGGTATATGAATATAATGGAATACTATTGTGCTATAAGAAATGATGAACATGAAGACTTCAGAGAGGCCTGGAAAGACTTATATGAACTAATGCTGACTGAAAGGAGCAGAACCAGGAGAACTTTGTGCACAGCAACAACCACAGTGTGCGGGGAATTTTTCTAGTAGACTTAGTACTTCACTGCAAAGCAAGGACTTAAATAATTCCCAACGGTCTCTTAAGGCAAAATGCCTTTCACATCCAGAGAAAGAACTATGGAATTAGTCCTTTCACAGAATGGAGCAGATCATTTTCTTTTGTATTATGTTTTGGTTTGTTATATGATTTCTCCTATTCATTTTAATTCTTCTGTGCAACATGACTAAGGAGAAAATATATTTAATAGGAATATATGTGTAGAACCTAGATAAAACTGTATGCCATCTCAGGGAGGAAGTGGGGAGGTAGCAGGGAAAGTGGGAGGAAAAATCTAAGATATATGGAAGTGATTGTAGAAAACTGAAAACAAATAAAATAATGAAAAAAAAAAGGAATCAGCATCGCCACTATCATTTGATATTGTTCTGAAAATGCTAGCAAAAGGAATAAGATGAGAAAGAAATTAAAGAAAGACATGCAAAGAAGAGATTTCAGAACTATCCCTATCTGTTGATACAATGGTACATTCAGAAATCAAGGAATCAGCAAAGTTACTGATAGAGATAATTAACAGCTTCAGCAAAGTTGTAGATTACAAAATAAACCTTAAAAAATCAATTGCATATGTATATAATAGGAAAGTCCAACAGGCAATAATAGAAATGGAAATTTCATTCTAAATAACCATAAAATGAATAAAGCACCTTGAAATCAATCTATAAAAGCATGCAAAAAAATTTGTTCAAATTCAATTACAAAGTATTCCTTATAAACATAAAGAACAACTTAAACAGCACAAGAAATATTCAGTGCTTGTGTCTAGCCTGTGCCAATATAATAAAAATGACAATAGTATCAAAATTAATTTACATTTTTAATCCTACACGAATCAAATTATCAAACAAATGCTTTATAGAACTTGATAAAATAACAAAATTCATTTGGAAAAGCAAAAGATCGAGAATATCAAGGAAAATGATGATCAAAGGAAAAGAGATAGGGATAAATGGCGAAAGCACTTCAAGAGCTCAAAATGTATCATGAAGCATCTGTCAACAAAACCATCTGGCACTGATTAAAAAAGAAAGGCAAGTCAATGGACTAGACTACATATGGGAGAATTAGGAACAATGGAACTCAACTGAGTGTTTGGTAAATTGGAAAACATAAAGACTATTTAGGAAAGAACTCCTTGGTTAATAAAAACTACTGAGAAAACAGAAAAACATTCTGGCAGAAAGTAGGCTTCACCCCATATTCGACAATATATTCTAAATGGATACATGACCTTAATTTTAAAGATCACACTATAGAAAAATTACAAGAGAAGTGCTCATGTCCCTCTCAGAGCTAAGGAAAGGAGATGCATTCTTAACCAATAGAGGCAATTGCAAAAGAAAAAATAGATAACTGTTTACATAAACCCAAAAAGCTTCTGCTTAGACAAAATTAACACATCTAAAATAAAAAGGGAAATTATCGATAAATTTCTCTAATTGAGGTTTGGTATGCAATATACAAACAATTAACAGATACACATAAAAGAACAATAGTCATTCCCAAAAGAGTTATGGTCAAAGGGGATAAACATATAGTTGTCAAAAGAAGAAATGCAAAGTATTTACAACCATATGAAAGAATGCTTCCATTAGTAATAAAAGAAATTCAAATTAAAACAATCCTGTGGTTTCAACTCATACCCTGAAAATTAGGAAAAAAGTGACCAAAAAAAAAGCAATAGTCAATGCTAGAAGGACTGTGGAAAAACAGGCACATGAAAACATTGTTGGTTGAGCACACAATGAGTCCTTTAGTAAGAAGAGTCTCCACATCAAAAATTTGTAGTAGGACTTTTTGTGACAGCAAAGAATTGGAAACAGACATCCACTGACTGGGGACTAGCTAAAAAAAAAATGTGATATATAAATGCAAAGGAATATTGCTATGCTGTAAGAAATGAAGAATGTGTTGAAAGCAAAGAATCATGGAAAGATTTACATAAACTAATGCAGAGTGAAGTAAGCAGGGCCAAGAAAACAACATATACAATCATTACAATAATGTAAATGGAAAGAAACATACACGCATACACATAAATCAAAAGTGTTACAAAACTCTAAAGAATAAATATGGTTTAAAAAGAGGCGAAGAGTATGGACAGTACATTTTTTTACTTTTGACAATGTAAAAACCAAAAGACATCAATAAAAATTTTTTTCCTAAGATAGCCAACAGTGTCTAAAGCGGCAGATGTGAAAGAAAATGAGAATTGGGCAAAAAGGTCACTGGATTTGGCTACCAGGAGAGGTAACTGGTGAAATTTGAGAGAACATTTTCAATAGAAGGTTAAGGATCAGAAACCACACTGTAGGGATAGGGGAGGAGAGAGACAGCATTGGCTAATATGAATAGAAGCAATTGTTGCATTCAAGAAAAGGATGACTGCTAGAACAAGGTCCAAGAAAAGACAGGAAGAAATGGGATCAAGGATGCAGACAGAGGGTTTAGCCTTAGAGAGGATAAAGGGTACCAGGATACTTATCATCTAAGACCAGAAAAGAGGGTAAAATATATAACGATCCTGAGAAGTTCTGAAGAAAAGAGGGGAGGAACTAAAGAAGCTCATGTCAGACAGCTTCTATCTTCTACATGAGGAAGTGGGGTAAAAAGCACATGGCTAGGACTAGAGGAAGAGCTGCTAGGGGCAATGAAATAAAGAACTGACAGAGACAAAGTAATTTGCACATCAACAACCAGTAAACACAATCAGTGATCTCTGCAAAAAGAGAGGCAGAGGAAGAACAGAGTCACAGCAAGTTCACAGCTCTTTTGCTTTTGATACATCATTTAGCTGCTTGAAGAAATTGGAGACCAAGAGGAAAAAAAGTCAGTAAGCAGATACATATACACCTAGCTGCTATTATAAAGCCACAAAGGAAAATATATTGCCTATTCAACATTAAATTATAATGAAAATTTACCTTTCTAAGTGCATACTTTGGGTCTTCAGGAAGAACCATTATTATCTTTCCATCAGGATATTCAGCTAAAATTCTTTCCTTTTTCCACCCCTAAACAAAATGAATACATTTACATACTTTATTCCACACAGTCATTTAGAAGGAAAAAAGCAGCATTAATTTATCTGAAAATTTTCACCAATATCAATTATCTTATACATTAGCATTTGGCTGCGAGGGCATGGCATAATTAGTCAGCCCATTTAAACACAGAGTTAAGCACAGTGCAAGTTCAAGTTAAGCTCTACTTATACAAACATACCCTCCCACTTCCTGATATGGCTAAAATATCAATATATCAATTCCCACTTCAAAATAATTCTGAAAGATCTTAACTCAAACTACATGAAGCCCCTTAAGAGTTACTGGTCCCCCAATGTAAGTTACCCTTCCCCAGATTCTTGTGAAAAGAACTTAACTCTTAAATTTATTTTGAACATGGTTACCTCCACAAACACACACTCATGGTTTTATGTCTGGCATGCGAAAGACCTCCAGGAGGTTTTAAATGAACTGATTTGCATGCAGTAGCCCAGTATGTAAGGTATAATTTTTATTCTTATTGATCACAACTATTAAGAGTCACAAGAAGGAGACTGTAAAAAATATAACTACCTTCTAAGAATCTAATGGGGAAGGAGGCTACGTTGTGTGTATCTGAAGTTAAACATACTCAAAAAAATAGAGGTAATTAATTCTTCTTCAGATCCACACTCGTGGTGATTAATGAGCAGAACCTGCATGAAAAAAAAAAACAACAAAAAGCCGCTTAAATCTAGTAAGATGGGACTGAACCAGAGGTTAAAACTAGGAGCTTTGAAGTTCAAAATAAATACAGAAGGAATGAGCTGAATGGGTTGTTCCATGTGTCTTACCCAAGCAAAAAGGCCTTTGGAGAAGCAATATTAGTACTTCCTATTAGAATAAACCATCATCTTCTTTCTGAGACCTGTGCTTTCTAAAAATGTTAAAAGCTGAATGAAACCAAGATAAAGGCAAATGGACTTACTCAATTTCATTTAATGCTGTTGACAAAGCTCAAAGTAGTTTTGTTATTTAATGAATTGGGATGTTATTTTTGTTACGTTGGTTAGAAAGATTTTGTTAACAAGACTCGATGACATGACCATTTGATCATACATGAAATTTCTGGGTAAACCCTAAGATTTCTTTGCCAACTCTATAGCATCTGTAAGGGCTATACAAGATAAGATCCTGTAACCCTGCCTGGTAAGCTATCCTCAATTTAAGGAAAGAAAAAAAAGCAGAAACAGTCTTAAAAGACTTTTTTAAAGAGGAAACTAAAAATAGTTACATCACCATTATACGTCTTTCTGTCTCTCTCTCTATATATATATCCCAAAACAAGTAACAAAATATCAGCAAATCAAAGGCATACAGACATCACTCTTTATAAACACAACATTTTCACAAATAGCTTGACAAGTTTTATGAATTTTGAAAATAAAGCTCATTACCATCAAATAAAAGCTAGAGGTTTTTCACTTGATTAAACTATAAATTATTTATTTACTAAAGACCAATAATTTAAATAATTTTTTTTAAATGCCACACTTTCTAAACTATTTGAAAACAATCTAAATTGTTTTCATTTGGTTCAACTGTTACCTCAATGTCACTCAACTGCTATTCTATTATGTGATATGTACTTTTAAAAAATAACATAAAAAAATTAACAAAAGTCCACATTTATTGAGAGCTTCTTAAAACAATTCCACAGTTAAAATGCAGACCAAGATTAATGTAAAGATGAAAAGAATCAGAGTTGGAGTAGACCTTTGAGATCATTTAGATCAAGCTGCTTCTTTTATAACATATGTGGAAAAATTAGGTCCAGTTCCTTCACAATGAATTTGAAGAGGCTATCCAAATTATTCTCTCATTAGAATCTTATACAGATTTACTGAAATGAGTAGACAGAAATTTTATCATATTGAGGTAAGACTTGTACTTATCTACATTTAAAATACTTAAAGTATAATTTTTCCCTTTCTAGGGATCTGACAAAAAAGCCTTTCACAAATGAAAAAAAAAAGCAACAGAAAACAATAAATATACAGTACCACCTATACGACCAATGGTTTTATTAGGGTTAAAGAATATTACATTATTAGTATTACTAATTAAGATTCTGAAACTAGAAAAAATAGAACATTGTCAAATAGATCAAAAAATTACAAGAACTGAAACTGCCTGCCTCTGCACTCTAAGATCATCCTCTATTTGCTTTCTTTTCAACTGATTAGTCATACATACACACATACATAAACATAACTACATATGAAGTACTGAAGACTGAAAACTACTAATGATCTCTTGAAATAGAAGAGTGAGTTGAATTCTGCTGTCCAAGATTATCTGGGGTCAGTAAAGAATGTTAAGAAAGGATAGCTTTGAAGGAGAAACATGGAGACACAGAGACAGGCAGACAGACAGGCACACACCACATACACACACACACACACATATACACACATACCCCTTTAAAAGGATATTTACAAGGACTGTGACAGTTAATCTGAAACCAATTTATTGAGGGATTTTCAAATCACTGCCTCTGCTAAGGGAAAGGAGTGATAAATGATGTCAAATGAAGAGAGAACTCATGTTAAATAGTGTGAATATGAACAATATATACAATGGCAACAATGCAAAAATAACGTTGAAAGATTCTAGAACTCTAATCAATGCAATGATAAGCCACAAGTCCACAGAACTAAAGAGTAAACATGTTACACACCTTCCCACCAGAAAGGTGATAAACTTAAAATGCAGAATGAGACTTACATTTTTGGATATGACCAACACAGAAATTTGTTTTGATAGATATAAATGCTTGTTTTGTGGGTTTTCTTTTACTTTTTATTGTTTGATGAGGGAAGGTGTCCGTGAAAGGGAAAAATAACAAATGCTAATAAAAATAAATTTAAAAATAAAATCAATGTAGCTAATAATTAGCATATTCTAGGTCAAAACTGATGTTTATACTCACAGTTTAGAAAAAATGTATTACCATCTCTCCTTACAATATTTAGCGCTTCAGAAGTCAGATGCTTTAAGCATTACAACATCTTAAATTTCATCATGTCTTATTTGCCAGCAGCATGTCAACTCACTGGTCATATTTATAGTCTAAAAATATGCAAGCCTTAACCTTCTGAGCACCCTTTTGAATTACCTCTCCATAATCACTACAAAAGCACAAAGGGGCCACCTAGGACTGATGGCAATATTTAATTTTTTGTTGCAGAGCACTGAACCAGAAGTAGCACTATCAATATTATTAAAGAGTCAAATGATCAGAAAAGGAGGTGGGCTAGACATATAAAAAGAGGAAAACTAATTAATAAGACTGTCTGCATCTTTGCTTAGGAAGCCACATAAAGTCAGAAAAATCTAACCAAAAGGCCTCCACACAAAAGCAAAGAGAACAAAGACCTAAATTTGAATCTCAGCTCTTCAAGTTTCTACTTCTGTTGATTTGGGTAACTACATCATCCACTCTCCTAGGGTCTCAATTTCCTTATTATATTAGGGAGCTGGACTAAATGGACTCTAAATTCTTCAATCTCTAGTCTACCAAACAATCAACAAACATTTATTAAGTGATTACTATGTGTCAAGCCCTGGGGGAGGACAAAGATAAAGAATGAAACAATCTATAATCTCAAAAAACCTTCATACGATGTGATCCCTATGGAACATTTATAGGACATAAACATGCACCTCACAAAAAGTTAAGGCATGGATAGACTGAGAGCTACATAGTTGCAATAAAAACATGCATCCAACTATCCGTTCTGAAGAAAAGGCAGAAGCTAATATATGAAAGAATACACTAAAACTACCTGTTAAAATGTCAATTGTAGCACTTCTTAAATGTGTGTTATATGTATATATTTGGGTCAAACTAACTTTTAAACAATGTAAATACTTAAATATCTCAAGCAATTTTAAAAAGGGCTGTGCTAGATACTTCTTCGGAGCAACTGTCTTAGAAAGCAGCTTATGTATAATTTATCATAACTTTTATTTTACATTTCAATACAGTGTGTGACAGCAACCCAACCAGACTACTTTAAACTGTAAACTAAACCACCCAAACACTAGTTAATATTCCAATTAAAATCTGTAAGTACAACTACTAGGAAAAACTGATGAAATAAAATGGATCTTAACTTCTAATCTATATTTCAAGTCTAGCATAAGTTTAAAAATTATCTTTCAGTTTTTACGTTGCTTTGATACTTATCCACTGTAGTATTAGAAAAATATAAGAGAGCTTCAGGTCTTAATTTACCAGTCTTGTTCCATGAGGTATTTGACTTGTATATCTAAGTTTTTCCTCTAAGAGAAGAAATACAATCAAAGCTGGAGTGGATCTTAAATTATCATCTAGCAGGTAGCCCAAATTTCATGGAAAGTGATGTTTAAAATAACTTAGTGTTCCCTTTGGCTAATACAATAGCTAAGATTAGGTAGAGCTCCTGACTACAGAACCAGATCACAGTCTTTCTCTCCTTCTACCAAGGAAACATCAAGAGAATCTATCTTATGCTTCAGAAAGTAAATATTCTGACATTTTACTCTTAAAAAAAATAATTAAGACATAATACAAATTCCTCAGAAAATACATGACACAATACTCCCCTTCGTAAGACATGGTTCTTCTCACTGAAAAAATAAATTATTTTAGACTCATGTAATGTTAAAAGATGGAGATAATCTAAGAAGAAACTAAGCACACTAAACATCCTGCTCAACAGCATATAGTTGGTTAAATGACAGGGTCAGAACTCAACTTAGAAACCAAGTGTTCCTTCAACTATCCCATGTTTCTTTCTCTGAATAAACAAACCAGAATGTCATATTAGTTAACTTAATCATCCAAATATGAGTACCTATATTTTATGGCACTGGTATCTTTATATTTTAAGCAACTCTGATTCTTTTGATATTGAAGATATTCAGCAATCCTGAATGATACTGAAGAAACACCTCTCTATGGCACTGACCTTCTGTGTCTCTGATCACAAGTGATCAGACTTCAAATGACCAGAATTTAAGAAATGACATGTTAGATCAAATCAATGATCCATCAAGTTCATTTTCTATCTGAAATAATATTAAAACATCTACAGGGAAAGAAAATAATAATAGGATATTTGCAAAGTCATAATGAAAGGTAAGGAAACAATAATAAAAAGAACTCACATTTCTATAGTACTATAAAGTTCATAAAGCGCTTAGCTTACGATTCCTTCATGGCTCTATGATCCACAATTAATTACTATTTGTATGCTCTAAACACTTTAAAGCGTTTAGTAACAGTATCCAAGTTAAAAAAATGGGCTGAATATAATAAAACACAACCCAATAGGATAAATTTGAAATCTTATACTTGGGGTTCCAAAAAACACAGCTTCACAAGTATGAGAAGGGGGAGGCATAGTCTCATAAGTTTGACTGATAAAAAACCTAAAGGTTTAAGTGGGCTCAATACAGAGTTAGTCATGTAATACAGTAGTCAAAAAAGGTTACTGCATCTGAGACTACACTAAGAAAAGTACAGTTTCAAGAAATATGGAGGTATCAGCTCAGGGTACCAGAGTTTAAGATGGATATTCATAAATCAATCAATCAATAAGGACTATATTAAGCATGTACTACTACATGGCAGACACTGCACTGTTGCAGGTGTTGGGGACATAAGTAAGTACAAAAGATGAAAAAATCCTTACAAGGAGTTTATATTCTAATGAAGGAGATACACAAGTACATATGCAGCATAAATATAAAGTTAATTAAGTACAAAGTAGTTAAATACAAGATAGTTTGGTAAAAAAGGCTCTACCAACTGAGGGGTGCAGGAAAAGCTTCACACATAAGATGGTACCTGACTTGCAGGTTAAGAGAGAAATACTCAGAAAAGAAGAAAAGGAACTAGAGTCTGGGGGACAACTAGTACAAATCTAGACAGAAAAGCGAGAGTATGTGAAGTAAGGAACAATGACCACAGAGGGCATAAGGGAGAGTAATGTTCAACGAGACTAGAAAGATAGATTATAGGCCACAGTGGGTCAAAGTGGGTGATACCTCCCCTTGAGGGGTGCTAGAATGATGAGGGGGAGGGATAAGTAGCATCTGTTGCAATTGGGGGCACTAAATAAAAATAAGGGGGCAGTGGAAGTATAAAGAAGAGAATTTTGGAAACCATTTGCATGTTTCAATATCAATGTTACAATAAATCACTAAATTTAAGATGTCTTTTTTAAAAGAAGTATTTTTTTAAATGGCACAGATTTTAAAAAAGTTAAAGGGTTAAAGAAAGTAGATTTCCAAGAGGGAACTAATTTTTTTTTTAAAGGGGGAGGTAAGCCAAATAAGTTTGGAAACCTCTGGTATAGAAGGGCATTAAAAGGAAAAGTTTAAATTTTATCGTAGAAGCTACTGAAGTTGATTAAGAAACTCACACGGTCAGATCTGTGTTTAAAGAAAATTACTTTGGCAGCAATGTGTAGGGTAGACTTAAGTAGAAAAGACGGTTGAGGCAGGGAGACCAATTAAGAGACAGATGAAATAATCTAGTCAAGGAATGATGACAGTCTAAACTAAGGTATGAGTGAAGAAAAGGGATGAAGACAGAAATGGCAAGATTGGGCAACTAAATGGATACACAGGGCAAGTAAAGGAAAGAATCAAGGATGATGCGAAGATTATGAACCTGAGGCATTGAAAGGTTGGTGGTATCTTCAAGTAAAGTAGGGATGTTTGGAAGAATGTAAGATTTAGAGATAAAGATAACGAGTTCCCTTTCAGACATAAGTTTAAGATATCTCTGAGACACCCAGTCTGAAATGTCAAAAAGACAAATGGTAATGTAAGACTGAAGCTAGTGGGAGAAACTGGAACTGGATACAGAAATATAGGAGTGATTGGTATAAAGATGATGCCAAACTCATGGAAGCTAAGAAAGTTACCATGAGAGGGGGAAAAGAGCCTAGGACAGGATCACCCATCAAGTGATACGATGTAGATGATGAGTCAGCAAAGGAAACTGAAGAGTTAATCAGACAAGTAGGAGGTGAACCAAAATAGACTAGTATCATAAAAACCTAGAGAGAAGAGACCATTCAAGAGGAGAAGGTGGTTAATTTGTCAAATAATGTATAGAGAGAAGGGTTAGGATGGAGAAAAGACCATCGGATTTGGCAATTTAGAGATCACTAGTAACTTTGCAAAGATCATGCTGTTTCAAATGAGTGGTGAAGTTATAAACTAGATTGCAAAGGGTCGAAAGGACTGAAAGGTGTGAACCTAGAGGCAACAGATGTAGCCAACTTTTTAAGGGAATCTGGCTGAGAAAAGGAGAGATAAGTGATGATAGGCTTAGTGGGTACTTTAAGGACGACTTAAATGTATAGGCAGTAGGGAAAGAACCAACTGACAAGAGAGGTTGAAGATTCAAGGAGGGGATGAATAAGGATTCAATCTGCTGGACAAGAAAGGGTGTAAAAGAGTGCAGCAAAGATGGTGAAAACAGTCTTGACAGATATGAGGAACTGGAAAAGACTAACTGAAGGAATTGGGAATAATTAACCTGGAAAAGACTGGCTGGAGGATGGTGTGAACAAGGTGTACCTTTGAGGGTCTTAGTTTATTGTAAACAGACACTAGGTTGTTTCTTTGCATCCTCCACGGTACCTAGCACAGTACTGTGCACACAATTGTTAATATTAACAATTGTTAACAATTTAAGGGAGAAAAAAGTTTAAACCAGGAGCTTCATAATGAATCCAAATGCTATTCTGATTAGTCACTAGAAAAACTAAAGGTGATTCTAGACACCTAGAGGGAGTCTGAAGTTACACCTGGGACTGGGGATCAGGGACAAATATCTGACTTGGCCATTTGGTATAAAGCTATACCTGCTTGCAAGTCACCCTGAGCTCTTTTTCCTACAGGAACCAACATCTCCATACACTAAGGAGTTAAAGAAGTTACTCAAAACAGTATCAAAAATCAAGAAGAGAGAATAAAGAAATGAAGAAAGGAACAATGAGAAGACTGCAATAGAATGATTTCCAAAGAACCTTTCCAGCTCTAAAGTTGTATGATCTATGAAGTCGCTTTCACAGAAAAGGATAAGAAAGGAAGAGATCAGAAGCTTAATGTTTCAGTAGGCTAAAAATTATCAGAAAAACTAAGAATGTTTACAGGTCTTTATTATATGCACATGATTTAAATATTATTGATCTCACAGAGGAAAAAAAGCCTATTTTAAGAGTTTTAATTCAGTTCCTAAAGGAAATTCTTTTATATTTCAACAATTTATGATTCCACCAATGAAGAACACAGCCACCTTCACACTTAAACAACAAGTTATTCTGAATTGACCTGCGTTGGTCCTCGGACCACAAACACAATCTGTTGACAGGGACATGCATGAAAGTCTTTCTATTCATTTTGGTTACTATGAACAACTCACATTTATATAAGAAGCTTTAGGCTTTGCCAAGGATCTAGAAAAGGTATTTCACTATGCTAAAATAACCCTCAAAAACCCAAGGCCACCTAGTATAACACTGTAAGATACAACATAAGTTTAGGGGGAGAAATTTTTATCATAAAAATATTGAACTTCATTCCTTTTTGAAGACTGTTTTATTACTGTACTTTCATCCAGTATAATATCCATAATCATTATTCTGGAGGACTGATGGGAAAGACTGTTCCTCACATCTCAGCAGACAGACAACAGGTGGAAAAGTAGGCTTAAATTAGCAGACATGGCCAATGTGTTAATTTGGCTTATTTTACCTGTTACGTATAAGGGCATGTTCTATGGGATAAGGAAGGAGAAGAGTCAGTGGAAAGTGACAATTATAGAAAAACAAAGCCATCAAAATTTTTTTAAGGACTGCTAATTAAAAAATAATTGAATTATCTTTTATTTTGTATTTTAGTAAGTGTAACAAAAATCCTGAATAGTTTTTGAAAAGTATGCTACTTTAAACATGACTAATAAGGGCAGAGCACTAAACTCCTTTTTTAGCATACTCCACCCTTGAAGAAACACACCAAAAAGGCAACACAGAAGATAAAATAAGGACAAAATTATCCAAACTCACTTTGGTGTTATAATTAAGAAATCAAAACTGTGTGCTCTCTTTGGTACATTTTGGGCATCAATATTTTCACCTTCTTCCAAAAACTAAAAAATCAATTATTAGATTTTTATCTGTCAATCTACACATATATATGAAATGGAAAACATACTTATAACATAAAAAGTTAAGAATTTGGACCTCAATGCAAAGTAAGACCATCTGCTTAACTCAATTCCTTCTCTTAAGGTTTCAAAACAAAATCAAACAAAAAATTCTACTAAAAAAACAACAAAAACCAACAACCCTTAGCTCTGTCCCATCAATTAAAAAAAAAAGAAAAGAAAAAATATCCTTGGATTCTTTTTGGAGTCTCACCCTCGCAAAAAATCCTAACTTATTAAAAAGGTTGATTTCATTCCTTTTTACATAAGATAATCAACTTAGTTATTAATAAATTATAGGAAACATGAAATAATTATTACTACACTCCAATTTTTGCTCAGCTCAGCAAAATGTTTTAAAGCAAAATCTTCAATTCTGTGCTCAGAAATGTACTCTTAGTTTTTTTTACCTCAATGAGAATTTGACACATTACATTAGCACTTGCATTTGATCATAATGGCTTCAGTAGCAATTTAAATTAAGTTGTTAAATCCAAATTTTAAACTACTTTTCAAAGTAAAATCAAGTGAAATATTTTCCCTGAAAGCTATTATTAACATTGCACATGTGTGTATATACACGCATATATGCACATACATGTATGTATATATTTTTTTGCTTCCTTAGAAGGTTACAAAAGGATTCAACACCTGAGAAGTCCCATTCTAAAACATCACCTTGTTGAAGCATACTGATATAAACAAATTGGAAAAACGCAGGTTTCAAGAATCTGTATCTTTCAACAGATTTTCTGCATGTATGAATCTTAAAATGTGCTAAGCATATTTGAGGAACATTAGAAGCAGAGACAATATTAAGTAACTTCAGTATCTTAGATAAAGGTGAAAATTTTATCCAAGGGAGAAAACTGGTTAACTGAAATAATGATAACAGGTCTTTTTAACTTAAGGCAAAATGACTCTAACTTGGGCCAGAGTAAGAACATTTGAATAATTATCTAGTGCTAATCTGAATGCCTATATGAAATGAGTTGGTGATTTCAGTTCAGATATCCTGGAGGTCTTGTCTACGTGAGTGTACAGTACTGAAGGTAACATGTATGTAAATATGGATTCCAGTTTGTATTTCAGAACATGTGGGAACAGCTTTGGTATAAAATCGCTATTTTCACAAGATATCTAAAATAGTTCAAAATTACTTAAAATTTTACAACATTAAACTCAAATGTTAAAAATTACCCAATAGACCTAACATGCACATAAATAAAGAAAAAAATATACAATTCCCTTATCCTTATACTACTAAACAGGAAAAAAATAGGAACTTAAAACATAATTTCTTTCTAAAGAAGGCTTCAGAGATTTAAACTACTAGGAAAACCTCTATTTTTCTAAAGAGTAGTCTCTTATAAAGGCCAAAGGGAAATAAAAATTTGAAAACCATCTAGATGTCATTTTTCAGAATACTATCATATAATTATAAGACACAAAGTTGTTCCAAGCCATTGGACTATTAAGTAACTCTGAATTTTGATATCTTCCTAAGCTCATATAATAAGCAAGAACTGCCCAGGTGGAACAACATTATTTCTTAGTAGAAGCCCAGAACAAAGGCAATAAAAATGTTTATTTAAAACAAAAACTAACTGATACTAACCAATCAATACTAACTGATCAACATTAAGTAGTTAAATTCTTAAAAAAAAAAAAAAGCCAGTTAATTCCAGAAATGTTATGTTTTATTTTATAAAACTACAACTGGAAAATATGTAAAGTATTATTTTAAAAACCATTCCAGAATTAATCTTTTTGAGAACTCATCTCACTAAAAAATCTGGCCCTTTACCCTTAATGAACCGTGAAATTCTCTTACCACATATTTTACAGCACTAATAAACTGGTTGTGGAATAGCAAATGTTGCGTCTCATCTTCCGGATTTGAAGCAGTGTAAAGCATTCCACAAATATTACAGGAAACTGCTCCAAACCTTTTTTGTCCAGCATCCTAAGAAAAACACAATATATTACTCAAACTGAATGTAATTCATAAATCTGAATATAAACTACATATAAGATTAAAAGTGGAGAGAAAAACCTGTAAAGTCAAAACTGGACTCTAAAATTAAAGAGTAATTTGAAAACTATCTAATAAATGAACTAGCAATTGTTATATTTAATGTGTGAAATTTTGTACACAAAGAAAACCAGTTTTAAAGATATGATATATCTCTCATTACACAGAATCCTCTACAGTTTAAATGAAGAAATACACATAAAAAATTTAGGGTTTCATCATCATTAAGTTTTGTTTTGTTTAAAGAAAATAGTTTGCTTCATTCTGCATTCTGACTCCACAGCTCTTTCTCTGGATGTGAATGGCATTTGGCATCATGAGTCCTTTGGAAATGTTTTAGGTCCTTGCATTACTGAGAAGGGTTAGTCTATCAATATCAGTCCTTGCACACTGTGGCTGTTACTGTGTATTATTCTTCTGATTCTGCTCACATCATCTTATAGCACAATAGCATTCCATTATATTCACATACCACAATTAGTTCAGCCATTCCCCAGTTGATGGGCATCCCCTCAATTTCCACTTCTTGGTCACCACAAAAAGAGTTGCTATAAATATTTTTGTACATGTGGATCCTTATCCCATCTTTATGATCTCTTTTTGATACAGCCCTAGAACGATATTGCTGGGTCAAAAGGTATGTACATTCAGACTGCTCTCCAGAATGGTTGGATCAGCTCACAGCTCCACCTACAATGAATTAGTGTTCCAACTTTCCCACATCTTCTCTATCTTCTTTTGTCCTGTTTTGCCATGTTAGCCAATCTGACAGTTGTGATGTGGTACCTCAGAGTTGTTTTGATTTGCATCTCTCTAATCAATAGTGATTGAGCATTTTTTCATAAGACTATATATATATAAGACTATAGATGTTTTAATTTCTTCCTCTGAAAACTTCCTGTTCATATCCTTTGACCATTTATCAACTGGGAAGTGACTTGTATTCTTGCAAATTTTACTCAGTTCTATATATTTAGAAATGAGAACTGTGTCAAAGATACTAACTATAAAAATTCTTTCCCAGTTTTCTGCTTCTCTCATAATTTTGGTTGCACTGAGTTTGTTTGTGCAAAAACTTTTCAAATTTATCCATTTTGCATTTCATGTTTCCTATCTCTTGTTGGGTCACAAATTCCTCCATTCTCCATAAATCTGACAGAAAAACTATTCCTTGCTCCCTTAATTTATTTATAGCATCAGTCTTTATACCTAGGTCATGTATTCATTTGGACTTTATTCTGGTATACGGTGTCAGATGTTGGTCTATGCCTGATTTCTGCCACTCAAACAGAGAGTTCTTATCCCAGAAGCTGGGGTCCTTGGGTTTATCAAACAGTATAGATTACTATAATCTTTCACTACTGGCCCAGTGAAAGATTATAGTAATCTATACTGATCTACTCCTCTATTTCTCAGTCAGTACCAAGTGGTTTTGATAATAGCTGCTTTATAACACAATTTAAGATCTGATATGTCTAGACCACCTTCCCGAGCATTTCTTTTCATTAATTCCCTTGATATTCTGGACCTTTTATTCTTCCAGGTGAATTTTGATATTATTTTTTCTAGCTCCATCCTTAAGTCTGCCCAAATATTTTGTAATGATGAGAATTAATGTTTACTGAACGAAAGTTTTATACATATCTACAGTGCAAAAAATTACAATCAGAAGAATAATTTTACTAGCACATTATGGATTTTTCCATACAAAATATTTAAAACTTACTCCCTCCTTTTTAATATTTTTTATTTAAAGGTACATATATATGAAACAGAAAATGATAAATGCTGGAGGGGATGTGGTAGAGGTGTGAACTGGTGCAACCATTCTGGAGATCAATATGGAACTATGCCCAAAGGGCTATAAAACTGTACATATCCTTTGACCCAGAAGTACCACTACTAGGTCTGTATCCCAAAGACACTGAAGAAAAAGGAAAAGGCCCACATGTACAAAACTATTGATAGCAGCTCTTTTGTGCTGGCAAAGAATCGGAAACTGAGGGCATGCCCATCAACTGAAGAATGGTTGAGCAAGTTATGGTGTATGATTGTGATGGAATACTATTTATTGTGTTTGCTATAAGAAATGATGAGCAGTATTGTTTGAGAAAAATCTGGCAGACCTATATGAAATGATGCAGAGTAAAGTGAGAAGAATCAGGAGATCAAAGTATACTACAACTGTAATGATTAACTATGAAAAGTTTAGCTACTCTGATCATTACAATGATCCAATATATTTCCAAAGGATTCATTATGAAAAATGTTATCCACCTCCAAAGAGAGATTTGATGAACTCTGAGTGCAAAATGAAGTATAATTTTCTCATCTTATTTTTCTGGCCTTTTTTCCCCCAACATAGCTAATATGGAAATATGTTTTGGATGATTTCACATACATAACTGATATACTGCTTGCCTTCTCAATGAGTGGGAGAAGGACAGGGGAGAGAAAATGTGGAACTCAAATATTTTTTAAAAGAAAACTAAAAATAAATAATTTTTTAAAAAGTGATGAAGAAAAAGGTTAAAACTATATATTCAATAATTTTCCCATGGAAATTATGCTATTCTGATACCACCAAAAAAACTTTCATTAACTATATAAACTAATTAATCAATCAGTAATTATTAACTCTTTGCACCTGTATCACTTGGGCCTTTAACAATACCTGACAAACAAGTACATATTTGTTAATTAGCTGACTGAAACAATCCCTACTCACAAGAGAATTTACATTCTAAGGGAGAAATATCAAGTAGAGTATACATAAAAATAACATATAGCATAAGATAAAGTGAATAAATACAAACATATACAATGGAGTCAAACACAAATTAATTTGAGAGAGAGGACAACAGCAAATAGAGAGAGCAGAAAAGGCTCCATACTGATGATGGTGACTGATTCTCATCTTAAAGGAAAAGTGAGACTCTGGGATGGAACTAAGGAGGAAGTGAATTCTAGGTAAAGGGAATGGCCAATGAAGACATGGAGATATGAAACAAAAGCACCCTGTGGAAGGAAAACAGGAAAGCCAAGTTGGCTGGATCAAAGAAAGGCTGTAAAAACAGGTTGTACAGGACTTCAAAAGTTAAGTAGAGGAGTTTGTATTTTATTGTTGAGGCGATAGGGAACACTGGAGTTGGATGAGACATGAGTAATGATTAAATTACAAACATTACACAACAGAAAGATGCAGGGCCTTTGACAAAAGTAGGGAGGTTTGGAAGAGGGAAGGGTTTAGAGGAAAGAATAATGAGTTCAGTATTAGATACATTAAGCTTAAGAAACTTGCAAGATAGTGCTTACTACATACCAGTCATTGTGCTAAGTACTGGGAATACAAATACAAGCAAATATAGTCTCTGCTCTCACAGAGCTTACGTTCTACTTGGGGAATAAAACACAGAGGAAGAGCTGGAGGGGAACTGAGGGAAAAAGAAAATAGTTACAGCTTGGTGTACAGCACAGTGTAGCAATAACTGGTAAGTGGTATGGAAACCTAGTTCTGGGCAAGATAAGGTGAAAGCTCACTTATCATTATTTTAATTTTTGACCAATGAAAAGCTGGGCCAGAAAAACCCATACACACTCAAGATTGCTCACATGATCTATTGTGTAATACAAATATTCACATACCAAATTTTTCACTGCCCTCTCTAATCCTATCAGGTAAATTTCAATGACAAAATCAAGATGACAAAAAAGTAAAGTAATACATGTTGGAGGGAATATAAGAAAACAAATACATTAATACATGGTTAATGGAATTGTGAAATGGCCCAGCTATTCAAGAAAGTAATTTCAAACAATGTCTAAAAATTCACTACACTGTGCACAACCTTTTACTAAGCAACAGTATTACTGGACTTATACCATAAAAAAGATCAAATAAAGAAAATGAACACATCTACACAAAAAGATTCATAGCAGTGCTTTTGGTGGTGGCAAAAAAACTGAACAACAAAGGAAAGTTCATGAAGTAGGAAAGAACTGAACAAATTATAATACATGAATGTAACAGAATATTACTGTGCTGTAAAAAATGATGAAAGGGAAGATTGATAAACTTTAGAAAGCTTATTTGAATTAATGCAGTTAAATGGGTAAAAACAGAATAAAAAATTTATATAATACTATAAAGACAAACAACACTAAAAGACTTAAGAACTTTAATCAGTTCAATGACCAACCACATTTCCAAAGGACTAATGATTAAATATGCTATTCACTTCCTCAGAGAAAGGCAATAAGACTCAAGGTGCAGACTGAGATCTATTTTTCAGACATGGCCAATGCATGAGTTTATTTAGCTTGATTACACATATTTGTTACAAAGTTTTCTTTTTTCTTTATTTTTTCAATCAGAGGGGGTTGGGAAATGGAACAAAATAAGATAGAAAATAGATTTGAAAAAAATGGAAATTTTTTTAAAAGGATCAATAAAGTTAAGTTCTTATTTTAAAAAAATCAACTGCAGGGAGATTTCTGTTCCGGAGAGACCTGCAAACCTCTCGAGGGGGGTCCTTCGCGCTGCGGACTGGGCGCCGGGACTGGGAGCTGAGTGCAGCCCTGCCGCGGCACCGAGAGGAAAAGATCCGAGCGGGCTTCAGGGACAGGATCTCCAGTGGCCGCACAAGTCCCTCCACCCATAGGTGACGGGGGTTGGTGAGAGAGTCTCTTTGGCGGGTTGAGAGGGGAGTGGGGTGCCCCCATAACTCAGGCCCCTCCAGGAGGTAGAAGCTGAGAGGTGGCTGCAGACAGGGGCTCCCCAAGGGGGCAGGAGCCTGGATCCATTGTGGAAGGTCTGTGCATAAACCCCCTGAGGGAACTGAGCCTGAGAGGCGGCCCTGCCCCAACCTGACCACCTGAACTTAATCTCACACTGAATAGCAGCCCTGCCCCCGCCAAAAGCCCTAAGGCTGGAAGCAGCATTTGAATCTCAGACCCCAAACGCTGGCTGGGAGGATCAGGAGGTGAGGTGGGTGTGAGGAGAATATTCAGAGGTCAAGTCACTGGCTGGGAAAATGCCCAGAAAAGGGAAAAGAAATAAGCCTATAGAAGGTTACTTTCTTCGGGAACAGGCATTTCCTCCCTTCCTTTCTGATGAGGAAGAACAATGCTCACCATCAGGCAAAGACACAGAAATCAAGGCTTCTGTGTCCCAGCCCACCCAATGGGCTCAGGCCATGGAAGAGCTCAAAAAGAAATGTTGAAAATCAAGTTAGAGAGGTGGAGGAAAAACTGGGAAGAGAAATGAGAGAGATGAAAGAAAAGCATGAAAAGCAGATCAGCTCCCTGCTAAAGAAGAACCAAAAAAATGTTGAAGAAATTAACACCTTGAAAACTAGCCTAACTCAATTGGCAAAAGAGGTTCAAAAAGCCAATGAGGAGAAGAATGCTTTCAAAAGCAGAATTAGCCAAATGGAAAAGGAGATTCAAAAGCTCACTGAAGAAAATAGTTCTTTCAAAACTAGAATGGCACAGATGGACGCTAAGGACTTTGTGAGAAAGCATGATATCACAATACAAAAGCAAAAGAATGGAAAAATGGAAGATAATGTGAAATATCTCATTGGAAAAACAACTGACCTGGAAAATAGATTCAGGAGAGACAATTTAAAAATTTTGGGACTACCTGAAAGCCATGATCAAAAGAAGAGCCTAGACATCATCTTTCATGAAATTATCAAGGAAAACTGCCCTGAGATTCTAGAACCAGAGGGCAAAATAAATATTCAAGGAATCCACAGAACACCGCATGAAAGAGATCCAAAAAGAGAAACTCCTAGGAACATTGTGGCCAAATTCCAGAGTTCCCAGGTCAAGGAGAAAATATTGCAAGCAGCTAGAAAGAAACAATTCAAGTATTGTGGAAATACAATCAGGATAACACAAGATCTAGCAGCCTCTACATTAAGGGATCGAAGGGCATGGAATGGGATATTCCAGAAGTCAAAGGAACTAGGACTAAAACCAAGAATCACCTACCCAGCAAAACTGAGTATAATACTTCAGGGGAAAAAATGGTCTTTCAATGAAATAGAGGATTTTCAAGCATTCTTGATGAAAAGACCAGAGCTGAAAAGAAAATGTGACTTTCAAACACAAGAATGAAGAGAACCATGAAAAGGTGAACAGCAAAGAGAAGTCATAAGGGACTTACTAAAGTTGAACTGTTTACATTCCTACATGGAAAGACAATATTTGTAACTCTTGAAACATTTCAGTATCTGGGTACTGGGTGGGATTACACACACACACATGCACACACACACGCACACATACATAGAGACAGAGTACACAGAGTGAATTGAAGAGGATGGGATCATATCTTAAAAAAAAAAATGAAATCAAGCAGTGAGAGAGAAATATATTGGGAGGAGAAAGGGAGAAGTTGAATGGGGCAAATTATCTCTCATAAAAGAGGCAAGCAAAAGACTCATTAGTGGAGGGATAAAGAGGGGAGGTGAGAGAAAAACATGAAGTCTACTCTCATCACATTCCACTAAAGGAAAGAATAAAATGCACACTCATTTTGGTAGGAAAACCTATCTCACAATACAGGAAAGTGGGGGATAAGGGGACAAGCAGGGTGGGGGGGATGATAGAAGGGAGGGCATGGGGAGGAGAGTGCAATTCAAGGTCGACACTCATGGGGAGGGATAGGATCAAAAAAGAATAGAAGTAATGGGGGACAGGATAGGATGGAGGGAAATATAGTTAGTCCTACACAACACAACTATTATGGAAGTCATTTGCAAAAATACACAGATTTGGCCTATATTGAATTGCTTGCCTTCCAAAGGGAAGGGGTGGAGAAGGAGGGAGGTAAAGAAGTTGGAACTCAAAGTGTTAGGATCAACTGTAATGTTCTTACCACTAGGAAATAAGAAATACAGGTAAAGGGGTATAGAAAGCTATCTGGCCCTACAGGACAAAAGAGAAGACGGAGACAAGGGCAGAGAGGGATGATAGAAGAGAGAGCAGATTGGTCACAGGGGCAATTAGAATGCTTGGTGTTTGGGGGGGGAGGGGATAAAAGGGGAGAAAATTTGTAACCCAAATTTTGTGAAAATGAATGTTAAAAGTTAAATAAATAAATTTAATTATTAAAAAATAAAAAATAAAAAAATAAAAAAATCAACCACATCTGAAAATGTATTTATTGTTACAAGGGTTGGCTGGGAAAGTACAAAGGCATATCTGGAAATGACTAATATAGAAAAAGGCAACAAAATTTTAAAATAACTTACTATGATCAACTGCTTATCACCATCCTTCTCTGCTTCTTTTAGTTTTAAATCTTTTGAAATCTTTATTTCCAAAGGGGAATTGTACTTTGTTGATGATGAATGGTTTGGCAAACTCACCCTTCAAATTTAAAAAACAGGTTACAGTGAATTACAAAATAATTCCAGGTAACTTCAAATATTTTTTAAGTAATGTAACATTTACTATTGGTGTTCATTATTAAATAATGAATTCTAAGAAAAAAAGATTTTTCTAGACAAATTAGTAAGCCTGAATGAGCATGCTAATTAAGAATCTAAAAATGAGTACACTACATACTATGGATTTTTTAATCTTGTAAATTGTTTGCTTTATACTTATTTAATCCTTCAAATATATGAGATAGTCTTTCAAAGCATACATACATTTATTTACATATGCTTAAAGCACAAAAATAAATCTATAAAAACTGGAAAAAATTCTACAAAAACTGCAACACTTTATGTTTTGAGAATTTTCTTAATGAAAATTTTCTTTGTTTTCACTAATGTGATCAAATATATTATCTAATAATCTCTATCAGGTCTTTTTTTTTTTAATAGAACGTCTGGTTCAATTGCGTCAAGAGAGATGACAGTTAAGAAACTCCCTCTACCAATGCAGATCACAAGTCTTCTGAAACTTACAATTTTAAAAGTTACTTGTGACACTGCAAAATTAAGTGACTTGCTCAGTATCATACAGCTAGTCTGAAAGGGGTCTTGAATATATCTTCCTTGCTCTAAAATCAGTGTTCTCTCCATGATACTCCAATATCTCCCATTATCTTTTAGCTTCAACTTCCTTTTCCTGAACTTGATTTTTCATTTACCTAACTTGTCAATGTGCTACAAGTATTTTCCTATCAAACATTATAATTATTTTTTCTACAGGAATTTACACTGATCTTGGAAAAACAAAACAAGATTAAAAAGTCTTGTCAAATAAACTAAATGATAGTTAAACTCTAGGATAAGCAGAATGGTCTCAATCGGAAAACAGGTTTGGACCAGTTTCTCCCCTGAGGATTATCAAAATACAGGTTTAAAATTGGAGAGTTGTCTAATTTTTTCCCTTTTATTTGATTCTCTAATGCATTCTTCAATATATAACACAATGATTTATCAAATTTAAAACCAATCAAGAAAGGCAACATGGTATAGTAGACAAAAAGCTAGTGCTAGTCAGGAAAAGTTGATTCACGTCCCACTTTTAACAAATACTGGCTCTTATGAACCCAGGTTAATCCCGGGTTAACTTTGTGAATCCCTTTAACTTGTCAGTGACCTAATAAGAGTATAAGACACAAAGCAGCTATAGATCCGTTGGTGAAGGGCAATTACTTACTAGGAGTTCTTTATATCAGTAAAATAAAAAAATCTAGCTGTGTACAAGACAAATTCCTCTACCACCCCAAAATTTCAATTTGCCACAAATATCTTAAGAATTCATCTTTTCATCTAGACAAAGGTAATACCATACCTGTTCTCAGTGGTCTTAGATATTTGGTTATTAAAAGTGCTTATCAGCTGCTTAGGAGTTATATCTGTAATTTAATAATAAAAAAAAGATCACATTCCTAGCTACATAACTGGTCAAACTTTACCACACAAAATCAAAATATTACATATAAATTTATTACTATTTGATAAAAACCAATTAGATTTTTTTCCTCCCTCAGAGTCAATAAAATTTATACTTGTTTTATACACTGTGAATTTTAAGAAAGGAACAAAGGGTAATCAATCAATACGAGACTTTATCCCCAAATAAAAGATTTTTATTATTGAATTATTTATTTATTTAAGTGTTTAATACACACTTTTATATGTTAATGCACTATTAGTGGAATTGTAACCTGGCCCAGCCGTCCTGGAAATCAATTTAGAATTATGCTCCAAAGTTACTTAACTGAACAAGCCCTTTGATCTACTGATACCACAACTAGTTCTATACCCCCAAATAAAGAAGAAAAGGTTATATATTTACCAAAAAAAAAAAATAAAAAAAACTTACAGCAGTTTCTTTTGTTGTGGTAAAGAACTGAAAGCTAAGTGAGTACCACCAAGGAATGGTTGAACAAATGAGGGTATATGAATGTAACAGAATACTATCGTGCAAAAAGAAATGAAGGCTGTTTCAGAGAAATCTGGGAAGACTGATGAATTGATGAACAATAAAGATTTTTTTTTCCACTTAGTAGTATTTTATTTTTTTCCAATAACATATAGTTTTCAAAATTCACTTTTATAAGATTTTGAGTTCCAAATTTTTCTCCCTCCCTCACCAAGATAGCAAGCAATCTGATATAACCTATACATGTACAATCATATCAAACATACTTCCACACATTATACACCATGTAAAAGAAGAATCAGAATAAAAGGGAAAAACCATAAGAAACAATAAAAGGGAGAGAAAATAGCATCTGCATTCAGATACTAAAATAGTGATCTGCACTCAGACTCCATAGTTCTTTCTCTAGATGTGGACAACATCTTCCATCATGAGTCCCTTGGAATTGTCTTAGATCACTGCACTGCTGGGAAGAGCTAAGTCTGCCACAGTTAATTATCATACAACATTGCTGTGTACAATGTTCTCCTGGTTCTCCTCATTGATGAAGAGTAAAGTAAGTAGAACCAGGAGAACAATATATACTATAATACCGATATTGTAAAAATGAACTATTCTGAAAGATAAAGAACTATGGTCAATGCAATAACCAACCCTTCCTCCAGAAGACTGATAATGAAAAATGTTGCCAACTCATGACAGACTTGTGAAATCAACACATTTTTGAGCAAAGCCAATGTGGGAATTTGTTTTACTTAACTATATAACAGACTTATGCATTTCTTCCCCTCTAACCCCAGGAAGAAGGGAGGGGAGATGTACAAAGAGAAAAAAAAATGCTTGAAAAAAATTTTTAATTATTTTAAAAAAAAAAACAAATGGCAATGGGAGGCAGAAGAAAAATAAGGATATTAAAGCCACTAAAATACCAAAAAACTAAAAATCAAGTTCAGTTTTATATACAATGTTTTTCTATTCTTGTATAATGAAATATATTCATGTTTACTATATTTAAATTTATAACAAAAAAATAAAAACTTATCTACTGAGCTGATTTGGATTTACTCTTTTATGAGAACACAATAAGAAAGATGGGAGATAAATATAACTTCAACTGCCTAGGTCTTATCTTTAGCACCTTCCTTTAGCAGAGTGATAATCATAAATTTCTCTTTTATCTGCCAGTACAATCAAGAAAACAATAACCAAATGGCTCAAACAATATTATTTTATGAAGGGGAATAGGTTTCATCAAGATTACAAGTATTTTGTAAGATATCATGCATACATCTATGATAATAGATGGCAACATTAAAACGATCAAGAACCTAATACTGAGTTAGCAGTGTTAACTAAACAGAATTTCAGTAACTGAAGGTTACGAATGAGGATATGAAGTAATGAAAGACTTCAGAAAGCCTCTGTATTTTTTGAATACTCTACAGTTGCTACTGACTAGCTTAAAAGTATTAATCAGTTCTTGAAGATGTGAGTTATAGGTATTCTAAAATAAAAACAAAATAAAAAGTCACTATATAGAGACTCCAGGAAAAGAATCAAGAATAAATTAGTTACATTAGAATTCTTTAGATAAAACCAAATCTCCAGATTCTAGAATGTAAAGGAACAGATAAAATGTTTAAATCTCCTAGAAAATAAAATCTCACTATAAAAGGCTGTACTTTATCTAGAAATAACTTGCAAGTCTAAAAGATTTGAACGATGCCTAGTGAAATGAACAGTTATTATGGAGGGAGATTTTTTTTCTTATTCTAGTAAAGTATTTCTGAACTTTGACAAATTCAACCAACTTAATTTCAAAATATTACCTGGAGATTTATTTTCTCCTGTATCATTTCTGGCTTGATTAAGAAGAAGCGGCACTGCTCTAGCATTTTTCATTGGAGTGTTTTCCGGGCTGGATTCCAAATATAAGCTGAAACTCTGAACATACACAATTCAAAATTTTAATACATTCTGAATCAAACCATTTCTCCCTCTGCATTAATTTCTGTCCCTTAACCCAAGTAAGTACTAGATGTTACTAAAACTGATAAAAAGAGAGTACATAAAGAGAAAAGTACATTTTATATTCACAAAGAACTTTACTTACTAATATTAAGGAGATCCCTCAAAAATACATGGTTTATGAGTTATTCTTACCTTAATAAACTACAAGTTAAGCCAACTGATTTATTCAAAAATTATCATCCCTACAAAAATTCTGCACAGTGTACAAAATTTACTTCAACTCTGGCCAATTTCGTTTTCCCAACTATCACTTCCTCTTTCTTCAAGGATTACTGATCTATTGCACAAGTGACAAAGGGCAGAATTTGAAATAACCAAGTGATTCAGTGTAGATTAGGCAAGATTAAATGAGCTAGCCTTAAAAGTTAAGGGCTGACTTAACTGGACCTTATTAAGAAAGTAGTTTGTCTCTAGCATTTTTTACTTTCTCATCCTTACTAATGCCAGCACACCCCATTCCTTATCCTCTTTTCTACCCATGTACTATGTGCCAGTCTTGCTTTTATCTAACTGAGGCACTACTATGGAGTCAGATGATTCAGATTAAAATCTCAGTTATACTTCATAGTTATGTGACTTTGGGAAAACTAACAATGCTCTTTGAGACCCTTTCCTTTTCTGTAAAATGAAGAGTAACACAGAATAATTCAAGAACTGAGAACAAAAAGGTATGAGTATGCTACCTACAAAACCCTCTATGAACGTTAGTTGATAAACCTGTTGGCTTATAAGGTAGTGTGACAGTTTACACAAATACCTGGAAAGATCAGAGTAAGACTACTACAATGCAATTCAGCATAGTAACTTTTGTGATGAAGCCATCAATGAATAACAATCCCACTAGCAAAACAGGATGGCCACCACTTGCACATCTCCAGCTAGCAACCATTTTTTAAAGGTTGTCCTCTGCTAATTCCTTACTAATTGTGATGGAAACTAAAAAGGGAACAGAAAATAAGAGTATATATCATGTTCCTTTTTGTCCCTCTGTGAGGTGTCTTACGGCACACTGATTTATATTTCAGGCTTCTAGCAATAAGATTCAAACTCTTAATTATAAAGCCAGATGAACATACACAGGATTTGAAATGACATGAATTGAAAATCGGATGAAGGAAATGGAAGGTTATTTCACCTCAAGAAGAAATGAGTTGGGAGGATATAAGTTCACTATTTACAAATATCATTTGGACTAGATGATTCCACGTATTTTACTTGGAACCAAAGGGCTAAACTAGGACCTTTATTCCTATCATACAATAGTTAAGTCTGTACCAATGTTTCAGGGTTTTTAAACCACTTTCTAAAATACAAATATGTAAAAATTTTGACAAAAATAGGCTTCCTCCAATTCATATCAGATTTAGACAAACAGGGTTAAAAGCAACAGAAATTAAGAGAGCATGTGGGAATTGTTAAATGAAGAAAGAAAAATCAGGTTTTCTGCAGGAAATTTACATATAAGGTACCATCAAAAAAAAAAAAAAAAAGACCGCAATTTACATGGAAATTTGAAGACTATAAAGGAAGTACCTTACATTGCCCTCCACTGGTTTTAATTATCTCTCCAAGTTAGTAAAGAGCTTTACTTGTCCGTATGTTAATTAGCAGTTAGTTTATACCTCCCTTATATACATAACCTGACCTTAACAAATGATTTTTTAAACTAAAGCATTTTTAGCTAAAGAAAACATGATATTATTATTTGGGTCAAACTACTTTTTATAAAGTACCCATGTCCCTTCGATTATTATATACAATGAAATTGATTACCTCATCAAGTGTTGGTTCAAGAGAATGTTTCATCGGATTATCCATTGATGATTTGGGAGGAGGTTTAATTTTATTATCCAGATGACCATTTTCAGTAGCCCTTTCTGTAGTTTTGGTTTTTTCAGTTGTTTTATCACTTTTTACTTCTTGAAAATAAATCTCTTTTTGTTTTTCCTCCTGGCATGTTAAATCTTTGTCATCACATGGTTTCGGCATTAGCAATTGGCTTTGACTTTTTGGATGATGCATTTCTGAAGCTGTAAGATGAATTGAAGCTTGTGGAAGTGTAGGTTTCGTTTTTAATAGGTCCATTTTAGGAGCAACTGGAGAACCTAAACTATTCAGACGTAAATGATTGGCTTTTCCTAGCTTAATTTTGGTCCATTTGGATTTCTTACTAGCCAGTCTGTTTAAACCATTTAACACGCATTTTACAGGATTGGCTTTTCTACTAGGGAAGAAACGTTTGCACTGAACATTTTCATTTGGTTCCTTCTGAGTAATCATCTGTGTTTCAATTCCAGTCGGCTCCAACTTTGTTGACTTCTCATCCTCTTTTCCACCTTCAGTAAATGAAGATTCTCTCTTCACCTCAACTGTATCTGACTCAATTTCACCTGCAATTTCTTCACATAGCTCAAGGATGCTAACACGTTTTGTCTTTACAATGTCCTCTGAATGTTTATCGATGTTTCCTTCGGTTATTGTTGGTTGTGAATTTTTTGATTTTGTTTTGCTTTTCAGTTTTAGATGAACTGACTCCTTCTTATTAATTTCCTCATTCCTTTTTGGAAGCGGGGAAGTAGCCATTTTTACTTTTTTGTCTTGGGAAGAGATGACAGGGACTGAATTTTTTTCTTTCTTAATATCATGCTGGTGACATTTTTCAGATCCTTGCTTACGCTGAGGACCACAGGCACCTTCTAATTTATTATTTACCTTGCATTTCTTTCTTTTTGGTGAATTTGATACTTCACTCACTGTGCTTCTGTCTTCTTTCGAGTCAGAACTTGTGAGTTTTCGTTTCAAATTTTTCTGCACAACTTTAATTTCAGTGGGTTTAGTTTTAGCTTTGCTACAGGACTCTGCTCTGTTAGTTGATATACTCTGCTTTACTTCTAGGACTTGACTTTTAATTTCTCTGTTACGCAGTGACTTTGTTGAAACATCTGCTAACTGTTGTAGTCTTTGTGATCTCCTATTGAGCTGTTCATTCAACTGAGTGCCACATTTTGATTTGGCAGTTTCTTGAGCTGATTTTTTCTGATGTTTCTTACTTTGTCTTGGTTCTTGTGAATGTTTCTTCACAGTCATCTGGGTTTTGTGAATGCAGTTAGTAGATTTTTTCTCATTAAAGAAAGCTTTTGTTGACCTGGTGGCCATGTGTGTTCCTAGTTCAGATTCATTTGTGTCACAGTCACTGGAAGATTTACTTGATAGTTTTTCTAGTTCCTTGCAAGTTGATTTTGTTAGAGTCCTCTGAGAATTATTAACTCCTTGTCCTTTTTTATTGTTATTTACTATTTTAGTTGATGTAGCAGAATTATTTTCTTTTGGTTTTCCCCTTGTAGATTTCATTTCTGACTGAGGACTCCTTTGAGTAGTTTTAAATGTCCTTGTAGAATCTAATATTGAATGCCTAGTATTTTTGATGTTCTGGATTCCAGAACTGTTCTTAAAATCTGTTTTCAACTGATGCTGACATTCATTTTCAAAATAAGTTTTAGTTTCACTCAAATTAGTTTTCTCTGTCTTTCCTGGGGCAGTACTAGAAATAGTATGTTTGGACACTGAAAGATTCTTATGTTTTACTTTGGAAGATCTGGGGGAAGTCTGAGGACAATTTATCCCATTTGGAGATTTTAGTGCTGATTTTGTTAATGGCAAAGTTTTATGGGTAGTTCTATTTAATTCAGGTTCAGATTGTGACTTTTCAACTAATTTAGTCTGATAAGAAGACCGAGTAAAATTATTGGTGTTTTTATTGGTCACTGACCTGTCAGTTTTGACAAAGGTTTTGGGAGATTTTTTCTTCTGTACTTTACAGTTATTTGATTTTGATTTATTTGACACATGTCGTGTTTCGAAGCTTCTCTCTCTGTTTGCAGAGTTTGTCAGTTTGCTGCTGTTATCTAGTTTCCTCCGTTTTGCAGAATGTTCTACTAGCGTAGATTTCCTTTTCTGTGCTGCCATTTCTGCAAGTTAAAAAAAAATTTTTATACCTTATTCTAACCATCGCAATGTACATAAATAACCTCAATTTATCAGCATCTGAACCTTTTAATTCTGACTTACTCTATACAGGATTACATTGATAGTGCATATACTGATGACTCTTATATTTAAGCCATAACTTTCTTTATTTGAACACAATTCAGTTGAAGTTCAATATTTCAAATGTGTTTTACTTACAGTTTCTCCCTAAAGGATGTAACTTCAGCCACCTTAACTTCTCAAAATATGACAAAAGCATTCCTTATAAACTTGCTCTTGACACATTACATTTTACCTAAAGGGAAGATTAGGTATGAAAACATTTAAATTTAGTGAAAGAAGACAATAGAAATATTTCTCCTAAGATAATAGGGAGTTGGGGGAAAGCACTAGTCTATGAATTACCACCTGGCTTCTAGGCCCAGGTCTGCTAATTCATAGCTGTAAGATTTTGGGACAAATCCTCTACTTATCTGAGCTCCAACTATCTAGAAAATGATGCTGATACCTTCATGATCCAACTCACAGATTGTGAGAATCAAAAATAATCAAATATATGAAAAGTGTGCTCTGTAACCTGTATCACAGTATTAATAGTAGCACTACATGGTTCCACAAATACAGGTATTGATTTCTACATAACTAATTAGAATTGGATTTTTTAAATTCTCATTTAGGATAATAATTTTTCTGTTACAGAAATTCAGTCATTGGGAGGCAGTCTGGTAAAATGGAAAGAATACCAAGTTTGAAAAATCAGAGAAAAATGGGTTCAAATCCTAGCTTTATCACTTACTACCTGTGTGGTCTTGGACAAGTCACTTAATCTTATCTTTAAAATTATAAGGCTAGACTAGATGATTTCTAATGTCCCTATCCTCTCTCTCGATTTTCTTTCTAACTATCTAACTGCTCTTTCTCAGTGTTCTTTGCCAAATAAGTTATCCAAGTCACATCTGCTAACCATGAGCATACATAGAACACAAGGTTCTGTCCTGAAATCACTACTTCTCTCTCTCAAAACTATTTCACTTGGTCATCTCATCTGCTCCCATGGATTCAATTAACATCTACTGTAAGCTAATGATTACAGTCTCTGCTGACTTCCAGTTTCACATCTCTAATTATCTATTAGGTATCTCAAACTGGATATATCATAGAGATGTTAAATTCAACATATCCAAAACTGAACTTGTTCTCTTTCCTCAACCCTTCCAAACTTCTCTCTTAAAAAGGAACCACTATCCTCTCTAGAACCCCTTACTAACAATCTAGTTATCCTTGACCCAGTTCTCTCTCACTTACCATATCCAATCTGCTGTTAAGGCCTGTCAATTTTACCTTTATATTATTTCTTACAAATGTCCTCTTTGCTCTTCTGATAATGCTATCCTGGTACAGGCTCTCATCTTCTCACACCTGGATTACTGCAATAGCTTGCTTCTTGGTCTTCCTGACACAAATCTTTCTCCATTCCATTTTACCCTTCACTCAGCTGTCAGCCTGATCTTTCTAAACTGCCTGTACAATCATATAAACTTCTTACTCAATAAGCTCCAATGTCTCCCTAATATCTTCAGGATCAAATAAAAAATCCTGTTTGGCAGGATATAATGCAATGATATATCAACAAATTTTGTTCTGTGCTTATGCCATGCTAAGTACATCCTATTTATTCACTATCAGTCAAATGTTCAGATCAAGTTCAGAGAAATGAGAAGTCCTGTTGACAGGATCTGGTCGGGTACAAGAATAACAAACATATTTACCCAATAACCCTCTAAAAAAGGATCAGGAAGTGGATGTAAGACCTACAAATATTAAGTAGTTACATTAACATCTCCTGGTCTCCTCTCAAAAGCAACAATCTGACATGATTTTTCCTTGTGACCAGCAAGGATGGTAGTGAAAAAATGCCAAGATATCTGATAAATATGGGAATCACTTCCATGGTTTAGCAACTTAAGAAATCCTCCAAAACAAATATAGTTAATACAATAAACATATTCATAAAATTTCATGATAATGATTAAAGATAAAGAAATATAAGTTAATTTTAAGATGTAAACCAAAGCAACTCATTACAGAGCAATACTAAGTGATTTTAAATCTTTCTCAAGAATTAAAAGCTCTTAAGAAATTATATGTTTGTATGCCCATCTGGCACTAAAATCCTCATTTAACATCTAATTATACTAAAATTTTCAGCAACATTTTTCTAGAATCACAGAATTTCATCACTGGGAAGGTCATTTAATCCAACTAATCCCTGAAGCAAAAATAGTCTAACCAACTGTCTAATAAAGGGTCATTCAGTGTCTATTTAAAAGATGTTCAGAGACTGAGAATGACAGAGATTTTGTATTTTGTGCCTTTAGTATTTTAACAGCTGAAGTAGTTAAGATTACAATTCCACACAATTAGTACCTTACACTTAATATTACTTTTCACATTAGTTTTAGTAGTTCTAAATTATATACTATCTACAGAAGTACAATTATAAAATTATTTAATAAGATTAACACAACTATGTTAACAGTTTATGCTATTTCAGTGGTGAGTTGGTGAAGAAGTGAATTTTTCTTCTTTGAAAATCTCAATAAAATAGTATAAATAATACATGACACCCAAAGCACCAAATAATTCATCCTGGAAAAGACAATTATTATTTACTTACCTCACAAAAAAGGCTTGAGATAACTTTTTAAAAATTGGATAGTCAATTTTTTTTTAACAATTCTATAAAAAAAAAAAACAGAAGAGAGGGTCCGTTATTAATGTACATCAATGAACTCTGTAAAAGAAAGCCATCATAAAAATATTTTATAATAATTTTCATTTAATTAATTCACTAAGCCATCTTAAAAACAAAGGCTGAATTGCCCATTTACTTGACATTGTCTACTATAATTGTGCTCAGAAAATACAAGCACATTTAAATCAGACCCAATGTCCCACTTTTCCACAGCATTACATTTTTTCCCCTCGAGGATTCCCAACTTAGCAAAGACTAGACTTCAAGGGTAGAATAACTTTGAGAAATGTAGAAAAAGTTCATTTAAAATTTTTTTCAATAATTACATTGCCAATAAAAATTTAATAAAGATGCATTAACTTGCACATTATTCTATATTCAATATTTCTAGTTGAATTAACTCATCTAATAGCTTAGAAATTCTAATATTTCTAAACAAAAAAACTGATAATTCCCTAATTATCCATCAAACTTGTTAGTTACATAAATTTCAGCCTGCCTTTTATTACGCTATCTTCTCTAATTTGTTTAATATTTAAGAGTATTCATTTCTTCTATATAGTATGTTACATTCAAGGAAGTCAACCTGTTTGGTAACTAGACTATGAATCCTTATATAACGATTCAGACCTGCTAAAACTCATCCATGACCATTCCCCCAATCAAAAAATTACACAAAAAGAGAATACTACAGGAAAGTCACGATACTATAGAGTCATTTTAAAAAGCAGAAAGGAAAGTTTTTTCCAAGGGTAACAAACAGTTCAGGAAGTGGTGCTGAGCAGTGCTGTCTCTAAAATTCTATACTTGTTAATTTGATACTCTGTGAACATTAGGTTTTATAATAAACAGTGCCAAAACTGATTGTAAATTATAATTATTATAGCAATTACTTAAAAGGACAGCAACTACCCACCTCGAGGGTCAATTGTTTACCAAAGATTTTTAAAATGTCTTGCTGCAAAGTTCTGGTATTGCCCTAAATTCTGTAATGACAGCACTTCTCTGGAACCAGATGCTTTTATGCTTCCTGTGCTTACCTCTCATTGCCTGAGTAACAGATTCTCCATAAATCTCTCTTTTCTACAGGGTAGCTTTTGTATTGATGTTAGTATGCTCATAAATGACACAACTCCTTCTTTCATTTTCCCTAATGAACTCTCTACCCATAGAGAAGAGAAGAGCTTACTTTTCTATTTTTCTACCTTCCTCTAAAAATTATTAAGATGGGAGCTGATAAATGCCTAGGGACTTGGATTTTTCATTTAATTTGAGGACTCCAAATCTATTCTATTGTTTGGATCCAATACTATTATATAACTATTTAAATTAACTTCCTAAATGATCACCTTTCAGTTCACTTATACATACACTGAAGTTAACAGCAGCTGCATTGCAGACCAGCCTCAAAACTGTCAACTTATAAAACTACATTTCTAGTCAAGCTTCTGATTGGTAATAAGTGCTAATACTAAACCTTAAATTGACTTACTGGGACACAAAAGCAAAATAATGAGAATTGTGTACAATATTTTTTTTTAAATTAAGCTACAGGTTGACTGTACCCAACATCTAAATGCACAGCTAAATGATGACTTACCCTAGAAAGGAAATAACAAAATATAAAGCTAATGAGAAGTACCATAATTAAATCTTTTAGTTTATCAGTTGCATAACATTCTCTACTTTATCAACACTGACTTGGTATGGCTACACAATTGCCAATAAGTTGCCTAAAATTTATAAACATTTACATATAATACTCACATCTGAAAAGAAGCTCCACGAAGAAAGCCCAGGAAAATATGAAGTATCTAGTTTAAAAGCATAAAAAAAATGTCAAAAATATTCAGACCTAGTCTAAAATGCACAAACTACATTCTATTTTACAGTCTGCATTCAGCATGAATACATTATTTTTTTACTTTGCAGCTTTTCATAGGCAAAGAAGTTAGCGAAATTGTTAAAAAACAGTTCACATTTTAAACTTTTGCAAACATTTATTTATATTTTGAGCCTTAGAAAAAAGTATGAAATTTTTGATTAATCTTTCAACAACTACTATGTGGCTCCAAGTTAACGAAAGAAAATTGAAAATAGAAGCAATTGCTAAACAAAGGTTTTTAGCATGGAAAAACTCACCAAGAAAATGACACTTCAACTACAAACATCCACAGAAAGTACTGTTCAGACAAAAATATCTTAAATCCTACCCTCCCATCCCCCTCCCCCAAGAACCCCAGTATGCTAAGATGATTCCACAGACAATCATAGCTGTTAGATCTAATTCTATAACCTGGATTGGATGACAAAGAAAAGGCTAACCAAACTCCTGAAACAGGTCAAAAAATAATTTGATGGAATACTATTGTGCTATAAGAAATAATGAACAGGAAGACTTCAGAGAGGCCTGGAAAGACTTATGTGATCTAATGCTGAGTGAAAGGAGCAGAACCAGGAGAACTCTGTGCACAGCAACGATCACAGTGTGCAAGAGTTTTTTCTGGTAGACTTGGAACACTTCATTGCAATGCAAGGACTTAAAAAAAAATTCCCAATGGTCAGAAGGAAGACAAGAAAGCTAAATTCTGAAGGTGACAAGGAAGAAGCCAATCCAAGCCTCTGGCTGTCCCCCTCTCTCTGACTACTGATCTCCCTGGCATCCTTTAAAGTCCAAACAAAAATCCCACTCCCTGCGATTTCCTATTTATCGTGTATGTGATTTGTTTTGTATATACTTGTTTGCTCACTGTCTCTCCCACTAGACTGTAAGCTCCCTGACAGCAAGGACTGTCTTTTGCCTCTTTCCCTATCCCAAGCACTTAGCAGTCCCTGGCACACAGTGGGCACTTACTGAAATGTTTACAGATCAATTAGGGGGAGGGGGCATAGTAAGATAGTATAGCTGAATTGTAGAGCATGTGGAGGGATTTCAAGTTTAACAGACCTGGAAAGGGCCTAGATCTGAGAAGGGCTTTAAATGCCAAACACACAGGACTTTATATTTTATTCTGAAAGTTACTGGGGAGCCACTAGAGTTCAGTAAAATCACTTTGGCAGGACAACTGAGGAAAGATTGGAGATACAACAATTAAAAAGCTAATACATAAGATACAGGCATGAGATGCTGAGGTGGCTTTGTGAATGGAAAGGAGAAAAATAGAAGAGATGCTGTGAAGGCAGTAATGACAAGACATGACAACAGATGGGATATGTGGAATGATAATGAAAAGTAAAGGCTGACACTAAGATTGGGAGGCTGGGTGACTGGGAGGATGTTGTAAGCTAGATAATAAGAGAAAAGATGGAAAAAGCATGGTTTGGGGGAAAGATAATGAGTCACTTGGCCACGCTGAGTTTGAGATGCCTATGTAACATCAAATTTAAGACGGTCAAAAGATAGTTGATGATACACAATGTGAAGTTAGGACAGCTTATAAATTCCTATGGGAATCATCTTCTTAGAGATGAGAGTTACACCCATGGGAACTGAGGAGATCACTAAACAAGATGGTACAGGGTAGGAATTCTTTACCTGTTTTTGTGTTACAAACCCCAATGGTAATCTGTTGAAAACTATGTACTCCTTTCAAAGAATAATGTTTTAAATGGTATAAAATAAGCATTGTGAGATGTAAAATGGATAATTCTGATTACATGAAATTTACAAATAAAACCAATGTAGCCAAGATTAGAAGGAAAGCAAAAAAATTGGGTGAAAAAATTATAGACAGTTTCTTGGATAAAAGTCTCATATCTCAAATATATAGAGAACTCTGTCAAATTTATAAGAATATGAGTCATTCCACTGTTGGGGGAGTTGTGAACTGATCCAGTCATTTTGGAGATCAATTTGGCACTATGCCTAAAGAGCTATAAATTTGTGCATACCCCTTGACCCAACAAAACCATTACTAAATCCATATCACAAAGACACCCCACCAATATCCAAAAAAAAAAAAGGAAAGAGAAAAGAAAAGGAAAAGTACCTATTTGTACAAAGATAGCTATAACTCCTCTTTTTGTAGTGGCAAAGACTTGGAAATTGATGGAATGCCCACCAAGTGCAGAATGGTGGAACAAGTTGTGGTCTATAATAGTACTACTACGCTAGAAGAAACCAAGTCTTTGGAAAAAGCTGGAAAGATAATCATATGAACTGATGCCAAGTGATTAGAACCATAATGCTGCACACAATAACAGTAATATTGTACGATGATTAACTATGAATGAATTAGCTATTCTCAGCAAAACAATGATCCGAATTCCAAAGGATTCATGATGAAAAGTGCTATACTCCTCCAGAGAAAGAACTGACGGAACCTGAATGCACATTGAAGCATATCATTTTTCACTTTATTTGTATGTGTATTGTTGGGTCTTTTGGTCTGTGTTTTTCTTTCTGAACATGACTAACATGAGAATATGTTTTGCATGACTGCATATATATAATCTATATCAAATTGGCTGCCATTTCAGAGAAGGTGGAGGGAATGGAGTGAGAGAATTTGGCATTAAAATTTTTTTAAATGTTAAAAATTGTTTTTATATATAATTATTTATATATATAATTTTATACATATATTTATATATATATAATTGTTTTTATATATATATATATTTCAAAAAAACTAGGGGTTATTCCCCACTTGATGATAAATGGTCAAGGGATATAAAAAGGCAATTTTTGGAGGAAAAAAATCAAAGCTCTATATATAGTCATATAAAAAAATGCTCTGAATCACTACTGATAAGAGAAATGCAAATAAAAACAACTTTGAGACATCATCTCATACCTATCAGATTGGCTACAGTGATAGAAGGGGAAAATGACAAATGCTGGAGGGGATATAAAAAAACTGGGACACTAACACAGTATTAGTGGAACTGTGAACCAATCCAACTATTCTGGAAAGCAATCTGGAATCATGTCCAAAGAGTTATAAAACTGTACATATCCTTTAACCCTGCAATATTACTATTAAGTCTGTTTCCCAAGGTGATAATGGAAAAAAAGGAAAAGAACATCTATGTTCTAAAACATTTATAGCAGCTCTCTTTGCTGCTATATGAAAAATGAGGGGATGAGCATCAATTGGGGAATGGCTGAACAACCAAAGAACATGTTGATTTTAGAAAAACATGGAAAAACTTGCATGAAATAATAAAGAGTAAAATGAGTAGAACAAAGAAAATGAACAGCAATATTGTTCCAAGAGCTAATGTGAATGACTTAGCTATTGTGAATTATGTGAACATTCAAGTCAACTACAAAGGACCTATGAAGGAAGATGCTATTTACTTCCACAGAAAGAACCAATATATGGAAGTATATATTGTATAGTTTCACATACATCTGTGTGTGTGAATGTGTGTACGTGTGAAATGTTGGCCTTTCCTAGTGCAGGGTTGGGAGGGAGGCAAATAACTTTGAATTCAAATGTATTGGTTTTTTTTAAGTAATGGGGAAGTAAGGATGATGAGGTGGTTTTGCTTTTTTTTTAGGGGGGCGGTAAATTTGAGGAAGGACAGTGGACAAAGTACCTCAGGAGCAATTGTGTGAGACTCCTCTAAAGAGGTATATTGCCTCATTATTCATTGACTGTGTGTAATAAAGCAAGTTGTCCCCTGTTAAAAATAATACAAAAAATATAAGATAAAATACGAAGGATTACAAAAGAAATTAATTTTAAAATATAGCTATCAAAATAGATTTTTTTAAAAAAGGTCACAAACCCCAGGTTAAGAAGCTTTGGTATAGAAAGAAAAGAGAACAGGGTCCAAGATAAGAGCTATAGAAGATATGACCTGGTTGAAGATATAGCAAAGGAGACTAGGAATAAATATTGAGATAAGTAGGAGAACCAGGAGAGAACAATGCTACAAAAAAACTAAAAATGACAGTATCCATGAGGAAAAGATGATTGATAGTGTCAAAAGCTACAGAGAAGTCAAGAAAGATGAGGATTAAGAAAAATGCCAGTAGATTGATAACTTTGGAGAGTAGCTTCAGTTGAAACAATGACACCCAAAACCAGATTGCAGAGGGTCTAGAATCCATTGAGAAGGTAAGAAGTGGAAGCTCTCCAGATAAAATAGCTTTCTCAAACAATTCAGCCAGGAAAGGAAAGAGAAAATAAAAGATGATAACAGAGATGACTTGATCAAATGAAGGTTTTTTTAATGAGGTAAATATGATCATGTTTATAGGAATAAAAGGAATCAGCATACAAGTAGAGAAAGAAAATTTCAGAGTATGGATGGTAGTGAGGGCAAACTGATAAAAGAGCAAGAGTACAAGCAAAGGGGCTTGCTTGCCTTGGCAGGGAGAACACCACTTTTTCATACAAGTAGGGGTAAAGAAAAAGATAGTGAAGGAATATCTGAGCGTTATGAGAAAAGAAGACAGGAGAAGAGAGTCGTTGGCAAATACCCTCAGTTTTTTGAAGTGAAGTCCTCTGCTGAGATGGGTGCTATGATAGACTTGAGGAAAAATGAAAAGTTCTGGAATTACCATTGTGGTGATAAGGATATTGAATCATTTACAGAATGTGAAAGGCTCAGATGAGATTACGTAACATAAATTTGTATAGTTCTGTGATATTCTCCAGCTCCATGTAGCAACATGAGTCAGATAGTAGTAGTTCAAGGCTGGGGTTTAGAAAGGTATGACTGACCACAGAACAAGGAGGCAAAGGATTCAAGTGTAAAGGACACACTGCAGTTGAACTGTTTCACCAAGGAACTGAGATAGGGAAAAGAAGAGAGTGTCATCAGTGCAAGGTGATGGCATGGACAAGGACTAAGGGATGGACAGATGTACAAAAATATTTATACCACCTCTTTTTGTAGAAGCAAAGAAACGACAATTCAAGCATACCCATCAAGAGGGGGAGAGCAAAACAAATATGGTATGATGGTATACCACAACAAAACAGATATGGTGCCAAAAGAAATTATGTAAGGGATTATAACCTGGGAAGACTTATATGAACTAAGGCAGAGTGAAGTGAACAGAACCAAAAGCACAATTCATACAATAATAATCCTAAAAAAAAAATACTATGAAAGGTTTAAAGAACTATGATGAACTTAATGAGGTCCAATGACGAAGCATGTTACTTAACTCCTGAGACAGAGGATGAATGGACTCAGTGCAGAATGGGACACATATTTTTTGGTCATGGCCAAAGAAGGAATTTATTCTGTTCGACAATTCAAAATTTTTAGAGGATTTTGCTTTTCTTTCTTCCCCAATGGAATGAAGACAGAGAAAAATGAATTTCTGCTAACTTTTTTAATTAAATCAAAATTTCTGAAAAGGAAACTGAAAAGTGGAAGGATTGGCTGTCAACAGTGAAGACAACAGAGTTAAGTTGAGTTAACAGAGGTAAGAATAGAATTAAGTTAAGGCCTGGGAAAATATGGAACAATAAGATATTACTATTAGATAAAGGAAATATAGAGCGCATAAATACAGAAGTGGAACACTGGTGGGTGATAACAAGATTAAGGGTATGACCTCCTCAGTATGAAGCTGATCTGGAGTGGAGTAGGTCACAGTTATTTAGTAGATGGAGAACACTCTTCCACATTTGTAAAAGATGTCTATTGAGCCCTCAGACCTTTTCTTTGAGCCAAACACCACTTCTTTCAAAACACTCCTTAATTGATATGATTTCTAGAATTTTCATATTACCATTTCTAGGTGTGTTCCAATTGTCTGCAAAGGCTCTCACTGTCAGAATCACACAGTGTGAACAAAAACATATAGAACATTCATGCAGAGGATCAGAATAATACTGCTGTTTCCCTTGTTCTAAACACCAAAATAACACTGATAATTTCAGTAGCCACACACCACATGTGGCACTATCAGAGTATGTGCGCATGCGCACATGCACACGCATGCACACACACGTGCGCACACACATGCACACGCACACACACACACACACCACACATTCCCTACTTGAATTCACAGGACTCTGGCTTTTCCCTGTGCCACTTTTTTCCAAGTGGAAATCTGTGGGGGAAAGTGACCATTCTATCTTAGAGTTTGTAAAAGGGGATAATAAGAAAGTCAAGTACAATCTTTGGTAATGCAGATTTCAAAGTGTTCAGAAAAAGGATAATTAAGATCTCATGGCCTAAAATTCTATAAGGGAAGTCAGCACAAGATATTGAAAAGCACACAAAATCAGATTCTGAGGACACAAAGGGAAGTGAGTTAAATGAAATAGTCTCCTCTCAAAGTAGCTTGACAGTTCTCATCTGCTTATCAACGCTCAAGAGCTATCTCTTACATGAGGCCTTTCCTGATCACCCCAGCCATCAGTGCTCTCACTGTCTTGAAATTGCTCTACATAACTTTGAAATTACTTTTCTTCACTTAGTAGGTATAAGCTTGAAAAATAACACTAATTCTTTAGCATGAAATCTGAGTGCATCCAAGACAGATTTGGAGAAAAAAGTGCAGCCTGTAGGCAGACAAAGAACATTTGCTCATAAAATCTTAAACAGTTACACCAAGTCTCCACTTGACTGAATGGTGAATAAATAAGCTGTTGGTACATGAATAAAGTCATTTAAAATTGGGAAATCATTTGAAAATGGAAACAGCAGGAATCTTGTCTATTTTTTTTCAGTTCCAACCAACAGGAAATTTAAGACTGAATTAATTACCTGCATAAAAATATTTTAAGTTTCTCACTCTGGCTCAAATAATGTAATTTTTGTTTAAAGACCTCACCCTCACATTTTATATGTACAACTAAAAAGCTCAAAATTCAGATGCTTCATTAAAAATAAATATTTATTATCATTTATGATCACAAGGAAATCGCCTGACCTCTGTGAGAATTTTTCCCCCTCAGAAAGAAAGAGTAAGGCAGATATTATTACTACTTACTCAGCTACCTCAGAGTTGTCAGGCAAATTCTTTGTAAAGCCACACGTTATAGAAATATGAGTTATATCACTAAATTTCAAAATGTAAGGAAACAGCAAATTAGGTTACCTAGTAACTCCTCCACCACCCTGAGAAAGACTGTAGTGGAGAATGTGTTTATATGAAAAGATTAAAATCAATAGAGAACAAGAGCATATTCACTGAACAGGGTTCTAAGGCAAAGGTTCACCATGTCAGCTTAACTAACACTCATTACATCTTGACCTCACTACCCCTTAGTAAGGCCTTTTATACAGGCAAGCCCTCAGTCAGTCAACAAGCAATAAATCAATCAAATAAATGCATTTATAACTAAGACTTCTAGAAATTCACACTTCAATATATTACACGTACTTGTGGAATTCAAGCACACTACACTGATGGTAAGAAAAGGTAACATTATACAGTATTTTACTTGAGCTGATTAGATTGAACTGATCTGTTACTCACAACAACCTTGTGAGGTATATACTGCAAGTTATCACCATTATACATCACCCTTTGATGTGATTTCATTTGGTGGTTTCCAATGATTCAGCTCATAACATATCCAATCATCTTTTATGTTACTTCTATGTCCCTTAATAAATCTCCCACTTAGGGGGAAGGGGTGGTGGTATCAACTGACAAGGGATGGGAGGGAAGGAAAGGGAGAGCTTGAGGGTCCTCTAGATCACTCTACTTTTCCTGGCTACTAATAGAGAACAAGCACTCAATTCTTCATACATCAGTACACTGCCTTCACTGGTAGTATGTTGAAGCCTCCTCATTCCCACCATGTACCTCTCCAGTGCCCTTCGGGTGACCTACAACATTAACTTTTCAGGGACTATGGCATTCCCTTTCTCACAACGAAATGGAAAAAAACAGACTTTAAAATATAGTCATTTATATCAATGAGATGCTTGTGGTTATTAAAAGGACTATAATTTCCCAAAGGCAATCAAGTAAATTCTTCCACTCTATTCTGGGCCAGGTCACTGTCTATTTGTAGTTATCCATCCAAGACAAACATACTAACAGTTCAGCTCCATACTGCCATTTTACAGAAAACAGAAATAAAACTAGACTCAGAAAAGCAACATAACTGGATCTCCCAACCTAGTCTTCCATTTCTAACTCTAATAAAGTCATCAGACTTTAGATCAAACAAGTCAGTGATAAGTACAGAACATAAAAGGGACACAAATAATGTTTGCTGTTTCCAGCATCCAGATATTAATGAGACAGTCATATGTATGGAGTAGGTATACATTTCAAGGTCTAGAACCAATGTCACTGGTAGGATAAGAAAAGGAAGACAGATTAACATCTTGATAACTCTAAGCATTTGTTACTTTGATCTAGTCTACCCTCTAGTCATTACTGCCTGGTTAGTGAATTATAACATGTATAAATTTCTTGCAAGGGACCTAATCTCAATATTTCCACATAATGACAAAAAGAAGGAATGAAGTCTCACGTAAGTAAACAAATGATAACCTTTCCTGTGGAAAAGGTCTTAACTCATGTTTATGACCTTGATTTATAAATTTGCTAATTATCCTTCCCTTTTACAGTTGTTACAACCAGTGACATTTTCATTCTTTTCTTACCGATATCAATTTAAGACTACACAGTATTACATTGAAACCAGAACTAACAAACAGGTCTAGAAAACCTAGACCACAGAACTTACTGAAAAATGTCATGGAGAATTTCCAAACACAATGGTCTCAGTATTTATCAATGGCCCTACTGCTACCCACTCAATGAATTTTGGAAGTTTCTCTTTAAATTTTAACTCTTGAGGATTGCAGCCTGGCTCCTTATTTGAATTTGATATTCTACAAAAAGTCATTCAGAGCATTACAAAGAATATGACTATTTGGAATATGAAAACTAAGAGCCAGCATGATGTTAACAGTGCTAATCAGAAGGCCTGGGCACTGGAATCTTAGGAGTTACTAACCTTGAATAAGGAACATTTCTTCTCTGGGTCTCAGTTATTCTTTGTAAAATGAGTAAATGACTAGTTGATTACTAAGGACCATTCCAAAAGTAAAGAGACATTCAAGATATGTACTCAATATATTGCATATGTCCACAAAAGAACACAATAATTCTGCTTAGGAAGTTGTCCTAACCTCCAAAGTAGGCACAGCCATGGTATCTATTCCTGGTTCACTTAGACTACTTCAATAAAAATGTTTTTGCATGTTCATTTTCAGTACATTATTTAACGTACAAATCTAATCTAAAACAAACAGAACTGCACACAAATTTCTCTACAACTAAATTCATTTAGCTTTAGAATTTAGTCAAGTGCTTGGTACATAGTAGGTACTTAAACATTAGCGATTGACTAAATGACTGGTTTATCAGTATATTCATAAGTATATTTGACCACTGAAAGAATGGCTTTCCCCAAACTGCAGATGGGAACTGAATTCACATTATGCATTCGGTCTGCCCAGCACAGTATTATCTTCTTCCAAAATACCTCAGGAACACTGGAAAGTGATGATAAAGGGAAGGTTACAAAGAGGGGAAGGGAAAAAGAGCCGTTGGCTGTTGAGGGAGTAGAAGAGTATATTCTCCTTATTCTAATTCTCAAAAAGAGACATGGCTTGTTTAGAATAGAGAACATGGCCTTGTTTCTGTACTACAGAAATATAACACGGTTCAGTTCCCAATTTTCAGTCCCTAATCTGACACTCAGAAACATTTCCAATTCTATTCCCACTCCTCATTTCAATGCCACAGACAATCGTTCAGCACCTACGTAGAAGCCCAGTCAAGTACAGTTAATTGAAAGTTTGAGTTTTCCAACGTAAGGAAGGGAGATAACTATAATTATAACTTCTCTCTTCTCCCTCAGCTTTTAATTACAGGAGCAAAAAAAAAAAAATACCTGTAACACCAACTACCAGCCAAGTACACCTCCTGCCTATTTTGTCTTCTAAAAAAAATGTTCTTTACATACCTTCCGCACGACTCGCAGAGTTATTCAGGAAAGTGTTGCCAATCAGCCACACAAATCCCATCTAGATGCCAAGTGCTGCCATCAAATACTGCTGAAAGAGGTCACTCAACATACCCAATTCAGCCCCCAAATAACCTAGTCAGAGCGCCCATCCAAGCTTTCTAACTTTAAGGTCCAGAGGCCAATCTGCACGCCTCGGTCAGCCGCGTGCTCCTCCAAGTTGCCATTCCTCAGGACTACTGGGGGGAGTGGTCCGTTCATCGGGGTTAGCCCGCACTCCCAGGGAGCAGGGCCGGGGTGAGGAGCTCGGCAGCCCCGGTCCCCCACCCCCCCGCCTCCCTCCCGGGCAGCCCCGTGACCTTGGGCTCCTTAGTCCCCCCGCCCCCAGCCCAGCTAAGCCGGGAAGCATCCTGACCCGCGGAGGAGCAAAGGCCCCGACTCCTCGGCCGCTGGGCTGGGCTAGGTCCCACACGGCGGGGAGGAACGGAGCAGGAGAGCGCGCCGGGGGACGAGTCAGCGTCGGTCCTTGGGCGTCCGGCCCGCGGGGCAGCCCCGGTGCCGGCCCCCTCCTGCCCACGGCGGCAGCGGCAGGTGAAGCGGCCAGGGCGGCGCGCCGGCAGGCGGGAGGCTGCCTGCCTCGGCGGCAGCGGCGGCCCCGCTCAACCACCACCTCCGGAGGCAGGCGCGAGGAGCCGGCGCCGGCGGGAACGCGGCGGAGGAGCAGCGCCGGGCGCTCGCGCGGGGCCCGGGGGAGGGAGCTCGGGAGGAAAGGACGCGCACCTTCTTCATCCTCGGCCGAGCTTCCTACGGGAGCCGGCGGGTCACCTCACATCCGGGTGCCGCGAGCGAGCCCCGGGGGCGGCGGCGGCTGCTGGGGCTTCGGCTCGGCTCGTCCGAGGCGCGGAAACCCCAAACTTCCGGCGACTGCGACGACGGCGGCGGCGGCGACGGCGCGGGCACCGCCTCGCTGGCTAATCAGAAGGAAAGCTACCTGCAAGTTTCCTGGGTGCGCTTGCGCAGCGACTCGTCTTCGCTCCCTAGACCTTACTCAGCTGACTGTCTTGACCAGAGGCTAAAGATGGCCGCCACGCGGGACGCGCGTCAAGCCGATTTTCTCCCAGGGCCGGGACCTTTAGACACTCCCCCTCCCCCGCCACCCCCGCCCTCGGCTTCCAGGGTCCTGGCAACCGGAGCCTTCTCTCCGCGCAGGCGTACCGTGGGGAAGTTCCAGAGAGCGCCCCCAATGGGAAGCATCTGGGAAGGAAGTACAAGCAAAGGGGCGGAGCGAGGCGGGACGCCCCACAGCTGAGGGGCAGCGTCCCCTGGCGGTAGAGTTGGGGAGCTGCTCTGGTTTCCAGGCCGGCCTGGAGCTCTTGGGCCCCTGCCTAGATGTTCACCAGAGAACGCTCTTCCGGGACCTTCCGTTTCATCCCATTTCCTCTCTTGGTTTCCCCGCATCTTTTATCCGCCCCGATCTGATCCTTGTGACCCCTGTCACGGCTTTGAGGCTCCCACCGTCCCCCGTCGGTACACCATTAGTAATAACATTTACGTAGCGCTTCTTAAGCTTGCCAAGCCCCTCCACGTGCGGTGTCACTCGGTCCTCGCGGCCACGCTGTGAGACAGCTGCTACTGTGACTGCCGTGTCACACGGGGGGAGACCTGCGGAGAGAAGCGAAGTCGTTCGGCCAAGCTCCAGGAGCTGCGTTGGAATTCAGCGCTCCTGTCTGATCCCTGCTCTGTCCAGCGCCCCCAGCTGCTCCGCGGACTGGAGACTGGGGAAAAGACAGGCGGTATATATATATACATGTATATATATATGTACGCGTATTTAAACTCATCTCTACACAGCCCCAGAGTTTTCAACTTGAACAGTCTTTAACCCAGATTTCCCACTCAGGTTCCTTCCTCCCCAAAACAGCTGTGTTGTAACCTCCTTTGTCCCTGGATGTGACCAGCCTGGCTCTGGATCCCTTGAGCTGAACTAGAATCCAGGATAGAATTTTCCTTTGTGCCGTTAATTACCAGCCCTGCCATCCCCATTTTGGAGGCATACGCGACCTAGCGTATGTTAATATTATGCATATCATGGAGAAGTACAAATAAGAAGATATGAAAATCCCAAAGATGAAAGATGTCTCCACTTTTTACTTCTCTAAGTTTAACAGCTTGAATATTTTTCTTTAAAAAAATCACCTCAAAGTACTTTCCCATATCTCATTTTTCTCCAATTATCTTTAATGTATGAATAAACTCGCCCATGGTGCAGTGGATAGAGCATCAGTGCAGGAGTCAGGAGGACCTGAGTTCAAATCTCACCTCAGACTCTTGACACTCACTAGCTGTGTGACCTTGGACAAGTCACTTAACCCCAACTGCCTCATCCTGGGTCATCTCCAGTCATCCTGATGAATATCTGGTCACTGGGTTCAGATGACTGTGGAGGAGAAGTGAGGCTGGTGACCTGCACAGCCTTCCCTCACTCAAAACAAAGTCAAGTGGAAGTCATGTCATTATTTCTCTGATGGCATGGTCTTCTTCAGCAAGGAGGGATGAACACACAAACTCATCCATAGCAGTTTTCACCTATAGTATTAAAAAATTACATTTTATATTAAATCTCAGGAATAAATTATAAGCCTTAAACATAGTTGATGAGTTAATAATTTCCATTTGTAGCAAATTTTGATTCTGTATTCATTATTGTTTTCCCTTATAAGACTCTCCTATATATATTTTTTAATTTAATTTTTAAAAAAATCTTCACAAAATCATTTAACTGTCAGGCTGTTCATAATTTTTATCAACATTGGATCTCACTAGTCAGTCAACAAAAATGTATTAAGCAAAGAGCTTAATAGGGCAAAAAGAGAGTTCCTGCTCTCAAGGAGCTCACATTCTGATAAGGAAATAATATGCATATACATATATTCATATGGTACAAATGAAAGGTAATCTTAGAAGGAAGTGAGTGGGAGGAGAGACAGGAAGGGCATACAGAGGATGAAATTTTAGCTCAGTCTTGAATATTACATGAAAAGCAGACTAAATAGCCACACAAATATTAATGATTACAGAAAAGGTTCATAACATAGCACAGTGTTAGTATGACTACATTATTAATTCAAAATTAACTCTGGTCTTTACAAATTACAAAAATACAGTCATTAGCCATGAATATGATATTCATTTAAAGTTGAGATTTCAATCTCCTGATTATGTGAAAAAATCTCCATATTACTGTCATTGAAGTTCTTGTCAATTTTCAATAACTTATCTGACATTGTTTTGGACTATATGAGAACTTCAAATTATCCATGTAGCTGGACGATGATAAAATGATCACTGTCATATTTCCTGAAATACCTGGACTTGAGTCCTGCTTCCCCTACATGTTATATAAACTTAGACAAACATAATACTCTGATCCTTAATTTTCTCATCTATAAAATACAAATTGTACTTGTAATTCTACATATTGAACTATTTTGAAACTCTATTAATAGATATCAGCTAAATGAGATAATGCATGTAAAGCACCATGTGACCATAAAATTCTATATACTTAAATATTTCAGTGGATTCATAACCTTGCACTATGCCTTTTTGTCAATGATACAGTTAGAGTCATAGAATGCTTATCAAACTTGTAAATGACACAAAATGACATTGGACAATAGAGTTAGCATGCAAAGTCTTAAGAGGCTAGGGCACTGGGGCAAATAAGAAGATGAACCCCAATAAGGTTAAATGAAAAGTCTTACTCTTGAGCTCCAAGAAAACTTCACAAGTACAGGATTGGGGATACACATTTAGGAGTTTGTCTGAAGAAGATCTGCTGGGGAGTTAATGGGCTGAAAGTTCAATGTGAATCAGCTGAAGGTGATGGGACAGTCGAATAAAGAGTGTAGCTTAGAGAATCCCGGCTTTGAGGAAGCTATGGTCCTGGTGAGGTCATATCTGGAAAAGATCTGTGTTCAGTTTGGTGAACCAATGTTGAAAAAGGATGTTGATAATCTAGGGAGTCTGCAGAGGAGAGCCATCAGGATTGTGAAAGACTTTGAGTCCAAATCATTTGAGAATAAGTTGAAGAAACCAATAGAAAGACAGAGGAGCATGGTAGTTGTTTTCAAGTACTCAAAGGACCGTCAAGTGGAGGAAGAGGCCCCAGAGGGCAAAATAAAGAATAGTGGGTAAAGCAAATTCAAGCTTGACTCTGGGGAAAATAGACAAACAAACAACTAGGTATGTCCAGGTGGAGTGGGCTGCTTGAAGTGCTGCCTGACAACCTCCCTTTTTGGAGAGTGTCAGGCAGAGACTAGACTAGATGTCATTATTTGTCAGGTATGATGCAGTCTGGATTTTGTTTGTCCAGATTGAACTGGGTGGCTGTTGAGATTCCTTCCATGTCTCAAATTCTGTCATCCCCTCCAACAGCCCTGATCCATTAGCTCTCCTCTAAGTTCATCCTGTGTGACTCAGGTAGACCAGAGTTCTATTTCTGCCTCAGTCACTTAACGGGCTTATAGAACTCAGCAAATTACTTAATCTCTCAGCCTCAGTTTCCTCATCTGTAAAATGAAGATAGCAGCTACTTCAAAAGACTGTTGTGAGATTCAAGCATTTTGCAAAACTTTAAGTACTATATCAATATTAGTTACTACTATTATGTAAAACTAGAAAATATCAATAAAAATTTAAAAAAGACAAAATGTTGCTTTTAGTGAATGGAGGTTGACCCAGATGTCATAAAATAAATCATTACTTCTAAATTAAAATACATGTTTTGCATATTATAGGGGACATTTTAAAATTTCTTTGGCTAAAATTTCAAACACAGGGTCTACTGCTTTTCAAAAGCCAAGTATTTTGGTTGCTCTAATCTCTGTTTACATAGATAATATAATGGCATATCCAGGTTTTTATCTGTACTTGTTTTATCTTCTCATCACATTACATTTTGGGTTTTATGGAATGATTGTCCATAATTCCAACAGAGGAATATAGGATAAGGTAACCCAACTTATAGTTAATATTTGTCTTTGGGGAACTGGAATTTATTTTCATTATAAAGTAGAAAAATTAAAATTTGGTTTTCCTGTCCTAACTTTTAAAAATACATATTCTATAATCATTCAGAATATTCCATTAATTTTTCCTTGAATGTATTAATTCCCTTGTTTCATGAGTTGTGTTGGTTGGATACCTGTAACAAATTTTTTGGAAGACAAGGTGTTTCACAGATAATACAGAGAAAGACACGGGAGTTTTCGGTCTCTAACAGGTTCACTCTTAATCTGGTCAGACAGGCAGACAACTTTGGAGGGATTAATAATCAGCTTTATTCTAGTCTAGTCTTCTCAAATGATTGTTGGGAGAACCAGCTCCCACAGCATTCCTTAATCACCCTTCTCAAAGGGAGTGGTGGGGGCAACTACCCCTAGTCTCAGCGGGGTCAATTGAGACAGGGATAGCTTGTTCACTCTCTTAAATCCCCTCAAGCCTCAATGGGGGCTGGTTGAGGCAAGTACATGTATTCCTTATGTATGTATGTGGTTTTCCACTCATTGCCCACTGCCCACTTGCTTCATAAAGCACTAGACAAAGAAGGCATCTTTCCAACATTAAGCTCACAGGTTAACTTTAGCAAAACTGTTATTCTGCACAAATGTAGTAAATGTCACATTATGTTACCCCTTATCTCCTGGAGCAGCCTCGGTAGGCCTCTCTGTCACTATGATTCTGAGAATTAATATCCTTGGGGTTATTCTGGGATTTATTTTCTAACACCTGGAAATTAGACATTCCCATGGCCATGGATCCTGAGAAACTAAACTAAAAAAAGATAACAAAATCCTCCTTCCATATACATGGACAAGAGCCACACAGGATAAGCCAAAATGAATGATTTCCATCTCTGTCATTAGGAGGAATACTCTCATCAATAAGGCTTCTATTCATTTGAATTCAATCCATTTTCATAGTATTCTAATGTAAAATGATTATCTTAGTAAGTTCCCAGCATTCTTTTGTACATGGGGTTATATTCCACCCTATTAATTTATTCACTTCCACTATGCAGTGGGACTATATTTAGTCCTGTTATTTTTACATTTCTTACTGCTGATCAGCAAAGCATGTGCTGTACATAATCAAGGTTTTATATGCCTCTTAGATCCTAGGATACAGTTGAAAGGGACCTTAGAGATCATCTAGTCCAAACCCATCATTTTATAGGTTCTGTCCTTTTATGATGCAGACATTTTGGTGACTGAAAGGAGCAGAAAAGGGACAATTGTGTATGAGCACTGATAAAAATCAGCTTGAGAGGAAATGCAGCCCATCAGATAAAAGTACTAGGGGAGAAACAGAGACTTTTCTAAGAGGACCAGATAGAACAGTCTCTCTTATGCTGAAGCTGGGGATGGCTAGAACTCATTGCTATCCATCAGCTTATTTACATATGACAATTTTCAGTATTTTGAAGGAAACAGGTGAGAAGTTATAAGAGCAGCTTGTGAACTCTGGGAAAATCTTCAGTTTGTGCCATATCGATAGAATTGTGGATTTTGTTTTTTTTTTCAACCTGAATCAGAGATGGGGCACTACTCATGAAGAGCGCCTGATTAAAAGTCAGAAGTAACCAGAGAAAAAGCAGGAGAAGGGGACAGAAGACTTAGAAAATGACAAGGGAAGCAGCTCAAAGAAGATATAAGGAAATAACAAGCACTGAAACTAGCTAAAAGACATGCTTTGTAGTTGACGCAGGGAACTATTTGATTGGAAGAGAATGCTATAGCTATTGCAAACTGACTGAAGAAAGGCAGAATCCTCTTATGTAAAGAAGCGTTCTGGGTTTATTGCCTTTTACCAACACTCCTAGCCTGAGAGGGGAAACCTCTCATATTGTTACTGTTCTCTACCGTTTTAGACGGGGAAACCCTAAATCCTACAAGGAGAACAGACCTCATTAGTACAGCTATTTACATACTTAAGGGAACTGTGTTTCAGGAAAGAATGTAATATATGTTGCTAAAAAGAGCATCATACTTTTTCACCATCCTTCCATGAGTGACAACTCACTAAAAGAGCTTCCTTTAAGTCCCAACTAAAAATCCTTCTTTGGGAAGTCTTTCCCAACTCCGCTTAATCCCGATTCCTTCCGCCTTTTACTTATTTTCTATCTACGTAGCTTGTTTGTATATAGTTATGTATCATTTTCCCAAATTAGATTGGGAGTTCCTTGAGAGAATGCCTTTCTTTGCATCCCCCGTGTTTAGCACAGTGTCTAGTGCATAGTAAGAACTTCATATATGCTTGACTCACTAATATGCTGAATTTTTCTTCCTTTTAGCTTTTGCTCCGTTTGCTGTGTCTAGAATGTTCCCTTTCTTTGCTTGCTGAATGCCTGACTATCCTTTAATGGCTTGCTCCAATGCCACTCTTTCCACAGTCTTACCTGATCCTCTTCCCTTCTCACCACATCCCCATTACAACTTTTATCCACCTACTTTAACAACCGCCCCTTCTTTACACCTTGGGGCACTGTTTTGCCACTCTGTGCATTACCTATCCCCCCACTCTCTATGCTTGCCTACATCTTCCCAGGGAACAAATGAAACTTCATTAATTCAGACCCCACTGCAGTAGATTTGTGTAGTTAGACAAAAAGCACCGCTTTCTGGGTAAAACTTCTGAATTAAGTGGCTTATCTTCCCCTGCCCACCCAAGGTGCCACAGTTATAAATGGAGATAGATAGCTTCATTCCCTAAAACACAACCCCATACATTTGCTTTTTTCAAAATTCAGCTCTTCATGAAATCTTTTGATTGATTTCACTTTTGCCTTTATTCCCAGTGCCTAGCAGTAACTGTTACTTAATGAATGCTTGATGGATTTAATTTTAATATATTGCAAACACAGACTTGTTACGAATTACATTTTTTCAATAACTAATATCTACTCTTTTCACTTGTTTCAGTCCTTTTCAGTTATGTCCTAACTCTTGGTGACCCCACTTGGGGTCTTCTTGGCAGAGATCCTGGAGAGGTTTGCCATTTCCTTCTCCAGCTCATTTTACAGATGAGGGAACTGAGGCAGACAGGGTGAAGGGACGTGCCCAGGGTCACTCAGCAAGATGATCCTTCCTGACGTCAGCCCAGCACTATCCACTCTGCTACCACGTACACACATGTAAGTATGGGCACAGATCCATCAGGCACAGTTCGGAAATTCCAATAAATGGGATTCCTTCTTTAAGATCAATTACAGAAAGCACTTGTTTTTGCTCAACTTATCCAAACTTTGGCTTTGTGCATCCCGGGCAAGACGGGAGTATGACCGATAACCTGAGGTTTTTACTAAAGAGGAGAGAGACATTGCTTTCCCCCAAGACCAACAGTGAACATCCCGGCCGAGCTCTTGCGGACATTTGCACCGTCGCCCTCCAGGGGGAGCCGCAGCAACAACATGCTCCTGGAAAGTACCCGCTCCCCCCGCCTCAGAGCCGTCTCGAGTTTTCCTCCAGTCGGGTTTTCTACTTCCGGTTCTCTTGGTGGAAGTGCTTCCGGCCATTCATTCCCTCAGCCCCTGTTAGCGCCCTGGGGTCGTGATTTTGCGACCTGTAAGACCGAAAAGTCGACGGCTCCGTGAAGGATGAAGCTCGTGAGGTGAGGAGACGGCGAGAGCGCCGGCCGCCGCAGTAGGGTCGGGTTTGGAGGTTTGTCGCCAGACGCCGTGCGGCCAGTCAGAATAGGCGCCAAAGTGGCGTGTGCACGCGAGATAGGCCGGGACAACGGCGGCCCTTCCCCGCCCTCGGCCCGCTCTCCCGCCCGCGCGGCGCCTCGCGCTGCGGCTCGTGCCCCGAAAACGACCGCCCTGGGCGGGGCGAGGCTTCCCTCCTCGCGACCGGCGTTGTGCGGCCGTTGTCCGACGGGGACTCGTGGGCCTGGCCGTTAGCTTCTAGGCTCTCGCGAGACGCCGCGGCGCGGGTCCTGGGCCCCGGGCCCCGGGCCCCCGGCCCCCGGCCCCCTGCCCTCGCTTCTGGGGCCCTTTGGTCTGGGCCTTTCTTAACCCTGTTCCAAAACCGTCTGACCGCTTTCACGTGGTGGAACCGTAGGGTTAGAGCTCGAAAGGACTTAAAAGACAGGGGGCCCCCTCGCCTTGCCATTTTACGCTTGAGAAAAGTGAGACCTATGAATGCCAAGTGGCGTCCGGCTCCTCCGGCGCTAGGCCCAGTATTGCGCCTTCCGCTTGGACCCCGGGGGCAGGGCCTGGGAATTCGGGGGCGCGGCAGCGGGCAGGAAGAAGCACCTGAGAAACGGACGGGGGACCCCCTGGGTGGCTTGGCCTTTGTGTTTTCTATCGGCTAAAGCCCGAAAGCCGAGGCGGGGTCTGACTACTAAAAACGTCAGTTCCTTCAACTGGGGCCTTTACGGAACTTTACAAAATGCCTGGGCCCTGCGGTCCATTATTTGGAAACCCATTATACCATTAGATGTCCTCTCCTTCCATCTTTGGCTGTTTCTACCCAATTCAGCATTTCCCACAGCCCACAACTCCTTAGAATCGGATAAACTTAAAGGATTAAACTTTACATCAGATGGTTCCAGTTAAAGTTTGAAGGAGTCATTGAAGCCAGCTTATTACTCTGAGCCAGCCGTAGTATTCGAAGCACACACGGAGAGTCGGGGTGTACCAGGTTTCCAGATCCCAACTCTGCACTGTTGGGAACTATAAAGTGCTACGACAGGTTTTATATTTAGCCAGTTTCTCCTTGTCTTCTAGCATTAGAGCACAGTAATTGCCTCTCAGCTGCATTTAAAATGATTGCTACATTTCCTTAAGATAAAGGTATGATTCAGACTAAAGCACTTAACTCTGAACCCACTCAGATGTAGAGTAGACTAAGGGGAATTTTCTTTCAGCTTTAGAACTCCAATCTTGCTTGCCCCTCGGAAATATAGAGGATGCTTTTGTCTAAGATATCTTTTAAAAGGAAGAAGACAGGGTTCAATTCAGGGAATTGTGCAGTAGGGGAACTTCATTCAAGAGAGTAACTGAATAAAATCAATCTGAAAAAATATCATACAAAAATTTCTATATTTGCCAACCCTGGAAGTGGTATGTATAAGTTCTCTGTGTCTAGAGAAATGGGACTAAGAATCAGAATTTGAAGTTTTGGAATGTAACTTTTGTATAACTACCCAGACTCACTCAGATAACCAGATGTGGCATTTGTAGACCTCTTTTGCAAGATGACTGTGCTTAACATTGCCCTTTCTGCTTACTTCAAGCTTTTCATCAGTCAATAAACAATCATTTATTAAGTGCGTTTTACTAGGCGTACAAGGCAAAAAAAAATCCCAAGCAGACCCTGCCTTCAAGGAGCTTATACTATACTGGTAGAAACCAATATGTATCCAGACAAAAATGATGAAACTGCCCTTGCAGTAAAAGGGACAATGGCACTCTACTTGTATTTAAAGAATTTAGGTGCCAGTTTATTGCACTGCCACCTCTGTCTGCATGCTATTGGCCAACTCACTTAAGCTCTGTGAGCATCCATTCATTCATCTGCAAAACACAGAAGGTGGACTAGATTTCCTTTAATGTTCTTTACAGTTCTAGATGTATAGTTTTTTTAATCAGATATGTGAAATTTAGTGTTACATGGAATATTCAAATGGATCTTTAATTGGGTTAGATGTTCCCTTAGTCTCTGCAGATTACAACCACCATTCCTTGTTGGTACTGTATACCTTTTGTCAATGTCATTCCATAAATTTGACGGTGTCTAACCATTATACTAGAGATCTGTAATGATGGGGTACAGATTCTGGGAACCCCCTTGAATCTTCCCACTTAATCTTTTTTTCATGCCCAAATCTGTTACTCTTAATCTAGCCTAGGTCCTCCATTGTCTGTTGCCTCCCCATTGCCTGCTGTTTCCCACCCTTGATCACATCAAAATCCCACCCTCTTGGTTCTGACCTCTTGTCACCTCAGTCTCAGCAAGATCCTCCTTACATTCTTCCTCACGACCCTCCCTAAACCCCTCCTCCCATCACCCCAGACTACTAGACCACCCCCAGATCCCTTCTACAGTCTTTCTGTAATTAAGATTCTTGTCTCCTTGAAAGTGCTGACATTCATTCTAGCTCAGATTCTGTCTGGCCTGCTTGCGTGTCACAAATCTTGAGGATTCTTAAGAGTCAACCCAACATGGTGAATCTTTAATAAACTTTGTTTTACTTTGGCTGAAAGAAGGCTTAGGTGAAATTCATTCAACCAGGATCTAGGATGTTGGCATTTTGGGGTCCCAAGCACCTCTAACCTTAACATTATGGTTCTTTGACCTCAATATTACTAAATTTCTCCTGACTTAAAAAAGGTGTTGGAACACTTTGAGCGGGGGTGGAGAACTTGTGTCCTCCTGGCTAATTGTGGCCCTCTAGATCCTCAAGTGCAGCCCTTTGAGTAAATCTAGACTTGACAGAACTAATAAACCCCCTTAAAAAGTATTTGTTCTGTAAAACTTGGATTCAGTCAAAAGACCTCCCTCAAGGACCTAGAAAGCCCCACATGGCCTTGAGGGCCTACAGATTCTCTGCCCCTGTTCTGGGCTGTCTTTCTGTCATACTGCCACTCATTATGTGACCAGCCCATCTTCTCTTCCTACCATAATTCTTCAAAGACATCTTTTACTCTGGTTCTTATGAGTCCCTCTTTGGTTTTATGTTGTAACCTGCTTATACTCACAATATACCTTATTGCCCTCTGTGATACCCATTTTAAATGCTTCATAAACTTCTATCCCATGTGACTCCTAAGGCTGTGAAAATGACTCTGATAAACAGAGAATCCTGTAATATCAGAAGTTCTGAGTACATAGCAACCCTAGTATAATTCTGGTATTAAGAAAAATGGGCCTTTGCTTTCTTTAAAAGCTTGGGGTTATTAAAAAAGCTTTGCAATTTTTGCCAAGACAGTCTTGCCTTCTCTATTTGCCTAACTTAATTTTCCATTTGTATTGTCTTGATCTACATGAATAAGTGAGGGGAAAACAGACTAAGCCATCCTCCCTTATAAAGGTGAATCTTTTAGATAAAATGTGTAATCAAGACCTAGCTGTAAATGAACTTTTAAAGTAATAATATTAAGCATGTTTTTCTTTCATTTGGAAATCATTGTAAAATATATACTTTTCTACCTTCTTTTTCTGTACATAATGTAATTTTTCTTTGATTAGTCACTTCCCCCAAATGCTACTGTTTTTTAGGTTCTTACTGTCTTTTTTATAACTCTGCCCCCTTCCTTGTAATAGCTTGCTGTTTTCAGTGAGTCTGCGTATAGCTTTTTTTCTTTCCCCATAACACATTTATATTGTTTCTGATCTGCTGTCATCTTAGAAGCCAGATAACCAAGCTTGTAATTTACAGAATCATAGATTTAGAACTAGAAAGGACATTTTCTTTTTTTTACCCTGGAAGAATTAGACTTTTTGAGGTTAAATGATTTGCCAGTCACATAACTGGCAAAAATAGTTTTGAACCCAGGTTCTTTCAGAGCCAGTTTGAAATAAGAATGCATAGGCTTATGAGTAAAAAACATAGACTTGGTAAGATTAGTATTAGGTTAGAGAATAATTTTATTCATTTCTTGATCTTTGCTTTTGTTTTAGTTAGTTGAAGTTGCCAGATAAATGACCCTTGGATAAATGAGGTGGTGTTTTTTTCCCATATTTATACCACTAATCTCTTTCAGTAACAAAGATAATCCTACTATCAGTTGTCAGTAGTTTCACATTGTTTTAATATTTAGATGTATCCAAACAGATTTTGTAGTTATGTGTATTTTGATGTGTATCTGGTTTCATTGATGTGGATTATGCCTTGTACTGGACAGCTAGGTGTTGCAGTAGATAGACCACTGATCTTGGAATCAGGAAACTCATCTTCCTGAGTTTAAATGTGGTCTCAGACACTAGCTGTGTGACCCTGGGCAAGCCACTTAACCCTATTTACCTCAGTTTCCCCTGTAAAATGAGCTGGAGAAAGAGATGGCAAAGCACTTCAGTATCTTTGCCAAGGAAACTCCAAATGGAGTCATGAAGAGTTGGACAGCACTGAACAACAACAACAATAAAATTCCCTGTAGGCAATAGATGTGAACCTACTTATACATTACCTTCTCACGTTCCCTGTGATTTTTGTTCCTCTTCTATAAATCTTCGTAGAAGAGCCTTGTTGTGCATTGGAAGCTTTCTTCTGTGTCTCTTAATGTTTTCCTCAATACTAATTATCACTTGCTCTTACTACATGACCAGCTTGCCTCCTTTTTGGTTGTACATGGATCATGAATTTAGGAATTCAAGGGATCTTAAGAGGTCATTGAATCCCAACTTCCAATCCCTTTATTTTTAAGAGGAAGACTGAGGCACTGAGAGATTAACCACCTTGGCCAGGTTAATAGCTAGTAAGTATGAGATTTGAACTCAGGTCTTCCTTACTCCAAGTCCAGTGTCCAATCCATTACATCATTCTTCTTCTCATCATATTTGGGTCTTTTATACTTCTTGCATTTTGGTTTTTTTTCAAACTAAAGCCCATTTGAACCTAACATGTTTATTTTCATTTCCTTATGAGTCACTCACCATTTTGATTCTTCTGAGAATGTGATGTTTTATAATTCACAGACAGATAGCATTATTGGAGAATATTGGTGCTGATATTTGCTTTGGTGGCAGGGAGCAGCTTGAGATCGTTGAAAACACTAGAATTTTCTGAATGTGATCTTTCTTAGTATTTTATCTTCATCCTACTATAATTGTTCATCATTTATCTGTAATGCACATATATCTACTGCTGGAGTAACTCCACAAGAGGCATTGTGGCATAGTGAGTAGAAGACACACTTGGAATCAAGAAGATCTGTGTTAGAATCCTGCCTCTGACACTCATTAGTGTCACTATGGGGAAGTCATTTGACTTGTCTTAGCCTCAATTTTCTCATCTATAAAGTGAGGATAATAATAATCCCTATACCACCAATCTCACAGGGTTTTGTGAGGCTGAAGTGAGATATAAATAGCTGCAGACTTTTAAGTGCTACTTTAGTATATCTTGTTCTAGTGGATCAATGATCTTTTTATCATGTTCCTGCAATAATGCAGACTATAAACCATCTATGCCTGTTTCCTATCGTTATATAATAAGTTCAAGCAGGTGGTCCGCTCAACATGGACTGTACATTCTTTAGATGATTGCCTCCAGGATCAAATATAAAAATCTGGTTTTTAAAACCTTTCATAATCTTGCCCATTCATGCCTTTTAACAACCAGTGATGTTTTCTTCAGTCCAGTGATACTGGCCTAATTGCCGTTCTTCCTACAAGACACTCTCTTGACTGTATGTTTTCACTAATTCTGTAACTGGAATTCTCTTCCTTCTCATCTCTGACTCCTGACTTCCTTCAGGTCCCAGCTAAAATCCTACCTTTTGCAAGAAGCTTTTCTTGGTCCCCTTTAATGCTAAGATCATCTCTGATTTATCTTGTCTATATCTTGTTTGTACATAGTTGTTTTAATGTTGTTCTCCCATTAAACTGTGAGCTCCATAAGAACAGGGACTGGGTTTTTTTTGCCTGTCTTTTTACTGCCAATTTCTAACTTAGTACCTGTCATATAATAAATGCTTGTTAACTTGACTTTTGCCATTACAGGAATACCAATGGAATTAACACTCAGCTGTCCATCCTACCTGATTAGGCCATCCTTTTTTGGTTCTATAGTTTTACTTATTGTTGTTTTAAACTTTTAGTTTTATTTATGTGTTTTACTTTTACATTATAAATATTTACAGATTACTCCTACTTTTTAAGAGGTCTCTTGAAGCAAAGAAGTGACTCGCTAAGTCATTAAGCATTTATTAAATGCCTACTATGTACCAGGCAATGTGCTGAGTGTTGGAGATTCAAAGAAAGGAAAAAGTCAATCTCTGTTATCAAGGTGTTCAAAATTTAATTGAGAAAACAATATTAAAATAACTGTATAAAGAAGACATAGATAGGATTATATTGGAACTAATCAACAGAGTGTGAAGGCACTAGCATTAATGGGAATCAAGAAAGACTTCTCAAAAAGACTAGATTTTGTTGTTTGTCCATCATTCTCCAAGAGGACCATGACATCAGGGAAGTGATGCCATGACATGCAAGTGAATTGGATTTAAATGAGGGAGGACTGTGCGAAGTCACCAGCTTCACTTTCTCTTCTGGAGCCATCTGGGTCCAGTGGCAAGATAGAGATGATTAGGAAGAGTAGAGACTTCCCTGGATGCAGTGGGAGACCTTGACCTTTTTAAGCCAAGGTCTTTAACAGGTCTTAGCCAATTCAGAGATTAAGGCTAGGTCTTTACCCCAAAGAGAGATCAGAGAAAGAGGAAAAGGATCCATATGTATAAAATTATAACAACTGTTCATGCTGTCAAGGAACTAGAGAATAAAAGTGTGCCCATCAAAGTATATGTTATGTATATATTTTCCCAATTACATGTAAAATCAATTTTTAACATTCTATTTTTACAATTTTGAGTTCCAAATTCTCTCCCTTCTTCCTTTCCCTCTCCTGTAGAAGACAATTTGGTATAGATTATACATGTGCGGTCATGCAAAACATTCCATATTAGCCATGTTGCAAAAGAAAACACAGACCAAAAAAAAAACCAAGAAAAATTAAGTATTTTTTTAAAAGTATCATTTGATTTGTATTCAGACTTACCAGTTCTTTCTCTGGAGGTAGAGAGCATTTTTCATTATAAGTCCTTCGTTGGACTTATTTGGACCATTGTGTTGCTGAGAACAGCTAAGTCAGTTACAGTTTTTCATTGTACAGTATTGCTGTTATTGTGTACAGTGTTATCCTGGTTGTTCTCACTTTATTTTGCATTAGTTCATATAAACCTTCCCAGGTTTTTCTGAAATCATCCATTTGTCATTTCTTCTAGCACAATAGTATTCCATCACAGTTATATACCAAAACTTGTTCTTCCATTCCTCAGTTTATGGTCAATTTCCAATTCTTTGCCACCACAGAAAGAGCTGCTATAAATATTTTTGTACACAAAGGTCCTTTTCCTTTTCCTTTTTTTTTTTTTATTTGGGATACAGACCTAGTAGTGGTATTGCTCAGTTTGATAGCTCTTTGGACATAGTTCCAAATTGTTCTCCAGAATGGTTGAATCAGTTCACAATTCCACAAACAGTGCATTAATGTTCCACAAATTATAATATATGAATGAATATATTGGAATACTACTGTACCGCAAGAAATGATGAAGGGACAGTTTCAGAGAAACCTGGGATATCATAAGAACTGATACAGAGTAAAGTGAACAAAACAAGAACAGTTTATAGAGTTATCAGCATACATACAGTACCAACATACAGTACAGATTATAACACTGTAAAAACAAACAACTTTGAACCACTTAACTCTCTTTCTCTCCCCCCCATCTAACCTGTTGCCAAGACCTGCCGATTTCACCTTTTTACACCTCTCTAATATGTCCCCTTCTTTCCTCTAACACTGCCCCACTGGTGTAGCCTGCTCTGCCCACCTCAGGTGTCTTCCCATTCAGCCATTAAAGTGATTTCTCTAAACATAGGTCTGATCATGTCAGTTGCACCCCTACCCCCAGTAGACTCCAATGTCTCACTTATTATTTAATGACTCTGGAAAAGCATGTGTGTCAGTAAAGCCTGACATTTCCTTAATAGCTCTTCTCTAACAAAGTATCTTATCTCTTAGTTTAACAGTTACACAAGATTCATTGAAAGATATAGCAGAAGTAAGCATATTGGATGCTTAAATTATTAATATTAAGTGAGGTATAAAATTGGAATATGTGTACTCACCAAAATGTGTTATGATTGTGGAGAATCCAGTGTGGAATCAGCATGAGATTTCCTGTTACAGGCAACCCTATATGATGCATTTTTGTGGGTGACGTACAAAGAGAACATTCTTAACCACCAGTCTTTATCACTTCCAAAGAGTTTAACATCAGAAATAGGTATGGTTTAATCCATGGAGATCACATTAAGGAAGGCATGTTACCATTTACTGTTCATTGCCCCTGAAGGACCACTGGCCTTTTCATTTTATTTGCATTTGAGACTTCCTCTCTGTGTTGTCTCCTCCTATTAAAATGTGAGCTCCTTGAGAGCAGGGGTGGCTGTAGCTTTCTCTGGTATCCTGGCCCTTAGCACAGTGCTTGGCAGATAGTAAATGATTAGTAAGGCATTTTATTAAACTCATTCACTAAGCCCTTGAACAATGCAGAGATTCCTAAAATTTTATTAAAGATAATGAGCTGCTTGTGACTATTATTGATTCATAGATTCATGTAATTTATGAAAATGAGAATTAATGGTTCTGTGTGTTTTAATTGCAGATTTTTGATGAAGTTGAGTCATGAAACTGTAACCATTGAATTGAAGAATGGAACACAAGTACATGGAACAATCACAGGTATGGAGATTTGAGCGGGTGAAGAGCTTTTCTCAAGTACTAGGCCAAATGCACTTTATAAATGTTTTTAACTAAGTTACCCACTCCACTTGCTAAAGGGGACATTCCTTTTGGTACTTAATAGTAATGTCATTTCAGTTAAGTGAGTGATAGGATCAAAGATCTATAAGTGGAAGGGACCATTTAGTCCAACTCACTCATTTTATATTTGAAAAATAGTTTAGTGGAAAATAAATGACTTCATTGAGGTAACACTGGTAATGTGTGTCACAAACTGGTTTAAAAAAGTTAAAAGCATTTATTAAATGCTCACTGTGTGCCATGTTTGATCCTTAGTTCAGGGAATACAGATAGAACAATGAGAAAGTCACCTTTCAAGAAACTCACATTCTAATTTGAGGAGACAGCACCTATAGATGGGTTCAACTGCAGATTTGAACTCAGGTCCTCTGATTCTAGAGTTATTAGAGAAAAACCATTCTATTTTAATATGTGAATGTACATGTAAAAAAAAAAGATGTGTTAACCAAGGAAACTGTACATTGTAATGTAACTTGGACTATATTATACTGTATTAAAAGAGGGCTGCTAGGTGGTGCATTGCTTGGAGTGCCAGGCCTGAAGTCTGAAAGACTCATCTTCTTGAGTGCAAATGTGGCTTCAGATACTTACTAGCTGTGTGACCCTGGGCAAGTCACTGAATCCTGTTTGTCTCAGTTTCCTCATCTGTAAAATGAGTGGGAGAAGGAAAATGGCAAGCCACTCCAGTATCTTTGCCAAGAAAACCCCAAATGGGATCACAAAGAGTCAGACACGACTGAACAAATAATAATATATCTAAAAAAAATCTTTAAAGAACATCTAGTATAGCCTCTTTGTTTAAATATGAGACCCAGAGAAGTTGCAAGGCGCCAGTAACAGAATCAGGTTTTTGAACCCAGGTCTTCTGAATTTTTCAGGACCATCCCTTTTTCCATTGTACTATACATCTATGATTTCCTGACATCATTGTTTGGTATAAAAGAAATCTATTCTAATGTGAAGTAGGGCCATATAGGACCCTTCTAAAACGGGTTTCATCTTTAAAATTACAGTAGAGCTTCTTGATAGAGTACTTCCTTCTAGAAGCTGGTTCTGTGTTCCAGCCCCAGTGTTCTAAACAATGTTCCAATACAATACTAATACAATATATTAATAATAATAATGGATAAATATAGTCATTTACTATATCCCAGTTATATACAATCATTTTGTACACTTTTGAGTTCCAAATTCGCTCCCTCTCTCCTTCCCCTCCTTCTTGGAGATGGCAAGCAATTTGATATAGATTATACATGTGACTCTGTGTGTGTGTGTGTGTGTGTGTAGAGTACATATACAGTACATTTCCATATTAGCCATGTTGCAAAAGAAAGCACAAAATAAAAATAAAGTTTAAAAAAGTATTCTTCAATCTGCATTCAGAGTTCATCAGTTTTCTTTCTCTGAAGGTGGATAGCATTTTTCATCATGGGTTTTTTTGGAATTGTCTTGGATCATTGTCTTGATCAGAGTACCCTAAGTCTTTCACAGTTGATCATTATCACAATATTGCTGTTACTATGTATATTGTTCTTGTTCTGCTCACTATTCTTTGCATAAGTTAATAAAAGTATTTCCAGGTTTTTCTGAAATAATCCTTATTTCCTATGACACAATAGTATTCCATCACAATCATACACCACAACTTGTTCCTTTATTTCCCAATTGATGAGCATCCTCTCAATTTCCAATTCCACAAAAAGAATTACTATAAATATTTTTGTACAGATATGTCCTTTTCTCTTTTTTTGATCTTTTTGGGATACAGATGTAGTAGTGGATTACTAGGTCAAAGGATATGCCTAGTCTTCTGCCCCTGCTGTCCTCTAGAATGGTTGGACTAGTTCACAACTCAGCCAACAGTGCATTAGTGTACTAATTTTTTTCACATCCCCTCCAGCATTTGTCATTTTCATTTTCTGTCATGTTAGATGATCCAGTGGCTGTTTCCTGGTATTTTAGAGCTGTTTTAATTTGCATTTCTCTAATCAGTAGTAATTTAGAGCATTATTTTCATGTGACTATTGATAGATTTGATTTCTTCTGAAAACTGCCTGTTCATATCCTTTAACCATTTATCAACCAAGAAAGGCTTTTTTTTTTTTTTTATAAATTTGGCTCAGTTCTTTTATACTTAAGAAATGAGACCTCAATCAGAGAAACTTGTTGCAAAAATCTTTTCCCAGTAATGAAAAGTGATGTCCATCTCCAGAGAAAGAGCTGGTAGAGCCTGAATGCAGATCAAAGATACTTTATTTATTTTTCTTGGAGGTTTTTGTCTGATTTTTTTTTTCACAGAATGACTTACATGAAAATGTATTTTGCATGAATATGCATGTATAACCTATGTCAAATTGCTTGCTTTCTCAGTGGGGAGGGGAGAGAAGGAGAGAATTTGAGAGTCAAAATTTGAAAATGTTAAAATTGTTTTTATGTGTAATGGGGAAAAATAGAATGTTAAATAAGATTTTTTAAAAAATTATCTTCAGTATTACTTCTCACTTTGACTGGATTTGTTTTGTTTATGCAAAAACTTTTTAATTTCACATAATCAAAATTATCTCTTTTAGTTCCTGTAATCTCCTCCATCTTGTTTGGTCATAAACTTTTTCCTTATCTGTAAACTTATATCGTCTCTTGATTTTCAGGATTTCCAATTTGGTGTTTCATTAAGATTTTTCATTTGTTCTTTTTCTAGTTTTTTTAGTTATGTGCCCAGTTCGTAGAGCTGTTCTTTCTCCCTTTTATTGATGTAAGCATTTGGAGAAATAAAATTTCCCCCAACTACTGCTTTGGCTGCATCCCACAAATTTTGGAATATTGTCTTCATTGTAATTATTGATTATTTCTATGATTTGTTCTTTGACCCACTCATTCTTTAAGATTAAGTTATTTAATTTCCAGTTCACTTTTAGTTATGCTTCCATGGCCCCTTTATTAAATGTAATTTTTATTGCATTTTATGGTCTGAAAAGGGTGCATTTAATATTTCTGTTTTTCTGCATTCAGTTGTGAGGTTTTTATGTTCCATTACATGGTTAATTTCTGTGAAGGTACCATATACAGCTGAAAAAAAAGATATACTTCTTTCTCTTCCCATTCAGTTTTCTCCAGAGGTTTATCACATCTAACTTTTCTAAGATTCTATTCATCTCCTTGACTTCTTATTTATTTTATGGTTAGATTTATCTAGCTCTGAGAGGGGAAAGTTGAGGTCCCCTACTAATATAGTTTTAACTGTGTGTTTCTTCCTGTAATTCATTTAACTATTTTAGAATTTGGATGGTATGCCTTTTATTGCATATGTTTAATATTGATGTTCATTGATTATGGTGCCTCTTAGTAAGTTTCCCTGCTTATCCCTTTTAAGTAGGTCTCTTTTTGCTTTGCCTGAGATCATGATTGCTACCCCTACCTTATTTTTACTTCAGCTGGAGCACAATAAATTCTGCTCCAGTCCCTTATTTAAACTGTGTGTGTGTCTCTGTTTCCTGTGTTTTCTTGTAAACAACATGTTGTTGGATTATGGTGTCTATTTCAGTCAGCAGTCCACTTCCATTTCATAGGTGAGTTCATCCCATTCACATTCACAGTTATTTTTTAATTGTGCATTTTCTTGTATTCTGTTTTTTTATCCTGTCTCTCCTCTAAAGTCTGTCTTCTGACTTTTGCTTTCTTTTATCTGCTCTCCCTTATATCACTTCCCTTTTTTCTCATCTTCTTCACCTTATACTTCCTGTTGGGTAAGATAGATTTCTATTACCACTTGAGTATGTATATATATTTTTTCCTTTTGAACCAATTTAGTTGTGAATGAGGTTTAAGTGTTGCCCACTCCTTGCTCCCACCATTTTCCCCTCCACTGTAAAAGCTCTTCCTTGTTCTCTTCTTTTCTCTGAGATAATTTTCCCCATTCTTCATCTCCCCCATTTCCCTAGGGCATCTCTCTCACCTACTCATTTTTCTTTTATATCATCCCAACATAATCAGCTCATTAAAGTTCTTAGAAGATACATGCATTATCTTCCCATAAAGGTACACCATTTAACCTAATTGAGTCCCTTATGATTTCTCTTTCATGCTTACCTTTTTATGCTTCTCTTGAGTCTTGTATTTGAAAGTCACATTTTCTATTCAACTCTCATCCTTTTATCAGGAATGCTTGAAAGTCCACTGTTTCAATAAAAAAGACATTTTTTCCTTGAAAAATTATGCTCAGTTTTTCTCAGTCGATTATCATACTCCAAGTGCTCTTTGTCCTTCAATGTGGAAGCCACTAAGTCTTGTGTGATCCTTACTGTAGCTCTCTGATATCTGTATGATTCTTTCTTGCTGCTTGAAGTATTTTTACCTTGATGTGGGGGTGCTGGAATTTGTCTATAATATTTCTAGGAGTTTTCATTTTGGGATCTCTTCTAGGAGGCTTTCAGTTTCTATTTTACTCTCTGGTTCTATGATATTGGGGCACTTTTCTTTGATAATTTCTTGAAATATGATTTCTAGCCTCTTTTTTCATCATGACTTTTGGGTAATCTAATAATTCTTAAATGATCTCTCCTCTACCTATCTTCCAGATAGGTTATTTTTCTGAGGAGATAATTCACTTCCTATTTTTTTCCCACTCTTTTGACTGTTTTATTGTTTCTTGGTGTTACATGGAGTTATTAACTTCTACTTGCTTGATTCTAATTTTTAAAGAGTTATTTTCATCAGTGAATTTTTGTTTCTTTTTTCCATCTGACTGATTCTTCTGTTTATTTTCTTTAGTATTTTTGTGCCTCTTTTACTAAACTGTTAATTGCCTTTTCATAATTTTCTTTCTTTGCTTTCATTTCTTCACCTAATTTTTCCTCTGCTACTCTGATTTTGAAAATAATTTTTTCGCTTTTACAGAAATTCTAGTTGGGTTTGTGTCCAATTCATGTTTTTTTTCCCTTTGAGGCTTTGCTTTGTAGCTCTTTTGACTGCATTTTCCTCTGAGTTTGTGACTTGATCTTCCGTAGCACCATAGTAACTTTTTATGATTAGGTTCTCGTTTTGTTTTTGTTTGCTCATTGATTTGGAATTTCATGTTAATGTTGGGCTCTGTTGGGGGAGGGGGTATCTGTCTCAAGCTTTGGGCTTTTTAGTACCCCTGTTTTCAGAGCTTGTTTCAAGGGTTTGAAAGTTTTAGGCGCTTCCAGTGTGGTATGATCTGGGGAGAGGTGTGGCTGTTGCTGTCTTGTAGTCTGATTGTTCCTCAGGAAAGGCCCCTGATACCTTGGGATTGCAGTCTGTGCTGCACCTTAGGGTCCCTCCTCCCTTAGGACCTGAAACAATGCTGTTCCTCAGGGTCTCTGATCCCTCGGAGCTGGAATTAGTACTGTCCCTCAGGGCTTGTACTCCATCTTGTCAAAAAGTGCTCGGTCCTTGAAATGTGACCCAGAAGTGGAAGGCAGTGGAGTTGACAAACAGCATCTAATCCTGTGTCCAGTGCTAGCACTGGGGTACTCCATAGTCTTTTTGGCCAGCTGCCAAATCTCCATACCATCACTTGCTTGGCAACTTGTGAAGCTGCTGTTGATGCTTCTATCTCCACCACTTTAGTCTTACCTCTGGTGTTTCATCCACTTTAGGCCATCTCTTTTTCCAACTTCTCTTGTCTTGTACTATAAGAATGTCTCACTGACTTTTTGTTGGTTTTTTAATTGCAGAATGCAATTTGAGGTGTTAACTTAAAAGTTGTTTGGTGGGGAATGTTGGGAGAGTTCAGCTGATTGCTTCTCTATTCTGCCATCTTGACTCCACCCCATTCCTGTCCCCTGTGTAGTGTTTTGGTTTTTTAGAGTAGCTTGTAGTGTGTCAGTATGTATAAAGATAATTGTTTACACTTTCATAGCACTTTGCTCTTTATAAAACATTTTCCATGCATCAACTATGCATTATGCAAGTATTATTGCCCCCATTTTTTAGATCTGTAACTAAGAATAAAAGCTCAAGTGATGCCCAGGGTGAGGTAATGCCAGTACTAGTGCTGGTCAAGGTCTCCAGTCCCTATGTTTTTTCTAGTACAGTTCTTGAAAGTGGCATTATGTAGGTTATAATTTTTTAAATTTTACCTTTTACTTTTTTTTTCCGGTTTTTTGCCCAACTTGATAATTTTTATTTTTTTTCTCCCTTAGGTGTGGATGTCAGTATGAATACACATCTTAAAGCTGTGAAAATGACCCTGAAGAACAGAGAGCCTGTACAATTGGAAACACTGAGTATACGAGGAAATAACATTCGGTACTTCATCCTTCCAGACAGCTTACCTCTGGATACTTTACTTGTGGATGTTGAACCAAAGGTGAAATCTAAGAAGAGGGAAGCTGGTAAGTTAGTGAAAAGTTGAGAGAAGTTTTGTTTTAAAATTACAAAACTTATTGTTGCTTTTTAAAATTATGGTTTCAACGCACTTGTAAACCTCTACAAATTTCTGAAAATCAACAGGTAGTATCCATTCCAAATTCCTTTCTTTGGTATATATAAATGTCCAAATTGACACTTATTGTACAACAACTATGGCATACACACCGAAATATAATTTTATAAATCATTATTGTTATCTGCTTGCCTGAGAAAATATGTGGCATATAGAATATTTCTTAAAGTAATCTCTTGTCTAGATTTCAGCTTATGCTTTTGTGCTGTGCCTTAATTTTTATTTTTAAACCTCAATAGACCTTTAAGCAATGTTATTGATGAAATTCTGTTGCATTCTAGGCTCTCCAGAACAACGACCTACCCTGTTTTTCTATCCTTATTTCATATAACTCTGCTCTTTTAATTATATATATGCCATGATAGGCATTTAAAAATCATTTACAGATTCAGGCCTGTGTGACTGTGTGATTGTGACTTCATGTAGTGTATGTTTTTTAAAATTTTCTCAATTTTCCCTCCCCTTAATGTTTTAATGGGAAAATTATATTTAAAGTTGTGTATCTAAAACTGCTGTCCCAAAGCTGTAACACACAAACTTTGTATATTTATATATTTCTAATTATTTTTCTTATGTCTATTATATATGATAGTATAAAGATGAACTACTCTAAAACTACATTCAAATGCTAACTACCACTTAATTGGATTTTCTTGCTAAGTCGTGAAAATGTGACACAATAAACTTTAGTTAAATGTTTACAAAAACTTACAAGTTCCATAGATATTTGAAGGAGCCAGGAACAGAATGAATAAATTTTGCATTTTGAGAAAAGCAAGAAATTATAGGATATCTTATAGGGAAAGATTGAAATTCAGCTGTGAATTTTAAGAGGGGAGGTGTTAGCTTCTTGTTTTTGATTCTTACTTTTGTGGCTTCAGGCAAATAAGCTTTCACCTTTAGTTTCTTCATCTTTAAAATGCAATAATGCCCTATATGTCTTTAGAACAGTTGTGAAAGTTAATCTGTTTTCCTCAGAGATATTTTTTTTAATGACCAAATTTAATTATGTCTTACTGCACAGTTGGGGAAGTCTTTGAAGTTAAATGACTTAAAAAAGGAGACCTTTAAGAATAACTTTCTTGGGGGCAGCTAGGTGGCACAGAGGGATAGAGTACTGGTTAGGAGGACCTGAATTCAAATGTGACCTTGGACACTTACTGGCGGTGTGATCATGGGCAAGTCACTTAACCCTGACCACCAAGAAAGAAGAAAAGAAAGAAAGACGAGGAAGGAAGAAACGGATAACTGTCTTGAATTGGGATTTTAGACCTGCCATTTTACCATAACTATTAGCTTCAACTCAGAACAATAGTGTATCCATCCTGTTTATTATAGGTCTCTATATTAGTAACCTGCAAATGTCATGGTGCTGTGTGCCTGAAAGATAATACCCATTGAATTAAAAAAAAAAATCCATTGTGTATGTGAAAGACACAAACAGGAAACGACTTTTTGTAGGTATATTCCAGACTTAACCTGTCTCCTTTTGTGTGGTGCATATCACTGAAGTATGCAAACACTATAATCCTTTAACAATATTTTAATGGTATTTTGCTGTATATTCTAGTCCTTTTTGGGACCCTGTATAGAATAAGCATATGCCATTAGCAATTTAAGGAGGGAAGAACAAAATTCAGTGTTCTGTTTATTTTCTGCAGCCTTGAACCACAAATGCAAGGACTAAGAAGGAAAAATATATAGTGAGATGCTGCTTCTAAAATTCCCTTCTGTTGAAGTGGAAATAGATTATAAAAGGTTTTTTTTCCTAGCTTAATTGATTAGATTTATTGAGTTACTTCAGGTAACTTTTAGAACATGAGAAAATTTAACTTGTTCTCTTATATGCTCAGTTGCAGGAAGAGGCCGAGGTCGGGGTAGAGGACGAGGACGTGGTCGTGGCAGAGGAAGAGGGGGTCCCAGACGATAACTTCTTCCATGAATACTGTTATGCATTTCCACGAAAGTCAGAATATTTTTTTGTACAGGTTTTGTTTATGATGTCAGTTTTTAATAAACGCAAATGTGGGAAAGAGTTGTCTATTGAATATGTCATCAATTAAGATTTCAGTATTCTTAGATCTACTCCTTAGTATTAGTATAGTAGTTCCAAATGTAAAACAGTTGAGCTATAAGGCTGTTCATAAATGTAGTTTAAATTCTGACTTAACCATACTTTTTTCTAACATAAAGACATGATTTCATGTATGTATATGGAAGATTTTGAATCCCCACTATAATGCTTTTATCTTCTTTGGGACCATCTAGAGGTGAAATAAGGAGTTATGTTTGATATATCTAAAACTAAAAAACCCTTTGGATTGTCCAAAATGAATTCTCTTTTTCTTGAATTTCACTCTATAGTGAATAGTATTATAGGGGAAGTTCCAAGCTACTGGTATTTTATAAGTGAAAGTCATCTTTTAAATTAAGAATTGCCTTTGTTATAATCGAAATTTGTTATGTTTTCTCCAATATTTTAAAATAAAAGTTCTCAACAGAATATATAATTTTACATTCTGTCAGATTGAAGCTATAAATCCATTTATATATCCTCAGCTATGAGTTTTGTTTAAATTAGTTTTCTGTTGATTTATTTGAAAGTGTGGTCATCTGTAACAGCTTTATCAGCTAAATTCAGAATGACCCTTTAAAGAAGACTCAAAGGAAAGCTGTTTTTTCCACCTCTACAAAGTAACCTGATTATCACAGATAAAATCCTTATTGTCTTGTCTTTAAAAGTTTGGGCTTGGTGTCATGGTTCATACCTGATCCCTGCTATGGAGGGAAGACTGAAAGTAGTAGATCCATTGAATTCAGGATTGCTGAGCCACAGTAGGGCTAAAGCAGAGTTTGGAATCTTGACTAATATGGCAATCCCTGGGATTGGAGGGCAGTTGGGCTAAGGAGATCTGCCTTGTACATGTTGGAAAAATGGAGCAAGTAAAAGCTTCCATACTGATCACTATTGAGATTGGGCCTGTGAGTATCCACTGCACTTGCAACCTGGGCAAGATAGGGAGACGTAGGCTCCAAAAACAAAACAAAACAAAAAAAGGTTGGTTAGGCTGCTCATTTTCATTATATGTAGTTTCTTGCAAATACCAGTGCCATTTTCATTTTATTTGTGTGACAGGAAGAAATAAAAATAGGAAGCTGAACTAAATATGTAGCTTTTATTGTGTCTATATTATAATTTCCTTGTCAAAGGGAAGGAAGTCATCTGTAGAACTTTTAAATAGTCTCAGAATTCAGTTAGTCAAGATCATTGGTGGGTTGTTTTGGTTTTTAGCTTTTTAAAAAAAGTTCCCTAGAGAAGGTACTATAATTTGAGAATGTAAAGATACAGAACTGTATGCTCAGTTCCATTTTTAAAAATGGATTTTAATGAGTTAATAATTATGCCACAATTCTCATGTTCCTTAAATGTGCTCAGAAGTGACGGAAGCAATCCAAGTAGCCACTGTGTGATTTATAGACTATATAGACTCTTCTTCAAATCATTAAAACATCTTTCCTGTTTAATCTTTATTAACAATGAATGTTATGTGAAAGTTGACCTAATACAAAGGTGACTATAATTTGACTTTGAAAAATTCATGTATTTTCCTGTTAGCTTATCATTTGAAAAGTCTTATCCATTGAAAACTATTAGCCCTTATGACAGGCCTACACCACCTGTAGCCCTCGAAAAATGTAGAGGAAAACATCCTCTACATTTTTTGCTGGCCATCCTAAATCCTTTGGTGTTCCCAAGGGCTGCAGACTGTACAGACCTGCCTTAACACTTAAAGAGTTTATAACATTGATTTAAAGGAGTATTCTTCTTTTCACTAATTTACCACATGGTTATTAACAGAAAAATTAGCCAAGGAGGCAGAATTATTCACAGGCTAGACAATGAAAAATATACACAGTGAATCCTTTCTAAGTCAAGTTGGGTGATAGGCCATTAATTCTATCAAAATTTAAATTTTGTGGAATTTTAATCTGTAGCATAAATGTAGTATAATAATGAATATTTAATACAGTAAGTAAGTTATACTGCATTAAACCGTAGTAGTATTGCTGAATTATCCCACTAGAGGGCAGTGTTTTATTTATTTATTTTTATATATATATATATATATATATATATATATATATATATATATATATATATATATATATACACACACACACACACACACACACACACACACACACACACAAATATGTGTGTGTTTGTGAAAAGGTTGGTAATATGGAACCTGATGGTTACAAAGTTTATAATCCACGTACTGTGAACTACCTTTTGGACTTTTAACACTTAGTCCCATCTAATCCATTTTCCTCATAGCTACCAAAATTATTTTTCTAAAGCCCAGACCTGACTTTGTCATTTCCTTACTCAGTATTCTCTAGAGGTTTCTCGTTACTTGCTCCTCAACACCCTAGAACATTACCACTTCCTGATCATGCCTTTCTAAAGAAACTTCTGGAGGCCCCCTAAGTATACAGCAACCCCATCTGCCTGGAGGTTCTGCAGAATCCACAAATCACATGCCTTTATCTGAGGACCTCTTCCACTCTATGCCTAGATTCAGTCTCCAGTGGTCAGCATACTCCCATTCCTTTTTATTCTACCAGGCCCAGTAATGCTGAATCCACATTACTGACTCCCCTTCCCAGTCCTTGATGTCTGCTCCCTCATTCTTCTATACCCCAACCATACTCCTCCACCAATATTCACTCCAAAGCTGCTAGCCCCTGCCAGTATACCTTTTGGAATTCCTATTCCATAATTAACAAACTTCCTTTAATTTTAAACTACTTCATATTCCTTCCATCTTCTGGCACTGAGGCATCCCTGGCAATTGTTTCTAAGACTAGTTGCACTTTCTCTTATACTCTGAATTCTGGTCCGAGCAGGAGTCAGTTCTTGCTACTCATTGCTACTTCCAGACTCTCCCTCTACTGCCATTGTTCAGAAGCTTCTTTCTGAGTTTCACATCATCCAATTTATCACCCAGTCCCAAAACTGGTAACCTTGATCTACTCACCCCCTAGGAGTCACGGAAGTTATGCAACTGCTGGCAACTAAAAAAAAAAAACCTGATAGTTCACACAGATTATCAACAACCACGTTAACTCTAAGATATAAAATAAAAACAAAATTTAGAAATAGGGCTAACAGTGGTCATAAGCAAATTTTATTTTATTCTGTTGGAGTAGGGAAACTAGATTCGTGTGCCAGGGGTAGCAGCAACAATGAGAGAAGTTTGATTCATGAATGGAACATGGGTCCTGTGGGTGCTTGAACAAGCTGTCAGGAACCATCTGCTGCTGGTGTAAAACAATTCTGGGATTTTGCTGCAACACTTCATCCAGAGGGTGAGTGCAAAGAATTGTTACACCAAGCTTAGGGCACAGCTTGCTTGCTGGGCCTTGACTCTGGAAAACAGGGTACGTCCTAATACCAAAAAGAGAGGGATGGTCTCGGTGTGGATATCCTGACAAATGCATACTGATATGCCCTGGAATAAATAATGTGACTTTCCAGTTTGCCATCTCAATTCCCTCCCCTCCCAGCTACGTAGAGGGTTGGTCATAGCTTTCATCTTGCTATCTTCCACAAGTGTTATACTTCAGTGTTCAAAACCTTGAGATTCCTTTATCCAGTCATCTTTTATCATTCCATCTCTCTCTGTTCATCACTACCCTTCACTTTTTTATTTTCATCCAGTCCCTTCACTCCTGTCATATCATCTCTGCTCTGGCAGCACTTGATTCCTCCATTCCAGGCCCTTGGTGAGCCAGTTAAATTCCAAATGATTTTCTATTATACCTTATTCCCTTGTCCTGTTGCCAACCATATTTTGCTAAATTCCAGCCTTGAGTTATTCCCACCATCTGTGTCCATTCCTATTTGTATGCTACTAACTGGTGTTGGAGGAAGTCAAGAAACTGCTGATTGGATCTACTACAAATTTGTTATCTAATATTTTTATTATTTATTATTTCCTTTATATATTATATAAAAGTAATTTATTGTTAAACTAATTGATTGCCCCATTATCCCATTTCCAAAATTTAAGCTCCCCACATCTCTGCTACCCCACCCTCCCAAGCTTTACTTACTCTGAGGACATCCACCAACAGCTTCCACTTTTTTTCTCTTCTCACAACCTTACCCTATCTCATTCCAGTCTAATGAAGAGGTGGTTCTTCTTGCCACAGCCTCAACATGCACCCTTGATCTCATCCCCTCTTCCTTCCCAGCAGATTGTTCCCACTATGATCCTCCTTAAAATCTATAGTTTCTCCATATCCATTTCCTTCCCTGTTGCTGTAACATATCCAAGTCTCCCCATTCTTAAAAAACCCTCCATCTCACTATCTCCACCAATTAATATTCTGTCTCTCCTTAGCTAAACTTAAAAAAAAAAAAAGCCATCTACATTTAGCACCTCTACTCCCTCTCAGCTCCTCTAATCTCACTGCAATCTGGTTTCTGACATCATTCACCTGAAACTACTGATTTCATGATGTGTTATGGAATCATCTCAAAGAATTCAGTCAGACCACCTCTAATCCACATATAGGCATTTATTAGTTCCAAAAGAAACTTCAGAAAAAGCAAGATGGATTTTTATAGTGTAAAGATGCAATTACATAACAAATTATGAATATTAAAAAGGCAGGGGTTTATTAAGGGATTAGGTAATAGGGGAGGGGTTCCAGCCACAGTGGAAATGGGCACGTGATTACCCACAATGCATACAGAAAAACCCATTGTGTGTGTGTGTGTGGGGGGGTATTTACTTATGGTAATGATATTACAAGTCTCTCTACATCATAAATTCACCTAAAAGACAGCTTTTGCTATTACTGTGAAGGTGCCTACTTAGGGAAAATCCCTTCTATTGTTTTGGAGTCCACATCCTGCCTGGGCATCTTGGTGGTGCTGCTTTCTGATTGGCTGAGTATTTGGTCCTGTCTGAGACCTGATGGATGTGGTTATGGTTGAGTGCATGGACACACCTGCTGTTTCTGTGGGAAATATGAGGAATGATTCTGGGGGGCAGTGGCTAGCTAGAGGCAGTGGCTGGGATCCTATCACATAGACATGCCTTCTGTTTCTGTGGGAAATAAGAGTTCATGGACACACCTCTTGTTCTAGTGAGCATTGAGGCATATATGAAGTTAGGAGATTGAGTGGAGTGGGGGGAGCGACTAGGTAGGGGCACAGGGCCTGCTGTTCAGTGGGGCCTATAAGGAAGTTAAAATATTAGGGCTGGGGGCAGCTTTATTAGGATTCCATCAAAACTATTCTCTTTTGGAGAGAACAGTTACCAGTAATCTCATAAATGCTCTATTTAGTGGCCTGTTCCCAAGTCTCATCCTTGATCCCTCTACAGCATTAAAATGTTTGGATATTTTCCTTTCCTCTTTAATACTCTCCTATATGGGTTTTTTATGAAACTGTTCTCTCTTGGTTCTTTCCCTGTCTCTGTGGTCCCCTTTATTGGATCTTCATCCATTTCACTCCCATTGAGAGTCTCCCAAGGCTCCATGTTGGATCTTCTTCTATTTTCTTGATATATTTTGTCACTTGGTGACTTTATCAGTTCAATCATTACCACTATACAGGTGTTTCCCAGATGTACATATCCACCTCTGGCTTCAATCCTGAATCACACACAGGCATCTCAAACTCGATATGTCATTGTCTCTTCCGAACCTATTCTCTTTTGAATTTCCTTATTATTTTCACAGGCAGTAGTGGTAAGAATAATAATCCCTGTCACCCAGGCTTGATAACCTTGGTGCCATCCTCAACTCTGTACTCTCACCCTATGTATCCAGTCTTTTGTCAAATCTTGTCATTTTTACCTACTCATGTACTGTTTCCTTCATTTATAGCCACCACCCTAGTTCACATCCTTACGACCTCTTACCTAGATTATTATAATAGTGTCCTAATTTGTCTCCCCCTGCTCCAATTCAGGTCTAGCCTTACTGCCCTCCTCAATAAGCGCTAGTGGCTGGTCCTTTCCCTATCTCCAGGCTTTTTTCGCATTAGACCCCTGCAGGTGCTCTACTACCCAGCTTATTGCTCCCAGAGTACTTTCCTCAGCTCTGCGGCCCAAGCCGAGGATGCCCCCCTTCCCCACCGGCCCCTCCTAGCCCTCACTGTTTCAATAGCCAGCTCCCGAGGCCCTTAGGGCTAGCACCTTCCCCTTTGTCCTAGAGCAGGCCGAATGCTGGTCAGCCTGGTGGTGGGTGGCTCAAGTTGGGAATGCGGATAAAACGATGATCTAACAGTTAACAAGAGGACTTCTAACCACCCCAGGAAGGAGGCCACAAGCCCTCCGGTTGACCCACACTTCGGAAGCTCAAGCGAGGAGTCCCCTTGGCTTTCCACCTCGGTCCCCGGCGCCAACGAAGCGTCGAGAGCACCTGGAACACCTTCCCGGGAAAAGGCCCTCGCCGGAGTGGAGAAGGCAGGACCATTTAATAAGGGGGTCATGAGTCTGGATGTGAGAACGCCATCTTTGGCTTCTTTTTCGGGCCCATGTATTTAGGTGGCCCAGGCTCCGACAACCTCGGCTGAGAACCCCTTACTCTAAGGTCTCCCATGAGGAGGCAAACCCACTGAATTTTCCCGCCTCATACTGTATTCCGGCCGAACTCCCACCTACGGCAGCCCGGGGACACAATTACTTTTATCCCGCTCCTGCGGACGGCTGCCGGCCTTCCCGTCTCGGCGGTAAGCAGGCGCGTCGTGGAGCACGGGACGGAAAGGCGGCCCGCACACCCGGGGGCCTCGGATTCCACCCGCAGCTCCGATGCGCGCGGCGTGACCCGGGGCAAACCGCTTACCCTCCCAGCCGTCCGGGCGGCGCTTTTTTACCTTCTTTTCCCCAGGGTCGGTTAAAATTGAAATGTGACCCTTAAAAATCTCTCTAAATTGATTTTACAATTTGTGCTGCTGAAGGACGAGTATGGATTGAGGAGACTCAGCTGCGTCTAAATAAAATCTATCAGTTAAAAAAAACTTTTACGTGAAACTTCCTCTTGGAGGACTCAGAGCGCAGAACTGACGAATCGTCTCGGCGGGGGTGGGGTGGATGGGGAAGACCCTGTTAGCGCGCTCCCGCTCGGGCCGGGATCGCGCGCTGTTTACTTCCGGGTTAGTGGGCGGGACTTTGGGGGGGCGCGTCTTTCACTTTCACCTGACTTGATGCTGGTGGCTTTCTTGCGACGACCACGCCGCCCGTGGGGATGAAGCTAGCGAGGTGAAAACTAGAGGCAGCATGAAGTAGATAGAGGTCCCCGCACTATGGACACACAAAGTGGTTCAGTTCAGAAAAACCCGCCTTGGAGGGGCGTCAATCAACGGTCCGTCCTCCCTCCCCCCCGCCCCCCGCGGGCTCGAGCCCCTCCCCCCGCGGGCTCGCGCCCCTCCTCCCCGCCGCGGGCTCGCGCTCGCAGCTCTGGATTTCCCGCCTCCCCCGTCCCGACGTCTCCTTTGGCGCTCGCGGATTCAGTGGCCCTTTCACACCGCCTCGTGCTCTGACCCTTCCGCGGGGTCCACGAAGCCCGCGGCTCCTCGCCAGCCAGCGCTCCAAGCACGTGGGTCTGCGGAGAGAGACGCGGAAACCGAAGGTGCTGCCAAGTGTAGTTTTGAACCAAACAGTTGCTTCACGAGCCACTTAAAAAAAAAAAGGTTTTCTTGATAGTGTCTATTTCTGACGTCAGCTGCTTCACAAGCTGCTCTAAAAAAGACAAAAACCCTGATCTTCCCTGGTTCTGACATAGCGTCCCACGTGTCCCTCCACCTCCCCAGAACCGTTTCCTGTGACAAACGGTGGTTTTGGCAGATCGCTTAATTCAGTTTCAAAGAAAATTTAATCATTGTTTGGTAGCGGTGAAAAATAGGGAACCGCTGACGTCGGCGGCTGCCGCGGCGGAGCGGTGCTTGGGTTACCTTTTATATCTTTAAATTGTCAGGGTTTTGATGAAATTGAGTCAAGAAACAGTAACTACTGAGTTGAAGAGCGGCACGCGGTCCACGGAACATGGCGGGTGTGGAGGGAACGCCCGGTGACCTCTAGGGTTCATGATGACGTAGACTAGTACGTCACCGGACCTAGAGGCCGGAACACAGTGGTATCTAGTCTGTTCCCGGGAATGCTTCCTAAGTTGTGAGGGGGGTGGCAGTCCAGGAAAGGTTAACGTCCGGTTCATAGGTAAGGACATGGTAGCCCGGTCAGGGACCCCCTCAGAAGGAGGGAAGTTAAAGTTATTTCCTGGTTAGAAGAACCTTTGCTTTGCTGTACTTACGGTCTTAAACATACAGCATAAATCCATTACGGTGAGAAAGCCAGAAGGGGCGGGGTTGGTCTTTGCTCCCATCATCTGCTTCTGTGTGGGGGCTACCAGGAGTGGATGTCCGTATGAACACGCATCTTCAAGCTGCGAAGGTGACCCCGAAAGACAGAGAGCCTGGACAACTGGAAACGCGGAGGATGCGAGGAAATAGCATTCGGTACTTAATTTTACCGGATAGTTTACCTTTGGGTACACTACTTGTAGATGTGGAACCTAAAGTTAAATCTAAGGTGAGGTTTTTGTGAAATCTTCTCTTTCTGAAAGCATCCTGGAATATTGTTATACCAGTCATCGAGCAGAGTTTATGTGACCTTTTATTGTGAAAATAGGAGATCACATCATTTAGTAAAACCCCCTTATGAATTTCTATAAACCAGGCTTGCACAACTTGCTGCCCTGGGGCCACCAAAGGATTTCTTCTACATGCAAAGGATGTTTTCCTCAACATTTTTTGAGGGCTAACAGAAATCCTTTGACTTGTAGTAAGCAGCCTGTGGCTGGAGATTGTGCAGGCCAGCTATAAAGCAACAACCAGTCTTTCTTTTAAATTCCTCTTGTTTGTAACGTCTACGAAGGTGAATGACCTTGGGTTGGTCATTTGATCCCTGTGGACCAATTCCACAAAAGGAAGAAGTTGTATTAGTTGATCACTTAGGTCCTTTTCAGCTTCAATATTTTATAATGTTGAGTTTTGTTTTTTCAGAGAAATGGGCAAGGAGTTAAGAAAGAACAGTGATAATGGGCTGAGATGGGAGGCAGTGTGGTACAATGAAAAGAATCCTAGATTTGGTGTCAGATGACTTGGGTTCAATTAGTGGCACTCCCACTAATATCTCTGGGCCTTGGTTTCCTCATCTGTAAAATCAGGAATTTGGATGAGGTGACCTAGAAGGTAGACCCTTCCAAATTAAAATCTAGATTCCCGTGATTGACTATTAAGGGTAGAGATACTTCTGTGTACAATACAGTATGACATGAATTCTGTGAGCTGCTAAAAAGGCTTAGTTTTAACTTAGTTCTTTGTCTCAGCAGGAAACTGAATTTCCTAAGTATATGTGAAAAACACATGCTTTTGTTCATTCAGGGGTCTACCCAACATGTTGGGAACCTTCCCAGGTACCATTGACATTAAGAGAACCTATGTCAGATGGCACAGAATTTGTCCATTTGTTACGGACAGGATTTGAAAAAGGATTTGTTCTGTGAAGTTTGGATTCAGTCGAAGGACCACACTTGAGGACCTGGAGGGCCACATGTGGCCTCAAGGCCACAGGTTCTCCACCCTTGTACTCTGGACAACAGACATTCTTCATCTACTTGGTAGATGTCAGTGTAGTGGTAATGAATAGGCCGTTGGACTTGAAGTGAGGAAAACTTTGGTTCAGATCTCCCCTCAGATTTGTACTAGCTATGGGATCCTGGGGAAGTCTTTTAACCTCTCTCTTTTCTCAGTTTCCTTGCCTGTAAAAAGTGGGAGGACTGGATTTAATGGCCTCTTAGGTCCCTTTCACCTTTTAATCCATAATCTTGTGTATATAGGCCAGACTTTTCAGGGGTTATGTGTTTAGTACAGCTTCATATTTCTGAATGGACTGAAATAAGATAAATGAAAATGTGAATGCTGAAGAAATTAATTCAAATCAACTCTAATACAGAGATAACTTGCTCCTTTCCCCAGCTTTTCCCTTTACATACCTCAATTTGTCTATCCAAAGAGGATCCAGACAAACCAGAGAGGGGTGGGTAGGTCAAACAAGGCAATGCTGTATGTCTTAGTATTTGTCTAGATCAGTATTTAGCAATATCTATCAAACTAAAGATGTGTCATTATGACCTGAAATCAGCAGCAGGGAAGACAGTTGCCACAAAAACTTCCTTCTATATGCTAATAACAGTTTCTTCTCTTTATTCTATAATCATCTATTATCTTTGACATCCCCACTCCCAGCAAGCAGGTGGTGAAAACTTTGGCATGCCCCCTTCTTTGTTTGATAAATTTTCTAAAATTCAATTTTATTTTCAGTTCCAAATTCTCTCCCTTCCTCTGCTCCTCCTGTTCTCATTGACAAGGCAAGAAAATCAAATCCCATTGTTAATATTCAATTTTCTCATCTAATGAAATGAGCTAGAAAAGAAAATGGTACACCGTTCCAGTATCTTTGCCAAGAAAACCCCAGTGGGTTCATGAAGAGTCAGACACAACTGAAATGACTCAACAACAACAACAATCTCAACAAATAGCTATTAGCATTCCCCTTTTGAAAGGTTATTAATCCTGATCTGTTTATATGGTTTAGAGTAAGCATTCAGCATGTATAATAGTTAGGTAATCTTAATAGATGCTACAAAAAATTCAGATGCAATAATTTAAGAAATAAATTTGAAAGTTTTTGAATTTGACCATAACATAGCTTTTCTCCCCCAATTGCTATTAAAGTAGCTATATTTATTTTTATATGTTTTTATTTTTGTATATTTTATTTATATGCATGTTTTAAAATATGCAAGCTTTTCCTCCCCAATTGCTATTAAAGTAGTTATATTTATTCTTATATATTTTTATTTTATTTATATGTATATTTTAAAATATATATTTCACTAGATATTTTGGGTCTCCTTAAAATGGAGTGTCTGTATACTTTTTTTTTAATCAGTGATGGTCAAGCCAGGGATGAGATAAAATTGTTTCTTATGACTGATGTTTGGGTCTTTTCATAGTAGACATCAGCATGCTTCTAACTGAATTATAGATAGATTTGTCACTTAGTCAGCAAGCATTTATTAGGCATCTATTTAATGTACTAGGCACTGTGTTAAAGCAGTGAGAATACAAGGGGAGCATAAGAAGATCTCTCTAAGAGCTCACAGTCTCATGGAGGAGATTTGTCATTATTTTGGTAGAAGTTATACTGTTTGGGTTTTTTTTGTGATAAGAGGTCAATGTGATGCTAATATATAATTCTTATTTTTTTGTAAGCTTCTGTTTCTTACTTAGTATGTTTAACTTTTTATTTGTTTTACCACTAAAAAGTGAATCTGGTATTTGGGAGGGTTAATATAAAAAATGCTTCTCATCTATTGATTTAACTCCAGTGGTTCTTGGGTGGAGTTGGGGAGGAAGGGGTTAGGAATTGCTACACGGTTATTAATGGAAGGGTTAGGGAGGGGAGGAGATAGACCAGACTGGATTGCTATGAAATCATTGAACAAAGGAAAGAAATGAGAGAGGTCTAAGGACCTCCACAATATATGTAAGAAAGGAGTCTGTCTCTATAGCTGCTAAAAACATACTCAACACCCTACAAAGGTATTTAGCTCTTAACTACTATAAGAAGAATGGTTAATCACGTTTTTCAGCCATCCCCTGGAGTCTTTTCCTTTTGTTATTGACTATGTTGAAGTGCAAAGCAGTGGAATCTCCTGGTCAAAGAGTATGGGCGTTTTAGTCACTTAGCATTGTACCAATGCCTAGACTGATTCTCAGGTCCATAAACACTTTTAGTAGCGCGTGCATCTTTTCACAACTCTACTAATATCACCTATTCCTCTTTTGTTATCTTTGTCTATATGTTAGGTGGGAGGTGAAACCTCAGAGATGTTTTAATTAGCATCACTAATGAAGTGATGGAGCAATTTTTATATGGTTGTTAATAATTTGCAATTCTTCTTTTGAGAACCATTTGTTCATATCCTTTGACCAGTGACTTTGGGTCTTTTATATATTTGTGTCAATTCTCTGTATGTTTTACATATCAGATTCTACATGAGAGCTTTCTTACTTATTAGAATAAAACCTTTGGTTGAGAAGGTTTTGATTGAGTACCTCTTAGTTATAACCTTTCTTTGTACTGGCTTAGGATTTTTAGGGTCTCAGACAAAGAGAAAATTGAGAATTCTTTAGGATACTCCCCAGTAGTTTAGTTATCTCCTCAGTAGTTTAGTTATCATAAAATTGAAGTAGGAGTCATTTGTCAAATTTTTATTGAGTAGTACTTTATTAAAGATCATGTCTGAAATAAACTGCTAACTCTAAAGTTTACATTTGAGATCCCCTTCCAAGTTCTAATTATATCTTTTTTTTAAAAAAAAATCAGGCATTTTTTTCTCTTATCCCACCCCTCAATCTGATTATAATTTTACTATGTGTTTATTATGGGAAATAGGAATTTATTTTGAGTGTTACCAAGGTGGGCTTGATTGCTTCCTGACACTCCTTAGATCACAGAGCATCATGGTATAGAGGTGACCTTAAGTTCTAGAAAACCATGGAGCAATCTCTGGAGTATTTGACCATGCCGAAAACACTTTGAAGGTAGTACTGGCTACAAATACCATGTCTACTTTCAGAGAACCAGGCTGAGGTACAAAGAAGCATCACTAACAGTCTGATCACTTGGTGATGGCAACATCTAAAACAAAGAACAAATAAAATATGGCCTCCTTTCTTTGTGATCCTCTTCCATTTCTGCAGTAGTGGTGACAGAGTAGGAGAAAAGGGGGCAAAAAGGCACAGAGAATCCTCCAGCCTGAACTTAGCTATTGGTGCTATATATGTAGCATCCTCGTCTCACGACCAAAATATAGATATTCTATGGGAGGAATTAAGATATAAAAATCTTTATATTCTTACTGTAAATAAAAATATATGATGAAATAGATTGTTATATTCATTTTTCGTTATTGAAGAAGAACATGGCATCAGAGAAATGATGACATGACTTGCACTTGGCTTTGTTTTGAGTGAGGGAGGGCTGTGCAAAGTTAACAGCCTCACTTTCTCCTCCCCAGCCATCTGGATCCAGTGACCAGATATTCATCAGGATGACTGGAGACAGCCCAGGATGCACTGGAAGACCTTGGCCTTTTAGGCTAAGGCCTTTTCAGGTACTCACTTAGAGTGAGGCAATGCCCATTCAGCCTAATATAAATGCTTGTTGATTAAATGAAGTTCAATATCATGGAAGCAAGCAACAGGAAGAACAACAGTAGAGATAGCCAGAAGTCTGCAGGACCCCAAAGTAAAAATGAAGACTGGTGTAAAGTCTTTGTCTTAAAATGAATACATACAAATGCACAAAGTATGAGCTTGTTTTAAATGGTGAACTAGAAAATCTGAACACAAGAAGGCAAAACTGACTTCATGGCTATCGTAGAGATTTGGTACAATGGAACTCATGACTTTAGAATACAGATCTGAAAGGATGTGCTTTATTCAAAAAGAAGATGACAAGTAGAAGGTGAAGGGGAGTGGGAAATAACGACATTTTTTTTGTTGCTCAGTCATTTCAGTTGTGTCCAGCTCTTCAAAAGCATGGCACAATTTTCTAAGAATCAGGTCAGGAGCATTAAACCTCAAAATGAATTAAACATTCATGGGAAGCTAAGGACTGCAAAAAAATAGGTTTCTGTTTTTCTAAGAAGGGAAAAGGGCTATTATGGAATGATGAAAACTAACAATGAGAAGGCAGTGATGCTAAATGATTACTTTATTGATATCTAAGATAACTAAGAGTATAGGAAGAGAGTGTGGATCTGTTTTTGATGAGCAAAAGCCATTAAGCTCAGATGAGCTACATCCCAGAGTAATGGGGGGGAAAAAAAAGGTGGATGTGATAGCTCACTCACTATTTGTAAAGATAAACAGGAGATGAAGATGAAAAGAATATGTGTTGCAGATCTGAGGAAGAACAGACTTTGTTCTTATTTTTTAAAAATGGAGATGGCAAAATATAGGTCAAGAAGTTTGAATTTAGTACCTGTCCAAATTCTTGAAATAGAGATACAGCTAAATGGACAGCTTGCTCACAGGTTATCCTTGAAGGGACAAATAAAGCAGTTCATAGAGTCAGTTTTACCATGCATTCAGCGGCTAGAAAAACCAAAACTCAATAGGACATTTGTTCATCTGGTCTTGTAGATAAACATTTGCAAAAAAGAACACTATGAAGATAATTGTAGCTTATGCACTAATTTCTGTTATAAAGAATGAAGAGAAAAATTCTAGGAAGAATTTAAAATGAACACTTTTTTCTTTATAAAAAAAATTTGTTATATGGAATTGTTCTCTTGGAGGGGGAAAGATGTTGAGAGAAATTAGTGATATAAAAAGCAAAAGTTATCAATAAAAATATTTTTTAAGTCAGCATATTTTTCAATATTTGGAGACTGTGCCCACACTTCAATATGAAGGTATGTTGGAAAACTTGATTCAGGAGTAAGATATGAGTTCACAGGCTTGTAGATACACAGAAGTCTCATGCTTAATTATGAATATTTTCTTCAAGAAAAGAGACAGGAAGTACTCATCATGGCAAGTTCCAAATAGGGTCACAAAGAGTGAAACTGATTATATTTTAATAAATAGGGAACAACTGGCTACCTTTGTGCATCATTTATGAATCAGCTGCCTGTTTGCAGTCTCACCATCAACTTGTTACAGTAAAGATCAGAACCATTAAAGGAAAGATACAAGTGAGAAAACATGCTTATTCAACTGAGGCAAACCCAGTTTTAAAAAGCTACTGATAATGAAAAATTGGGAGCTGATAAAACATAACACTGACATTGTGTCACAATTTCCTAAGGCTATTTAACCTTTAGAAATCAATTGCCACACTAAAGAGACTTATAAAACGTTGTTGTTTGAGGAGAGAGGGCAAGCCAAGGGCAGCACTTTTAGACTATAAATTATAAAATCTTCCAGATAGGATAGATTTCAAGCTCCTTGAGAACAGGTTCTGTTTTGCTTCTGTCTTTATATTTCTAGCATCCAGCACAGTACTTGGCTCTTAATCCTTGTTTGTTGAATTTAACTGAGGAAAGTAGAATTTTCTGAATAATATCACTTTACAAAACAATGAGGACTAGGGAATAGGAGGGAAAACAAGTTTTCAGAGTACTTAGAGACTTATCTAAGCTCTAGCATCCTGAAGGTTTTTAACAGTGAAACTGGAGAAAGGAAACACAAGAAAAGATTGGTCAAATTTTTTTATTAGAAATTATATTCTCTGTCAATAACAGTGTAATCAATATATTTGGGCTTTACTATCACAAATCTTAATGTATTACATGAGGAAATAGAAATAGCACTAAAGAAATCAGTGTTGATAAGAACAGCTGAACCAGACCAGAGTACCCAGAAGAAGCCTGTGCTGGGAGTGACACTTGAAAGAGGGGAGAACACCAAGTGCTTGAAGGCTGGGGTAGAAGGATGTAGAATAAATACTGATATTTCTTAAGTCAGACAGTTATGAAAACCTTATTGATGGAAATACCAACTTTTACACTTAAAATCTTTAGGAGAGTGGTCTATTAGATTTTTTATGTGGTAACTGATGGCATAGAGTTCTGGAGTCAGGAAAAGCTGAGTTCGAGTGTAGCCTCATACACTTACTAGCTATGTTACCCTGAGCACATTACTTGTCTCAGTTTCCTCATCTGTAAAATGGGGTTAATAATAGTACCTATCTCCTAGGGATGTTGTAAGGATCAAATGATATAATATTCCTGTGTATAGTATGTATATTGTGTATATGGTGGCATTTTGTCTCCCCTGTTAGATTGCCAGCTCCTTGAGGACTGGGACTGTCTTTTGTCTCTTTTTGTATCCCCAGCACTTAGCACAGAACTTGACACATAGTAGGCACTATGTAAATGCTTATTCTTTTCCCCTTGTCTTCATAGGGGCATTGTTAAAGGTATGAGACAAAGGAATAAGATTTGTACAAATCATATTCTAAAGGAAATCATACCTTTTGTCACATAATTAACTAAAATGTAGAAAACACAATGTCCTCTCACGGTTATTTGTTGACTATTTTAAAAAAACATTTGATTTGGTAAAGACTCTAAGGCTTCTCCTCCATCAATGTGTTTCTCAGTATCTATCAGAATCACACATAATACCTGGAAGGATGTTAACAGAGATCATTTTGGTTTTTTTTTTATGAACCTCTGATTATTGATATCAAGCAAATGATAAAACAGTGAGAAATGTGTTCAGAGAGGTATTTGAACGTTTTTACTAGCATGGAATCTTAAAATGACAGAGGGATTCTTTGTGAAGTACTAAAGATAGGTCTATTACCATTTTGGCTGCTAGATGGCGGTGTGGATAAAGCACTGAATTTGGAGTGAGGCAGATGAGGTCAAATTCATTTTCTTTTTTTTTTTTTATTTTTTATTTTATTTTATTTTATTTTTTTTTTTTATTAATTTTTTTATTTTTTTAATGTTTAACAATCACTGCCATACAATTGCGATTTTATCCCTCCTCACCCACCCCCCACTACCTCCCTCCCTCCCCACAACTGCATACAATTCTGTATAGATTCTACATATACTTTCCTATTGAGTATATTTTCACTATCGTCATGCTATGTAGTCAGACTAAGATAAATGAAAGAAATCGTATAACAAATCAGAACATGATACACAAACAGATACACATACACAAACATGATCTGCTACATTATGTGAGTGACTTCCATATTTCTCTCTCTGAGTGTGGAAGGCTTTTTGCCTTGAGGTCCACCATTGGGATTTTTTTTTTTTTTTCAGAAGTTCTTGTGTTATTACAAAAGTCTAAGTCTACCAGAAAAAACTCTCACACACTGTGGTTATTGCTGTGCATAAAGTTCTCCTGGTTCTGCTCCTTTCACTCAGCATCAGGTCATATAAGTCCTTCCAGGCCTCTCTGAAGTCTTCTTGTTCATCATTTCTTATGGCACAATAGTACTCCATTACATTCATATACCATAATTTATTCAGCCATTCCCCAATTGATGGACATCCCCTTGACTTCCAGTTTTTGGCAACTACATAGAGTGCTGCTATAAATATTTTTGTACATGTGGGACCCTTTCCCATTTTTATGATCTCTTGGGGATATAGTCCTAGTAGCGATATTGCTGGGTCAAAGGGTATGCACATTTTTGTAGCCCTTTGGGCATAGTTCCAAATTGCTCTCCAGAATGGTTGGATGCGCTCACAGCTCCACCAACAATGAATTAGTGTTCCAACTCTCCCACATCCTCTCCAGCATTTATCATTTTCTTGTTCTGTCATGTTTGCCAATCTTATAGGTGTGATGTGGTACCTCAGAGTTGTTTTGATTTGCATCTCTCTAACCAATAGTGATTTAGAGCATTTTTTCATATGATTATAGATAGCTTTAATTTCTTCCTCTGAAAATTGCCTGTTCATATCCTTTGACCATTTATCAATTGGGGAATGACTTGTATGATTATACATTTGGGTCAGTTCTCTATATATTCTAGAAATGAGGCCTTTATCCCCGAGCTTAGCTGTAAAAATTTTTTCCCAATTTACTACATCCCTCCGGATTTTGGTTGCATTGGGTTTGGTTGTGCAAAAACTTCTCAGTTTAATGTACTCAAAGTTATCCATTTTGCATTTCATAATGCATTCTATCTCTTCTTTAGTAAAGAATTCTTCTCTTCTCCATAGATCTGATAAATACACTATTCCTTGCTTCTCCAGTTTATTCATGGTATCAATCTTTATACCTAAATCATGTACCCATTTGGACTTTATTCTTGTGTACGGTGTCAGGTATGGGTCTATGCCTAATTTCCGCCACACTGTTATCCAGTTTTCCCAGCAATTTTTGTCAAACAATGAGTTCTTATCCCAGAAGCTGGGGTCCTTGGGTTTATCAAACAGAAGGTTGCTATATTCCTTGCCTACTGCATCTTGAGTGCCAAGTCTATTCCACTTGTCTACCTCTCTGTTTCTTAGCCAATACCAAGTGGTTTTGATAATTGCTGCTTTATAGTACAGTTTAAGGTCTGGTAGCGCTAGGCCCAAATTCATTTTCCAAGGCTGTGTGATTCTGAGCAAGTCAATGAGCTTCTGCCTGCATCAGTTTCTTTATCTTTAAAATGGAGATAATGATAATACCTGCTTTTCAGGTTGTTATAAGGATAAGATGAGATAGTTTTTGGAAAGCACTTTGCAAATCTTAAAGTACTTTATAAATGTGTAGGGTGTGTTCAGGGAGGACCAGTACCTTTGGTGTGATGGCTGCTGAGCCCTTTTTGGGGCTTTTTCCACCTTTGATGTTCACCTATTCCACCTAACTCTCACCTGTGGTTCCAAGAAGCTGCAGCATGCACAGTGGCCACACCACGGTAAACCATTTCAGCAGACGGGCCAGACCAGGTTGAGAGTAACCAAGGGTTCTCAAACCCATTGGTGAATTAGGGGGGTGCCCACTCCAAGCATGTGAAGACTTCCCCTGGTGGAATGGGTGAATGAGAACAATTTGTTCCAATAGCCATGAAGGCAGATGAAGCAGGTGATGTGGAAGTGCTTAGAGCTTGGCTAGACACTGAAGGTGCCAACGTCTTCCACTGCATCCTGAGCTATGGCCAGCCATCTTGACTGTCCTGCCACTGGACTACAATGACTTTGAAGGAAAGAGTGAGACTGACAACTTCATGCAACTCTGCTGCAATTAAATCCAGTTTACGCACAAATCAAAAGACATCACCCATACCATTTCACTACTATGCCTCAAAGCCCTGTGGCAACAGGCAAGTGATGAAGCAGCAGGTGTGGATACACTAGGAGCTCTAGTCATAACCCTGCACACAGGTGGCTCGGGCCATAGGGTCATTTCTCACTGGAAGCAGCAATGGGACTCTGCAACTCCCTGGGTGTCTGAGCAGCCTGTTAAGCATCACACTGCTCACCTCGTGGTGTGAGGAAGGGGGCTAGAAAAGGTGCCCTAAACATTGTCTGCTTACTCAACCCTGGCCTGATTACCACAGCAGGCAGAGAATCCCATTATGCGGTCGAAACACAAAAAAAATGTACGCAAAAAAAAATCTGCTAAGATGATTCCACTCACCATCTGCACATGGAACATGCATACACTAATAGACAACACAAAATCCAGTAGACCTGAAAGAAGAACTGCCCTTGTTGCAAGAGAACTCAACAGGTATTGCATCCAAATAGCAGCCTTGAGTGAAACAAGGTTGGCAGATGAAGGCCAGCTTACTGAAGTTGGAGCTGGGTACACCTTTTTCTAGAGTGGGCACAGTGAAGGGGAGTACCATGAAGCTGGCATGGGTTTTGCAATCAAAAGTAATCTAATCAGCAAGCTGGTATGCCTGCCAAAAGAACAGGTTTATGACAATGCTATTGCCACTCACAGGAAAAGTCCATGCCACCATCATCAGTGCCTTTGCTCCCACCATGACAAACCCTGATGAAATCAAAGAAAAATTTTATGAAGACCTAGAGACCTTTATCATCAATGTGCCAAAAGAGGACAAGCTTATAATTCCGGGCAACTTTAATGCTAGAGTAGGCACAGACTACCAGACTTGGTAGGGAGTCCTAGGGAGGAATGGAATTGGAAACAGCAACAGCAATGGTCATTTACTGCTGAAGACTTGTGCATCACATGACCTTATCACCAACACTGTTTTCCATTTACCTAAATGCAATAAAACTTCACGGATGCACCCTCACAGGAAACATTGGCAACTAATAGACTATGTGATTGTAAGGAGAAGAGACAGACAAGATGTGAGAGTGACAAAGGCAATGTGTGGTACAGCGAGCTGGACTGATCATAGACCTATCCTTTCCACGCTAAATATTCTCATTCATCAAAAGTGCTGCCCCCCAGGATAGGATGGAGGAAAATATAGTTAGTCTTACACAACACAACTATTATGGAAGTCATTTGCAAAACTACACAGATATGGCCTATATTAAATTGCTTGCCTTCCAAAGGGAATGGGTGGGGAGGGAGGAATGAAGAGAAATTGGAACTCAAAGTATTAGGAACAACTGTCGAGTACTGTACAAGAAATACAGGTAAAGGGGTATAGAAAGTTATCTGGCCCTACAGGACAAAAGAGAAGATGGGGACAAGGGAAGAGAGGGATGATAGAAGAGAGGGCAGATTGGTGATAGGGGCAATCAGAATGCTCGGTGTTTTGGGGTGGGGGAGGGGACAAATGGTGAGAAAATTTGGAACCCAAAATTTTGTGAAAATGAATGTTAAAAGTTAAATAAATTAATTTAAAAAAAGAAAAAGAAAAAATATTTTAAAAAAAAGTGCTGCCCCCAAGGCAAAATGACTACCAGAAGAACTAATGTCAACAAATTAGAGCTATTCTCTGAGCATGAGCAGTTTGTTGCTGACTTGGAGGAAAAGCTGAGCCAACACACAGTTGGCAACAGTAGAGCAGAAAAGGGTTGGGCAGCTTTCAGAGATTTGATATACAGCACTGCATTTGCTCATCTGGGTCAGAACACTGACAAACACCAAGACTGGTTTGAAATTCAGAAACTGCTAAATGAAAAATGTGAACTCCACAGGATTTACCAGCAGGATAGTTCATCCACCTCTAAGAAGGTACCATTTAATTCCATCAAAAGCAAATTACAAGCAAAGCTTAGAGAGATGCAGGATTCCTGACTCAGAAAGAAGGTGGATGAAATTCAGTTTTATACTGATAGTAACAATCCAAAGGGCTTTTATGATTCCCCAAAAGCTATTTATGGCCCAAAAACCTATGGTGCATCACAACTACTCAGTGCTGATGGAGCCACATTGATTAGTGATATGGACATGATCCTAGAGAGATGGGCTGAACACTTCCATAGTGATCCCAACAGACCATCATCAATCATTGCTGAGGTCATTGCCCATTTACCTTAGGTTGAAGTCAATGCCTCCTTAGCTGAACTTCCAATTGAAGAAGAGGTTTTGAGGGCCATTAGGCTCTTTTCATGTGGCAAACCTGAGTGTGCATTTTATTCCTTCCTTTAGTTGAATGTGATGAGAGTAAGCTTCATGTTTTTTTTCTCTCACCTTCCCTCTTTCTCCCTCCACTGAAAAGTCTTTTACTTGCCTCTTTTCTGAGAGATAATTTGCCCCATTCCATTTCTCCCTTTCTCCTCCCAATATATTTCTCTCTCACTGCTTAATTTCATTTTTTAAAGATATGATCACATCTCATTCAATTCACCCTGTGCTCTACCTCTCTCTCTCTCTCTCTCTCTCTCTCTCTCTCTCTCTCTGTGTCTTTGTGTGCGTGTGTGTGTATGTATTCCCACCAACTACCCAGATACTGAAAAAAGTTTCAAGAGTTACAAATACCAACTTTTCATGTAGGAATGTAAATAGTTCAACTCTAGTAAGTCCCTTATGATTTCTCTTTGCTGTTTATCCCCTCATGCTTCTCCTGATTCCTGTGTTTGAAGGTCAAATTTTCTCTTTAACTCTGGTCTTTTCATCAAGAATGTTTGAAAGTCCTCTATTTCATTTAAAGACCATTTTTTCCCCTGAAGTATTATACTCAGTTTTGCTGGGTAGGTGATTCTTGATTTTAGTCCTAGTTCCTTTGACCTCTGGAATATCATATTCCACGCCTTTCGATCCCTTAATGTAGAAGCTGCTAGGTCTTATATTATCCTCATGGTATTTCCACAGTACCTGAATTGTTTCTTTCTAGCTGCTTGCAATATTTTCTCCTTGACCTGGCAACTCTGGAATTTGGCCACAATGTTCCTAGGAGTTTCTCTTTTTGGATCTCTTTTAGGAGGTGATCAGTGGATTCCTTCAATATTTATTTTGCCCCCTAGTTCTAGAATGTCAGGGCAGTTTTGCTTTCCTGAGGATCACCTGGCAGGATAAGGTACCAGACACTGAGGTCCTTGCTCGAGCTGAACTGCCAAGTATTCAAACTATGCTTCAGAGAGCGCAACTCTGATGGGCTGACCAAGTTGTTTGAATGCAAAATGCATGCTTGCCAAAAATACTATTTTATGGAAAACTTTTCATGGGGCAGGTGATCACATGGTGGCCAGTAGACACTCTCAAGGTCTCTCTCAAGAACTTTGGAGTTGACTGTGCAACATGGGAGATACTGGCACAGGACTGCTCAGCATGGTGTGCCCACATCAGAAAGGGTGCTGTGCTCTTTGAGCAAAGCAGATTTGAGACAGCACGGAGTAAACGCAGGATGCGCAAATTTGGGATATCCACCCCAAATATTCATACAGACTCTCTGTGCCCAACCTGTGGTAGACCATTCCGAGCTTGTATTGATCTGATCATCCACAGTCTGACACACTGAAATTTCACTCTTTTGTGGTGATGCCATTTTGGTCCTCTTCGAAGATGAAAGGCAGCAACTTTATAAATGCTAGTTATTACTTACATATGTTGTGTTGATTGCCTCATGCCTTGGAATGTTTGCAGAGCTTCCTCATGAGAACTGTAATTACTCCAAAAACATTGTCCTAGCAGCATAGGAGAAAAAAACAACAGAGGAAGTATGCTGCTTACCTGGTCTTCAATGGATAGCCAATCCTTTTTTATTGTTCAGTTGTTTTGATCACATCTGACTCTTCGTGACCCCATCTGGGGTTTTCTTGGCAAAGATACTGGAGTGGTTTGCCATTTCCTTCTTCAGCTCATTTTACAAATGATTAAGTGACTTGCCCAGGGTCTCACAGCTAGTAAGTGTCCAAGGCTTGAGCCATCTAGATGCCTTAGCCAATCCTTCGATCCCTTTTATTAGGGAATATGTTACATAGTACATATATGTATATATGCAAAGACCTTTTCAATCTTTGATGGACAGTCAGCTGGTCATGGATTTGAACAGAAGAAGGAAAGTGGGTTGTCTTGCCTTTGGTGAACTCTGCAGTGCTTTTGATGACCTCAAACTTTCTGAAACAAAGGGTCATCTTTTTAATATTGGTATTTTTATGTTGATACTATGTCAAAGTCATGGAACCAGCATCATGTCTTTAGAATTAAAGTTATGGTCACACAAAAGGCAATGGAAAAGCATGTCATGGGCATGACCAAGTTATAACATGCTACCAACAAAGAATTTTTCAGGGAAAGCAACATTAAAAGTGTCATCAGAGAGTTAAATGACCAGAAGAGAAGCTAGGCCAGTCATGTTGTAGAGTGAATGATAACTGATGGATAATTTATGTTTGCTGTCCAGGCAATGTCAAGAGATCTAGAGGAAGTCCCTAAGTGCACTGAGTAGATTTCCTATGGATAATTCATGGGGAAAGATAGAATAGCAGCACAAGGCTAGTAATCATGAATGAGTTGTTTGCTATACCACTGGAAGAAGTACCCACATTGATGAAGTCACAGATTCAAATTATCAGAGCATGTTCCATAAAAAGGTATTAAGAAATCTTTCCTTTAGCTTCCAAATCCATGTGTACTTCTGTTGTAGATAAGAGAAATCTTTTTTAATTCCCTCTGGTTAGAGGTCTTACATCAAGCCCAGATATAAGGATAATAGAAGATATAGGCCAAAAGTTTAAAGTTAATGATTAAAATTTGACAGGTATTGTTGTTAGCTAGCAAAGGTTTTTGGTGCAAATTATTCTCTGCATTTTAATCATATTGGAGGGCATAAGGGGCAGCTAAGTGGCACAGTGGATAGGTAATCCTGCCTGGAGTCAGGAAGATCTGAGTTCAAATTTAGCCTCATATACTTAATAGCTGTGTGACTTTGGATAAATCATTTAGCCATGTTTGCCTCAGTTTCCTCATCTGCACAAGGAGCAGGAGAAGGAAATGAAAAACCACTCCAGTACTTTTACTAAGAAAAGCCCAAAAGGGGTTATGAAAAGTTGGACACAACTGAAATAATTAAACAACAGAAAGGTACTGATAAACAAATGTATCTTGTCTCAGAAGTTAACTGATTCCCCTAATTTCTTGCTAGGGACTTTGTTTAGGGCTACAGATCCTTTTAGTGTACTGCTCTGAGGAGTAATGCGGTATCCATGCCTCTTTGTAGAATGTCTGCTGAGAAAAAAAATCACTCTTCAGTGTTTTTCTAATAGTGCTTTTCTTCATCATTTTGTTACTATGTTTGTGGTGAAAACATTCAATAATCCTGGTAAATCTGGAGTGATTTGCTTGACTAGATCTAGGGGAGTATTTATCAAATTCAGCTTTGTAAGTTTTTTTGAGATGGTTAGGTGGGGGAACAGGAAATCAATTTATTTTAAAGGTAAGTTTATTTTATGCCTTTTATTTTTACATCACATTCATTTCCAGATCTAGCTCCCTCAACTCACCTTGAAACCTTTTCTTGTAACAGAGAAAAAAATGAATTAAACCAAAACAAACTGTACAGAACATTCTATCCTCATATTGTCCCACTTATCAAATGCAGATTATCCAAATAAGATTCTTTCAGTTCTGAAGGACTTATGATAAAAATGCTCTCCACCTGCAGAGAAAGAACTAATGGAGTCTGAATGCAGATTAAAGCACACTTTAAAAAACTTTATTATTTTTTTAAATTTTAGACTCAAACACCAGAATTCAAATACAGAATAGAGAAAAGAAAAGCACCATCAACTTAAATACAAAGTAAGAAAAGAAAAAAAAGCATGTCGTGTACAGCAGAACATGAGAGGATTCAAAATACATAGCAATAAATTTTCATTTCAAGAAAGCCTGAATGATAAATACAGTTGTGTTGAGAGCTGTCCATCTTTTCTTTGCCTCATTGTAAGTTTTCTTTTGTTGTCTGTTGTACACTTTTTACTTTGTTCTTTTTTCCCCTCTTCCACTGTCCCCCCAAAAGACTATAATTAAGTGTGAATATATTTATAGACATGGATATATGCATACACATATGCATATAATACACCTACACATATATATATACTTACATACATATACACAAACATGCATATGTACATATATAGACATATACTTTCCCTAACAAATTCTATACTTAACCTTTGTTTTTATGTTTGTGGGTATTTCTTACTTCCTATCTCTCCTGACTCATGTAGTTTATTTCTACCTGCTACCTTGCCCTCCTATTACTTGGTTTACCCCTCCTCCAAACATTCCTTCCCTATCCTTCTGTTCCCATAAATCTAAACACCCTTCTATACACCACCTTAACCTATTCCCTTACCCTTCCCTGCAGAGATCCTTCTCTTAGTATCTCTCCCCTCCCCATTCCCTTACCATTTTATTTCTTCTGAATTTAGAAGACTTTTATACTCTTCTAAATATATATGTATTGTTCCCTCTTGAAATATTCCTGTTGAAAGTAGGTTACGGGAACTCCCAGCCCTCCTCCCCCATCTAATTCGTCTGTGTCAGTTCTTCCTTTTAAGATTAATTAATACGATAGTTTCTCTTTTTAACTGTTTCTAGATAGTTTTACTTTTTAAAGTCATATCATACTCAGGTCTACCCCAATCTTTCTTACACACTACCCAATTGCTAATGGCAGTCTTGGATACATGTTTTACATTTTACATACATAAAAGGTAAATGGTCTGCCTTTATTGAATCCCTTGTAATCAGTCTTCGGTATGTACCTTATGTTTCTCTTGACTCTTGCATGTCAAATCCTCTATTCCTTTTTTTTAAAACAAAGTCCTGAAAGTCTGACAGTTGATCAGATGTCCATTTTTTTCATTCAGAACTGTGCTTAACTTTGCTGGGTATGATATTTTTGCCAGAACCCCAGTTCTTTTGCTCTTGAATATAGAGCATTCCAAGACCTGTGGTCCTTTAGTATCTCCACTGCTAGGTCTTGTGAGATTCTAATTGTGGCACTGTCATATTTAAATTGGTTTTTTTCTTGTTGCTCTTACTATTTTATCCTCTAGCTGGGGGTTCCGGAAATTAACTATAATATTCCAATGAATTTTCCTCAGAGGATCTCTTTCAAGTGGTGCTTAATGGATTTTTTTTTATTTCTACTTTCCCCCTTTGTTCTAAGGCTTCAGGACAATTTTCTTTAATTATTTCTTGTTTTATTATATCAAGATACTTTTTTTGATCATAGCTTTCAGGTAGTCTGATTATTCTTTTGTTTTCTCTTCTTGATCTGTTCTTCAGATCACTTGTTTTTCTTATAAGATGTTTCACTTTCCCTTCTATTTTTTCATTCTTTATATTTTGTTTTATTATTTCTTGCTATCTTATAACTCCACTGGCTTCCCCTTGCCCAATTGTAATTTTCAGGGTGTCATTTTCTTCCTTAAGATTCTGAACCTCGTTTCTAATTGGTTGGCTTTCTTTTCATAATCTTGTTTTTCGTGCATTGTTCTTACCTTTTTGTTGTTTGTTTTTCCTCCATCTCTTTCATTTGATTTTTAAAGTCTTTTTTAAGTTCTTGTATAAATTCTTTTTGGGCAGGTGAGCATTTGATATTAATCTTTGGGATAGAAGAGGAGTTCTTTGATTCAATATCTTCTTCTGAAGATGAACCCCAGTCTTCTCTATTCCCACAATAACTTTCTATGGTTGGATTCTTTCTCCTTTGCTGGTGCATTTTTTTGTAGTAATAGCTTAATTTTTGTATTCACCTCTAGTGCTGGAGTATGGGGGTTGGTGCCTCTGGCCTCAGATCTTCAGTTCTCCCCCCTAGCTTGGAACCAAAGCCAAACCTCCAGCCTCCTCTAAGGGCCCACAGCCAGGGGCATCTGGCCCCACTGCTTCTGCACTCACTGGAAGTGTGCTGGTTCCTTCTCACAGTTGCTGCGATTCACAGCACAACTGGGTCTGGTTTCCTTGTCAGCAGAGAACATCTTCCCCTGCTCAGTCTTCCCTGGGTCAGACCCCAACTCCTCTTACTATCCCTGGGATAAAAGTTCCTGTGGCCAGGGCTCAGGCAGCTTCCCAACTCAGCTAACCCCAGGGCTTGCAGCTTCTTGTTTCAGCGGACCTAGCCTGGAGATGTTTACTCCTCATAGAGACCAAACCTCATTGGGGATTTTCCTTCAGATCTCAGATTGTAACAGAAGGATACATGTTGTGCCTTATTCTTACTTATTTCTAACTGACTCAACCATTTTATTCCCCTCAAAGTGCTATTTAATCTCTTTTGTGGGGGGGGATCTTGAGAGTTTGGAATGTTCTGACCTACTCTGCCATCTTCCCAGAATCCTCTCTATTATTCTTGATTTTTTTTTTTTTAGTCCAAGTATACTTTTGCAACATGACAAATATGGAAATGTTTTGCATGACTGCACATGTATAATCTATATTGAATTGCTTGCCTTCTCAAGGTGGAGAAGGGAGGAAAAGAATATAGAAGTCATTTTTTTTCAAATGAATGTAAAAAAATTTTTGTTTAGATGTAATTGAGAAAATAAAATATAAATAAATAAAGGTTTTTAAAGATAGGCTAATAACTTCTGATGACAGAGCTGGAGTTATGAAGAATTAAAATAACTTTTTAAAGAAAGGCAGTTGAAAACCTTAATAGAAACAAAAAGTTTGGAAAAATAAGAGAATTTAGGATAAAGAAGAGTAGAGGAAGGGGCTAGAGTAATTAGCCAGACTTAAAAGCATTAGTTAAAAATTAATCTAAAAATATTTACATACTGTATGATACATGTTGTTTCATTTGATCCTCACAACTGTGGGAGCAGGTGCTGTTGTAATCTTCACTTTATAAATGAGGAAACAGAAGCCAAGGTGCCCAGGGTCACACAGCTAGTCAGTGTCTGAGGGAGGGTTTGAATTGAGTTCAAATCCAGTACTATATTCAGTTCACTGTACCGATTAGTTATGTAAAGGAAAAAAGAGAAGAGAGAAACAGAGGATATTCATATCTATGAGAGGGTAACTTGATTCCATCTACATGCCTGCTTCATTCCACCTTGCTACTTAAACTATTGGGTTTTTTCTTCCTACCCCCACTAAATGAAGTAAGAGTGTCAGTAGAAAGGTTAATCAGAGTCCAGGGGACACCAATTAAGTGACCTGGTTAAATGATAATAAGGAGAGCATTTTCAAATTGGAACCCGGACAGGAAAAAACACAGGTACCCCACAGAGGGAGGGAGTACCTGTTGGCATGATGGGGAAAGTAGGATAGCCTTTCAGAAAAGGGCAATGAGTCCAAGTCAGGTGACCCCCAAAAAAGGGATGTAATCAAGAAATACCTGGAAAAGATTATTTAATGCTTTAACTGTTTGCCAAGAAAAATAAAATAGAAGCTTTCTACTTGTAACCTTATTCTGAAATTCTCTCACATTGTAATAAAGATTAATTAAGTACTAGCATAATCTGACAATACAGTACATGCAATAAGGGAGAGGATCTTCCTATGAAAATAGTGAAGGATCTTTGGAGGAGAATGTTCCCTTGTGATTGCAGCCAGAAACTAATGAAGACAGGCAATGGGAGGAACTTTGCACTTGCTGCCTTATGATTAATCATTCAACAGAATTTATATTTTACATATTATAATTTATTATACATACCTGCTGTTTGTACAGTGGAAATAACATCAACTTTGTAGCTCAAGGATTTGGATTCAGATTTCACCTCTAGTGTTTACTACTGGGGTAGACCTTTTTGACTTCAGTTTCCTCATTTTTAAAAATATATTCATTTTATTTATTTTTAGTGCTCTCCAATCACTACCATAAAACTTATATTTTTCCCCCCTACCTACCCCCCACCAACTCCCTCCCTCCCCAAGATGGCATACAATTCTATATAGGATCTACACATACGTTCCTATTGAATACATTTTCATTATAGTCATGCTGTGTAGAACTAAAATAGATGGGAAAAATCATATAACAAACCAAAACATAATACACACACACACACACACACACACACACACACACACACACAAGTGATCTGCTATATTCTGTGATTGAATTCCATAGTTCTTTCTCTGAATGTGGAAGGCATTTTGCCTTAGAAGACCATTGGGAATTATTTTTTTTTTTAATGTCCTTGCATTGCTATGAAGATCCAAGTCTACCAGAAAAAAACTCTCACACACGGTGGTCATTGCTGTGCACAGAGTTCTCCTGGTTCTTCTCCTTTCGCTCAGCAAAAGTTCATATAAGTCTTTCCAGGCCTCTCTGAAGTCTTCTTGTTCATCATTTCTTATGGCATAATAGTACTCCATTGCATTCATATACCATAATTTATTCAGCCATTCCCCAATTGATGGACATCCCCTTGATTTCCAGTTTTTGGCCACCACAAAGAGTGCTGCTATAAATATTTTTGTACATGTGGGACCCTTTCCCATTTTTATGATCTCTTGGGGATACAGTCCTAGTAGCAATATTGCTGGGTCAAAGGGTTTGCACATTTTTGTAGCCCTGTGGGCATAGTTCCAAACCACTCTCCAGAATGGTTGGATGAGCTCACAGCTCCACCAACAATGAATTAGTGTTCCAACTCTCCCAGATCCTCTCCAACATTTATTATTTTCTTGTTCTGTCATGTTTGCCAATCTAATCAGGGTGATATAGTACCTCAGAGTTGTTTTGATTTGCATCTCTCTAATCAAAAGTGATTTAGAGCATTTTTTCATATGATTATAGATATCTTTAATTTCTTCCTCTGAAAATTGCCTGTTCATATCCTTGGCCATTTATCAATTGGGTAGTTTCCTCATTTTTAAAAAGGATCCCCATCTGGCTCTTAATCTCTGACCCCATGTATGATTGAGATACAAATACAAAAGTGATATAGTCCCTAAAAGGACTTTATATTCTATGTATTTTAACTGCAATTGCATTACATTTTATCCTGTGAATAAAATAATAATAGCTGATATTTTTCTTTGTGAGGAATGGGCAAGGAGATGACAGTTTAAATATGTAGAAAAACTTAACTGTTGTTATTTTAAATAGCGACTACTGTATAATAGTGAGTGTCAATTTGGGGGAAAAATAACCACTGACTAAGGCGATATTAAGGTGAAAGACTGTGGAATTAACTCAAGATAAGAGCAGGTTTGAAATCAGGGGTTAAGGGTGTATAATCTTTGCTAGAGTATTACATTTAGTTCTGGACATCTCTTTTAAGAAATAAGACATTGAAAAATTGGATCATTTCTAGAGGATGACCAAAATGGTTAAAGATTTAAAGACCACATTATCTTAAGAATGGTTAGACGAATAAGAAAATATTTAACCTAGAAAAGAGAAGATACAGGGTGGGGAGTAGGGCATAGAGGAAGGAAAGAAAATGGTAGTTCCCTTGAAATATCTGAAAGACTGGAATCTAGAAGAACTTGACTTCCTGTTTCTATTCCAGGGTAGAACAAGGACCAGTAATTGTGTGTTACAGAGAGGTAAATTTTATACTACATAAGGAGGGGCTCTCCATCCATTAGAACTGACTAGAAGAGTCGCACACTGGTAATAACAATAGTAGTAGCGGTTAGCATTTATATAGCCATTGAATAAGAGCTTACCATCTCATTTTATCCCCACAGCTCTGGGATATTGATGCTGTTGTTATCTCAGTTTTACAGATGAGGAAATTGAGGTAGACAGCAATTAACTGACAAAAAGATCAAGCAGCTAAGAAGTATCCAAGGCTGAATTTGAACTCAGGTTGTCCTGACTCCAGGCCCATAGGTCTTAACATTTTCTACCTACAGTATATTTTAAGAGTAGCTTGATATTCTTGTATTTGGAATCCCATTCACCTTTAAACATTATTGCTTGGCAAGAGTGCAGTGATTTTCAAAGGCAACATTTTGTTTTGATGAGGGCTGGAAGGGTGGTGATGAGACCCCCACAAAGACCAAGGTACCAGGGGCAAGCCTTCTGGAAGGAATTCATGGACTCAAGCATTATTGAGGTCAAGGTAAAGATTTATTACGCTTTTCAGTGGGCAAGAGTTCTTAGGGAACTTGCAACCTTAGAAGGGTATAGGTAAAGTTTATATAGGCTATTCCACAGTAAAGCCTGAGCCAAATATGCTAACTAGGTGTTTTGGGGTGGGATTAGGGAGTCGTTAAGGAGTGGTCAGTTCTTAAAAAAACATGTACTTTTTGTATCTACTGTGCAGGTATTTTACCCAAAATTCATCAGGAAACAGCTCAAGGGGAGGCTACCTGGAGGTGTGGTTTTAGGCCTGAAATGTCACTAAGTCAACTAGCAGTCAGAGCTAGCTCAGAAATACCAGGTTGCTTTCATCAATGTTTTGTTAGGCAAGATAAATCTAAGGGAGTATATATATATGTCTAAGTCTAGGATACATATGATTGGTCAGTGAGTAGTAAATGTCATTATGACTTAGTACACAGCCTGTTCAGCCAGTACACAGTTGGATTAGACTAATAAGTTCTGTAGATGCAGCATAGTAGGAAGGGAGATAATGGTTGCTAGGGCTGGCTGTGCCCTTGGGCTGGGGAGAAACTGCCTGGGATAGTGTTTTGAGGCTAGGGAGAAATGTGATTTTTAAAGAGAAATGTGATTTTAAAATTGGGGCCCAAGCACATGCACCCAAGCACTCCATCAGTTAATATTTCTGAAAAGGAAATCATACCTTACCTTTGTACAGGACTTTTACAATTTACAAAGCATTTTTCCTTTCCTAATTGGATTCGTGCAACACCTTGAAATGAACAAATTAATACCATTTTGTAGCTAAGGAAATTTATGCAGGCTCAAAGAGAAGTTAATTTATTTGCAGCTTGGACTAAAAACAGGTATTTCTGCTTCTAGCCACTGAACTGTCATACCTGGGATACTGTTGTGATGTACTGTGTTCTCTAGAGAGCATTGTCAAAAAATATTTTGTCATTTTTTTAACTAATTATTTTAAAATACCTCAGATCTTTCTTAACATTTATGTTCTTTTCTAAGTAGCTTATTCAAAATAAAAGCACATTTAATTTGTGGTTTGAACTTGTAGTTGTAGGAAGAGGTACAGGACAAGGACGAGGATGTGGTGGAGGAAGACCCAGGTCCATGTAGATAACTTTTCCTTGGAATATAGCTGATGTGTATTGGGATGTTGGGATGTTGAGATTTTTAAAAATAAATTTTATTTATGAAATTTTAAATAAATATACAGATAGTAAAATACTATCTATATCACAGTTAAGTTTTTAATGACCATGTTATTTTGATATGTGCAACAATAAATTAATAATAGGTAAAATATGATTATTATTGTTTTATGGGCTGCCGGTTCACGACACCCAGTTCCTGTGGTCTTTTGTTTATCTCATTTTTTTATACAGGGATTTATTCATTTTTTGCATTCTAGAGTTCTGTTTATTTAACCCTACCACTGTTTTCTACCAAATATTCTTCTCAGCTTCCTGTTTCTCTTAATATTTAGATTTTTTTCTGAAAAACATTAATGTTCCAATGGTGTGAAAAATTGAGTCCAGTCCTAAAATCATTACTACATGGTAGAACCTTACAATTGCTTTGACTTCCCTTCCTTTGTCAGAGGGTATAAGCTCTTAGTTTTAAAGAAGAGGTTGGTAGCAATGTAAAGTGTTCTTTTCTCCTATTAAAACTAATGATTGGTGATGCTTTTATATTAAAACAAAATAGTTTGGGGAATTATTATTTTCAGGTCATTCATGTTAGGTCAAATTCTCAGAATGTCTATCTGAAGCATTTGTTGAATGCCCTTTTTTATCCATTAAGTTTGAATGTTACTCTAGGAATTAAATTATCTTAACAGTAATTTTCAATTACACCTCTTCAGAAATGTGTTTCTCATTAAAGATCCATTGAGCAAAACCTTATGGGATTCAGCCTTCTTAATTAATGACACATTGCCTCTCAAGTTATTTTGAATTCAATAAATATCAACTCATATATTTCTGTTTTCTTTATGAGAGTCTATAAGCCTCTTAAAAAGTGTCACCTAATCTTCAAACTTTTAAAAAATCATTTGATCATACACTTTTTGAAATAGCTTCTTTAACAGCTCTTAATTTTATTCATTTCAGAAACACAAAAGTGTGAAACTAAGGGAAAAGATATTTTCCTATCCTAAATACTATGTATTTTGTAAGGAAATATTGACTATATTTAATTATTAGCTATGTTGTTATTATTAACTATATTACTATTCATTGTATTATTAGCTATATTAACAGTGTTTCCAAAAGTTTGATTAGGAACATGACATTGACCAAAGTGACTGCCCATTAGCAAATTATTAATCACTGCAAATGTAATGGAGAATTTTTTGCACAGAGTATTAGTATTAATTTCTAAATTATAGAAAGGTAACACAATTCAAGAATATTCCCTTCTGAAGATATAAACTGCCAAGTCTCAATTATATTTCCAATAGTAGTCTCAGTTTTTTTAAAGAAACTTGATGGTTTAGAAAAATGACCTAATCTCTTTCTTACAGGCTAGGCATGGACAGAAAAAAAAACTACTTAGGGTCCCATGAATTCAGAAGGCTATAACTTGGTTTAAGAACCAAGTAGAAGGAAGTCCCAAATGTGGCTTATCTATGTAGCTGATGGCAAATGTATCTATATGCCCTGTGAAGCACAGAATGGGCTAATACTTGGACCCAAAATTTTCTAGGTTAGATCTGGTAACATTCTAGGTACACTCAGACTTTTTTTTTAAACCAAAGCTTCTCATACTCTTATAAAACAAATATTAAATAATTTGTCAGTCAAGTTCTATGTGTGTTATCTGTCTTTATACACACTTATGTATACATTACAAACATCTAAGATATATATATACACACATACACATAGATGTACATGTGTATATAGCTCAGATACTTCAGTATACATATATACTTCAATAACACATATCTATATCTGTATGTATGTAGATATTAATAACTTTAGGGGTTAAAACTCCACTAAGACTTTTGGGACATTCTGTATAATGGCTACCAAGAACTGCTCTGATACTACAATATGGTGTAGAGGTAGCTGTAGTTTCTCAAAGTCTTTGCCAGCAGACCTCAAGCTTAGACAGGGTCTCCTATCAGAAAGTCCAGAAAGTATGGTCCTACCAGTAGCCTAAAAGTCTAGCTAAATACTGAAAACTGGCCACTAGTGATAAATTCTTTGGCCACACCCTTCTACTTCTGCATTGGTGGTGGCAGAGTATTAGAAAAGTTGGCAGAAGGTACTGAGAATTACATTGTTTTAAATATTCTATATGTTTTAACTTAGCTGTTCATCTAAATGTGAGATCCTTGTCCTTTGACTAACAAAAGAACTAAATACCAAAGGAACTGAATCACATCAGTCTTGATATTTTTACTATAAACTAAACTGGAAGGCAAAAGAAAGGTATAACTGGAGGAGAAGGTTCAAAAACTCACTGAAAAAAAATAATTCATTGAAAGAGAGAATTGAGTCCAGGGAAACAAATGACTGCGAGTTAAACCAAGAAGTTAGTAAACAAAACCAAAAATTTGAAAAAAATAGAAGATAAGGTGAAACAACTCATTGGAAAAACAACTGACCTGGAAAACAGATCCAGGAGAAATAATTTAAAAATTATTGGGCTACCTGAAAGCCATGATCAAAAAAAGAGCTTAGACATTATCTTCCATGAAATTATCAAGGAAAACTGCCCTGATGTTATAGAATCAGAGGGCAAAATGGATATTGAAAGAATTATCGATCACCTCCTGAAAGAAACCCAAACGGAGAAACTCCTAGGAATATTGTGGCCAAATTTCAGAGTTCCCAGATCAAGGAGAAAATACTGCAAGCAGCTAGAAAGAGACAATTTAAGTACTGTGGAAATACAATCAGGATAACACAGGATCTGGCAGCTTCAACATTAAGCGATCGAAGGGCTTGGAGTGGGATATTTCAGAAGTCAAAGGAACTGGGATTGAAACCAAGAATCACCTACCCAGTAAATCTGAATATAATACTTCAAGGGAAAAAATGGTCATTCAGTGATATAAACAACTTTCAAGATTTCATGTTGAGGAAAAGACCAGATCTGTATTTAAAAATTTGACTTCCCAAGACTAGAATCAAGAGAAGCATGAAAAGGTAAACTGAAATGAAAAATCATAAAAGACTCTCTAAAGCTGAACTGTTTATATTACTACATGGAAAGAAAATATTTTTAACTCTTGAATCTTTTCTCAGTATTTGGGTAGTTGGAGAGATTGTGCATACACACACACACATACACAGTACAGGGTGTGTTATATCAGAAGAGATGATATATACACACACACACAATAAAATAAAATAAAAATTAAGGGGTGAAGGAGGAAAATTCTGGGAAGAGAAAGGGAATAATGGAATGGGGCAGACTGTAACTCATAAAAGAGATAAGAAAAATCTTATTCAATGGAGGAGATAAGGGAGAGGGGGAAAATAAAGCCACTCTCCCCATGTGTGGCTGAAGGAGGGAATAACATGGTCACTAAATTTGGTATGAAAATTTATATACACCACAGGAAAGTAGGAGAGGAGGTGAGAAGTGCAGTGAGGGGAATGTTAGAAGGGAGGACAATGGGAGAAGGGAGTCACTAGAAATAAACACTTTCGAGAAGGGACAAGGTCAATTGTAGGGGAAAAATAAGGAGGGATAGGGTAGGTCAGAGGGCAATATAATTAGTATTACACAGTGATAACTATGGAAGTCTTTTGCAAAACAACACATATTTAGTGTGGATTGAATTGCTTCCCTTCTCAGTGGGGCTGGGGGTGGAGGGGAGGGAGAGAAGTTGGAATTCAAAGTATTAGAAATGAATGTTGAGAATTTTTATTGCATATAATCGGGAAATAAGAACTACAGGGAATGGGGTATGGAAATTTATCTTGCCCTGCAAGAAAAGAAAGAAGGGGATGGAAGAGGGGTGGGGTGTGATGGAGGGGAGGGTACATGGAGGGAAGGAGTAATCAGAATACAAAGTATTAGGAAGCGGGGAGAGGGGAGTGATGGGGAGAAAAATTGGAGATGTTACAAAGTGAGGTAAAAGCAATTAGTATTAATAGACTGAATTAATTACTGAGAATAAATCAATGACATCTTTAGTTTGGAGAAAAGAATTTCAGTCTAAATTTTCTAGAGGGAGGTAGCCTCAGGTAAAATTTGGCACTGATGGAAAAGTCAAGGTTTTAATGGTAAATTTGATTTTATGATTGCCATTTAACCAGGAACTAGAACATGTATAGAAAGGCATGAAAGCCACTTAAGACTTGCCTCAAAAGATGTTCCTTAGCCAAAGTGAAACTATAATCATATTTGAAACCTGGTTATTGGAACTTGCCATTTTTAGATGCTATGGGACTATTAAGTGACTATTCTTCTGAGTATAACTCCAGGTATGGGTAGCAAGAATGGCGATCTGAGACTCCAGTACATGATGCCAGTAAGCTGATGAGATGCTGGTATGAACTGCATAGGTGATCTCAAGGGAAGGGTGGGACAGCAGCTGTTCAGCGTGGACTGAGGTAGGATTCTCCTGACTCAATTTCCCCACTGACACCTGACAGACTTTAAGCCTGACTGAATGCAAGTGGATAATCTAATCCTGCCTGGAACTGACATGAAGCTGGGGTGATACTGTATCCCTGCAATGTCCTTACTATTGGTGGCAATTTTCTATAGTCAAAAGGTTTGTAAACTTAATACCAGATCTATTCAATTATAGATTATGGGTAGGGGAACATCCGAGGCTGTCTAAAATTAAGCTGTTAGGCATAGGGCTTTAGACCAACAGCATTAAGTTAGGGTCCTTTAATTCTTAGTAATACTGTGGAGACAATTAGGTTAAGAGCTTGTGAAGTTAGCAACATAAATATTATCTGTCTCAGTTGGTTAATGTTTAAAAAAAAAATTTCTTTTGTGGTCCATATTGTAAATGCTTTAAAAAGATTACCACCTGACCAAAAGTTTCAATTGCTTTATCTGTTATAAACTGTTAAAAAAATTAAAAAAAAAAAAAGAAAGGTGTAACTAAGTGCAAGGATGGTTTACAGTTTCTCAGAGGGGTAAGGGTATATAGAACTTGAATAACAAATTGCTTAATGTTGAGTCAAAAAATAAGGCAATTATAATCTGAAACTACCAGAAATGTTCAATTGATACTTTTTTTTAGTTGTTAGAGCAGTAATTACTATAAAGGTTGTTAAATTTGATTTTAAAATATTTTATATATGGTTTCTATAACATAATCTTCAAAGCAATTTCCACATTCAAGAAGTTGAAAGCACAGCTGAAAGTAGGTCTCCTGAGGCACAAGGTTGGGGATGAAATACGCAGTTGAGTAATTCACAGTTTTATATTGTATGTTGAAAAAGAGGAAACACATCTTTCGCACAAGCTCCTATATAACCTAATAAGAAAGATATTTGTTTAAAAGTAAAAGCAGTAATAAAAAGATAAATATCGTAACATTATGCATAGGGTAGAAAAATATCAATATTTGTAGAAGAAAAGATTCTAACCAGAAATGTTAAACATGAAATGTTTTAAAATGTTTTAAATTATGTTTAAAAAGATTTGTTATCTTTAGCCAAGGCTTCACACTGCTTTGAAGGTTTGGGGATTTTTTTTTAACTGCTCTTAAGATCTGAGAGTTGGATGGTAATGTTAGAGAAAAGAAACCCCTCTTCAACATACCAGAGAAGTGATTATCCAGTCTCTGTTTGAAGAAGCAGCCTCTTGTGCATGTGGACATCTGACTTCTAGGATATCCTTCCTCAGATGGAACCCCAAACTACCTTTCTGCATCTTCTAGTGATGCTGCCATAGGGGCCCAAATAGCCTTTAATCTCTTTTCAACATAACGTCCTTTTAAGTATTTGAAGACAGGCATTATGTCTCATATAAGCCTTCTCTTTACAAGGCCAAACACCCATAATTCCTTTAACTAAATCCTTATATAACGTAACCTCTAGGTTTTTCAACTTCTACATCTTACCTACTCCAGACGAAATACACTCATAGTGAACATAATAACTCCAAATGTAGCTTAACCAAGGTACACTACAACAAGCCTATTACCTCCCACTGTGTCTTTTTAAACAGCACCATATTAGCTTTGGCACTTGTTAACTCTTGATATTGTGGAGGTTACAGCCCACAAAAAGTCTCATAATTTTCAGATGAATTGCTGTCTAGCTATGAAGTGCTCATCTTACAGTGTCCTATTGCCAGTCATCTCTTGTGAAACCTCAGCCTTGGATTACTCCCAATGTCTTCCTTCTCTTCCTCACTGTCTGCTACCAAACCTGGAGGACGTCTTAAAACTGTGCTGACAACTGGGCTCTCACTGCAGGTAGTCCTTCTATTTCCCCCAACTAATTTCCTATTTCACTACCTCAAAATTTCCACACCTTCCTCTTACCCCTGTTAGCTAAGGAACTTGCCTCTTAACCTTCCTGAAAAAATTGAGGGTATTTAATATGAACTTCCTTTTTCTTAGGGAATAATCATTTATTACCATTCATTAAACATTTCCCACCATTCTCTTCACCTCAAAACTTCCTTGATGGCTCTCATTCTCTCATTCTTTCCTCCAGTTTCTGGCAAAAAGGGGGCCTTCTCCAAGTTAAGGTCAGCCATTTTGTGTGTGTCTAATCCCATTACCTTTCCACCTCCTGCAGATTGCAACTATAATTATCTCCCATCTTAATCTTCAACCTTTCCCTTCCTATACCTTTCAAACATATTTAGTTTTTCACCCTTAAAAACCTTCCTTCTACCCATCTTCTCAATTTATCATCCTCTGTCTCTCCTTTTCTCAGCAAACTCCTAGGAAAAGCTATCAACATAATGTACCCACTTCCTCTCCTCAATTCTTTGCATTTGGCTTCCAAACCTGTCATAACTGAATCTACTCTCTCCAAGGTTACCAAGCCTCGTCATTGCCAAATCTGATGGTCTTTTCTTCATCCCTTTCCCCAGATATTCTCCCCTCAGTTTTCACGACACTCTTTTCCTCTTCTCTTCCAATCAACTGCTCCTTTTACTTTATGACTTTTGCTGGCTCATCATCCCTATCACACCCTCTTCTAGGCCCTCTTTTTTTCTCCCTCTATACTCTCAGTAACCTCATCAACTTCCATGGATTTAACTATCATGTACATTTCTATATTTACATACCTAGCCTGAGTGTCTGTCCTGAGTTTGCTTCAATCCCACTGTTCAGTACCTATAGAACATTTAAAATTGGATGTCCTGAGGACATATCTCGAACTCAACATATCCAAAATGGAACCCATTATTTTTATCCCTAAACCCTCCCATTTTCAAAATCTTCCTATTTCTGTCAAAGGCACCACTATTTTTCTAGTCCTCCAAGTTTGTAACCTCCACAGTAACCTTGACTCCTCATTGCCAAATCTTACCATTTCTCTCCATGTATTCTCTCTTACATCAGTCCCAATTCAACTTACATAGCTACCTCCTTAGTTCTGGACTTAATAACCTCCTAATTAGTTTTCCTGCCTCAAGTGTTTCGTCAATTCAGTATATCCTATACCCTGCTTCCAAAGTGATTTTCCTTAAGTGCAAGACTGACCATGCTACTCCTCTACACAGTAAATTCCAGTGGCTTATTACCCTTTTTTTTAACCCACTTCTTTAGTATTAGATTATTTTGTTTCCAATTAATTTTTGGTTTATCTTTCCATGGCCTTTTATTACATATAATTTTTATTGCATTATGATCTGAGAAGGATGTATTGACTCTCTCTGCCTTTCTGCACTGGATTGTGAGTGAGGTTTTTATGCCCTGGAACATGGTCAGTTTTTGTATATGTGCCACATACTGCTGAGAAAAAGGTATATTCCTTTCTTTCCCCTTTCAGTTTTCTCCAGAGATCTAGCATATCTACCTTATCCAGAGTTCTATTCATCTCCTTAACTTCTTTCTTGTTTATTTTGAGGTTAGATTTATCAAGTTCAGAGAGGAGGAGGTTGAGGTCCCCACCGGTATAGTTTTGCTATCTATTTCTTCCTGCAACTCCCCCACTCCTCTAAGAATCTGGATGCTATACCACTTGGAGCATACATGTTTAGTAATGATATTGCTTCATTGTCTTTAGCAGGATATAGTTTCCTTCCTTTTCTCTCTTGATTAGATCTATTTCTGCTTTTGCTTTGTCTGAGATTAGGATTGCTACCCCTGCTTTTCTTACATCAGCTGAAGCACAATATATTCTGCTTCAACCTTTTATCTTTACCCTGTGTGTATCCCCCATTTCAAATGTGTTTCTTGTAAACAACATATTGTTGGATTATGGCCTTTAATCCATTCTGTTATTCATCTTCATTTTATGGGAGAGTTCATTCTATTCACATTCACAGTTATAATTATAATCTATGTCTTTCACTCCATCCTCTTTCCCACTGTTTGTGCTTTTAGTTCTCCCATCTCCCTTCCCCTAAAAGGCAGCTGGGTGGTGCAATGGATAGAACACCAGTGCAGGAGTCAGGAGGACCTGAGTTCAAATCTCTCCTCAGACACTTGACACTCACTAGCTGTGTGACCTTGGGCAAGTCACTCAACCCCAACTGCCTCATCCTGGGTCATCTCCAGTCAACCTGATGAATATCTGCTCACTGGGTTCAGATGGCTCAGGAGAAGTGAGGCTGGTGACCTGCACAGCCCTTCCTCACTCAGAACAAAGTCAAGTGCAAGTCATGTCATCATTTCTCTGATGGCATGGTCTTCTTTGGCAACGAAGGACGAACACACTCCCTTCCCCTCTTCAATAGAGTTTTCACTTTTGACCACCACCTCCCACAGTCTTCCCTTCCTTCTTTCAGCCCCCTTCCCTTTTGCTCCCCTTTACCCTTACTACTTCTTCCTTCCCTTTTAGCTTCCCCTCCCCTTTCTTCCCTTACTACTGCCTGTAGAGCTAGTTAGATTTATATATTCAATTAAGTTTATTGTTCCCTCCTTCAACCAAATCAGATGAGAGTACCTCTCAAACAATGCTCATCTCTCTCCTCTCTTTCCCTCTAATATAATTTTGTATTTCTTCCTGTGATGTAATTTACCATTTTCTGCTTCCTCCTTTTCACAACTCCTGTTACAAACCCTTTGCATGCTTGAATCACATTTTTTATTATCACATCATTTACTTTATACCTGTTCCCTCTATTTATGTAGAACCCTTTTATATTTCATAATAGGTGTACGACTCTGAAGATTAACAAATATCATCTTCCCTAATAGGGAGGTAAACAGTTTGCCCAAATTGAGTAACAAGTTTTTCTTTTCTCATGTTTACCTTTTTATGCATCTCTTTAGACCTGCATTTGAAGATCACATTTTCTATTGAGTTCTGGCCTTTTTGTCAGGAAGGTCTGAAAATCCCTAATTTCGTTTAATGTCCATCTCCTTGCCTGAAATGTTATGCTGAACTTTGCTGTTACCCTTTTTTTAAATCTTAAAGTCTTTTTCAATCTGGCTTCAACATGTCTTTCTAAATATACCATTCAAGAAACTACTTAGAAATATAACATATATACACTGGTCCATCATTTCACTTTTTAGTGGTGTGGTATTAATGCTTATGCTATAACCAACCATGTAGATGCTGCTAAAAGTTAGGGGATGAACAGGAGAGACTTCTGGGCATATCGGAGACCTACCATTGTTGTTAGTCCTTCATTCTTGAAAAAGATCAATGACATTAGGAGGATGATGTCTTGACTTGGAGGTGAATTGGATTTAAGTGAGGCAGTGTGTGAAGTCATCAGCCTCACTTTCTCCTTCAGAGCCAACTTGGAGTCCAGTGGCAAGAAATAGGTCAAGACGACGGGATATGGTGCCAGATGCAGTGGCTTTTTTAAGTTAAGGTCTTTCCCAGATCTCAGTTTGTCTAAGGCAATGCCCATTCAGTAATTAAAGGCTAGATGAGAATTGAGGTAAAAGATTTTGGCCTAGTTGGCCTTCATAAAAAAATCAATCTGGGAGGGAAAGACCTTCAGGGTTTCTGGCCAGAACAGAAAAAATTGCTATTTACACTAACTCTGAGTCATCAAAACCCTAACAATGAGCCAGTGAGACTTGGGCTGGGACCTGTTATTGGTCAATCAGTGAAAGTAGTGATGTGAGTTTAAAAGTATAGTCAAGTAGCTTCCTTTCAATCATAATGGGCTTTAACAAAGCCTGGTTTTCCAGAGTTTTATTTCAAGAAATCATAAATGAAACCTATGTGAGACAAGAATCTCATTTTTCTTTGAAAAACAAAAACAATGATAGAAAAAAAATCTAATCCCCAAATCCCAAGGTACCCTGTGAAGTATAAGTAATCAAAATGTATACGCCTTTGGACAGGTTCAAATGTAAGGATATGACTCCCCAAGTTGACAGAGAGAGGAGAGGAGGAGGAAGAGAAGGAGGAGGAAGAGAAAGAGAAGGTGGAAAAAGAAGGGGAGGGGGAAGAGGAAAAAGAAGAAGAAAAGACCTATCAGAGAAATGATACTACAAAGTACAAAGTACAAAATGCATTTTCAGATGTGATCATTGTGTTGGTTTGTTTCATTCTGTTTAAAAAACATTTTTTTTTAATGATCTTAATCAGCCCAAATCCAACTTCCTGCCTTCCCATGACAACCTGGCTAGGTTATGAAGGGCTTTGGATGCTAAATAGACAATTTTGAGCTTGATCCTGGAGGCAATAGGCAGTCACTGGAGTTAATGGCAATAGTCCAAGGTATGACATGATGAGGAGCTGCACCAGTGGTGAGAGAGTCAGAAGAGAGAAGGGGACTGGATTCAAGGGACATTGCAACAGCTTAGATATTGGGGGTCAGGGATGAGGTGGGGTGAGAGATAGTGAGGAGGCCAGGATGACTCCTAGGTTGCAAGCCTGAGGGACTGGAGGATGGTGTTGCCCTGTATAATAATAAGGAAGGTAGGGGGTGGAAAGATTTTAGGAGGAAAGTTAATACTAATGATAAATGTATAGAATACATTTGCAAGCAGGTGAAAAAGGCAAGAAGAAGGAACATCTGAATAAGGGGCAAAGTATTCTTGTAGTAGGAAAACTAAAAAGAAAAATCTTTTGGACTTTCATACTGGTTTGCCCCCAGATTATTTTTATACATCAGAGTTCTCACTAAAACACTTTATTTTTACTTTATTGTTGTCAGATAATCAGGAAACCCACATGATAATGGTTTAAAATGGCAGAATTTATTTTAATAGATATATGTACATATACTATTTAAAAATAATCATGTAAATAAAAATAATTACTATAAAACTGAAGCCAGCTCTAATTTAATAATTCTCACAGGGTAAAATAACAAGTATAGAAGTCAGTCTAATACTTTTGCAATATTTTTAAAGCTAAGGCATGAAAGATTCAATGTACTATATTTCATTTCTTAATTCATTTTCATTTATTATTAGACATAAGTACCCTTAGGAATGTGCCAACATGTAATATACTTCAAAAAGCATTGAAAATATCTTAGTAGTTATTGAAATATTATGAAATAAGTCATTTAAATTGGGTAATCTAAAAAATAAGTACTAATCTAAATTAAAACCCTGAGGAATTAAAATCTGTTTACACAATGGTTTCGGTTAAGTGCAATTTAATGAATGTAGAGTGCTACTTTATTTAAGGTCATTCTTGGTAAGGCATATTAAAAATAAGATCTACATAAGTGAATCTAATATACTGTACTTCATTTCCTGCTACAAAGTAGTTTTTCCTCAAAAAGTAGTTTTCACGCATAATTCTGGACCTCTTCATCCTCTTGCTGGCATATTTGCTTTATATACAGTGGTTAAAATTTGTGCACTAAGCTGAGCTGCCTTTGTCAGAACTTGCCACTGTGCTAAAATGGTGGTCCAGACAAGATATGCCTGCATGCTAGAGTTCATGTCCATGCTCAACTATGGCTTTTACAAACTGCTTGAAGACTCGATCCATGTAAGTGGACTGTCTTGGCCATATTCCCTCCAGAAAGCCAATATGGCCTCCATAAGATGTAAGGACCAATGCAACATTTGGATTTTGTTTAGCTGTTTCTATTGGGATAGCTAAAGAGGAAGAGAAAAAACATATATCATTACCGACTTTTCCCAAATGGTCATATATACCTAGAAAAATCTGTACCTTTATCATTTTATTCAGCACAATTATTGAACATTACCATTAAAATATACCACCAAAACACAGTAAAAGCACATATTTATATACTGTTTTAAAGTTCACAGATTTTTTCTTACTACAATGCTATGAGGTAAGCAGTATAAATATTATTATTTGCATATAACGTACCCTCTATAATAATAGGGAAGATAGGGGGTGAAGGGGTTTTAGGAGGAAAGTTAGTGATAAAGATAAATGTAAAGTACAGAATACATTTGCAAACAGGTGAAAAAAGAGTCAAGAGGAAGAAGTATCTGAATGAAGGGCAAAGTGTTCTGGGAGTAGGGAATTGGAAATCGAGGAACAAAGAAATTCAGTGACTTGCCCGTGATCAACACACAGCCAATAACGGTGAGAAATGGGATTTAATTTTAGGTCTGATTCCCAAGTCACCATGCCTCTAGTTAGAGCTCAAACTGAAAAAGAAGTTGGGTTTAGCTGTCTAGGTCTTAAGAGAGATGAGGAGAGGGGCAACTTCCAAACAATCTGACATAGCAATTTTCTAAGGAAACTACCAGCCAGAAATAAAAAGGGCTCAGAGCCTTACTTGCAGGAATTACAGAAAACAGAAAATTTTGCAGTGACCTACATATAACATGAGGTAGGTATTTCTGCCTTGATCAAGAGACTGTTATCTATTCTCAAAGTGAGGAATGGTCTCCCACCTAGCAGAGAAGGGAAAGGAGCTCAAGAAATTCCTCTTAATTCTCCAGCTTATCAAGGAAAATCAAGTGTTCTTTAAAAAATTAAAAAATTTTTAAGTTTTTCAGTGTGAAAACAAAGGATACAAAGTGGTAAAGGGAAATCCTGACCTGTGTATGGTAGAAGAGTGTGACAGATGAAAAAGGAGAGAGTAAGGCAAATGTCCCATTTTTTTTAAAGGGATGAGTGTTTAATCAGCTTGATTATGTTTCCTGGCAAAATTCTACAACTTCATTTCCTTTTCTGACAGTGACCAGACCTGGAGATCAGGATAAAGAGTTTACCTAGATTTCAGGAAAACATTTATCAGTCTCATACTATTTTTCTCCATAAAAGACTAGAGAAATTTGGACTAGGCATTGATATTGTTAAATGAATTTGGAACTGGTTTAATGCAAAGACCCAAAGTGTATTCATCAGTGGTTTGATGTCAGCTTAAGATGTCTAAGGAATGTCTAAAGGAGTTCACTTGGTCTGCTGCTGTTTACCATTTTTATGCATCATTTGGACCAAGGCATATAGGAGTTAACTGTTGAATTTACAGATATAAAGCTAGGAGAAAGAATTAACAAGCCAAATTAAAAACTGTCTTGCAGGATAGAATGCTGAACCCAATCTAACAGGATGAAACTTACTAGAAATAGAGAAGCAAAGGCAAGATGATGGAGTAGCAGGAGGAAGTATAGCAAGCTTTCCCTCTAAATAAACAAAACAAAAAACTCCCCCAAAGAGACCTAGAAAATGTAGCACACTATATCTTGATTGGGACAGTGAGTCACTTTTCCAGCCCAGGTCAGCAGAGAGAGACAGAGAGATCTGTTTCCAAGGTGGGGGTTATAGTGAGCAAGGGCAGGTCTGGCCAGGAAGATGCTGCTCTTTTAAAGCACCAACTCCCCAGACCCTTAACAGGGCACCTCATATAAGATGGAGGAACAGGTGCCAATTGGCAGCTTTGTCACCTACTACCCAGTTCCAGGTCACAGATCTCAGTGAACAGTGGAAGGGTCCTTTGCATAGGGGTGGAATTCCAGAGGAAGGAGCAGTCATGGTCCCTAACCTATGTAACGAAGAAGAATTGAGTCCAAAACCAAGTAACAGATGTATGGCTTGGACTTCAGGAGCATAGCAGGCTCTCATTTCTAGTTTCTAGCCCAGTTTAAAGCCTACAAAAGAATAAGAACAGGAGTCTCAGACTAATGGGAAACTTATAGGTCTATCACTGTGAACCAGCAGAGTTTTCTAGCTAACTGTCTGACTGGGGCTGATCCAGCATTTCTGATGAAAAGAGCAGAGCTATGTAGAAACTCTTAAGTATAAACATAGAAATCAAAAGAAATATAAGGTAAATAAGCAAATAATTATAAGGGACTAAACAAGGATAAATTGTTTTATATTCTTATATGGGGAAACGATACCTGTGTCCCCTCTAAACACTATCACAGGAGTCACAGAGGCAATCTAATTAGATAAAAGGCTAGAGAGTAGTTCTATTATGCCTGTAAATGTCATGATGATTTTAAAAAACAGAATGGAAAAGGAGGGGAAGAGGAATATACTGGGATTTGGAAGGGAAAGGAAAGTTAGGGAAAATTATCTTACACAATTAGGGTACACAAGTAGAAGTCTATACAAAAAGGAGGAGAGGGGAGGGGTGGCTGATACTTGAACCTCATTCTCATCTTGACAGAGCAAAAGAGGAAAGAATACAAACAGTGTTGAATATGGTAATATTTTCAACAGGAAGAAAAGGAATGAAGGGAGAAGGGGGCACCACAGGGTATATTAAGAGGAAGACTAGTTCCAGGCAAAATAAACTCTACGGATATACAAAAATATTTATAGCTTTATTGGGGGTAGCAAAGAATTAGAATCTGAGGGATTGTCCATCAACTGGGAAATGAATGGCTGAATAAGTTATGTTAGGTTGATAGAAAATTATTGTGCTGTAAGAAATGATGAAGGGGATGGTTTCAGAGAAACCTGGAAAGACTTGGATGACCTAACACAGAGGGAAGCAAACCATTTATATACTACAGTATTGTAAAGAAAAATTCCAAAAGACTTAGAATAATGAGCATAATGAGCAGCCACAATCCCAAAGGGCTAATAATGAAACATTCTACTTGTGACCTTTGAGGAACCTGAGTAAGGTTCTTCCTTTGGGACAGCATCAGTGTGATGTGTGGGACGGTGCACCAAGAGTACTAAACGTGGAGTCAGAGGCCTAGGTCTGAATGTCATCGCTGGCTAACAAGTCATTCACCCCTCAGCACGTAATAGGATTTCAAGTTAAAAGGAAACTTAATAATCATCTCGTATTTTACAACTGGGGATACTAAGTACAAGACTAAGCTCCCTACTAGAAGTGTGACCAGCTCCTCTCCCCGCCCCACAGTACAGCTCATATCTGAATCCAAGAATTCAAACTCTAAACAGATTGTTCTTTTGTTTTGTTCTGTTTTTAAACCTATTGTTCTTGACACTATGACATTAGAGTTGCCTCAGGTATAAAATGGAGGTAATTATACTTAATTTGTTCTAGGACTCTCTCCTACTGTGGTTGTGAGAAGGTTTGCAAACCTTCAAGTCTTATATAAATGTAATCTATTATTAACTCCATTGTTGGCTTGTACTAGTTTCAAGTCAATTATCCTTAACATAATTCATATAGTTAAGGATATATGTATTAACTGGCTACTATATGTTTGATTAGCCTAGCATAAGATTATATTCTTGAGGCTAAATAGTTGCTGTAATTAATGTAATTTAACTACATATATATTATCTTGCTATTCTTTAAAAATCTGACTTCAGTGAGAGTTAAAGCTCAAACTAATTAAATGTTCTACATACATTATTAGTAGTAAAGCATGCATAGGACAAATTTTTCTGTTGGAAAAACTAAAATTTCTTGGAATCATCAGGGTAATTCCAAATAGTTATGTGGAGAAACATAACTGGAGAATGTCGAAAGGGACTTAAAGTTGAGCAATGTATTAATTTTTTACTTTTTTTAAACTTTTTTTCAATCAGCAAACATTTGTCTTCTCCCCCTACCCCCAACTGGTAAAGAAAGAAAAAATTAACGTCTATAGTCAAACAAAAAAAAAATTCACATGTACACACATAAATGTCTCATTCTGCACTCTGAGTTATTTACCTCTTAGGATAAAAGTAGCATGTTTCATCGTTAGTCCTCTAGAACTGTGGTTGCTCATTATACTGATTGGAATTTCTAATTCTTGCAAAGTTGTTTGTCTTTACAATATTGCAAAAACTGTATAAATTATTCTCCTGGTTCTGTTCACTTCATTACACATCAGTATCACCTCCTTCATCATTTCTTACAGCACAACAGTATTCCATATCATATTTATATACCATAACTTGCTCAACTATTCATTTCCCAATTGATTTCCTCAAATTCTAATTTTTTACCACCTTAAAAAAAGCTAAAAACATTTCTGTACAATCCTTAGAGCTTGTTTTGCCTAGAACTAATCCTTCCCTAAGTGTGCTTTCCTTCTTTTGTTCTGTCATTTTTCAGTCATGTCTGACTATGACCCCACTTGAGATTTTCTTGGCAAAGATACTGGAGTGGTTTGTCAATTCCTTCTCCAATTTATTTTACAGATGAGGAACTAAAGCAAACAGGGCTAAGTGACTTGCCTAGGGTCATACAACTAGTGTCTCAGGCCAGTTTTGAACTCAGGAGGATGAGTCTTACTGGCTCTAAGTTCAGTACTCTATCCATTAAGCAACCTACCCTCATTCTAATTCTTTCTTTCCCTTTACTCCTTTCTCCCCTATTTCCCTATTGAAAGAAATATATTTCTACACTCAACTCTGTGAGTGTGTTCTTTTGTCCTTTGACCAGTTCAGATGAGATTGAGCTAGAAGCTGGAACTAAGACCATGCTCAGCTCCTACACAGCTGATGAACTTGCTCATTGCTCAGTATACAGATTAGGGCCCACATTCTATCCTCACACTAGAGTCTGCCTCTAGATGCAGATCTTCTCCTCCATCTATCCCAGATTTATGACTCAGAACCAGACAGTAAGTAAAAAAGATGTTGCCAGTTCTTGCATCCTTTAGAGCAGGGGTTCATTCCTAAACTTATTTGGCCTACCACCCTCTTTAAAAAAAAGTTACTCAGCACCACCCCCTGGAAATCTACTTTCTTTAATCCTTTAACTTTTTAAAAAATTTGCATCATTCCAAAAAATATATTTTTTAAAAAATGATACATCTTAAATTTAATAATTTATTATAAATTTGTAGATTTTTTTCTTGCATTGAAATTTTGGTGATACAGTATTGTGTCATGTACCTGTATAGTATCGTCTTGTAAACAAGTCATTACACTCACATATTCCTGCTGGATTTTGCAACAATGCAAGACCTACTTACCTGCCAACATTTGCTTGTTAAGATCTGTAGGCAGACTTGACGACTAATTAGTTATAACTTGCATTTTGTGTGTGTTTGGAAAATAATGTGCTCACTATGACTTTAACTCTGTTACACAACAGATGAAACATGTATGAACAGTTTTTCAAAATCCTCTTCTCTTCTCTTCTTTCCTTTTGCTTCCACCGCCCCCTTATTTTTTATTCAATGCCCCCCAATAGCATCCAAGGTTACTACCATCCCCCACCCCCAATTGTTCCAGCACCCCCCAGGGGCAGTTAGTGTCACCCACTTTGGGAACATATGCTTTAGAGATTCAAGCCCCTCTATGCTGGATCTGGGACCCCTTCTTGTCTCTGCACTATTCTGTGATGTGCTACACTCCTGGTCAGACCTTGAATTTGCAGAATGTTCCATCAGTCTCCTTGCATTTTCTAGATCTGTTTGGAGGAGTTTGACGGTGAAGCTTGCCTTACTTCCTCCATGCTCCCCCACTGTCTTGCCTCTGCTCCAAGCTATGTGTGAATGTCTTAACTTTTCAAAGAAGTTTCAGTAGACTAACACTACTTGTTTTTCCCTCTTTACATTTATGAGTAGGCCTTTTACGTTAATATTTGAAGCTAAGGGAAAGGCCACATTTTGTAAACCATGCCTAATGTTTGAGAAAACAAATTAGAAATCAGAGAAGAAGATGGATAATTCCAAAATTCCTGGGATATAAGGATCACAAAGATAGGATATGTACAGAAAGTTCTTACACTACTAATTGCAGCAATATCAGGAAAATCACAGAATCACAACCTTTCAAAGGTAGAGGGGACATCAGTAGTCAATTACTAAAAAAAAAAATCCCTATTCTAATATACCCTAAAAGTGGTCATCCTGTATTTGCTTGAACATTTCCAGGTAAGAAGAATGTATTACCTCTCAAGGCAGCCCATTCTACTTCTGGATATCTCTAACTGTTCAGAAGTTTTTCTATCATATTCAAAATGACCTCACTGAAACCTCTTCAGTTCTCCTAGTTCTACCTAAGAATATCAGGCCATGTCACGTATATCTGACAAGGACTACTTAAAAGGCCCATTGGAATAAGAGGGTTAATGGTTTCTAATTTCAATTAAGTTTAGGTTAAAATTTAGGATACATTTTGTTGATAAAAGCATCAGCAAAACATTGAAACTGTGGAGGAACTACTAAGAATATTGCTTAACCTGTTTATTGAAATGAAAAGCAAATTAATTTGGAAAATCCTTGGAGGATATGGTTTTGTTTGACTGAATCACAGGGAGTAAAAGAATAAATCAATAGCTTGAAGTTTGCAGTCCCACTTTTCCAATCTGTGACAAAGGGCCAGATTTTCCCAACAAAACTTCCATTTTATAACTATAAACTAATAATAAATACAGATATCTGAATTTTCAGAGAGGTTTAAATTTTTGGTGTCAGTTGATAAGAGCAAAGTGTTTTATGGAACTTAAAACACTCAAGAAATTATTTTAGGTAGTTCTTAGTAATTATTAAGGTACTATAATTACTCCAAGTCACTTTATGGTATATGTAATTTATCTATAGTACTTCAATCTATAAGTACAATCATATACAAGGTTTTAAATTTTAATAGCTTAAAACTGCACTAAAACCTTGGGGACATTCTATATGTTATATACACATGTAAACTTTCCAACTGACTTCTAAGCTCCTTGATTTAAAAGACAGATGTAAGAGCAAAGAGAAATGAGAGAGAAGATAAATTTTGTTCACTGAAAAAATATTTAAATAATTTTTAAAAAAGGAAGTAAGAACAAATAAACTTTCCTCTCAGTTGCATAACTTTTTAGCTTTTTTCATCCACAGCAGAATGTTTTTTGGCAGAATTCCTTCTTAGCTGTTCTCATAAAAAAAATTGGAATGTTTCCTTCTAATCTTATTTTATAGTTCAAATGCATAACCTTCTAATATTTAAAAAGTATTTAGTATTACCCTGCTTGGGATGCCTTAAGATTCCTCCCTTAATTAAACAGAAAAGGTAAAAAAAACTTACAGAGAGGAATATTATATAAAAAAGATCCATCATGATAAGAGACAGTCTGTGCCAAGGTACTGTACAAGGACACAATATAATCAGTTCAAAGAATAGTGCATTTTTCAAGGAGGAAATGCAATAAAAATGCAAATAGGTAAAAACATCAAAGGCCATATCTTCCCCTTGACCATTCATGCTAAACACAACAGAGGTTTAACAAAATGATAACACCTAAAAGAAAAATGTAGCGGTCAACATTGATGTGCTTTCTATCTGGTTTCTATTTATCATAATGTTCTTATGTATCATTTAAAACACCAAAATATTTCAGAATATTGTGATGTCATCATTTACTTATTTCTTAAAACTAAAAATATTCTGAAGATAGTTCATTTCTATCTAGATATAACTTAAAAGAAATTAAAACTCACCATGATGGGGAGAAAATACATCATCCACAGAATTTAAGCAAAGCACAGGAATTCCTACTGACTTCAACCTAAGATATGGACTGGCATCAGTATAATAATCATCAACGGAACGGTATCCAAACATAACTGATGTGAATCGTCTATCAAACTCTCTGATGGATTTTGCCTGAAGAAGTAGAAATCAAAAGAGAAATCAAGTCACCTAATTTTAAAAATCAATACATTAAATAAAATTGACATAAAGTTTCTCATACCTTCATGACATGATCCACATCAACTTGTTTCACAAACATATGTCGATGTCTAGAAACAAATAATGTAAAAGAAAAACTAAAGATTATTCCCACTTTGCACCTCAACTAAAACACTACATAAACTGGCTGAGAAAAAAAATTAACATTTTAAACTTACAGAATATATTAAAGAATTACTAAAGATGCAAACAGAATTCAACTCTTTGCATACATTTCACTTAATTATATAAGTATGAGCTAAGAACAGTTATATTATGAATCTGAAAAGTTGAAATAATTTAAAGAGCTAAGTAAACATGGTGGGGATAAGCAGACTGCAGATCGTGACCAACAGTGATCTATATGCAAGAACTGATTTAAAAGACATCCAAGAAATAAAGGTCAGAAAAGAAGGTGGGCCTGTCAAGTAAAAAACATCTAGAAATAACACTATCCAGACTGATAAAAGACCTAGAGGAAAACCTTCACCACGTGGTGGAGATCCTCTATGGAGGACACGCACTTGTACAAAAGTTTCATAGTAAGACATGGATGGACTGTAATTTGGGTAACTGGAGTGAATACTCACATCAATGTGATGATAGCTTCACAGGAGAATAAGTCCTAAAATAAATATTCATTTTTTCTTAACCAATCAACTTTCAAATTACTTCTGGCTAGCTGTGTTCTATCTTGGTTATTTAATTAATCATTAGTACTAACCACAAAAGAACTTCTTGCAAGCTTTTCAGTGAGATAAGTTCAGTGAGATAAGCTTATTTTAATAGTTAAGATCAAGTTTTTAGGTAGTTTAGTTTTCAATGAGTACTTTTTATAAAGATAATAATTGGCTTTATTTTGTGACTGAAGCTAATAACTCTCTGAGCCTTCTTTTCTCTATCTGTAGAATTAAAAACTTTGGACATAATAGTTTCTAAGGTCCCTCTAGTTTCAACATTTTGTGATTTTAAAGAACAAAACTTCTTTGATCCTTTAGAAAAACAAACTGTGTTCATCTGGCTTAAAATATAAATCAAAGTTCAGCTTATATGTTTATAAAGATATATGTTTGTATACACATATATAAACATATTTTGAAAAAACAAAGCACAGGACGACACAAACAGTATTTGAGAACTATAAGAAATATAAGGGCTGAAAATTTTTAAGAGTAAATGACTCATTTTACTACAATGTTTTAAGTGCTATTTCAGGGAATGTAGTTTACTATTTAAGTGCATGGGAGGATGATTATCAAGACTGCATAAATACCAAAACCCTAACTTAGTAGCAGAAAGTGACTTACAACATTTGATTTCAATTTCTAATTGAAAATTAGAAGAGGACTCTTACAACATCACATCAGAATATTATTTTTTACTTTCTGAAAGAGTTTGAAGAGATGACTCACCTGTTAACAGCAGACAGTAGACAGGATGTCAAATAGTAGTTAAAAAGCAGCCAGTTAAGTGGTTTCTCCAATGAGTCTGCAGACGCAAAAGTATTCCAGCCAACAGAAAATGTTGCAGCTGCCATCAAAGGAGTTTTGTTGCCAATTTTGCCCAGATAATTTAAAAGTAGCATACTAAAATCAAAGGACAAATAGCACACAAACAAAAATAAGTAACTCACTTAAATGAAATTAAATTTTAGCACAATGGACTACTTCTTGACCCTATGAGACTCTGAAGACATTACAGCAGTTCTAGGAAAATCTTTGGGGGTAAAGAAATTTAAAAGCATTTACTTTACATCAATTCCTCATCGCTCTCAGACGTTCAATTTCCAAAGTCCAATATATAGTTTAACCACATTGATGTGATGTGGAAAAATGGTCTATGACCTTTAGCAAAAAGGCAGAAAATATTAAATTCTAAATCTTGTTTCACATTATATTTTTATTTTCATTGTTTCATTTCCTAAATAGCCCAGCTCCTGAATCAGAAGGAAGGGGTAGATATCACTTTATCTTCCCACCATTCTTGCAACACAAATGAATTAGTTATAGGACAAATATATGAAATTTCCAATGGTTCTCAAAAAAGTAATGTTTTTATAATGATTCTTAATAACAAGTATTATTCCATCTCAAGAATTTCCCATACTAAAAAAATCACAGGTCTTACTGCTGCCAAAAAAAAAAAAAAGAATTGCTTGTATGTAGTATTATTGATTACCAGGGCTGTTTTAAGGCTCTTCACTACAGCTGGTCCAAGGGAGCTTAGGTCTGGTGGTACTAAGTCAGGTGAAGTTCAAGCTTTGGTGAAGACACAATGAAAAAAATGGAGCCTTGATACTAAAGTCCAGGATGATTTATGACAATACTACAGTCCTAGGTTATATATAATCAAGAAGCAGCAGTTTTACATAATTTGTTGCTTTCTTGACAGAGGGAGGCAACAGGCCAGTGTTTTATCAGTTCTTGAGGTGTGAATTTTGTTAACACTGATTTCTGGGAAAGAACTCAAAAACTCAGCTCCTCAGCTAGCATAGCTGAAGTGGTTCAATCTAGCAATAAACTGGTCCTTTACATATGACTGTAGATTTAGAGCTGGAAGGGAACTCAGAGGTCATCTAGCCTAACCCCTTTAACAGATCAAAAGACCAAATCCCCATGCATGTCATAAAGTTTTAAGTCATACCTCACACTGGAGGGTAGTACTGGACACAGAGCAAGTACTCAATAAAGGCTTGTTGACTAACTCAATTTTATTGATAGAAGCTCCTGCATTGATTCCACAGGTTCTATGATACTGGCAATTGCAGACTTGGGTAATACCCTAAGCTGGTAGCAACAACCCGTATTTGTATTCGGCCTGGAGATGTTCAATAGGATTAGTGCTTTTGACTGAAGCATTCAAGTGAAAAAGTGTAACCCTGTTTGGTGAACCCACATGGGAATGTGTCACAATGCTAGGCAACAAGAAAGGACATTTTCTTCAAACCTATTACAAGACATTAATATTCAACCAGCTGCGAAGGCTAATGGTCAAGTCCTGCCTTCAGGCATGGCAGATTCATTGGGACATGAATAGGCATTTCTCTTGATCACATGAATAGAGAATCTAGTCCTGTTTATGCAAGGATTTGTCCTACAATAATAAGTTAGACACTTATATGATTAAGGGAACAACTTTCAGTTGGCATCCTTTCCTTTAAAATAAGGGGAAAAAAGAGGAAAAAAAAGAACAACCACGCTGAATGCTGTTGGTTAAGCACAATTCTGAGACTTTGCCCCACTTTTTGTCTTTGATTTATGCCTCTTCTTTTTGTAGGTCAAGGCAGACTTTCCATGTTAATGCAAAATTCCCCCCCCTTTTCTCTTTTCAGAAGAGGGAAATGTTTTATTCTTTAAGATAAATAAATGCTGACTTGAATTCTGAGTATTATAGTTATCAGTGTATTGATTAAATAACCTATCACATGCTTGGATGAATCTGTAATTTATAAAGATTAAAACACACAATACTTGGGTGTTTTAAAACTCAAAACAAAGACATAAACAGGGAACTGCAAAATTAAGAAAAATGTGTGTTCAGTTTCAGAAGTTCACCAATAAAACTTTGATTCTAAACCACAGTCAACACTAGAGAGCATTTTTAGTTTTCCTCTAAAAAATTAGAACTAGATTAGATGGCAATAGCAATATTATGAAGATATAAACAAGAGCAATTTTTAATTTTCCTTAGCCCTCCCCGGGATAATGAAAATAGAATGAATAGTAATATTATAAAAATATAAACACAAATGCTCAAATTAAATCCAAAAGCAATTTCAAACACCCTGCATGATGACATTTAAAAATAAAACAGTGCAAAATAGCCAAAATTTGAAGTTTAGAGATCAAAGAGTGTAAAGCCAACAACACAAGAGCACTAACCAACAGAATGGAAAAGTACAATTTAGGAGAAGGATGCCAGAAGGCAGTGAGTGGATCTAAGCCCAAGACTGTCTCACTTCCATTAAAGACCTGTGGCTTCTAGCTCCACAGCAAACCTTAAACCCAAGAGTGTGGTCTTTTGATTTCACCTACTGACAAATATTTATCAATTGGAGAGCATTAGGCTAGATGCTAAGTCCAAAAAGGGACAGCAGCTGAGTAACAGAAGTCAATCCCACGGGAAATGAAAAAGGACTACAAGTCAGGCCTACATAATCCATATGTCCATTTTACTGCAGGGACCAATGTAAATGGATTGGTTTCACAGGTCCCAGGACACACACAGAAGGCACAATTAATGTTACTGAATAAATGAAGGAATTAACCAAAAGCAGTTAAGGTAAATCAAACTTTAAAAAATGCCTGTGTATCAGTGTTATTCTGAATATGAGGCATAATTCATGTTATAGTTCAATTAAAGAGCTATTAAAAGAAAAAAAACAACTTACCCTCCCATAGATACCCCTGCTGCCAGAAGTGGGGCTGATGGGTATAGGCTGTGTACATGGTGAATAACAGTTTCCAAATCTTCAGTATTAGAACAACAGTAAGTCCTTGGTGTCTGTAAGTAATCATAGATAAAACAAACAAAAGATTTGCATTATAAACTAGAATATAAATAAAAATTAGTTTCTCAGTACATAATAAATAAAATTTTAACACTGATATGTATTAAAAAACACAAATAACCATTTCTTTGTGTTTGACATATTGGTTGTTGATTATGGTAATTTTCCATTTGCATATGTATGGAATATAGTATGCAAAGGTAAAAATAACTGTAGCTGTTTTTTAACAAGACTATTTTCAAAAGTGGTCTTTTTTTTTTGGTCTATGAGGAAAATATAGTTTAAAAAACCTCAGTAAACTGAGATTCTGTATTTAGCACATAGTAGGTACCTGATAAATGCTTGTTCACTTGACCATAGACTCACACTTAAATTTCTTTTCAGTCATCTATGGCAATAGTTTCAGTCTAGGAATAAGAAAACAAACTATACTTTCACAGAAACTACATAAAAATAAGCATAAAATACTTCCTTATGAAAAGCGTTCCATGAGTATAAAATAGGTGCCACTAAAAAATGTTATTATTAAATAGTTTTTAAAAGAAAGATTTCTTATAAATCTTTTAATTTCCTTTGGGCATTAAATCCTGAAAGAAAAGTGGTATTCTAGGACAGTTCTTTTGTTAAAGTAATCCTTCTACAGCAACTGAGAATTTCTTTTGCCCTTCAGAAATAGTAGAACCCTCTCTGCTTTACATCACAGTAGATTCTTATGATGCTAAAACATGTAAAGCTGATTATGTTCACATATAATGCACTAAAACAAATAATCTTATGAAAAGAATCAATAAGGATTCTGTTCATAGCAGAAGGGCTTCATTGAAAGCTCTCGCAAGATATGCAAAAAAACATTAATGCGTGAATGGGATATACTTTGGTTAAACAGATTCACCAACCAATCCCAAAAGACAAGTTATTAGACTTTCATTTAAGCCTCTGAAACTAACTCTGTAGAGTCCATCCATTGGTGTCCGTGGTATGCTTTTGGTTTTTTTAAACAAAAAGCAAACTATCACTCTGCTATTGACTAAAAAGGTAGGCTTCACAAGCCACTTCCCTACAGTTCAGTGAGGTAAAACTCCCTGGCATGGCTTCAGTTAAAGTTCAGCCACACAATGGTTCCACTGTCACTTTATAAGAACCTAAAGGGGAACAGGGGTTCCCTGAAGGGCAGATATTAGCTCAATGGTCTGTATATATAATACAATCCAAATGATTTAAGATAAAAACTAGCTAGAGCATTTTTGGCTTGAAGTCAGGGGGAAAATGCAAACAGAACAAGATCTGCTTTTATGCTCATTCATAATGGCCACTGAATTTGTCAGCAGAATTTATGTAAAAAAAAAAAAAAGACAGCTTATTCAGCATTTTTTTTTTTTTGCACATGTGGGTCTATTTGTTTAAAAAGCTTAGCTGTAAAATTCTGAGTTACTTATGAGTAACCCCTAATATCTCTTACATCTACATAGTAAGTAGATCTTGTACACATAAAATCCTAAACTAATAGACAAAAAGACCCATGGAAAATTATTACATACCTTTTTAAAGTAACAGGATATTTTATATGGTTAAAAAAAAGTCAATTTAAGTAAATTAGGTGATACATGAGTCAGTTCATCCTAGATATATGAATATTTTACTCCCTCAAAATGCTTCATTTTCCATGAATTAGCACAAGATTAAGCCACTACCATATTAAGCTACTGAGAGATTAAAGAGAAAGAAAGAAGGCCCTAGATATGAGAAATAATGTAGAAGTAGGTAAAACCTGGCAACTGATTGGATGTGTGGGATGAGGATGAAGGACAAGTCAAAGATGGCTCTAACTCTTACAAACCTAGAGGGATGCCATCAACATGGTGCCATCAACAGAGAGCTATTGTGAGAGAGGCAGGTTTCATTAGATGAACTCCATTTTAAAAATACTGATTTGGATCGAGACAGACTTAAAGAAGGTAAATAGAAATAGGGAAAGGGAAATCTGGGGAGAAGGTGGGAGGTAAAGATTCGGATTTGGGAATCAGTTGCATAAAAAAAGTAAAAAATGAAACTAGGAAATGTGATGAAATCACAGAAAGAGAATGTCAAGAGAAAGAAAAGAAGGGCAAAACCTTGGGCAATACAGTCCACATAAGGACTAGGAATAAGATAAATTCAATTCAGCAAACAAGATCTAATTTAAGATCACAGATTAGATCCAGAAAGGACCTTAGAAGCCATCTACTCCAACCCCTTAATTTTACAAATAAGGAAACTGAGGCCAATGGAGGAGGTTAAGTGATGTGCTCAGGGTCATAATAAATGACAGATCTGGGTTTTGAACCCAGCTCTTCTGGTTCTAAATTCAGTGCTTTTTCACCTCCCATTTGTTATCTGTTATAGGCACTGGGGATACAAACACAAAAAGCTAAAATATTACATTCTACAATATGTAAAATACAAGCAAATACAAGATAATCTGAGAATGAAAAAGCACTAAAAACTAGAGCTAGCAAGAGAGACAAAGAAATATGAGGAGAGTTTCAAAAGTGCAATATCACAGGAACCACAGCAGGAGAGATATCAGTAAGGATGGTGGTCTTCATTGACAAACACCACAAAAGTCAAGAAATATGTGGATGTAATGAAGAGCATTGGATTTAGTAACAGGAAAGTCACTAGTCACTTTGGAGAGAGCTGCTTCACCACCACGGCAGGAATGGAAGCCACACTGAAGTAGGAGACAAGGAACAGAGATTATTCGTTCTAAGAATTTGGCATTAGAAGAGAAGAATCACAGATTCAGTTAGGTAAATGGTTGAAAGGGTCACATGAAAGTATTTTTAATACCTTGTAAGGCAGATTAAATTTTAGGCCATTAATATCCTACTAAAACAAACTTTTTAGCTCTGACTTTACCTCAGGTGAATCAAGGGAGGGTGGGTATACCAATGGCTTGGTCAGAGAATAAAGGGGAATAGTCAAGGTTTAACATTAAGCTTATGATAGTAAGTGAAAGAAGAAAACCTTTGGGCTAGATCCAAAGAGTGATCATTAATGGAGTAATCTTAAACTGGAGAAAACAGTTTCTACTGGAGTTCCCCAAGTGTGTTCAGTTCTGTGATATTTATTTTTACCAGTGCCTTGGATAAAGGTACAAATGACACAAACCTAGAAAGGATAAACTGACATCACCAATGACAGAGTTAAGATCCAAAAAGATTGAGATAGGCTGGAACATGGGCCCAATTTAAAAAGATGAAATTCACCAGGGAGAAATGTAAACTCTTGCTTGGGTTCGAGAAACTTAACAAGTAGAAGATGGAAGTCACATGGCTAGATATAGCAATCTATCTGAAATAAATCTAGGTGTTTAAATGGGACTGCCAGTTATGAGTCAACAAGAAGATATGACAGTAAAAAAATATGACAGTAAAAAAAAAAAATTCTTTCTTAGGCTTTATGAAAAGAGTCATGGCAGTCAAGACTCCTAATCCTGTTGTACTGTGCCCCATTCAGAGTCCATCTGAAGTAAGGTGTTCAGTTTTGGAAGCCACACTGATAAGTTAAGAGAGCATCCAGTGGTAGACAATCAAAATTGATGAAAAGCCCTGAGATTATGCCATATGGAATTTAATTTGTTAGATGCTTGAAAAATAAAACATTCTTTACTCTCAAGGAGCTTACATTCTACTTGGGGAAAACAACATGTGTGTATGTGTGCGTGCCCACATGTGCGTATTCTGGTCACCAGTGTCTCCCATGAGTCCCACATCCTCTTCTTTTTCTGAGTTGGTTTGCTCAGCCTGCATTCACAAGTGACAGGTCTCGGGTTTCCAAAGGGACATACCAATTCTCTCAAATGACAACTTACCTCTTTCAAAGTTTTATGGGTAACTCTGATAGAAGGGGAAAGGGGAGAAGGAGGCCACACTCCTGCTACTCTACTCAGGACACCTATGTCCTGAGTCCCATTCATGTGCTTCCCATTTATACAAAATCAGTCACATCAACAGCAATGACTCTTACTTGTGAAACATTTACTAAATTAGGAGGCAAAAATATCAATAATCAAAATAAAAGTCTACCTATAAACCTGATTCACACTTTGCCACCAATGCACACAGAGTTTATGGAAGAGATTGGACACACACCTAGAGAAACCTAGTAGGGAGGTATATAATAAGGGAAATTTACGTGCCAAGGGCAAGCTGTAATTTTGTATGGCAGGTCTTGCTATCCTTGATATCTTCCAGGAACAGTCTGTACCATCTGTCATCTTCTGGGCAAAACTGCTTCTCTGCTTATCTGCTTGCTCTTCTCCTTCTCAGAGCTCTACCACAGGGCAAAGCTACTGAAGCAGTATCAAGCTTGTTTTAGCCCACAACTTTACTTTGCAAGGTGTGGAGAAAAAAGTTACATTCTTTCAGCAAAATATATTAAAATTGTTCAAAATAGCTGCAAAGTCTTTCTCCTTCTACCTATTTTCACTTATAGAGAGCAGGAAAAGGCAATACAAGTACCTCTGAGAATTTTCTCCTCTCTCAGGCTAGCGTTTGGTAAGCCCAGATAGAACTACACACAGCAACAAGACTCAGCTCTTCTCCAATCATTTTCCAGCAACTGTAGCACCTATATGGCTTCAGTTACTTCTTTTGTCTTACTTACACAGCCTTTCTCCAGTCAGCTAGCAAGGTAATGCCTTTCAATCAGTATGGTTTTCAATAAAACAGCTGCAGAGCCTGCCTGTTAGCTCAACTCAGCTTATGTATTCTATTTCTTCCATCTCCACCTTCTGTGCTGTCTTGCTTCCACCTTCATCTGGTCATCTCTTATCTCCTCTCCTGATTTTTATGTTTCAGATCAGGATGTGACCTTGCTCTGTCTTAAGATATGAATCTCAAAAAGTCTACTTTTCTGTCAGGTATGACCCCATCAGTTTTTATGTAATCATTCCATATTTCCCCAAAAGTAATTTATTTATAGTTTCTCAGTTATAACCTTCCAACCACTAAAAACAGTCACATATCATTGAGCTAATGGACCACAATGCAATGTAGACATCTTAAAATTAGCCAGTGCTCTGCCTTTAAACAGGCACTATCTGAGGGGCAGGGTTCTCTAGATCCTCAGAACAGATAATCCTCTCCCCAACCATTTTTATGAGGGATTGTTTCCTTCTCAAGCTGATTCTGTCAATGTTCCTTATGCAAATATTTTTTTCTGCCCCTTTCACCAACTACAATACCCACATAAGGGGCAGCACCTTCCCCACAGATAAATTAAATTCTCTAAGTAGAAAACAAAAAAGATTCATTTTAATTTGAGCCTAAAATTGCTAACTAAAAATGGCAAAGAGCCTTGCATCAAATGGAAAAGTTTAACCTTATCTACTTTCTTCTTTAGCATAAGCAAAAGATATATGAACAAGTTTGGATTTTGTTCCACAAAGCTACTTTGCTCAAATTGTTTTTTAGGAGGCATGAACTTAAATCTATATAATGTAATATCTAACCATAGGAAAGGAAACAAGTTATAGATCTTCTAGCTCTATATCAGATACTTATAAAAACTCATAATAGATTTTTGTAACAAATAATCTAATTAATGCCTGATGGCGGGTACATGACACAGTATCTAGGACACTAGATTTGGAGTCAGGAAGACCTGAGTGTTAATTCAGCCTCACATACTTACTAGATGTGTGATCCTGGGCAAGTCACTTAACCTCTGTCTGCCTTAGTTTCTTCATCTGTAAAATGAGAATAATCATAGCTCCTACCTTCCAGGATTGTTGTGAGATAATGAATGAATAGGGTTTATACTACTATCATCATTTTTGATGGAGGCAGTCTATAGGATGTGATGCAGTCTCAGAAGAATTAAAAGATGAAAGTCACTCAATGGGTAAGGAAGAGAAACATGGCAGATGAGCTAGTTGCAACATATTATCAACAAAGAACTGAGCAGAAGCAATGTGTAGCTGATCAGAAGGCTGTGTGACTAGAAGAAAAGGGAACTAAACAGGAAGGAAGAGCAAGGAAAAACTCATGTTACCTCTTATTTGCTCTACTAGAATCCATGCAATGTCAAGAGATCCAGGGCTGGGGTGCTCAACCCTTTTTGCATCTGTCTTGGACCTTTTTGTGTCACGGAGCCCTTTGGCAGTCTAGAATTCTTCCCAGAATAATGTATTTGAATGCATAAAAGAGATTATGATGCATATGATAAAATGAGATTGTAATGGAAACCAATTATAATGAAAAAAATATTAAGAAAATGAAGTTCCAAGATCTCAAGTTAAGAAGTTCCAAGACCCAAGTCAAGGACCCTTGATCCAGAGTATGGACACCAGAATTCTATCTGGAAGATTTATAGGACAATAAGCTCATTAAAAGTGAAGGCTATTTCCTTCTTTGTATGTTTATTCCCCTTACCTAACACAGGACCGGGAATACCATAAGCACTTAATAAATTCTTGTTGAATGACTGAAGAGTCAAAAAGAACGATGAGTGTGGATAGGTTGGGATCTCTCTTTCACTGAAGGAAGTACCTGTATTGCTTAAATCACATGTACATCTGAGTATCAAAGTACAAAGAAGGACTTCCTAACAACCAGAGAGGCCCAGAAATGGAATAGGTTGCCGCATGAGGTAATGGGCTCTCTCTTCTTTACTGATGGTGTTTAAACAGACTGGACAATCATTCATCAAGGATATTGGAGAGGACCAACTATGAGTGGTGTCCAATAGAAATGAATCCAGGTAAGCCACATGTTGACTTAGAAAACCACAAATTAACATTATCTACGTTGCATTAGATGTTTATTTTGTTAAACATTTCCCAATTACATTTTGATCTGATTCCAGCTGTGCTTGGGGAGTTTTGCAGGCTGTTTGCAAAGTATGAGTTTGACACCTTTGATGTAGACCTTTGATGAGGTCTTTCCATTCCAGAAAACATTCTTATCTTCATAGTAGCAGCATGACAAATAGGAAAAACATTAGGCGTTAAAAACAAAATGAAAAAAATTACTCTGGACATGTCCTTTAATCTCTCAATATCTGAGGCAACTCTCTAAAACTATAAATGACAAAGTGCTGTCTCTGCATTAGTTGAGAAGGTTCCTCACCAGGTATGGTAAAACCAGACAGTTCAGTCCTTTCAAAAAGGGAGCCAATATTCAGGAGATCTGATCTGCCACAAACAGTGCATGTACAGACAGCAGAGGGCAAAACTACTCCCTTTGGGCCGCAGGTGAAAGATGAGGCAGGAAAGAGTTCACAAAACATTTTAGATATCATCGAGTTCCATTGCTTTACTCTACAGAGGAGGAAAGTGAGGTCCAGAGAATTTACCTGTTTTGCTCAAAGTCACAATTAAGTACGGCAAACCTGGGACTAAAATACAGGTCTCTAACTCCTCAAGTATTCTTTTCACTAAGCAGAAGAAAGATTATTTCACATTTAGATCTGGGTATTCAAATATGTTCTAAATATTAAGTTCTACAGAAACATGGGCTCACATAGGTGCATTTAACACTCAATCAGCCTTGACACAGTCATTTTCTATTCAGAAGTTATAAGAGGTAGTACTGAACCATACTTCTGAAAAATAGCTATACATCTCAAAATAGAACATGCTTTTAAGAAAGTTCTTAGCTTCAAAAACTGAAATGCTACTTATAAAAGATTTGACCTTTTTATTTGAAGTCATTCTTACCAGAAGATTCTCACCCGACACTCCTCTGTTGTTAAAAACCACACATCTAAAAATCAAAAAAGTAATTTTCATTATTTCAAACTTTTTTTGGTCACAAAGTGTATGAAAATCTTAACCTGTATTTTTAAAGCCATTAAAGGTATAGTGAAACAAATTGAAACTGATTTCTTCTTTCCCTTATTTAACTGTCTGCAAATCTCATCCTGTTCAACTTATGTGCATATAAGGTATACCACTGAATTCATAGAATAGACACTTAAAATGTGTTTAGCATTCCTAATAAAAGAATATTTTTACTAATTTCTTCCTATATCTATTATATAGAGCCATACATACATACATACATGCATATGTATGTATGTGTATATATATTCTTGTTAAAAACCATTATAAATAAGAGATTTCAGTTTTAAGTAACAAAAAAGTACTTATTGTGAGAACAACAAATATGCTTCTCTGTTTTAAAAAATATCTCCTGCTTAAATATGTGCACCTAGTGGTTTTCTCCCAAGGTTTCCCATAGAGTGGGAACAACCAGGACAAGCCCAGCAATTCCACAAGTTAAAACAAAACAAGGAATTCCTCCCTTCTTCTTCTGTCTTTGTCAGAGATGGATTTTCCATGTGTTATCAGCGTGTATTTAGTGTGTATTTCTCTAGCCATATCACTATTTTCTAGCTTCACATCAGCACAAATAAAGTGAGGCCTGACACTTTTCTGCTTTCTGACATAACTCGGTGTAGAATTTTTTTCCCCTATTAGTAAGGGACCTTTTAGCTATAAATGTTTTTGCTTAAAGCCAAAATCATTCCACCTAGGAATATACCTTTTAAATTACCGATGATCAAACCATTATTTTTTTTAAAAACAAAAATTCATTTTACAAACAAAATAAAAGCAGATTGATGGCATGGCATGTGGGGAGGAGGTCCAGTGATGGACAGTCTGCCTAAACCTACCACCTAGTCTAAAAGTTTTGTTGCAATTGTCTCTACATGCTAGTGAACACTTCTGTCCCCAGCAGGCATTTTACAGCAGATGACACTTTGCTAATAGGAAAGATAGTAAGGTACAGTGGAAAGAATGATGGATTTGAAGTGAAAGAACCTGAGTTCAAATTTTAGCACTCTCACTTATTCCAGTGTGGCTTTGGACAACTGCCTTAACCTATCTGGGTCTGTTTCCTCATCTTTAAAATTAAAGTATTGGACAAGATGGCCTCTAAGGTCCCTTCAAACTAAATCTACAATCCCATGATAAAGATGAATGCCACTTTGATTCATTCCCCTTATTTGCTTACTTCTTCAAACCTTTCAGCACCAATGTAAACTTGTATAGAATGTTGACTGTGGGAGTCAGAAGTACCTGTTTTTAATCCCTCCCCAGACACTAGTTACTTGGTTAAGTCAATTAACTTCAGCCTGTTTTGTCATAATAAAATGGAGATAATGATAACTGTAAGCACTTATGTTACCAGATTGCTGTGAGGATCAAATGAAATGATTTTTGTAAATCACTTTATGCTTTTAAGTGCTATATTAATTTCAGTGATTATTTTGTACTGTTATACCACATATATCCTTAAACAAAAGATAATTTAAGGAACCAACACCATGAATGTATCAAAAGGACCCTGCAACCTTTCATCTTGCTGCCTTTGCCCAGGATTCATTATCTAATCCCCAGCAGAGATCTTGAGCAGATTTAGTTGACCTCAAAGTCTCACCCAGCCAATCTAAACTGGTAGTTGCTATAAACTATCAATTCTCCCTGATTCTCACCAACATTTAAAGTAGCAACAAGTAAATAGTTAAGTATACCTTCAGCTGTCTGTCAACTGAAATGGTGAGGCTTTAGAAGGCTCATGCCTGGAAACCAGCTATTTCCTTCAAGTGCCACCCTGACTTCTATTATGTAAGCACCCCAACTAGCCACAGTCCAATAAACATCATCTTCCTGTGATTTATCATCAGGTTTCCTAATAAGATGCACACTATCTCAAAACAAAAAGTATTGGGAATTGTACATGAGAATATAACTGCCCTTCTGCTCTGGTTTACCTGGACTTCGGCTTTCAGCCCTAGTAAAATGTGACATGGAGAACTCCTGGGGATAACTAAGTCTTTTCTAGGATAGGCCCTCTCTGCTCTGAATTCCTACCACAGATATAACCTGTCCCACATATTGGGACACTTTAAAAAAACCACCCAAAACATTTCTAGCAAAGACCTAAATATCTATGAATGTGGAATGATTTACACTTTCTGTATTCTATTTTTTGAATCCTAGTATGGAAGAGAATAAGCATTTTTCCAGTACTTATTGTGTGCCAAATACTATGCTAAATTCTTTACAAATATTGCCTCATCTGATCCTTACAACAAGTCTTTCAGGTAAGTGCTGTTATTATCCCTATTTTATAGCTGTAGAAACTGAGGTTAAGGTCAACTAGTTAGAGATGTAATAAGTGTCTGATGTCAGATTCTAATTCAGGTCTTTCTGATTGAAGGCCCACTGCTCTATTCACTAAACTACCTAGCATCATGCCAATTCAAGGGCTATATGGAATTCATGTGTTTCCCCCATACATTCACAGAAACCAGTCTTATATATAGTTTAGTTCTCTTCAAATTAACTACTTTACCCTTGTACTTATTAAAACTCATCTTACATTTGTCTGTTCATATCTCTAACTCATCTAAGTCATTTTAGGTTTTAATTTTTTTTCTTAAGGAGTTAACTTGTTATTGTGGGCACTCAAAAAGCCTCAGTGAGCTAGATGGTATACAGAACGTGTGTGTGTGTGTGTGTGTGTGTGTGTGTGTGTGTGTGTGTGTGTGTGTGTGTGTGTGTGTGTGTGTGTGTAATGAAGTCCCCTATTTTTAAGGAGCTAAGGTACAACCTCCTCAGCCAATATGGGATTATCAGCATATGCTTGAAAGGGATTTGTTTCTACAATTAAAGGAAAACTGGGGTAAGACTCAGATAGAAGCAATATATTTTAAAATCTAAGAAACAAGTTTTAGGCCAAATGGTCAGAGGAACCAGATTTATTTATACTGCAAATATATGAAGAAACATTGAAGCAGTGTTAGCAAGTAGCTAACACTTGACAACAAAAGGGAAAACAAGCTTCACTTGGATATAAATTAGCTACTATATAACTGCAGAAAGCTCTCCAAGTTACAGGGCAATTAGTGATCAAGTTAATTGTAACCTTGATCTCCTGGTCCCTCCCTCCCCAGCCTGTTTCTTTCCTTTTGTGGGGTTTTGGGTACAGGAAGACCTGGCTTACAGATGTGGTTCTACAATTTACTAGTTTTGTGATCTTTACCAAGTCCCTAATCTCTCTACAATTCAGTTTTCCCATTTGTAAAAGTAAGGCAACAGCATTTCAAATATGTACTTCAAAGTGCTGTTGTGAAGAAAGAATATTATAAATGGTAAATAAAGTCTATATAACTATGCAATACTATTTTGTTACAAGCATAGTCTTTAAAAAGCCTCTTAGAGTCAAAAAACTTTAAATAAGGAAATACCCACTGAACCTGCCATGGTGTCAATACCACTATCTAAAGATGGGACAAGACATAAGATAACTAGAAAAAAGGACTGAAGTATAGTAATAGTTACAAATAGGATTTTCTTTCATTTTTCAGGCATGGGTTAAAATCTCTCGTGTGGGAAAAAGAACCAGACAACTGCTAACAAACTAGCTCAATGTTTTACCATTTTTTCCAGAGTTGGAAATACACTGACACTCTCTTTTCACAAAAAGACTTCCACACTGTGATGGGGATACAAAAAATAGTCTCAGTCTCCAAGGAGATTACAGTATAATTGGGGGAATAAGATAAATGCACAAGAAAAAAATTTAAATTAAAGAATTCAAAGCAAATATAACAAAAACTAATTCTGATGTAACTTTAAGGCTTACAAAGTAACTACAAAAACTGACACGAATCCATTAGCCACATGATCTCAGGCTTGGAAGGGATCTAGGATCATCCTAAAACCCTAGTTAAAGGAAACCCATGACTTTTTGAGGTACACATTCTACTTCTGGATAGGTCTTATTGATAAGAAGTAATGTGAGTTTAAAGAAGGAAGAGATTTTTGTGAGGTAGAGTGGTCAAAGAAGGATATATGAAGAAAGAAGGACCTGAAATATTACATTCAAGATGACAAATACAATGAGTGTGGGTGACATTCCAGGTTGAAGAGGAGAGCATGGGAAAAAAACAACAACAACAGAAAGGTAGGAACATATAAGGCATGAAAGATGAGCAGTGAACAAACCAGTCTCACTAAAGTAAGTTTACAAATAGGGCAGCAACAACAGATAGATTTAGGCTGGAGCCAGATTACAGAAAGCCTGATCACCAGTCATTAGCAGGTGAACATTTTCTATTTTATCCTGTCAGAAAGCAAGAGAATTAAAATAAACATAACCATATGAAGCTTTTCCCAAAACATGAAGTCCAAGATATCTAATACCATGTTTGAGATGAGCATGTCACAAACTATTAATGCAGTCAACTCTTGACTATCTGCCCTCCAGATTCACAGACTCACAATCCCTTAAAGTTCAAAGGGATCATAGAGATTCCCTAATACCACTTTTCATCATTCCAGTTGAGGAAACAAAGACAGATTAGTCAAATAACTTGTCTGTGATAACAAAGCAAGTGTATGGTATTAGGGGACAGTGACAGAATTTATCACTGATGTCCACAATCCCTCAAACTTTAATTCCTCCACTAGCTTCAACCTATTTCTCTGTCAACTATTTCCAATGCAGAAATCTTAACTGGCTTGAATTCATCTGTCATTCTTCTGTCCACAACAAAATAGCCAAAAGAAAAGAAGCAGAAAGAAGTAAAAGACTCAGATACACTATACAATCTGGGAATGATTATAACACCTAGACCAGACTGTCCAGCTAGGGGGCAGAAAGCAGGTTGGCTTTCTGTAGCATGGAATCCCTACATAGGACTCCCTTTACCTCATATTGCTTCAGATAATTGCTAAAAAAAATTCACATTCCTTCTCAATCATCTAGAGTCTGGCTGAAATGACAGTTTTAACTCCATCTTTGTAATTCACTTCAACAAACATGTATTAAATGCTCACTAGACACTGGACTTACTAAATTCCAAGATGGAACTGGTCATGCCTCAGGCACTTTCTAAGGACTTTAGCAGTTATCTAGATTGACTCAATTCAAGACCTAAAGGAGGTGGTATATAAGTGATCCATTGTTTAATCAAGAATGGGCACTCACTCTGCTTGCACAGCTCTTAAACCATCCATTCCTTTTCATTTTGTGGATTTTTGTCCATATAGGGGTGGAGGGAATTGACTATGAGATGTAGAAAAGATGAAGGAGGTAATGGCAAATAGCCTCTATTTTCTCAATTAAAGTATGAGGTGAGGTCCTCAGCTCATGGGAAGATGGAGAGAAGAAGGTGGTATGGGAGGTTTGAGGAGAGAATCAATAAGGAAAAAGTATTTCCTTGCTGCATTAAGGGCACCGCTGAGATTAGATAACATAAATTTATAGTGGATTCAGTCAGCTGGATTGGGTGTCTTTCTCTAGCTATGTTCAGCAGCATGTGAGTAGAACAGAGAAGGCAGGTGGTGACAGCAATCCAGAGTTGGGGTTCAGCAAAGCATAGACCGTGATAGGAGAAGGAAGGGTCTATGGGTCTAAGGGTCATCCTTCCATTTACTCCAAATTCTTTGTTTTCTGGTTAATAGTGATGCCAATATGGATGTAGTTTAGTTTCTCCAGTAGTCTATCAGAATGTTGATTGTTAGACAAACATTTCAGTCAGAGAGTACCAATCTTTGTACATGATCTACACAGTCTAAATCTCAGCATCCTCCTTCCTGCCTCTGTCACTGTGGAAGAACATCAGACTGTGGACCATTATACATTTCTATCTGTCTGATGGGTTGCTATGGCCAAGGAATTCAGTTGGACTTAGGCTGGTCCTCAGATAGCAGACAAAGATTGTCACTGATACTATATTCAAAGCCTTTCCAGCTTCGTTGAAACTGCCAGGGTTTTAACTATGTTTGCTTAGCTTTTGAGAATCTATACACTATATATATCTTGTATATACCTAGCTGTTTGCATTTCTATTACCTATTGTCTCTCTTGTTAGAATGTAAGTTCCTTGATGGCAAGTACCAGGTTTTTACCTTTCATTGTATCCCCAATATCTCCAGCAGTACTACCTGTTGCACCCAACCCCTGCAATCTAGCTTTCATTCTCAAGAATTTACTGAAACCATTTTTAAAGGTTACCAACAAAGGTCTCATTGCCTATTTCAGCAAGAATCTAGGGCAAACTAATTGATAGTCATCCAGCCTTACCTGAAGAACTTCAGTGACAGTTAACAAGAGCATAGATTTTGAGCTGGGAGGGACCTAAAAGGTCATAGTGTCCAATCCTCTCATTTTACAGATGAAGAATCTGAGGTCCAGAGAAATTAAGTGGTTTGTCCCAAGTTAAATAACTATTAAGTGTGTGGTTCCACACTTCCAAGTCTTCCTTATACAAGTCCAGTGCTCTCATTACTACCTGAGGTAGCCCACTCCACTCCACTTTGCTATAGCTCTAATAATTAGAACGTTTTTCTTTACATGGAGCCTAAAGCTGCCTTTCCAAAACTTATACCCATTGTTTTTGTTCTTCTCTCTGGGGAAGAACAGAAGAAATGTAATCTCTCTTTCCTATGAGAGTCCTTCAAATTCTTGAAATAACTTAGAATCTCAAAGATTAATGAATGTGTTTAAGAGTTATGGAAAGAAGCGGGGTAAATACTGAGTAGCAACATATTTACATTCACAGTGTGATGGAAGGCATCATCAAATAAAGGCCTCATTTCTAAAATATATAGAGAACTGAGTTAAATTTATAAGAATATAGGTCATTCCCAAATGATAAATGGTCAAAGGATATGAACAGGCTATTTTTAGAGGAAGAAATTAAAGCTGTCTATAATCACATGAAAATAATGCTCTAAATCACTATTGATAAGAGAAATGTAAATTAAAACAACTCTGAGGTACCACATCACACCTATGAGATTGACTAACATGACAGAACAGAAAAATAATAAATGCTGGAGAAGATGTGGGAAAATTGGAACACTAATGCATTGTTAGTGAAGTTGTGAATTCATCCAAGCATTCTGGAGAGCAATTTGGAACTATGCCCAAAAAAAGGGCTATCAAACTGTTATCCTTTGATCCAGCAATACCACTACTAAGTCTGTATCCCAAAAAGCTCATAAAAAAGGGAAAGGACCCACATGTACAGAAATATTTATAGTAGCTCTTTTTGTGGTGGCAAAGAAGTGGAAATTGAGGGGATGCCCAGTAATTGGGGAGTGGCTGAACAAGTTGTGGTATATGAATGTAATGGAATACTATTTGCTATAAGAAATGATGAGCATGTGGATTTCAGAAAAAACTGGAAAGACTTACACGAACTGATGCTGAGTGAAGTAAGTAGAACCAGGAGAACATTGTACACAGTAACAGCAACATTGTGTGATGACCAACTTTAATAACTTTTTAGCTCTTCTCAGCACTGCAATGATCTAAGACAATTCCAAAAGACTCAAGATAGAAAACACTATCTATCCATATCCAGAGAAAAACTATGGAGTCTGAATGCAGATCAAACCATACTATTTGCTCTCTCTTTTTTTCTCTCTCTCATGGTTTTCCCCTTTTGTTCTGATGCTTCTTTTACAACATGAGTAATGTGGAAATATGTTTAATATGATTGTACATGTATAGCCTATATCAGATTGCATGCCATCTTGGGGAGAGGGGAGAGTAGATATTTAAAATTCAAAATCTTATAAAAGTGAATGTTAACAACCAAAAATAAATTTAAAAAAAATCATCAAAGACAAAGGAGGTGACTGGTCATGTAACAAGAATGAAACAGAATTTGAGTGATACCCTGGCACTATCAAGATATTAAAAGAACCAGAGAAAGGTCTATAGCACATTTGGTAGATATTCTAAGGATGATTTAGAGAAAGATGTAGATAAGAATCACATGGAATGATAAAGTGTGAAGAGACTGTGACTTATACAAGTGGTAGTATCTGCACTCATGAGAGCACGAGTCTAAGGAGTTAAATGAATAGCTAAATTAAGAAAAGCAGCCTAGCATCCAGATGCTACAAGAATTTCCTTTCTTCCCTGTTTTTGAGTGAAAATGTCAGCAAAATGTTCAAAGTAACTATATTACTTAAAAGTATATATGATAATATGAGTTAGATTAAGAGAATTCAATATAGTTAGTTTCTTGGGAAATCTGTTTTCATGATTTTCTAAGAATATCTGAAGAAAGACATAGCAAGTCACTCCAGTATTTTTGCCAAGAAAATCCCATGGATAGTAAGATCCATAGGGTCACAAAGAGCCACACACAACTGAATAACAACAATGAAAAAATCTGTACATAAAGAGTGGCAGAAGAGCCATCATTAAGGAGATATAACTGAAAAAAAGCATTAGGCCAGTAGAAATAACAAAGGAAAAGATCAAGTACTTTACTGGCATCCTTGCAATGTTAAAGGATCTCAAAGAAGGCTCAGTTCCACTACTTGCAGAAGGTTAAAAGACCTAGAATAGGCTTCCAGTATTCTGGGTATATCCTCTCTGGAGTATTTTTGGGAAGCTATGAAAAGCAATCACATTCAATTTGTAGAGGTAGATGGATTGTAGTCTGCATTGAAAAAAGAGTATTTACATGGATGAGAGCATAAGTAGTGAAGTTTGATTTATAACTAACATTATCAGTGATTTGTAATCTAATTTGCTACTTCTAAAGGGATTCAAAACAGTTTTTCTCTTAAGTAGGTTAGACATTCTACCTATAATCTTAAAATCAGTGTTTAATAAAGCCTTGTTTTATTATCACTGTGAAAAGTCAAGCCAAGTTTTAATTGCTTTAAGTTTCAGATTTGTAGAGTTCATAGGAACATAGAAATTTAGCATTAGAAGTTGAAGTTAAAGAGGCTTCAAGTGTAATTATGCTTGAAAATAATAGGCATTAGCTTTTGTGTATTTTAACTAAAGTATAGAAAATTTGTGAAATAAAAAGAAGAACTCCACAGATTAAAAGCCAAACTCTCTCTAGTATCTGAATTACATCTAAACAGTAATGAATTAAATGGTGCCATAATGACAGCTAAGTTTATAAATTTCCTTAAATGTTGAACTTCATGTCAGGTAGTGGCTTAACTATATTCTACTATGTAGAACAAAAGTCAGCAATACTTCATAATGAGATGAACTGTCAGGAACATAGAAAATAGAGAGCTAGTCTAAGAATCAGAACAATTTGGGTTTCAAGTCCTACCTCTGACCCTTACAAACTGTGTGACTCTGGGCAAATGACATGACCTCTTAGTACCCCAGGCAGCTTGCTAAGATCACAAATTGCAGAACCTCACCACTACAGGAAGTTTGCCAACATGTCTCTAGTCCCTCAATTTCAATAAGTCAGAGGCCTAGAACTGTTTTGTCCCCTAGGTCAGTGTAGTATAATGTCAAGTGCTGGATTGGGGGATCAGGAAGACCTGAGTTCAAATTCAGACACTTATTAGCTTCAGACACTTATTAGCTCTATGACCTTATGCAAATCCCTTAACCTCTCTCTCGATCTCAGTTTCTTCATCAGTGAAATAAGAATAATAGCACCTATATCACATGGTTGTTGTGAGGATCAAATGAGAGAAATGGTTTAAAAAATTTAAAGCACCATATTATTATTACTACTACTGCTACTACTACTACTACTACTACTACTACTACTACTACTACTACTACTACTACTACTACTACTACTTAAGAGCCTAAGATTACCATCTCCCAAACCTCCAGGCTATTTTAAACTCAGTAACCTTTGAAACCCAGGTAGCATTTCTTTCTATTATTTACCTGGCCCTGACCTGGATTCTAAGACACCTCAGAGCTAATAAGTGAGGTTATACTGAAGGCCAGTGTGTAGGCATGATGATCAAGGTCTATTCAGTCATTCAGCTGCCTTCAAGCTTGGTCAGATGAAGATCCAAAGTCTCTTAATCTAAAAATAGCTTCTAGACAGGCTGGATCTATAGACACCAGAGTATGGTCTAGTCCAATCCATACGCCAAATTAAGAAATGTTTCTTAAGACCTAGGGCTATTTCTTAAAAATGGGTATATTTCAATTTCCCCCAGTACCTAGCACAGAGCACTGCACATAACAAGTGCTCAATAAATATTTGGTGACTGGATCATAGTGTGAACATTGGAGATATAGGCGAGCTAGAATCTTTCCTACTCCTTGGAAACCCAGGGCAAAATTTTTAGCCTAAGGGTCTTGATAGTGGTCTGTGACAGTTCAGATGAAGGAAGTCTTGCCTAGTGGTAACTTTGGGCTGATGTCCAGTCCCAACAAGCTTTTTTTAAAATAGCTTTGAATATAACTCAGGTCAAGCCTAGAGGTAGCAATTTGAACATTTACAAAAAGCCATATTAATGCTTTCTGATCAATCTAATGTTTAACAAAGACTTAAATCTGCCATTACAGCTCAGCCTGACTAAAGACCTTAAACATAAAAAACTTTAAAAGACTTTAAAATCATGCCTAAAGATTTCCCTTCCATTACAATTCTGGTATTTAAAACTAATACAAATTCTAAGAGTATTATCATGTGCACAAAATATGTTTTATATGTCAAAAAGGCACAAGGTAGCATAAGCATAGTGAATAGAAAGCTGATTTTGGAGCCAGTAAGCACTGGGTTCAAGTCCTGCTTCTAAGTCCATTTATGGTTGTTATTCAATTGTGACCCCTTTAGGAGGTTTTCTTGGCAGAGATACTGGAGTGGTTGGCCATTTCTTTCTCCAGCTCATTTTACAGAGGAGAAAACTGAGGCAAGCAGGGTTAAGGGACTTGCCCAGGGTCACACAGCTAGTGTCTGAGGTCAGATTTGAATTCAAGATGAGTCTTCCTGATTCCAAGGCCCAGCATTCTATCCATTTCACTACCTAGATACCTCTAAGCTCCTTACATACTGGCTATATAATGCTTGGCAACTCATTTAACCTCTTGGCATTCCAGGCAACAGTCTAATACTAATAGTAGCAGACAAAGGACTAACCTGCATTGGCAGAGGGGGTTTCCTCACTGAGGAGTACTCTAAATCAATGAAATCATAGGTCCAGTCCCTATTTCTGTACCAAAAGGTCAACTAATTGATACAACTTTAGTGAAGAATTTCCTCTCTAGTATATGAATAAAGATGTTTGGGGATTTTTATTAACAAGTTCATCCTCTATTTTCCTTAATGTAATTGTTCTGAGTTGGGTAAACGCATTACTCAACTTTAGAAGCTCCTCATATAAGATTTCCATGTCCTTCCTCTTCCAAGTGAGCCTTGACAGGGATCACTATTTGTGAATTTGAGTTGGTTGAAATGACTTAAACACACATGCAAAAATCTCTTTCAACTTAATTCAATGAATATTTTTGCCTCAGGATGCAGAGATAAACAGAAACAGGACTTAAAATTTGCTGTTGCCAAGGTGCCTGTGCAAAATAAAATCATCCCTGGAAACTGGGCTAAGCATAGACACTCAAAAAACTCTGCAGCAGCACTTGCCACAAGCCCCCAACCTTTGGTCAGACATAAGAGAGGTGAATCATCTCTGAAATGATAGGAATGACCTTAGAACAAACTAATGTTTTAAGTGTTTCTACACACTTGGAATATGGTCCTACACTTGAGAAAGATTTTGTGCCTTCCTAAAGCAAGCACTTAGTGAAAGAATAGGAATATAGATCTTCTCTGAAAGGGTTGTAATATGGTTCCTCATAGTGCCAAGTAGGTCACCTTCTACTCCTGCTGCTCTGTCAATCAACTCTAAAATAAATAGCATTAGAGGTAGGGAGGAAAGCATGTATAAAAGGATGTTTTAGTTATGTCAGTATATGAAATACGTATTATTTATCATCATCATCATCATCATCTATTTCATCTATTTAGTTTAGCTGAAATAAAACACTCAATGGTACCTGTATCCCAGTTCTTCACTGAACTGGACCATATGAAGGATGTAAGATTCTTTACTTGTTCCTGTGAGGCCAGGCAGCAATAAGATAGTCGGTCGGGTGTTAGCATCCAAATAACATGGACTCTTATTGTTATCAAGCCAGTCCAATGAAATCTGTCCTCCATCTGTTGTTTTAATAAGTTCACTTTAAAAAAAATTCAAAAGACAAAAATGATTCTCTTTTGTAGCCTTTATACTTGGTAACTATCACCTCTTCAATGAATCTTAATTTTATTATGAATTATAGGTCTACAATATTGCTAGTTGATTTAAAAGTGGTTATGCCTTTCTACATTTCTGCATGCTTCTGAGAAGACACATAAAGCTATTTTCTTTTAAAATAAGGCTATTATGATAATAACATTTGGTTTTGAGTTATCTTTAGCAGCCTGAATAAAAAAGATGCTATGTAATAATTATCATTATAATAATATTTTCGCAGTGCCTGAAAGCAGTCCAAATTCTTTCACATTTTCCCATCAATATGAAATGGATGAATAGCCAGTGTTATTTCCAACCTGATTAAGTTCATCTAAGAGGTCAGTGATTTAGTATAATTGAGACCTTATGCTTTCAGCTAAATCTGGTTATCTCCTATCAGTATCAAGTAAACAGATGCCACTTTTAAAATATTTTACAGTACCCATCAGAAAGCATCAATGCACTCAGGCTATGTTCCCAAATAGTCTTCAGTTCCAGGCAACAAAAGGAACTCCAGAAGGACTAGATGACTCAGGGAAATTAATAATAGCTACCATCTCCGTCTCCTGGTTACTGCTACATTCTGGACTGTCTTTAGTGCCTGAACGTCATTAATATCAGAATCAATTCATTCACCAATATAAAGTGATCTCTGTACAGAAGTGAAGTCCACATCTCAAAGCACCTTTTGCATTTTTTCCCCATCATCTGACTAGATTTCTGTTTCTATGGTGCATATCACCAAATGACTTAGGTACTCTGGACAGCAGAACCACTTCTTGGAAAACAGGTACAAAAGCACTTCTTTAATTCTAGAAACCGTCTGTTGGGTCTAAGGTCAAAATCTAAGTAGAAAGGCAGTAACCAGAAACATCACTCTTCCTGCTTCTGTGCCCAGGTGCCTCTGATTCACACGCCTTTACCCCACATCCTATATTTACTAGCAGAAGTACTGGGGCGCAGGCTTGGGATGGGGAGGGATAGAACCGAGAGATGCACTTACTTTCTGTACCGCACTTGGGGCTTAGAAGTGATGAACGGTCTCAGTAAAGTCTGCCCCCGGCTCTCCCAGCACCAAATCGTGGGGTAGTAGGTTTCGGTCACTACAGGACAATGGTCCTGAAGGAAGCGGCTCAGACTCTCGCCCCCCGTCACCAGCTGGGGTTTCTGGGGAAGGCCAGTGCCAGTGAAAGGTTAGAAACAGACTCGTTAGTACCCAGAGCGAGCTTATGCACCTCCGTTCTCTTTCTCTACATTGGCTCCGAGGCCTGTAGCAAAGAATTCACAGTCACTCGGCAGTCAGGCTGGTTGGGCAACGGAAGCCCCGCACACCGAAAACACCCACAAGTTTCGGAGAGACCCCCGGGCCCGCGCCCCGGGTCCTCAGTAATAAAGCAGCTCGGTGCCAGCCAGGGCGCTCGGAGGTCGGTCGGGGTCCAGGGCACTTCTCCGGAAAGAGCCCTGCCACAAGGGGCTGAATACGGGGGGCTCGGGAGACGGGGCGCGGGGAGTGGGGGACCACCGTGTCTCGCGTCTTCGGGTTAAAAGCATTTACTTTGGAGACAGCGTTTGGAGAAAGGAGTCATCCTTCCATTCTTTTCCCGCTAGTCCCCGGCATCCTGGCGCAGCAACGTCCAAGTTTCCTCGGCCTCGCGGAGCACCACGCACCTTGCTCGCTCTCCCAGCCCCGCGCCTCTCCTCCCCGCTCCCCCTCCCCCGGCTCCCCGGCCCGCTCGGGCATCTCGGCCCCCACCCCCCGCTCACCTTGGCAATGCTGCTCAGGTAGTAGCAGGCGTAGGCAACGCTGAAGCCCAGGACCAGGGACAAGCCCACGCCCGAGCCCAGGAGCCCGCCCCGGACTTGGTGCTCCAGATACAGGGAAAATTCCCGGGACAGCATTTCCAGGTCCATGGCCGGCCGCCGCCGCACTGTGCGCGGGTCCTGGGAGGATGGAGACGACCGGAGCCCCGGGCTGAAGCAGCGGGACGCGCAGCAGCGACGGACCGGCGGCCGGGACTCCTCTACAGCGGATCCTACCGAGCACAGGGGCCGTTTCCGCCTCCTGGAGCAGGGCGGGCAGAGCCGACGAGGAGACGTCACCGGGGCCGCCCGTCACCGCCCGCCCTGCCCGCGGCCGCCGCGACACCGCCGGCTCCTCCCCGGCTTTAGACAGCCGCCCCCGCCTGCGACTGAGGAACCTTCCAGAGGGGCGGGCCGGAGCCTGGGGCTGGCCGAGGGCTGGGGGGCGGAGCGGCCAGGGGCAGCGCGGGGCGGGGAACCGCACAAAGCGACCCCATTCAAAACCCTCCTACGAAGGCAGCCAACTTGGAGTCACCGCTAAATAATAAAAAGGTCCGGCCACCGCCCCCTGCCTGGCCACCGGACTACCCTACGCGGCTGTGACCTTGAGCCACTACGGCCAGGGGAAAGGCTTGAGGCGCCTGGGCGCAAGTCCGGGCTGAGGATGGGCTCCGGGCTCGGGGAGAAGGGTTGGGAAAGTCGTTGTGCGAAGTGGTGAGAAAGACCCAGACTGGGGCCTGCCGGCCGCTGGAAATGGGACTCTCCATACGAGCACACGCTCCCGCTTAAACGCTTCCAGATTCTGCACCGAGCATGGGTCCCGAGTTCCGTCGGGAGATGTTCCCTAAACCCATGGGATGGGTCAGAACGAACGCGACCTCCACAGTACCACTCTCGTGAGCACTCAGGGTTCGGGATCCACGCTCAGTGTGTATCCCTGTTTTGCCATAATACTGGTCATCTAATACCGGTGCACAGGAAAAGATTAGGGAAGTAGATTTTCCCAAGCTTATTTATAGCAACAGGAAAAAAGCCAGGAAATTTAATTAGGCATCTGAAAAGGCTCCGAGGAGGGATTAGAATTCTACATTTTGAGTTGTCTCCATGTTTATGTGATTAATCCGGTATGGAGTTCTGAGCAAAATCACATATAGGCTGTATTGTAAAAGCTATTAAAGCCTGAAACTGCACTTGCGTTTTGGGGACATCCTGTAAAATAATCCTTAGCAAAATTTTAAATTAAAAAACATGAAACTTTTAAAATCCGGACTAGATGAAACAACAGATAACTTTTGAAAATGGCAGGAATTCCACTTAGAGGAAAAGAAAATGATATATGTTTACTTTAGATAGAAGCATCCTTAGTTTATCTGAACTTTTTTTTTTAGTTCAGGCATTTTTTTTTAATGTGTCGCTTTTAGTCTGAATCTCAAGTGACAGTATAATCTTTACTGATTAATTCTTTAAGGGAAAGAACATTTATATTTATAGTGTGTTGTCTATCAGATAAGTGTTAAAATATCTCTGATAAAGATCCTAGGTCTGTTTTAAAAGGGAACAGGTGACAGCACAAATTTGACCTTCAGACCTGAGGGATGATAGAGATTTGTCTTAATGTATTCTTCCAGTTGTAAAAGGAAAAAGATCTTAAGAATATTTACCCTTAATCATTCATATCAACGTAAGGTTGGAGAGTCTAAAGATATAGACAGATAATGCATATATGTGTGGATATATATGTATACACACATATATTTTAAATTTAAGCATCAACTTCACGTCTCCTTACCTCTTACCTCCCTCTCCCCCCATTATTACTTTTACTGTATATCAGTTATAAAAGCTCTATTCTCCAGTCTAATGAGAACAAGCAGAGCTGGGACTAGGAATAGATAAGGGGGTAATAATGAAGGCTGTTTTTCTAAAATACTACTTTATTTAAACACATATTTTTAATTTCAGAAAATCAAATTTTCCATGGTATATAGGTATGTATTTGATGATGCTAAGTTATATGTCCCAATCTAATGAAGGCTCAAGACCTCCAGAGCACAGTGATATGTAACAAATTTTGAAAGCTTAACTAAGGCATACAAATGCTTTGTCCTAACTCAGGTAACAAGCAATGAAATGACTAAATGATGAACAGGAAAAAGAAGAAAAAAGTGGGGGGGAGGCCCCCCGCAGCGCAGCCATGATGGTGGAGTTGAAGCAGGGATCTGTTAGAGTTCTCCCCCAAACTCCTCAAAAAACAAACCTATAATAAATGACTCTAAAAAATTTTGCAGCAACAGAAGCTACAAAAGGACAGACTGAAGCAAATTTCTAGCCCAAGACTATCTGGAAGGTCAACAGGAAGGGCCTACCACACCAGGCTTAAACCAGGCACAGACAATGCTGGAGTAGGCTTTAGGTGATTGAATCACTGGGGGCTGTTGTGGTTTCCAGACTTCTCAACCCACAAACTCTAAAGACAGTTTTGAAGGTCAGTGGGAAAGGTCTCACACCTGGCTGAGAGGGGAACCTGGTCTGGCCCTAGCCCCAGTCCCAAGGTGGCAGCAGCCACTGCTGAAGCAGAGGCTGCTTCTGGAGTCCTCCACTTAACAAAGAGCTCAAAAGTCAAGTAATTGGCTGGGAAAATGAGCAAATGTGGGAAAGACTATAGATTCTTTCTCAATGAAGAGATATTTTCTTGGACATCATTGGTGATGAGGAGATCAAAACATTTAACCAGAACAAAGCAACAAAGCCAAAGCTCCTGCATCCAAAGCCTCCAAGAAAAATATGAATTGGTCACAGGTCATGGAAGAGCTCAAAAAGAATTTTGAAAATCAAGTAAGAGAAGTAGAGGAAAAAATGGGAAGAGAAATGGAAGTAATGCAAGAAAATCATGAAAAATGAGTCAACAGCTTGCTAAAGGAAACCCCCCAAAATACTGAAAATAACTGCTTTAAAATTAGACTAACCCAAATGGAGAAAGAGGTCCAAAAATCAATGAGAAGAATACCTTAAAAAGAATGGGCCAAATGGAAAAAGAGGTCCAAAAACTCACTGAAGAAAATAATTCCTTCAAAATTAGAATGGAGCAAATGGAAGTGAATGACTATGAGAAATCAAGAAATTATAAAACAAAACCAAAAGAATGAAAAAATAGAAGACAATGTGAAGTATTTTGTTGGAAAAAAAAACTGACCTGGAGAATGAGTTTAGGAGAGATAACTTAAAATTTTTTGGACTCCCGAAAAGCCATGATCAAAAAAAGAGCCTAGACATCTTTCAAGAAATTATTAAGGAAAAGTATCCTGGTATTCTAGAAGCAGAGGGTAAAATAGAAATTGAAAAAATCCACTGTTCACCTCCTAAAGAAGAACCCAAAAGTAAAACTCCTAGGAATATTGTAGTCAAATTCCAGAGTTCCCAGGTCAAGGAGAAAATCATACAAACAACCAGAAAGAAACAACTCAAGTACTGTGGAAACACAATCAGGATTACACAAGATTTAGCAGCTTCTACACTAAGGGATAAGAGGGCTTGGAATATGGTATTCTAGAGGTCAAAGGAGATAGGATTAAAACCAAGAATCACCTACTCCATAAAACTGAGTATAATACTTTGGGGGGGAAAATGGAACTTCGATGAAATAGAGGACTTCCAAGCATTCTTGTTGAAAAGACCAAAGCTGAATAGAAATTTGATTTTCAAATACAAGAATCAAGAGAAGCATGAAAAGGTAAATAGGAAAGAGAAACTTATGGATTTTTAAAAGTTGAACTGTTTACATTCCTATATGGAAAGATGGCATTTGTAACTCATGAGACCTTTCTCAGTATTAGCATAGTTAGAGGGAATATATGTATGTGTGTATATATATGCATGTATATATATATATATATATAATGTACAGAGAGAGAGAGAGAGAGAGACAGAGAGAGAAGGTACAGGGTGACCTGAATATGAAGGGATGACATCTAAAAAAGAAAATTAAGTGTTGAGGGGAATGTACTAGGAGAAAGAAAAAGGAAGAGGTAGAATGTAGTAAATCATCTCACATAAAAGAGTCAAGAACAGAACTTTTACAATGGAGGGGAAGAAGGGGAAGATGAGAGGGAATAAGTGAGCCTTCCTTTCATCAGATTTGGCTTCAGGATGGAATAACATACACATTCAATTGGGTATGGAAGTTTATCTCACCCTACAGGAAAGCAGGGGAGAAGGGGATAAGAGAGGAGGGGATAATAGTGATGGCAGATTGGGGGAAGGGATAATCAGAAGAAACACTTTGGTAAAGGGATAGGTCAAAGGAGAGAATAGAATAAATGGAGGGGGAACAGGATAGAGGGAAATATAGTTAGTCTTGACTGTTATGGAAGTGTTTTGCATGACTACACATGTATAACCTATATCAAATTGCTTGCCTTCTCTATGAGGATAGATGGGGAGGGGGGAAGGGAGAGAATGTGGAACTCAAAGTTTAAAAATGAATGTTAAAAATTGTTTTTACATGGAATTAGGAAATAAGATGTAAAGGCAATGGGATATAGAAGTTTATCTTGCCCTACAGAAAAATAGAAGGGAACGGGATAAGAGAGAGGGGTAGTTGATAGAAGGGAGGGCAGATTGGAGGAAAGGGTAATCAGAATACACGCTGTTTTGGGGTTGGGGTAGGGGGGAGATGGGGAGAAAATTTGAAATTCAAAATTTTGTGAAAGTGAATGTTGAAAACTGAAAATGAATAATTTTTTTTTAAAAAAAAGACTGAAAAAAAAGGAAAAAGCTAGGTACCTGGCTGACTAAATCTTGACCAGTGAGAAGAAAATTAACTGTAACACCAATCTATTCAGTCCTTGGCTATGACTTCTCTCTGCTTTGTTTAATACTACTTCCCTAACTGGCTATTCTTGCAAACCATGTGGACATCTGATCTCTCTCTATTTCTTCCTTATGCTTATTGGCATACCTGCATTGGTGCTTAGACATGGATCTCTTTTATAATTTCCTACTTAAAAGCTTTTTCCCCCAAGAAAAAACCTAGTAAATTTCCGGAACTAAGATATCCAATAATACACACACACACACACACACACACACACACACACACACACACACACACACACACTGTGTGTTAACTCTGAAGTCAAAGTGGAAATAAGAAATTGAGTAAAGCAAGAAGTCATGGGAAGAAAATGAGGTCTGACAGGAAAGAAGGTAAGACAAATCAACAAGTGTTCATTAAGCATGATGAGGAAAAAGGAAGAGAGCACTTGCCCAAAGGAGTTTGCATTCTACTGAGGTAATAGAGCATGGTAAAGGAAGCTAAAAAACTGAGAGTGTGAGGCAAAAGTCAGGGAGTTAGAAGCAGAGTCTATTGGGAAATAAAAGCTGGCTGGCCTAGCACCCCCCCCACCCCCCATGCAGGTTTATTCTTTTTGTTTAGTTTTGTCTGACTGTGACCCCATTTGAGGTTTTCTTGGCAAAGATACTGTAGTGGTTTACCATTTCCTTCGACAGCTCATTTTTTATAGTGAGAAACTGTGGCAAACAGGGTTAAGTGACATGCCCAGGGTCACAAAGCTAGTAAGTATCTGAAGCCAGATCTGAAGTTAGGAAGATAAGTCTTGACATCAGATCTAGCCCTCTATCTACTTCACTTTTACCTGTCAAAATGGAAGTACCTGGAAGGAATTTACCATTGGGAATAGGGGACTAATACCTTAGAGGGACAATCCAAGGTGAGAAGATAACAAGGACCAAAGTATATACCAGGGTGAGGAGGCCCCAGGTCTGAAGGAAGCTACAGGATGAGATTTCACTGCATGGTTCTGAAGTCCAGAAAGTCAGAAGCAGAGACAAAAGAAACCAAGAGGTGTTCAGTTAAGAGTTCAGGAGATATGAGAGTTGAGTTGGAAGGCAAAAGTCAAAGGTTACAGCCTAGCCATAAGGAAAACTATGTGGTCAAAACACAAAGTAAACTATTACACAAATATAGGAGAAGCAAGAGGTTCAGAGCCAGAACAAATAGATATTGTTTGAATTTCTTTACATTTTCGTGTGGTGGACTATGAACAATAATATAAGAGGAAAAAAGTTTGTTCAATTCTTCATGACCCCATTTGGGATTTTCTTGGCAAAGATACTGGAGTGGTTTGCCATTTCCTTCTCCAGCTCATTTTACAGATGAAGAAACAGAGGCAAGCAGGATTAAGAGACTTGCCCAAAGTCATACAGCTAATGAATGTCTGAGGCTAGATTTAAATTCAGGTGTTCCTTACTCCAGGTCCCAGCCCTTTATCCACTATGCCATCTAGCTGCCATAAAATATGATTCAGCAGGCAAAAACATTAACCTGAATAACTGGAGAAATATTCATTGTTTATGGGTAGGTTGAGCCAATATAAAAAAAATGACAAAGCTACCTAAATTAATTTAATTACTCAGTGTGATACCAATCAGACTTCCAAATGATTCATTTATAAAACTAGAAAAAAATTCATCTGGAGGAGCAAAAGGTCAAGAATCTTAGTCAACCTGTCAACAAATATTTATGAAGCTCCTAATATGTGCCAGGTGCTGTGCTAAGTGCTGGAAATGCCAAGAAAGGTAAAAGATAGTCCTTGCTCTCAAGGAGTTCGCAGTCTAATGGAGAAGACAACATGCAAGTAACTATCTACAAATAAAATATAGTCAAGATAAATCAGAAATACTAAACAGATGGAAGGTACTCCAAGAGAGATCAAGGAAAGGTTTCTTGTAGAGGGTGGAATTTTAGTTGGAACTTGAAGGTAGAAATGAGCAGAGAGATGCTTCCAGGCAGAGGGGTCAGCCAGTGAAAATGTCTGGAGTCAGCAGATGGAATGTCTTGTTTGAGGAACAGAAAGGAGGCCAGTGTCACTGAATCAGAGTATGTGGGGGGAGGGCAAATATAAAAAGACTGGAAAGATTGGGAAGATTATGAAGACTTTGAGTATCAGACATTAGATTTTGAGCTCCTTCAGTGCAGGTATTGTCTTTTGTCTTTATGATCTCAACATTTGACACAGTGCCTGGCACTTAATATGTTTATTGACTGACTAATAGAGGATTTTCTATTTCATCCTGGAGGTGATTGGGAGTCACTATAGGTAACTGAGTGAGGGTAGGGGAGGATGACACGGCCAGACCTTTTCTGTAGGAGGATTTGTGACAGATGAGTAGAGAATGAACTGGAGTAGGAGAAACTTGATGCGGGGAGACCAACCAATAGGCTATTATAATAGTCCAGGTATAAGATTATGAGAGCCTGCACCAGGGCAGAGAAGGGGGCACATGTGAGAGATGTTATGACAAGTAAAATTGATAGGGCTTGGCAACAGATTAGATGACAGAATAGACATGGAAAGTAAAAGAGAGTGAGAAATTGAGGACAATACCAAGGTAGCAAGTTTTGGTGACTGGGAGGATGATGGTGTCCTCAACAGTGGTAGGGAAGTTTGGAAGGGGGTGAGGGTGTTAAGGAAAAAGATAATGAGCTTCAAGTTTGGACGTGTTAAGTTTAAAATGTCTACAGGACGTACAGTTTAAGATTCCTGATAGGAATTGGAGATGTGAGACTGGAGGTCAGCAGAAAGGTTAGAGCTAGATAATGAGACTGTGATTCTTCAGCAAAGAGATGATAATTGAATCATAGAAACTGATGAAATCACCAAATGAAATAGTATAGAGGGGAAGCAGAAGAGGGCTCAGGACAGAGCCCTGTGAGATACCCATAGTTAGTGGGCAAGACCTGAATAAAGATCCAGCAAAGGAAACTCAGAGGGAGTGGTCAGATAGGCAGGAGAAGAACCAGAAGAGAGTCATGCCATGAAAAGCCTAGAGAAAAGAGAGTATCAAGGAGAACATGATGATCCATAGTATCAAATGCTGCTGAGAGTCAAAGATGAGGACTGAGAGGAAGGCCAAAATATTTAAGTAAGAGATTGTTAGTAACTTGGAAGAGAGCAGTTTCAGTTAAATGATGAAGTGCAAAGCCAAACTATAGAGTTAAGGAGAAAGTGGAAAAGAAAGAAAAGGAAGAAAAAGATGAGGAAAGAAAATGGAGGTACCTTTTGTAGATGGCCTTCTCAAAGAGTTTTAACACAAAGAGAGGAGAAAGATGGCATGGTAGATAGTGGGGATGGATGGATCAAGTAAGGATGGGGGAGGCATGAGTATATATATATGTATGCAATAGGGCAGTAGTCAAGAGATTAAACAGAAGAGAGGGGATGATAGAAGAGGCAATCTGTTGGAGAAGATGGGATGGAAATTGGATAACTTCAAGTGAGACAGGTGAAGAAGGAGAGCACAGTGGAAGACATGAGTAGCTTTTGGGTAGGGCATTGGGGAGATTGGGTTGAAGTGAATAGGAATAAAAGATCTTACTTTATGGGGAATGTGGTTTAAATGGTGACTGTTGAGGCTTCAGAATCACTGGGGAGGGAGGATATGATCAAGGTGGGGTTTGTTCATTATTGAGAAATGAGTTTAGGTAGATGTTCATTGTCCACGTGGTATGGCCTTAGGGTGCAATCCTTTCAGAGACTTAGGTTGTTCAGGGGAGAGGAGTGGTACTTGGAACTGAAGGAATGGTGTTACTCTCCTTCCAAGGCTGGAGACTTGATGGAATGGCCTTTCTCCTTTTCCCTGGAAAGGAGATGATACAAGAGTATTTTTCCTCTTCAGAGGAAGTATAGTTTTCTTCCCTTCAGATGAGATCAGATCAAATGAGATATTTGTAAAAGTGTTTAACACAGTGCCAGGCCCACAGTAGGTACTATATAAATGCTTTTTCTCTTCCCCTCCACTGAAACAAAGGAAAAAGACTAGTGTGTGATGGAGGAGGCTGGACACCAGGCAGGAGAACTGGAGTTATATAATCATGTTTCTCTTCTTCCTAAGGGAAGTTGGAGACCAGACAAGAGACCTGGTGCTATAGAATAGTATTTTCTCTCTGTAACCCAAAGGCAGAAGACTGCTGCTTAATGGAATGACTTTCTCCTCTTTCTTTCTTTTTTTTTCTATTTAATTATTCTTCTTTTACTAACTATGCCACCTTCAACAGGCTCTAAGTGCTTCCAAGGAATTTTCTTCTGACAATTTTCCTTATTTCTCCCCAAGTTTTATGTCTCCCTCCTATCCCCCCAAATTAAGAGGAACAGTGGAATATTTTGCTAATATTCAAAGGTGGATTCACAAACAGAAAAAAATGAGACTTTGCATGCTTTTAAGAAGCAAAGATATGCTTGAAAACTTTTCTAAATTTAAAAGGCACTAAACCCTAGGTACTTTGCTTTCTATTTTCTACAAATCATTTTAATGAATGTTAATACGTTTAATTCCCAACATTTAACTAATTATCCAGGTACAAGTTTGTAGCAAATCTAAATAGTTGAAAATGTGAATGTATCTTTTTAAGGTTTTCCAATGCTAATAACCTTTCAGTAAAGTTACATTAGCTGAAACAATGAGATATTGACTTATGGTCCCTGTCTTCTTACATTTCAGAGCCCCTGTTACATCACATGCAAATGGTTACAGAGATTGTGGTGCCTGCAGTCTGCACACTCTGCATACTTATAAGTGCAGTTCTACTCATGATCCTACTTCAGAGGCAAAGCTAAGAAAAGGTTACTAATAAAAGGTCACTAAAAAAATAGCTTCATTCCATATAAAGTTTAGTGTCTTCATCTTCATTTGGTTTCAAAGGCCTGCAGAGTTTCCTTTTTGGTTACTCTTGCAAGATGGCATCAACACACTTTAAGTGAAATGCGCTTTGCTGCAGGCAACCATGTTAGTGAAATACACTTTTCTTCAAGAATACTGTTGAACGCTGACTCAGACAGATTCAAATGACTTATTGATGGGGTGTCACTCAGTTGCCAAAGCATTTTAACTTCCTTCTGTCCACTATTTATTTCCACTCTCCATTTTTTTGGAGTCTCGCTCTGATAGAAATTTTTTATGACAATTGGTCCGATTGGCAGCTGAAATGTATGTTTCTTATTAAGAGGTTTTCTCTTATAATATATTATGCAAGACTGTGCTAAAGTAAACAGGATTTCATGTAGAAGTTTAAGGTATACCATGCAACTGATTACGACTTCTAGGATGTGGTGGAGTTTCCTAATACAACAAACATGTTCTTGTGTATCTGAGGATGTGGAAATAAAGTAATCCAAATGGTTTAATGATGCAAGCTCCTGATCTATAAAAAAGTTAATGTAATATCTCTTTATTTTGTCCAAACCATCCTCTAAAAGCATTTGAATTGGAGTGGTACCAGTGAGTGGAACTATATCCATGGCTCCATGGTAAGACTGCTGAATATGTTTACTGAATAAACCTCTGCTCCTTCTGTGGAGCCAGAGCTGTACATCCCCACATCTTAAACACTGTGAGATCAACATAAAACACTTCACCAAATCTTGGTATGAGGTGACACTCATTCTCATTCTGCACCACAACTGCTCAGCAAAATCCAGATCACCTCTTACTGTGAAAAGACACTTAATGGAATCAGCTGCAGCAGCATCACATTTTAATACCTTGACTTTTTTTGCTGCAGTATCAAATCCATCCAGCTTACTCTTTAAATCATTGAGAAATTCCTGAAAAAGGTCAGCAGATGATTTAGCCTCTGTATGCTCAGGCCACAAGGTAACATCAGTTGTCAATCCATCAGCCAAAGCAATTAGAAACTTCAGCTGTCTATGCAGATGGTACAAAGGGCTTCTAGGATCTCCAGGTCCCACTTTGATATTCAATACTGAAGCAGAAATGAGAGGAGGTGTTTGCAGAAGCTCATCCACAGGACTCCATGAAATATCCAAGCCAATAGTAGTATGTGAAAAGGGAAATGTCTCATCGAAGGGAGTGGATTTAAACAGCTCATACTGAGCAAAACCCCTAGTTGTTACTGTAGATGACATATCTTTTCAGGTGTGAACTTTTCAAATCTTCAAGACTTACAGAAGAGGTTTTTTCAGGTGTTGAACCTTTACATGTGACCACTTGTAAGACAATTCCTGTTATGCCTTTCTTTGTTCTAATAGGTTCAACACCTAGCCAACAGGTAGTTTCAGGATCTGAGCTGTCACATTTTATCCATAAGGGAGGAAGAGGCTTAACGGGCCCTTTAATCTTCAAATGGGTCATATTAGGATTTTGTGTCATGGTGTAAAGTCCAATCAGCTGCCTGGCTCTCTTAACAGGTAAAGCAAGTGGTCCAAAATTTCCATTCATGCGAAAATCAGAAATAACTGATTCTTTAGACTGTGATTCTTCTGTACAGTCCATTTCTTTTTCATTTGAACGCACTTTCTCCATAATAAATCTCATGCCATATTTATTCCCAAAACCTTCCAAAGAATTTGTTTGATTTTCAGTAATCAATTTCACTTGGACATCAGTCTCATGGAAAAATGGATCTTTCTTTACTTCTTCCATTGCTTTAATGAGAAGGTCGTACAGGTCCATGGCCGCCTCGTTCATGTTGGGCAACACTGCCGTCTCCAGAAGCTCGGAGCTCCCAGACCACGTCTGCACTCAAGTATGCTACTTTCTCCTCTTTCAACAGAAGTTGTTATAGAGAGTGCCAGAGTCAAGAAGGTGAACTAAAAGTAGGGATGTGCTTGATCTATTTCCCCAAACCCCTGCAAATACCTGTAAAAATGACTCTAAACAAATTCTAGAGCTGCAGAACCCACAAAGTGATGGAGTGAGGCAAATCTCCAGCCCAGGACAGCCTGGAAGATTGACAGGAAAGATCTATTGCACCAGGCTGGTAGTGGAGTGCAGTCCACAGATGGGGTGGAGCAAGCCTCAGAGGACTGAATCTCTGGCAGCTCTGGCAGTTTTCAGGCTTCTCAACCCCCAAATGCCAAAGACAGCATAGATGTCAGTAGGAAAACTCTGTCAGACCTGAGTGGGGGAGGAGCTTAATCCTACTGGGGTCCATATCTAGCCCCGCGGTGGAGGAGGAGATGGCACCTGCAGCAGCCATAGCAGCAACTGCTTCCAGAGCTCTGGGCCAGCAAATGGTGGGGGATCAAGCAACTAATACAAAACCCCTGAAGGCTGAAACAGTACATCCACCCCCACCCCCACCCCCACTGGAAGCAGAGTTCTACCTTGACAAAGAGAAAGTCAGGTATTTGGCTAGAAAGATGAGCAAACAGAGGGAAAAAAGTCAGACTATAGAATCTTACTTTGGTGACAAAGAAGATCAAAACATATAATCACAAGACAACAAAGTCAAAGCTCCTACATCCAAAGCCTCCAAGAAAAATCTAAATTGGTCACAGGCCATGGAAGGGCTCAAAAAGAATATTGAAAATCAAGTAAGAGAAGTAGAGGAAAAATTAGAAGAGTAATGAGAGTGATGCAAGAAAATAATGAAAAATGTGTCAACAGCTTGCTAAAGGAAACCCAAAAAAATCCTGAAGAAAATAACCGCTTTATCTTTTTCTTTTTAAATTTTATTTTATTTATTTTTTTAATGTTCTACATTCACTACCATAAAATTTAGATTTTAACCCCCCACACACCTACCCTCCACTATCCCCCTCCCTCCCCAAGACGGCATACAATTCTATATAGGATCTACATATACTTTCCTATTGAATACGTTTTCACTATAGTCATGCTATGTAGATGAACTAAAATAAATGGAAGAAATCATATAACAAATCAAAACATAATACATAAACACACACACAAAAACATGATCTGCTACATTCTGTGAATGAATTCCATAGTTCTTTCTCTTAGTGTGGAAGACATTTTGCCCTAGAAAACCACTGGGATTTTTTTTTTTAAGTTCTTGAGTTATTACAAAGTTCCAAGTCTACCAGAAAAAACTCTCACACACTGTTGTCATTGCTGTGCACAAAGTTCTCCTGGTTCTGCTCCTTTCACTCAGCATTAGATCATATAAGTCCTTCCAGGCCTCTCTGAGGTCTTCTTGTTCATCATTTCTTATGGCATAATAGTACTCTATTACATTCATATACTATAATTTATTCAGCCATTCCCCAATTGATGGGCATCCGAAAATAACTGCTTTAAAAATTAGACTAACCCAAATGGAAAAAGATGTCCAAAAACTCACTGAAGAAAATAATTCCTTAAAAATTAAAATGGAGCAAATGGAAGCTAATGACTTTACGAGAAATAAAGAAATTATAAAACAGAACCAAAAGAATGAAAAAGGGAAGACAATATGAAACATCTTATTGGAAAAACCACTGACCTGGAAAATAGATCCAGAAAAGATAGTATAAAAATTATTGGACTACCTGAAAGTCATGATTTTAAAAAAGAGCCTAGATATCATCTTTCAAGAAATTATCAAGGAAAACTGCCCTGATATTCTGGAACCAGAGGGTAAAATAGAAATTGAAAAAATCCGCTGCTCACCTCCTAAAAGAAATCCTAAAAGGAAAACTCTTAGGAATACTGTAGCCAAACTTGAGAGTTCCCAAGTCAAGTAGAAAATAGGGCAAGCAGCCAAAAAGAAACAATTCAACTACTGTGGAATCAGAATAACACAAGATCTAAAAACTTCTACATTAAGGGATTGAAAGGCTTGGAATATGATATTCCGGAGGTCAGAGAAGCTAGGATTAAAACCAAGAATCACCTGCTCAGCCAAACTGACTATCATACTCCTGGGGAAAAAAATGTAATTTCAATGAAATAGAGAACTTTCAAGCATTCTTGATGAAAAGACCAGAGCTGAATATAAAGTTTTACTTTCAGATATTAAGAATCAAGAGAACTATGAAAAGGTAAACAGGAAAGAGAAGCTTTAAGAGACTTATTAAAGTTGAACTATTTGTATTCCTGCATAGAAAGATGATATTTGTAACTCATGAGACCTTGCTTAGTATTAAGGTAGTTGGAGGAAATTGGGTAGATAGATAGATAGATAGATAGATAGATAGATAGATAGATAGATAGATAGATAGATGGATGGATGGATGGCACAGGGTGAGTTGAATATGAAGGGATGATATCTACAAAATAAAATAAAGGGCTGAGAGAGGAATATATTGGGAGAAGGAGAAAGGGAGAGATAGAATGTGGTACATTATCTTACAATAGGCAAGAAAAAGGTTTCACAATGGAGGGGAAGAGGGAGGAGGTGAGAAGGAATGAGTGAACCTTACTTTTATTGAATCTAGCTTAAGGAGGGAATAATATACACAATCAATTGGGTATCTTACCCTACAAGAAAGTAAGGGGAAACTCAATATGGGGGTGGGGATGATAGAAGGGAGGGTAGATTGGGGGAGGGGGTAGTCAGAAGCAAACACTTTTGAAAAGGGACAGGGTTGAAGTTGAAAATAGAATTAGTGGGGGGTGGGATAGGATGGAGGGAGATATAGTTTTTCACAACATGACTATTATGGAAATGTTTTACATAACTACACAAGAATAACCTACACTGAATTGCTTGCCTTCTCAATGAGGGTGGGTGAGGAGGAAAGAAGAAAGAGAATTTGGAACTTGAAGTTTTAAAAACAAGTACTAAAAATTGTTTTTACATGCAGCTGGGAAATAATGCTATATAGGCAATTGGGTATAGAAATCTATCTGGCCCCTACAAAATAGTAAGGAGGAAGGCGATAGGGGCAGAGGGAGGTAAAAGGGAAGGGAGACTGGGGAAAGGGATAATCAGAATGCATTCCATCTTGGGGTGGGAGAGAGGGGAGAGATGGGGAGAAAATTTGGAACTCAAAATCTTGTATAAATGAATGTTTAAAAGTAAAAATAAATTAATAAAAAAAGAAGTTACTATAGATGTTGTTTTGCTGTCTTGGTTTGCTTCACTTTTTGTCAGTTTAAGTCTTTCCACATTTTGCTAAATTCCTCAGAGTAGTTGGTTGGGAAGTATATTTGGAACAGAATCTATTCTCTATGCCACAATAAATTCCCAATTAATAAACAAGTGGAGTACTAAAAGTCATACCATTAAAAAGTTAAGGAGATCCAAAAGTTTTATCTTTTACAACTGTGGATAGTAGTTAAATTTGTAATTCACCATAATATAGACACTACATGTTATAAAAGACAAAATATAGGAGTATATGAATAATATGTAATTTCATAATTTTAGAGAAATCCCATCTCTACCAGCTCACGACATATATCCTAAGGAATTCCTTGAGATGTAAATGACTTAAGATCATACAGCTAGTAGGAGTCAGGAACAGGATTTAAACCCCTATCTTCATGACTTCAAGCTTAATACTCTATGTCCTATGTCATGCTGCCTTCAAAATAGACTATTTCAAGTAAATTAAGATACAAATTTTTTGCACAAATAAATTAAGTGCAGCTAGGATAAAAAGAAAAAATATAACCTGAAGAAAAATCTTTTCATGAAACTTCTCTGATGAAAGTCTGAATCTTAGACTTGAAAGGGATCATAGAAAACATTCAGGGGTGGTCTTGTGGAAAGAGCATTGAAGTTGGAGTCAGACCAGGATTGTAATCCTAGGTGTGATTTTTAATAGCTGTAGGACCTTCAATTAGTCAGTTACTCTATCTGAAACTCATTTTCTTCACCTATAAAATATAGATAATAATGTTTGCACTACTTACCACACAGAATGATTGGGGGAAAAATGCTTTGTAAACCCAAAAGCATGATTATATTTAAAAGGCATGTGCCAACAAATGCTTTACATAGGGAGGTGTGATTTGACTAGCTTCTTGTGGTGCTATACTTGGGCAAGCCAACAAGTAGCATTCCAAGCCCTGAGTTACTAGCTTGAGTAAGTTTGCATGCATGGACAAGATGCTGATATTCAAACTCACTCATTGTACATATGCATCGCAAGACCATTCTCCTTGTGTTTTTTGCCCTTTTTCTCCTAGTGCCTTTTATATGTTTTCTCTTTTCTAAGGGTATGATCAGTTCCCAACAGCACTTCATAACTTATCAAGTGGATCTATCACTTATTCTCATAGGATCTTGTGTAGAATGTAAATCCCTTGAGGTAAGGGACTTCCATTTTTTGTGGTTATATCCCTACTGCCTAGCACAATGCATGGTATGTAGTAGATACTTAATAAATATTTGTTGATTGAGCTTAATCTATACCCTATGTCAGCATTACCCAGAAAGGATTATGCGCTTGCAAAGAGATTAAGTACATTTTCTGCAGCAAAATTAAAAATCAAGGGATAGTCAATCATATGACCAACACGATGGAAGACTAGAATTTTCTTTGATCCTTCCAAATTCTCAGAATTCCCCAAAATAAGAATCACATGCAAGAGGTAAAATAATTGCAGCTGTTTCCATAAGCCAAGACACCAAGAAGTCTAATGAGGTAACAACCCGATGAATTAATACCAGAGAAGGGTGGGTAATGGCTAATTCCTAATGTACTGACTCAGAAACCCCTGCTCTCACCACCCAGATGCTCTGGCAGGGTGGCCCAACCTGACACATGGACTTGTGTTTTGGAATCCACTGATCAATTTTTTGCTGCTGCTGCATTCTGCCAGAACATACTGTACTTGCCCTCACTTCACTATTCTGTAGCAATAAACAGCAGAATACTAAGAAGAAAATGTAATACTGAATGTGGAAGCTTGTTCTACCTAGGATGGCAGCTTTCTGCAGGGCAGCAGTACTCAGCTGAAGAACTAAAGAAAAGTGGGGACTGGGGCAGGGTACCAGCATGAGTATGGGATGTACCAGGTCTGAAGGAAAGGAGATTGGCATCCAGTTGGGACCAGGTCTATCTTTACAGAAAAGTCACTTGAAGCAGGCACCATAGCCAGTGAAAAGTGAATCCACTGGAGTTTGAGTAGGAGGAATGACATTTGTCAGACCTATGTTTTAGGAAGATGATAGATTGGAGTGGATAGATTGGCAGTGTCAGAGGAAAGAAGGAGGAATATTCAAGAGATCTTTTAAATGAACAGACCTTGGCAACAGATTGGCTTTGGGGTGTGGAGTGGAGAGAAAATGGAGAATTGAGGATGACAGGTAAGTCTGGGTAACTAAGATAATGGTGGTAACCCTAACAATAATAGTTAGGAAGAGCAAAGTGTTTTGTTGGAAAGATAAGATAAGAAAGCAGAAATAATGTAAAGAATAGAAATACTAGAATCTGGTGGGAAATCTCTCCAAAGAAACAAAGAGAGAGCAACCAAGTAGGGATACAAATATATAAACATAAAAGACAATCTGGAAGGAAAGCAAAAACAGTATTGATAAAGAATAGATGATTTCTATACAAATAAAACATAGAAATCTCAGATAGAATTAGTAGAGACAACTAAAAGATTATGGCTCTCCCAAAAGAACATAATGAGTAAAAAAAAACCTGAACGCCATAATGCAAGAAAAAAATACAGAAAATTAAGGGGTATAATGTTAAAACCCACTGTGACTTGAGTAAGTCATAGCCACTGTCATCGTGTTGGAATCTAAACTTTCCAGCTTCCTCCACACATTTTGTGCCTGAGTACACCTCAAAGAACTTTGTAAGCATGAACTCACAGTATTTTCTTTCTCATACACATCAAAATCACAATGGAAGGAATAATTATTTTACTACCCTCATGGTGCCACTCCTGGCTAGCAAACTAGGCAAAACCTTTTGACTCCCAGTTTCATGATAACTGCTCGCAACTGCTAGCCACCCAGTAGCCATGCCAACAATTGAAAACTCAGCCATTTAGTGTAGGGAATATAGCCAGACTCTTTTTCTGCATCTCCTTACAAGATAAATCAGTTACCCCAAAGGAATCTAAGTGCCTCTTATCAATTGCCATCTTCTCTTGCTGACCTTGGTCACCTCCGTTATGTTTCTTGTGTCTTGAAAGCACAGTGACTCTTTTTCAGTGTCCCACTCATATCATGCTATTTGAGCTGTCCTTAGGCGAAGCATATGTTATATGCCCAGAATCCTTCCTGGCACAAAAACAACCCAGAAAATTTTAAGAGAAAAATAATAGTTGCTGGCTGATGCAGAAACTTCTTCAGAGGGAAGTTATAAATGAAAATCCAAAAAAAACCTAGAGCCTGTGGGTCTGTCTGACTCTCATAAGGCTCATTTATAGCAAGCTGTCTATATTCAGAATATGCCACTACTTTCTTTCTAACACCCCTGCCTTATCATTTTCCAGATATTCCCATATCCTATGCTTGTACTTACTATTTGATACAGTGAGTTCTCCCTCCCACATGATAGCTAGCTAGCATTTATATAACACTTTAAGTAGTTTGCAAAGCACGTTCCATGTGTTATCTCATCATGGCCCAATGACAATCCAGTGAAGTATGTTTTTATTATCTCCATCTAAAGACGAGGAAACTGAGGCTGAACAAAGGTCAAATGACTTGTCCAAGGTCATATTGCTTTAAGCGTTACAGGCAGGATTAGAACTCAGTCCTTCTTCACTCCAGGTTCACAGATCTATCCACTGAGCCACCCCTCAACTGTATTATCTCTTACTTTCTGTTTCCCTGTTTATGACATGAGATGAGAAACCAGCCAAGTAAGATTCCAATAGCCTCCCTCCCTATAAATCCATGGCAATGCCAACTAGGAGAAGTGAACAACTAGGCTGATGGAGCTAAGTCCAAGAGGAGATTTTACAAAGAGACAGCAGATTCCTCTTCCTCTACATGTGCTAGTCTGAAGATCAACATTCTGAAGGTTCCAACTGACCTGATGGCATCCTTCCCTCATTGTATTGGCTCTTCTACCTACCTACCTCTAAGCATTTTGGCCTTTACCCTACCCTATGTGTATTCATGTGTACTATAGTAAAAGGCCTATTATTTTGTACAGAAACATTGGTCTGTACAATCCTTTTTTAATCTATCCCCTCCATTTCTTTAAGTCTTCTAATTGCTAGAATACCCCATGAGGACTGAGATAGTTATATAAATATAAGTCTTTGTTATTTTTTTTTTATGAATCCTCTTTATAGTATATCTAAGAATTGGCCAATCAGTTTCTGTTTATGTATTTCTGGTGACAGAGATCTCACTATCTTACAAAGCATCCATTCCATTTTCTGATACTTCTATTAAGAGCCTGAATTATATCCCTTCATCTTCTGCTTTAACTTGTATGTATTTTGTAAATATCTTCTATATACTTACTTGTACACATGCTATTTCTTGATAGAATATGAGCCCCTTTAGGGCAGGAATTATTTCATTTTTTTCTTTGGGTATTCAGGGGTTGGCACATGGTAGATTATTGATTGATTCCCACTACTGCAGCTTTTGGGAATGCGAGGTCATCACACATGATAAGCTATTCACAATAAGGCTTCTGGGGAGAAGCAGATTGCATATAATATGGGAAAAAATTATTGATTTGGTCCTGTTCTTCATAAATTTAAGTCAATTCCTCAAAACATTCAGGTCCTACTCCATCAAATCAGATGTCAAAATAACACCTATTTGGATTCTGGGCTGCATTCTTGTTTTCAGTACAAAATTATCCTTGTACTCTCAGCTGCTTTTACCTTGTCCTGGTATGCTCCATCTGCTATCACTATTTTTATGAATATAGAGGAGCTATAGGAATTTTTGTATATCTATCCTATTCCTCCATTGGTTACTTCTGCTCTAGATTATAATTGTAGTTGCTAGGATTTAAGGAGGAATAGCAGACTGAAAATGTACCCTTCTCCACCTCTGCAGGAAAAATTTATATAAATTCAATACTTCCTTATGTTATTTAGTACAGGGAAGCATATTCTGTTAGTCAGTTTCAGAGATGTACGGATGTTTTTAATGCTTGGGGTAGTGCCAGACAGCAGAAAATTGAGAAGGAAAAAGAAGTTTCCTAAGGAGACTGGTCCAAGTGTTGGATGATTAGGGTGACAGGGTTAGAAATTACTGAGATTCAGGGAAGACTTTAGGTCTTTTGTAATGACTCAGAACCAGTGAGTCCTGACCTTAGTGAATGTTATTTTTTCTTTTTCTTCTTTCTTTTTGACAATGTAGTTGTGATGTCAAGACTTTATCTGTCTGACATTTGGCTGGGGATCAAAGGGACACCATTTATGCCTACCTCACTCCATCTCTGTGATCTCTTCTGTGACAGATGGCACTGAGGGTGACAATCCCTCTCCACAATGAAAAAAACATTGGATTTGAAGTTAGAGGACCTGGTTTGAATCATAGAACTGTTTCTATGTTTGAATCATAGAACTGTGTGTCCATGGACAAATCACTTAACTTCTTGGGGCCTCAGCTCTTCATTTGTTTGTAGCCCTATCCCCTCTCCTTTGATAATTAGGTGAGTTTGGTGGTCCCCTGAAGGTTAACACTGTGACTCTGTGTGTTGAATATGTGGAAGAAGATATAACTCCTGGCTGATGGAGAATTTTTTTTTTTTTGCTCTTGACTTTTTTTTTTTTAATTAAATTTATTTATTTAACTTTTAACATTCATTTTCACAAAATTTTGGGTTACAAATTTTCTCCCCTTTTATCCCCTCCCCCCCAAACACCAAGCATTCTAATTGCCCCTATGACCAATCTGCTCTCTCTTCTATCATCCCTCTCTGCCCTTGTCTCCGTCTTCTCTTTTGTCCTGTAGGGCCAGATAGCTTTCTATACCCCTTTACCTGTATTTCTTATTTCCTAGTGGCAAGAACATTACTCGAAAGTTGATCTTAACACTTTGAGTTCCAACTTCTTTACCTCCCTCCCTCTCCACCCCTTCCCTTTGGAAGGCAAGCAATTCAATATAGGCCAAATCTGTGTAGTTTTGCAAATGATTTCCATAATAGTTGTGTTGTATAAGACTAACTATATTTCCCTCCATCCTATCCTGTCCCCCATTACTTCTATTCTCTTTTGATCCTATCCCTCCCCATGAGTGTCGACCTCGAATTGCACTCTCCTCCCCATGTCCTCCCTTCTAACATCCCCCCCACCCTGTTTGTCCCCTCATCCCCCACTTTCCTGTATTGTGAGATAGGTTTTCCTACCAAAATGAGTGTGCATTTTATTCTTTCCTTTAGTGGAATGTGATGAGAGTAGACTTCATGTTTTTCTCTCACCTCCCCTCTTTATCCCTCCACTAATGAGTCTTTTGCTTGCCTCTTTTATGAGAGATAATTTGCCCCATTCAACTTCTCCCTTTCTCCTCCCAATATATTTCTCTCTCACTGCTTGATTTCATTTTTTTTTTAAGATATGATCCCATCCTCTTCAATTCACTCTGTGCACTCTGTCTCTATGTATGTGTGTGTGTGTGCATGTGTGCGTGTGTAATCCCACCCAGTACCCAGATACTGAAATGTTTCAAGAGTTACAAATATTGTCTTTCCATGTAGGAATGTAAACAGTTCAGCTTTAGTAAGTCCCTTATGACTTCTCTTTGTTGTTCACCTTTTCATGGTTCTCTTCATTCTTGTGTTTGAAAGTCAAATTTTCTTTTCAACTCTGGTCTTTTCATCAAGAATGCTTGAAAATCCTCTATTTCATTGAAAGACCAATTTTTCCCCTGAAGTATTATACTCAGTTTTGCTGGGTAGGTGATTCTTGGTTTTAGTCCTAGTTCCTTTGACTTCTGGAATATCCTATTCCATGCCCTTTGATCCCTTAATGTAGAGGCTGCTAGATCTTGTGTTATCCTGATTGTATTTCCACAATACTTGAATTGTTTCTTTCTAGCTGCTTGCAATATTTTCTCCTTGACCTGGGAACTCTGGAATTTGGCCACAATGTTCCTAGGAGTTTCTCTTTTTGGATCTCTTTCATGCAGTGTTCTGTGGATTCCTTGAATATTTATTTTGCCCTCTGGTTCTAGAATCTCAGGGCAGTTTTCCTTGATAATTTCATGAAAGATGATGTCTAGGCTCTTCTTTTGATCATGGCTTTCAGGTAGTCCCATAATTTTTAAATTGTCTCTCCTGGATCTATTTTCCAGGTCTGTTGTTTTTCCAATGAGATATTTCACATTATCTTCCATTTTTCCATTCTTCACTCTTTGTTCTGTGATTTCTTGGTTTTGCATAAAGTCATTAGCCTTCATCTGTGCCATTCTAATTTTGAAAGAACTATTTTCTTCAGTGAGCTTTTGAATCTCCTTTTCCATTTGGCTAATTCTGCTTTTGAAAGCATTCTTCTCCTCACTGGCTTTTTGAACCTCTTTTGCCAATTGAGTTAGGCTAGTTTTCAAGGTGTTAATTTCTTCAACATTTTTTTGGGTCTCCTTTAGCAGGGAGCTGATCTGCTGTTCATGCTTTGACTTCATGACTCTCATTTCTCTTCCCAGCTTTTCCTCTACCTCTCTAACTTGATTTTCAAAATCCTTTTTGAGCTCTTCCATGGCCTGAGCCCATTGGGTGGGCTGGGACACAGAAGCCTTGATTTCTGTGTCTTTGCCTGATGGTGAGCATTGTTCTTCCTCATCAGAAAGGAAGGGAGGAAATGCCTGTTCACCAAGAAAGTTACCTTCTATAGTCTTATTTCTTTTCCCTTTTCTGGGCATTTTCCCAGCCAGTGACTTGACCTCTGAATATTCTCCTCACACCCACCTCACCTCCTGATCCTCCCAGCCAGCGTTTGGGGTCTGAGATTCAAATGCTGCTTCCAGCCTTAGGGCTTTTGGCGGGGGCAGGGCTGCTATTCAGTGTGAGATTAAGTTCAAGTGGTCAGGTTGGGGCAGGGCCGCCTCTCAGGCTCAGTTCCCTCAGGGGGTTTATGCACAGACCTTCCACAATGGATCCAGGCTCCTGCCCCCTTGGGGAGCCCCGGTCTGCAGCCGCCTCTCAGCTTCTACCTTCCGGGGGGGCCTGAGTTATGGGGGCACCCCACTCCCCTCTCAACCTGCCAAAGAGACTCTCTCACAAACCCCCGTCACCCGTGGGTGGAGGGACTTGTGTGGCCGCTGGAGATCCCGTCCCTGAAGCCTGCTCAGATCTGTATCTCTTGGTGCCGCGGCCGTGGCTGGTCTGGGCTGGGCTCCGCGTCTGCAGCGCGACGGACCTTTTGCAAGAGGTTTGCAGGTCCCTCTGTGGGTGGAGGGACCCGCATGGCCGCTGGAGATCCCGTCCCTGAAGCCCGCTTGGATCTTTTCCTCTCGGTGCCGCGGCTGCGGCAGGGCTGCACTCAGCTCCCAGTCCCGGCGCCCAGTCCACAGCGCGAAGGACCCCCCGCAAGAGGTTTGCAGGTCTCTCCAGAACAGAAATCTCCCTCGCTCCAATGTTCCACAGCCTCTGGGTGCAGAGTTCGCCGTTAGTTACTTCCCTGTAGCCGTTCTATGGGTTGTGGGTTCGGAGCTATGTGTATGTGCGTCTTTTTACTCCGCCATCTTGGCCCTGATGGAGAATTTTTAGAGAAAAGAGAAGTAGAGTTTGAGAGAGAAGTTGAAGATAGAGACAACACAGATGAGAAGAGACAAGTTGGCAAGGCATGGCCTTTGGTAGAGGGGAGGCTTCCTTGGTTGCCATAGGCATGAGGAAAAGGCTGCAACTCTTAATTCTCAGTACTTGTACCCACAGAAATTGCTAAGAGCAGACTTCTTGGGTGACAGTGTTCTTTCCTTGGCTGAGCTGAGATTCTACCTTGCTCCTGAAGTGCAGGGTACCATGACTCTTGTGTTTGCTAATACCTAGCCTTATCTATATAACTTCCTCAATTACCATTTTACTACTTGCTTTGATAACTATTCTCTTGATATCTGTGATTGTCTAGCATATAATAATTGTTTGGTGGGAGGGGAGCTAAACTGTGATTAAGCTATTACCCTCCCAGCCTGGAGTGACCTGAAAAAGTGCCTTTTATTCCAAACCTCAAAAGAGCTCCATACCCCTAGACTTCAAATATCTAATTTGCAATAGATATAATTCTATCTCCCATATCTCTCTTAAAGACAGGAGGACCTTCAGAAGAGTAATTGATTGTCCAGTCATGGCTCTCCTCATACTGTTCACAAAGGCAAAAATCACAGTGCCACAAGGTTCACATTTTTCTAAATCTATAGGCATTCTGGTAGTTCATTTTAATTCCTGTTTATTGCTAGGATAGTTACAAATATGTGCCTTACTTTTTTGTAAGAGCCACACACAAAAAATAACTGCTATTACAGATATTTATTTCTTTAAAATAAAAGACCCATCACTGTAATGTTAATTAGAGTTAAAGATTTTCCCCACCCATTAATAAGCCTCAGATACCTTTTGTTAATTTCTAATGAGGCACTCAATCATAAGGGTTGTGCCCTCCGGCTCTGAAAAGTGTATATATTCTGAGGTGAGGTTTTACCTTGGGGCTTACTCTTTGGAAGAATGTTCATGTGGCAAATGAGATTCTGGGCAGCTGTGAAGGACACCCCCACTCCGTCACCCTGCCCCTCAGGCTTTGAAAAAACCCAAATATTGGTGCTTCTCTCCCTGGTAACTATGTGTATATGTAATGGTCAGACAGATGGATCTGTCTGTTGATCTGTGATGTATGTATTGCTTATGATTAGACAGTTGGAAGCCCTGTCTGTTGGTTTTCCTTTCTCTGCTTGTATTTTTTCTGTTGGTATATATGTTTGATTAAAATGATTGTTGACCCCTCAAAAGTTGCTTTCCTTTTAGAAAAGCAGATCTAAGAACCTGTGCAGTAAGCCCTCCTGGGTATGCTGGGGTGCTTGCTGCTACTGCTGTTCAAAGCCCATTTGCACTGAATTCTCCTTGTTGGTGGAGATTTATTACTCAGTGCTCTGTGACTGTGAAAGGGTCAGATTTGGCAAGAGCTTAAGAGAGGTCTTTTGACTTTCAGTGCTAAGACAAAAGGTACATGGTTCCAGACTCTGTGGAGAAGCTGACAGGTAGAGGAACTGGTATCTCAATTATGTCCCTATTCCCAGCTTACTACTCTATAGACTTCAGATAATTTCCCCTTTGGGTGAGATCCAAGACTCTCTTGCTCCCTCTTGGTTGAGCTGTTATCTCAATGGGAATGCTCATCCACTTGGTGTATTTTCTGGTATATTTTCATCTATATCTTATTTCTATTTCCTCTCAGTGTGGATAAATAGATTTATTGGCTATTTGCAATGTATGTTCATTGTGAAACTGACATTTGGTGGAAAGGTAGTCACACTTTGGATATATAACTTGGGGTACTCCCAAGTGAAAAGGAGCTCAGGCTGAACCTAAAAATTATCTCCTATAGACTAATACTATTGTGTGTGGGGTGGTGGTGGAGAGCAAATAAATATTATTCTATCCCAGTAGCCTTTCTCTGAGGAGAACAGAGTGACCAGCCTCTGTCTCAGACTTCTTGCTTTTTCTCCTGGCAGCAATCACAATTGCCTTTGGAGAAAGGTGAGTGGTAAAAACTTCAGAGCTACCTATTCGTTCCTCCCTTCAAGCCACATCTAGATAGACTCATGTGGATACAAATAAAGTACATGGGCAAAACACAACACACAGCAACCTTACATTTGCTTGCTACAAACAACTGGTTTATGTTGGTTCACTCTTGTGGTCACAGATTCTGTGATGATAGACTTTCAAACCCCAAATAAAGATCATAGAGTCCTCTGCAAATTCCACTGTGGGAAAATTTCCACAGAAAGCTCTGGACCACTTCTCTTTGATTTCAGTATGAATCTCCTGATTTGAAATCTTATGAAAGTTTTCCTCCATAGGATTAGAGATTTCAGTTCTTCCCATCAGGGCCTTCATTTCCAAACTGATTTTTCACTTTTCAGTCTTTTAATTTCCTTTTCCATACATTACTTAGTAAATGGCTCTAGGTGCCAAATATAACTATTGTGAACGTGAGAAACAGAAGGTCCTCAAGGCACAAGAAAATCAATAGAGTTACAGCAGCCGGCAGAGAAAAAAATCATTACATTCAGTCCACTGCCCTCAGACACACACACACACACTAAAATCCACATAGGATAAGAGCTGAGCTGAAGACAGGGATAGATAGATAGATAAGATAAATTAGATAGAAAGATTAGATAGGGTGGATAGATATGGAGGAAGGTAGAAGGAAGGATCATCATGTTTGTTCTTCATTGCCAAAGACCATGCCATCAGAGAAATGATGACATGACTTGCACTTGACTTTGTTTTGAGTGAAGGAGAGCTGTGCAGGTCACCAGACTCACTTCTCCTCCAGAGCCATCTGAATTCAGTGACCTGATATTCCTCAGGATGACTGGAGATGTCCCAGGATGCAGTGGGAGACCTTGGACCCTTTAGGCCAAGGTCTTTGCAGGTACTCACTTAGGGTGAGGCAATGCCCCTTCATTGAATAGGTCTGTTAAAGAAGTAGCCAGGTCACGGCCCCTTTAACGAAGTCAAGAAAAACAAAGACGTCAGGCTGAGTGGGAAACAGCAACAGTTACTACTGATAATCACTCTAGGGGGTGGAGCCAAGATGGCAGAGTAGAAAGACACATATACACTAGCACTTCCCCCGCAGCCCACAAAATGCCTGTAAAAAATGACTCAAGAAATTCTAGAGCAGTAGAAGCCACAGAACAACAGAGTGAAAGAGGTTTCCAGCCAAAGGTAACCTGGAAGGTGGACAGGAAAGAGCTATCTCATGGGATGCTGAGCAGAGAGGAGCCCACCCCTGGCCTTGCGGCACTGGGAGGAACAGGACCTGAATAGACTTCCAGGGTAGAGTTCCCAGCAGGGAGGGTCCCAGATCACTCAACCCACAAGTGACAAAGAAAGCTCCAAAGGTCAGTGTGGGAGGGCTTTCCCAAATGGACGAGAGAGAACAGGATTCCTCTAGCAATAGTCCTAGGTGGCAATAGCAGCAGCAGCAGCAGCAGGCTGCAGTAGATATGGTAGCCAGGAAGCAACCTGGGTCCATTGTCCAGGCAGCTCAGCTTAAAGCCTCAGGTGGTAGGGAGCAGCTGATCTAAACCTCAGCCCTCAGTGATGGCCCCGCCCCTACTCAAAGTCCCCCGGGGAATCCAGCAGCTGAGTCCAATCTCAGCCTTGAACATGGTACTGGGGAGAGAAGGGGTAATAGGACCCTCCTCTTGACAAAGGATTCAGAAGTCAAGTAACTGACTGGAAAAATACCCCCAAAAAAGAAAAATAATAAGACCATAGGTTACTTTCTTGGTGAACAAGTGTATCCTCCCATCCTTTCGGATGAGGAGGAACAACATACACTTCATAGGAATTTAAGGCCCCTGCCTCCAGGGTCTCCAAAGTGAATTTAAACTGAGCTCAGGCAATAGAAGAGTTTGAAAAGCAAGTTAGCAGCTTGCTAAAGGAGACCCAAAAAAATGCTGAAGAAAATAACACCTTTAAAAAGAGGCTAAATCAATTGGAAAAAGAGGTCCAAAAAGCCAATGAGGAGAAGGAGGCTTTAAAAAACAGAATTAGCCCAATAGAAAAGAAGGTTCAAAAGCTCACTGAACAAAATAGTTCTTTAAACGAGAGAATCTAGTTCAGGGAAGATAATGACTATGAAATAAACCAAGCAGTCGAAAAACAAAACCAAAAGTTTGAAAAAATAGAAGATAATGTGAAACATCTCATTGGAAAAATGGCTGACCTGGAAAATAGGTCCAGGAAAGATAATTTAAAAATTATGGGACTACCTGAAAGCCATGATCAAAAAAAGAGCCTAGACATTATCTTCCATGAAATTATCAAGGATAATCACTCTAAAGCTAGGGGGATCCAGGAACCCCTGGCAGGGGCCCATTAGAGACCCAGTTTCAGAATGTAGTAGGTTTAAGATTTTGGGACAGGACAAGGGACAGGACAGGGGATGGGACAGGGGAAGGAAAGGAAAAGAAAGGAAAGGAGGCAGTAAAACCCAAGTCAACTGAGTAACTTTTGCCCATCCAAATTTACCTTCCTTTGGAGAAGAGAAGGAAGGGGAGGGAGAGGCAGACAGGAGAGGAGGAGGTGAGGTACCCAGCTAGCATTCAGCTAGCTGCATCTACTCACAGGATACTCTTATGGGTCAGACACTGTGTTAAGCACAGTTAAGTATACAAATATAAGTAAAAAGAAGACTTTCCCTCAAAGAGTTTACATTTTGATGGAAGAATACACAAAAGGGAGCTGGAAAAGAAGGGGAGCAGGATGAAAGTAATGGAGATTGCAGGAGGAAGTCACCAATGGAAGAAGGGGGGTGGATCTTGGGGAAGGATACTCCATGGTATGCAGGTTGCTCCTGCAAAAGGATGCTCCAGGCTGAGGGGAGGCCCAGGTGCTCAGGGAAGTTCTAGGATGAAACAGGAATAAAGGCATGATTTTGAAGTCCAGAAAGTCAGAAACAGGGCCAGGAGGGGAAGAACAAAAATTTTTTGTTTCTGATTTTTTTCTCCCACACAATTGTTCATCCATAGGTAGTGATGATCCATTTTTCAAATACATCACTTACAAATATTGTAGGGGTGTGCACACTCAAGCTTGATATGACAACATGCAGGGTACCTTATAGATCACTTCGCCAGGTTTTAGCTGGAAACTGTCCATTTATTCTTTAGTAGCGTTTCCTTTGAGTATAATCCAGGGTCAATTTGTATAGTTCTTAAATGAGATGGTAGTTGGACAGTTGGTACAGTAGATAGAGTGCCAGACCTGGAGTGAGATACTAGCTGTGTGACCCCAAGCAAGTCACTTAACCTTGTTTGCCTTGGTTTCCTCATCTGTAAAATGATCTGGAGAAGGAAAAGCAAACCACTTCAGTATCCTTGCCAAGAAAACCCCAAATAGGGTTTTGAAGAGTCAGAGATGACTGAAATGACTGAACAACAGATGAGACGAGAAGGCTAAAACTGCCAAGCTGTTAAAAACGACGTTGTTTATCATAGAGCACCAAAAGTCTTTGGAAAGCAGCAACATGACAAAAGTCTCGAGAAAGTCTGCATAGACAACTAGAAGTCATGTCATGACAATGTAGATTAGTGGTATCAAACCCAAATAGAAATGAAGGCCACTACACAGTCCATAAAGATCCTTGTGAGCTACATGTTGACTTAGAGAACCACATATGCACATTATCTATGTTCTACTGTGTTTTTATTTATTTTGTTAAATATTTCCCAACATTTTAATCTGGTTCTGACCACACTGAGGAGTGTTGAGGCCCAAAGGTTGTTTGATACCTCTGACTACAGACCATACCTTAGCTTTGCCAGAAGAACCAAATCCTATCTGCTATGTCAGCTTTAGAAGATGAGGAAGAAGAATCATAAGTTTTATTTTTAGCAAGAAGGAGATGAAATTCCACATCACAGAACCTGTGCCATGATGACTGAATGATTTCCTGAGCTTGACTTCACAGTTTTCTAAGAATGTTATCTGGACATTGTGTCTTTTCATCAGGCCAAGGTGCATATTGTTATGTGTGATATGACTGGGGCCCTAGGCCAGGATGAAGAGGCTTGGGACAGGCTGGGTAGGAGGACTTACTAGTGTTCCAGTTACTCTTTGCCTGAGAGCGCAATGATTATGGCAGCAGTCATGGGACTGAGCTCATGACCCTTCTGGAGAGGCACTGAGGACCAGGCAAGGGCATTTGCCAGGTTCCTTCATACCCAAAGCTCTTGATCCTTCTTAGTTTTCATTCTTTTGCTAGCTCTCACAGATGGACGACAATGCTGCTTTCTGACTCATAGGAGATCTAGCCAACCAGTGCTTAGTGGTCAAGCATAGCCAACAATCTGATTTTAGCAGAGACATTTACTAAGGAGTTATATAGTAAGAAGAGTTGGAATAAAACATTTCTTCCAAAGTCTGGGATATACACTAGCACAAATGCGCATGATGTCCATGGGGGAGAGTGGGCTCAAACTTCCACTACAATGGTGATGATGTGTACATATGGAGAACCCATTGAACAAAGGGATGCCTTATTAACTTCTGGCCCTGGAAGTTCATTTGGTCCTTCAGAGAATACTCAAGTAGCTTCTCTTGGATACTTTTTTCTGGTGGGCAAGCAGTTTTCTTTGCCGGTCTCCAAGGTGCTATGCCTTTCTTGAGTCAGTAGATGGAACTTTTCTCGCTATGATGGGTCATACTTCTTGAAGCTTCCTTTCTTCAAGTGACTAAATCTCTGCATGTACCAGTCCTTGGTGTGTCTTTCCATTTTCAATTCAGGGTTGCCTTTGTCAGTCACTGCCCCTCTGATGTCAAAGCTGCCACATCACAGGCTCTTTTGCCCTCTTGGAACTCATTAAGTCTCCTAGTCATTCCATCTTGGGATAATCATTAACCTAAAATCAGGAATAAAGAAACACAAAAACACAATGAAGCCATGTGCTCACATGACTGCAGGGCAGCTATTTGTAAAGGGACTGAACTACATGACTGGAGGTTCCTTCAGTCTCTAAATCTATCAGGTTTTCTTCTCTAAATTTTTTTTTATATCATAACCTTTTATATCAAGATTATGTAGACTAGGTCTATTTCCCCTCATCCTCTGCCCTTTTCCCTCCTGTCCTGCTACTTTTTAAAAATTTCATTTAAAGATACAGTTTTATGATCAGATGTAGGGGGGTGAAAGGTATTTTTGATTCCTAAAAGTATTCTGGTCAGAACCCCAGGCTGCATATAGTACCTTGACATCTTGTGAGAACACTTCTTTCCTTGAATTCCCAAATAATGGTTTGTTTGTTTGTTAGTTAACTCAGAGAAGACACACTCAGGGAAATTATGTGAAATACTGGAAGCATTTGCTAAAATCACATCCAAATGCGATTTCATTGCAATTGGGAAAACAAGTGGAAATGACAGAATCTGCTGGTTAGCAGATGGTGTGGATGGTCCATAAACATACTAAGAACTCCTAGTTAAAAGAATTTTTCAGTGTCTTGAGAACAATTTTTACTTGGGATATAAAATATATTGATGAAAGGTTAACTATTTTCTGCAGTTGCTCCCACATTATGAGAGGAAAGCTCCTATGAGTGTAGCAGACAAGTACCAAAAAGATTTGGGTAATCTTTCCATAATATTATAGGTCCAAGGCCAAAAGGAACTAACAGGTCCAAAAGGTTTGGGACAACCATTTCCCTTAATGCTGAAAGAGGATAGGGAAAAGCTAGTGTATGTGTAGGAAGATGAAGAAAAGGATTCTCTTAGATCATCCAGCTATGGCAGAAGTAACGTTTTCCAAGGAGGAACTATGCAGCCACACAGAGAGACAGGAGAGAAGATAACAGGGAAGCAAGAAGATCCTAGAGTTAAGCCCTTCATATTTAGAGTCCTTAATATCATGAATATGTGTATCCAGGGTGGGATGGAGGGAGACTAAAGAAAGAGGCTGCCTCCTTAGATACCCAAGGCTTGTTTTTGAAATTTACCCTTTTTACATCTGTCTAAAAAGTTAAAGTTTAGGCCTATGAAATAGAACCTTTCTATGGCAAAGGGATGTTCATTAGGGATCCTGTACTCCTTAGAGTTCCAGAAAAGAAAGGGCACTCACCAGCCTTAAAAGTGCTAGCTCTCGAACTTCAGAAAAGCCTGGAAAGACTTATATGAACTGATGAATGATGAAGTGAAGTGAGCAGAATCAAGAGAACATTGTACACAGTAATAGCCACACTGTTCAACGACTGACTTTGATAGACCTAGCTTCTCTCAGCAATGCAAGGACTTAAAACAATTCCAAAAGAATCGTGATGGAAAATGCCATCCACAGTCACAGAAAGAGATATGAAGTCTGAAAGCAGAGTGAAGCAAACTATTTGCTCTCTTTTTTTTGTTTGGTTTAGTTTTTTTCTCATGATTCCTCCCATTCATTCTAATTCTTCTATACAACATTATCAATGTGAAATTATGTTTAATAAGAATAGATATTGAGTGGAACAGGTTTAGTGAAGACTTCTCAGATTGTAATTCTTCTCCGAGGGGTGAGGTAAGACCGAGAGGCTCAAGGTTACAATGTTTTTAGAGTGGAATAATTCCATATAAGGATATAAAACTGTGTAGTACATTAGGGTCTCAATGATTGGATAAAACTTACATAATTCTTCGATGTCTTCATTTCAAAAGGTATTGGTTAGATTTCGTGTCTAGAATGTAAGATCATATTCTCAGCTAATGAGAATAATGGTCAGTGGGGGAGGGAGGGACTTGCATTAGGGTCTATATAAATCACTGCCTTTTCTTTGTCTTTGGCTTTTTCCTGCTCCAGGTGAACTGGTACAGGAATTGCCCGATTCTCGAGAATCTAGTAAATAAATCTTTCTGTCATCACTTTGAGAGGCCTTTGAGTAATTAGTTTAAGTAGGGATCCGAGCCATCCCACACAATATGTAGAACCTATATTGAATTGTATACAGTCTTGGGAAGGGGAGGAGGGGATAAGGGGAGGGAGATGGAGAAAATTTTAAACTTATGGAAGTGAATGTTGAAAACTAAAAATAAATAAATGTTTTTTAAAGTGCTAACTCTCCTTGTAGAGCCTGCCTTTGGGCTGGACTGAAAAGAACCTAACTTGCACTCTGCTTGGAGTGCCTGCCTGGAGAATATATCCTTCCTCTCTGCTCTTGTCAAGGCTAAGAAGGGGATGCAAAAATAGGTTGCAATCACACACTAGTAGGACCTTTCTCTACCTCAACACACTAGTAGGACCTTTCTCTACCTGACCTCTACCAGCACATTGAATTCAACAGAAATTCATTTTAGCATTGGAGAATCTTGCTTGTTTTGCTGCCTCTTTCCCTTTCCTTCCATTTCCCCTTTATGAACTGCAAGCCTGTATGCTAAGAACCTTTTAGTCCTCAGGGAAGATCTGAGAAAGAAGGAGGTGTGGTGGGAAGATAGAGTGATTACTATCTGCTCTGGTAAAGAATAGTATTCCTTGTTCTTTCTTCACTTAAACTGTGTTAATAAAGCTGCAATGAATATACTTACTGAGTTTCTGAACCAATCATTTTGATACAAAGGTAAGATACTGCAAGAGTGAAGCATTTCCAAGGGTGGAGGACAGAGCCAAAATATAATTACATTCCAATTTTAATATTTCATCTTATCCTCTAAATTAGGACTTAGGGAGACAAAGAGAAGGGGGTCATAAATATTCTCTCTCTATCCCCCTCACCCCACTTCATCTCTCTTCCCTCCCTTGGAAAACGGCCTCTACCAGTCAAAATGATGGTCTACAGACCCAAGCTGAGACCCTTGCCCCTTACTCCAAAAGAGTTTGGATCTCATTTGTCTAAAGAGCCTTGGAAAACCCCACCTTGCAATCTCTTTGGATTTCCCCACTAGATCTGGAGGCCCCTTGAGGCCATAAGCTTTTCATTATTGAAATGCCCAAATCTCTGTTACCTCTGGAATTTCTCCTACTACTTCTCACCCCTGATCCTATCAGAATCCCATTCACCAGGTTACTGGACACTCCCATCAAGATTCTCCCTAGATTCAATCTCTAGTCACCCTGTGAGAAAAATGCTTACTCTAAACAAAGAATAATACTCCTTGTGAAGCCAGGAAAAGTTCTCATTTTATTTTAGTCAATTATTCTACATTCCTAGTGAATGGGTACTTCCAGAATGGAGAGTATGTTTGATCAGAGAAATGCAATGCTTTTTATGTTGTTTCCAATTCGAATTCTCCTCCCCCCTCCATTGGTTAGAAGCAATTTCTTGAACCTCTCACTTCATGTCCCCATCAAACAACTTGTTAAGTCTGCATCCAAGCTTCTGAACTTTTACTTGATCAGAAGTCTGATTCTGTTCTCTGATTACAACCAGTCACCTCTGACATACATTCAGCTATCACTAAAAGCTGGAAGAAGTTTTAATCCTGTGGAAACAGAATTCCTCCCTTTGTTTCCCACAAATTCTTCCTCTTTCCTTTGATTCAAATTTTGTTTCCACATCTTTAATAGTCCTTCACTCTCTCATATGAATTTTCCCCCTTTTCTATCTCCCCTTCAGGTGGGAAGGGGGAAAGGACCATGGATGCATTGACAAATCAAAGGGTTGGTCCCCCCAATAAACACAGATACAGAGACCCAAAGGAAAACAACAATGAGGGGCGGAGCCAAGATGGCAGAGTAGAAAGACGCACATATGCTACCTCCGAACCTACTGCCCATAAAATATCTGTAACAAAAAGAACCACGGGCGAATTCTGGAGCAGCAGAAGCCACAGAACGGAGCAGATGAGATTTCTGCTCCAGAGAGCCTGAAAACCTCTCGCAAAAGGTCCCTCGCGCCCCGGACCCGGAGCAGAGCCCAACCCTGCCTCAGTGGCACAGCGCTGAAAGGAGCAGATCCGACCAGGCTTCAGGGACGGAATCTCCAGCAGCCGTGCAGGTCCCTCCACCCACACGTGACAAGGGTCAGTGAGAGGGTCTCTTTGGTGGGTCGAGAGGGGAGTGGGGTGCCCCCATAACTCAGGCCCCCTCGGGAGGCAGCAGTGGAGGCGGGAGCAGACCAGGGCTGCCCAAGCAGGCAGGAGCCTGGATCCATTGTTGAAGGTCTCTGCATAAACTCCCTGAGGGAACGGAGCCTGTGAGGTGGCCCTGCCCTGACCTGAGCACCTGAACTTAATCTCACACTGAACAGCAGCCCTGCCCCTGCCCAAAGCCCTGAGGCTGGGGAGCAGCATTTGAATCTCAGACCCCAAGGGCTGTCTGGGCGGATCTGGAGGCGAGGTGGGGGTGGAGAGGACACTCAGAAGTCAAGTCACTGGCTGGGAAAATGCTCAGAAAAGGGAAAAAAAAATAAGACTATAGAAGGTAACTTTCTTGGTGAACAGGCATTTCCTCCCTTCCTTTCTGATGAGGAAGAACAATGCTTACCATCAGGCAAAAACACAGAAGTCAAGGCTTCTGTATCCCAGCTCACTCAATGGGCTCAGGCCATGGAAGAGCTCAAAAAGGATTTTGAAAATCAAGTTAGAGAGGTGAAGGAAAAACTGGGAAGAGAATTGAGTGACATGCAAGCAAAGCATGAAAAACAAATAAACACCCTGCTAAAGGAGACCCAAAAAAATGCTGAAGAAAATAACACCTTGAAAAATAGGCTAACTCAATTGGCAAAAGAGGTTCAAAAAGCCAATGAGGAGAAGAATGCTTTCAAAAGCAGAATTAGCCAAATGGAAAAGGAGATTCAAAAGCTCACTGAAGAAAATAGTTCTTTCAAAATTAGAATGGAACAGATGGAAGCTAATGACTTTATGAGAAACCAAGAAATCAAATCACAAAACAAAACCAAATGAATGAAAAAATGGAAGATAATGTGAAATATCTCATTGGAAAAACAACTGACCTGGAGAATAGATCCAGGAGAGACAATTTAAAAATTATGGGACTACCTGAAAGCCATGATCAAAAAAAGAGCCTAGACATCATCTTTTATGAAATTATCAAGGAAAACAACAATGAACAATTAGTTGTGTCTTTAAGATTCAGAAGTGTCCTCTCACACAGCTGTCTGGTGGGAAACATCATCTGACAATGTTCTCTGGTCCTTGGTAGTTGTTCCAGCCATCTTTAGCACAATATTTCAACATCTTCCCTTCATCTTCCTGTAGAAATTTGCCTTCTTATGTCCATTCTCCTACAAAACTGCTATCCTTATAAAAATCAAAATTGAAACCTTGGTCAATTGTCCATTATTCATTTCCCCATCAGGAGGATGAGATTCCTCCAAGGAATCAATAACAGCCTCCAATACATACACAAATACATTGAGTAATCAATTTTTAAGACAGCACATAACAAGTCATAAAATAATTCCAACTTCTGGTCATGTTATGCTTCTTTTTCACAAAATAAACCACAAGTCATTCTTCTTCTAATATTAACTAATTGAAACAAAATTGAGGCAAGTATGATATTAACTAAATAAGAGAATAAATATTCTCATAAGACCTTGACCTACTTATCTCCATACAAGTAACAGATATCAAAGCTAAATAGTTAGTTGTTGTTTGGGCTAAAATCCTAAGCCTAACTCAATCTCATACCTACATCTTATTATAGTAACCCAAGATATTCTTGTACCAACCTATTATTTAATAGATTAGGTATTATGCTTACAAAACTTTTGATTATAGAAATTTGCCATTAAGAGAACAGGGACAAAGCAAAGGAACAACATTTCCCTAACTTCATGTCAATTCCAGGCAGACATTGTGTAGACTGCCAACAGCACTGAGCCAGGCTTAAAGCCTGCCTGTTGTCAGTGGGGAAATGGAGTCAGAAAAGTCCTAGCTCAGGCAGAATAGTTGTTCTCTCAACCTTCCCATGAGATCACAGTTCATACCTACACCTCACAGGGTTGCTGGCCTCAGACAGTCTTTCTTGAGATCCATGCCTGGAGTCAAACTCAGAAAGCAGTCAATTAATAGCTTAAATAGCAAGCTCCAATAATCAGCTTCAGATATGACTAAATTCTCACATTGGTTGAGGAACATCTTTAAAATTAGCCTTAAGTAGCTTTCATGCATTTCTACACTTGTTCTGGTTCCTGATTATATAACAACATAAAATCAAATTTCCCATTTCTCCACATAAAACCTTCTAGGTCTTTGCATACCATAACTTCACAATAGTAACAAACTTTGAATAAAGTTCAAAAGTGTTCCACAAATTACCTCCCTCTAAGAAAACAGCACTCCCCAAACTGAAGATGTCTCTGATTTAGTCAGTAATTAATTCAGTCAATTGTATTAATACCCAATTATTCTTACATCATTTTGAACTTTACATGTATTGCAGCCTTAGTCTACGGAATATTTCTTTTCCTTTATCTAATTATTCCCATAACATTCAGAAAGAATGCTTTATTCCAGGAATTTTATTCTTTATTATGACCACCCATTCAGATTGAAAATAGCAAGATTTCACATACTTGCATTATGCTCACATTTTTCATTGACTACTTGCTTTGATTACAAAAACCTGCCATACAAAAGATGACATCCACCTTATAGTCAGATTCAGAAATAGTCAGGTGGGAAACATTCCTTTTCAAAGGAACACAATGGGGAAACTAAGCCAGAAAGTTCCCATCCCAGGTTGAGGCCAGGATTGTCCTTTCGTCTTTTTCCCTGATGCAGACCTTCACCTATAACAGTCACATTCTCTCTGAGTAGTGTTGACCTGAAAACTTGGTTAAAGAAAAGGCAACAGGCTAAAGGCATGCATTTTATGATTTAATTAATTAATTGATCAATTCCCTATTAAAGACAATGGTAACATAATGCATTATGGAGCCAGAAATGTTCCAGCTACAGATACAAAAAATTGGGCAGCCTTAAATCTGTTTTAGGACAAAGAAGTGTTCTGTGTCCTTCAGATTTATGGTCTCCATAAGTGATTAACTAGACCATTAGAAAGGAATTTTTTAATTGCATAGGTTGTAAATACAATAAGATAACAGAGTTTGACAAAGTTTCACATAGAAATTACGACCCAAGATGTCTGTGTTTTCTTTACCATTAACATGCCATAACATAGTATATGTCTACAAATATTAAGATATGGAAAAGGCCCCATTATTCAAGATAGTGTCTTAGGTTAAAGGTCTCTTAAGGAATGTTATCAGCCCTGACTGGCTTTTGTTGACATAGGAAGAGGCATTCTCTGAGTTTGCTTCAGAGAGAACAAAGAGATTATTCCAAAATTTTATATTAAACATTATCAGTAGCTAATTTCAGATGGTGGGTTATTGAGCTTAGAACACCATTTGTTACAGTCCCAGAAGCTTTTACATCAGCTGGAAAGTTTCATTAATCAAAAGTTTATCAGAGAAAAGCAATGCTGTGTATGTTGTTCCAATTTGAATTCTTCCCCCCCCCTCATTGGTTAGAAGCAATCTCCTGAACCTCTCCCTTCATGTTCCCCTCAAACAGCTCATTAAGCATGCATGCAAGCTTCTGACCTTTTACCTGGTTGGAAACCTGGTTCTGCTCTCTGATTACAACCAGTCACCTCTGACATACATTCTGCTATCACTAAAGTTGGGAGGAGCTTTAATACTGTGGAAATAGAATTCCTCCCTTTGTTTCCCACAATCCCAGGGTACTGATCATTCCCATCAAGATCTTCCCTAGACATCTCTCCCCTTCCTCTGGACACTCAAGACTACTTGACCACCCCTGGATTCCTCCTCAGTCTTTTGGTATATAAGATCTATCTTTCCTCCATGAAGGGGCTCAGATTCTATCTAAACCTGCTTACAATAAGCATTTAAAAAGTTCAGGTTCAATCTGGCCCACTGACACTAGCGATACAAGTGCTTAGATTCCTTAAGAGTCTACCCAATATGGCAGATCTTTAATAAACTTTGTTTTACCTGGGCTGAAAGAAGGCTTGGGTCAAATTCATTTGGGCAGGACCTGATATGTCACTATTTCAGGGTCCCATCACCCCTAAACTTCAACAAAAGCATGGAATCAGATACCCTTTTTTTTTTAACTCTTGCTCTCAAGCCTGTACCACACCTGTTTTCTCTTATGAGGCTGATAAATAGATAATCCCATGTCAATGCTACACAAAGTGATTAATTCTAGATGGAAACAGGCCAGCTTACAACACTAAGGCCGAAAGAATGCATATTTCTGAATGTATAAATAGTTCCCCTCAAGCTCTGTTTAAAGGAAATTTTGTTCCTAAGAGTCCTTTTATTGCTACAAGTGTTTCTGTACTCCTGAATGAAAGCTTCTGCTGCTCCGTTCTCAAAAATAGCAAGATCGCGGAAAGCAAGGGGCAAAATGATATTCTGAATGGCTGCTATTTGAGGAGAGAGGAGAGCAGCTCAGATAATTGTTGATTTCAAGGGTCCTCTAGTGACCAGAGGAGATATTGCAGCTTGCTGAAGAGTTAGCAACTTGGACAAGGGAGCTTTCGGTGAAGGAAGAAATGTCTTTCATAAAAGAGTCCCTCCTGGTGGCTAACCCAGATATAGCATGCTGTGTTAATCCAAACCTCTTGACTGGATTTTTTACCTATGCGACCAGTAGGTAGGAGCCAATATCTCAGGTGACCTCATGACACAACTGTATGCCACATTATTAAAATGATAGAATATGCTATGAAAAAGAGAGAATTTCTAAGGGATAGATATTGTCATTAAAGCCTTTTCTGAAATGTCAGTAGGAGCTTTTAAAAATTATCTTCAAGGATATTCTCAGGTAGATATAGCCTGTTGTTTGATTATCCTGCAGTTTTTCATGGTTAGTGTAACACATGTTGAGAAATAAGGAAAGGGGGAAAAACAAGGAAAGGGGAAAAAAGGAAAGGGAAAAAATAAACACAGGGCAGCTAGGTGGCACAGTGGGTACACTGCCATGCCTGGAGTCAACAAGACTCATCTTCCTCAGTTTAAGTCCGGCCTCAGACACTTACTAGCTGTGTGACCTTGGACAAGTCACTTAGCCATGTTTGCCTCAGTTTCCTCTTCTGTAAAATGAGCTGGAGAAAGAAATGGCAAACCACTCCAGTATCTTTGCCAAGAAAACTCCAAATGAGTTCGCAAAGGGTAAGACATGACTAAAACAACTGAACAATGACAAAATAAACGCAACTGAACAGAGTAACTACTTCAAAAATAAAACATTATACAAGACTCCAAAGTCCTTATTTTTACACATTAATAGATGCTGCAGCAGATGATCTCAGGAGTTGTGGCTCAGAGGGTAAGAGCACTAGACCTGAGCTCAAATCCCACTTTGGCCACTTACTAGCTCTGTGGCTCTAGGAAAGTCTCTTAACCTTTCTTAGTTTCAGTTTCCCCATCTGTAAAAAGGGACTGCTGTGAGGATCAAATAAGACAGTATATGTACAGACCTACATTATTATAAATGCTAACTAGATATTATTATCATGAAGCCAAAGTTAAAGGACCAAACAGAAAATCTGTTGGCACATTCACTAGGAATCATAGCATTTTAGTGCTTGGAGTGGGCGGGGTGATTGATCTGAGAGATCATTTAGTCAGTTTTCAATCAAAAAGCATTTATTAAGTGTACACAATGTGCCAGGCACTGTGCTAAGTGAAGGGGATATGGCAACAGTGGAAACAGAGGTAAGTAGAAAAGCAATTTACCCCAGGTCTCATAGCTATTTAATGGCTGAGTTAAGATTAGAACCTATGTTTTCCTTAGTCTTGATCCTGTATACCTTCTGCTATATCACATCTCTCTTCAAACAATTTGCATTCACTATTATTTCCAGATTTAGATTTAATGTGATTTTCACATTTTCCTTGCATTTACCAATTTAGACTTTTAATTTTTTTTCTATTGACATTTAAAAAACAAAGTTAAATTTTCTTATTTCACATAATTAGTTTTAATCCATGACTTTTTGGTATGTTCCTTCTGTTCTTGTTTCTAACACTTCTCAATTAAGTATCATCTCTGAATTTCATTAAGACTTTTTTCTTCTTTTCCCACATCATTAAAAAAGGTGTTTTTGGCTTCTTTTGGCTATTTTTATTTGTGAGAAACTTAGTAGCTGTTTTCTATATTTTTAGTTATAAATTTATAATTTTTACCAGTATTTTAATGTGTCATTCATGAAATCAGAAAGGTACAAAAATTTGCAGTGATATATGGATCCAGCAGAGTGTAGTGGAAAGGATGATGGATTGGGAGTCACAACTGGGCCTGCTTCAAATCTCAATTCTGCCAGATGTTACCTGTGTGACTTTGAACAAATCACTTCCCTTCTCCATTTCCTCATATGTAAAATGGGAGGTTGGATTAGAAGATCTCAAGGTCCCTTCCAGTTTTTAATCCTTTGACTCTGTGAATTGTGGTAGGATAAATTCCTTGAGTGTGAGCAGTGTCTCCTTTACTAAAATACCAGATAGAGTTGGCTTATAGATCTGGGTAAATATATCTGTTGTTGTTTAGTTGTGTCTAACTCTTTGGGAAGCCCTTTGGGTTTTTCTTGCAAAGAAATTAGAGTAGTTTGCCATTTCCTTCTCCAACTCATTTTGCAGATGAGGAACTGAGGCAAAGAAGGTTAATACAGGGTCACACAGATAGTATCTGAGGTCAGATATGAACTCGGGTCTTCCTGACTCCACACCCACCACTAGTAATCTCTTTGCTCTGGTTTGATATAGGGATGAAATGAGGCACTCCAAACTCATTGCACTTTTAACTCACAGAGATTTATTTTGTCCTAAACTGGGATGTAGTGGCATTTTTTTTTGACTAGTTAATAGAAGTCATTCTCTGCCTCATTTCTTATTTACCCTTAATCACTGAATAGGTGTTGCCTCAGTCAAACTGAGACCTGTTAAAAGACCTTAGCTTAAAAAGGTCAAGGTCTCCCATTGCATCCAGGGCCATTTCCAGTTGTCTTGATCTATATCTTACCACTGCACTCAGATGGCTTTGGAGGAGAAAGTGAGTCTGGTTACCCCACTTGAACTGGCCAGTTGGTCAACATAACTCTCTCTCTCCCTCTTTCCCTTTCTCTCTGTTTCTTTCTCTCTCTCTCTCTTTCTTCCTTTCCCTTCCTTCTGTCCACATCAGGTAGCATACCCTTACCTGCTAGTGCTCTGCCCAAAGGAATATAAATTTTGATCACTGAAACCTTGCAAGATATCTTTGGGTTTATGCGCTAGATTTTTTTTCCTTAAGGACCTTGCTTTTAACCCAAATCACTGTGACTCTCATCGAGGTCTTCTGTACTCAGTCCCCGTTGTCTCCAGGTTGAAATCCATCTGATCAGCAGATGCTGACAGGGAATGGAACTTTTTATGCCTTTAGGTGACCAGGTAACTGTATCAGGGAACCCAGCATCAATGAGGTCCAGGGGGCAGCTTTGACTTACCAGGGGTGGGGGCGACCTCGAGGCCACATGTAGCCCTCTAGGTTCTCAGGTGCTGCCCTTTGAAAGCCGTATGTGGCCTTGAGGCTGTAGGTTCCCCACTACTGCCCTAGGCCTACCAGAGTGGTTGGGAAGGTAACTTTTAGGGCCACCCTATTATGGTGAGAAGTGGGAATAGGAAAAGTGCTTGCCCCACCCACCCACTCTGGGGCACTTTTGTCTTGTTTTAGGTAAGAACTCCCCCATGTTATGGGAGGGAGGAAAGAAGCTAAATCAAGGAAAGAAATGTTGATCCTTTCTCTCTTACTCTCAAGTAATCAATAAGATGAGATAGCTCATAGGACAGAATGGTGGCCAGGGAAGAATATTCTGAACATGAAAATCAGAAAGATGATGATTGGAGTCAGAAACAGTAGAATTGACTTTACTACCGTTCTCAGAGCTCAATTTGGAAAAGCAGGGATTTGTGTGTGTGCATGTGGTAGGGGTGGGGGAGTCTCAGGGCAAGATAAGAGTGAATACTCATCAATCAGAACCTTTGAGTCCTACAGTAGGAGCTTTTGTTCCAGGTCAGAGGTGCTGGAGCATGCCAGCTGAAGACCTCTGGACAAGTGATTATCTAGTCTTTCTCTGGAGATAACCAATGAGAGATGTTAGAGACACACTTGACACTAATGAGGCATCAAGGAAAATTTATTACAGCAGAGTTCAGAGGAATTGAACACTTTGGCCAAAGTGGGTCCCCACCCTCTTTTCAGGAAGAGAGAGCACTGAATACAAAAGTGAGATGAGTTATATACAATTAGTTTGAGATAGATCCTCCCAAAAATTGGTCCATTCTCCATTAACTCACCATCTTCTCTACATACCCATTCCATAACCCCTCTTAATATGATCCTCCCTCCCAAACATGCTCTAACATAGGACCCATGATCAGAAAATGGAGGGATAATTTTATGAGGACTGTGTCTGCTTATATGCATGAAGTTCATTAAGCAAATGCAATGAAGAAAAGCCTTCTCCAGGTAACTCTAGGGCATTTTTCTTTGCTAGTTCCAGCTAGATGTAGATTTGGTTCCTTTATCAAAACCTTTGTAATTTTCTGAAGGCCACTGTCTGTCTTTTGATTGGTTAAGTCCACCTGCAGGCTGCTGGCCTTCTTATTATCTAACTTATTCTCAATGACTTCATCAATTAACAGTAACTTATTGTGGAAACTTAACTTTTGCTGTTTCTCACAATCCCTCCTTTTTCTTTCAATATGGGTTATGTTTCCACACTTCTTTCCTACCACTTTCTTCAAATCTATTTAGCATCAGTTCACATTCTTCATCTGATGGGGAATTTCCTGTGGTTCTTTCCACTAAGATCTTAACATTTCCTTCCTTAAAATTTTGTTTCCACATTTTTAATGCTCCCTTACTCTCTCATATGAATTTTTCCCTTCATCTATCTCCCCTTAAAGTAGGAAGGCGGAGATGCTAATTGATGCCTTGACAAATTACATAAATTTCATAAATACAGAAACAGACCCAAAAGAAAAAGGTGAATCAATGAATTGTCCATTTAAAAGTTTCATCTCATACATCTTTCTGGTCTGGATGTTTGTTCAAACTGTCTTCAACACAGCATCTCAGCATCTTCTTCCCTTTATCTTCTTGTAGATATCCAAATGTCCACTCTCTTACAAAACTGACCTTAATACAATTTTAGATTACCAATGCTATCACTCTTTTTAAAAAAAAAAATGTTTATTTATTTATTTTTAGTTTTCAACATTCATTCCACAAAATTTTGAGTTCCAAATTTTCTCCCCATCTCTCCCCTCCCCCCAATCCATAATGCCTTGCATTCTGATTAACCTTCCCTCAATATGCTCTCTCTATCACACCCCATCCTTCCCTTATCCCCATCTTCTCTCTTTTCTTGTAGGGCAAGATAGATTTCTATCCCTCATTACCTGTATTTCTTATTTCCCAGTTGCATGCAAAATCAATCCTCAGAATTCGTTTCTAATACTTTGAATTCCAACTTCTCTTCCTTCCTCCTTCCCCACCCATCCCCACTGAGAAGGTAAGCAGTCCAATATAGACTATATATGTGCAGCTTTGCAAAAGACTTCCATAATAATGTTGTGTAAGACTAACTATATTTCCCTCCATCCTATTCTGCCCCCAATTTATTCTATTCTCTCTTTTGACCTTGTCCCTCCCCAAAAGTGTTTACTTCTAATTACTCCCTCCTCCCATTTGCCCTCCCCTTCTATCATCTCCCCCACACCATTTGTCCCCTTCTCCCCTACTTTCCTGTAGTGTAAGATGGATTTTCATGCCAAATTGAATGAGCATATTATTCCCTCCTTAAGCCAAATGTGAAGAGAGTAAGCTTCACTTTTTCTCTCTCACCTCTTCCCTTTTCTCCTCCATTGAGAAATCTTTTTCTTGCCTCTTTTATGAGAGTTAATTTGCCCCATTCCATTTCTCCTTTTCTCCTCCCAATATATTCCTTTCTCACTCCTTAATTTTTTTTTAGATATCATCCCTTATTTTTTTAAAATTTATTTATTTAACTTTTAACATTCATTTTCACAAAATTTTGGGTTCCAAATTTTCTCCTCATTTCTCCCCTCTCCCCACCTGAAAAATGCCAAGCATTCAAATTGCCCCTATCACCAATCTGCCCTCTCTTCTAACAACCCTCCCTTCCCTTGTCCCCATCTTCTCTTTTGTCCTGTGGGGCCAGATAACTTTCTATACCCCTTTACCTGTATTTCTTATTTTCTAGTAGCAAGAACAATACTCAACAGTTGCTCCTAAAACTTTGAGTTCCAACTTCTCTTCATCCCTTCCTCCCCACCCATTCCCTTTGGGAAGGTAAACAATTCAATATAAGCCATATCTGTGTAGTTTTGCAAATGACTTCCATAATAGTCGTGTTGTGTAAGACTATATTTCCCTCCATCCTATCCTGCCCCCATTGCTTCCTTTCTCTCTTTTGATCCTATCCCTCCCCAAGAGTATTGACTTCAAATTGCTCCCTCCTCCCACTGCCCTCCCTTCCATCATCCCCCCACCCTGCTTATCCCCTTCTCCCCCACTTTCCTGTATTATAAGGTAGGTTTTCATACCAAAATGAGTGTGCATTTTATTCCTTCCTTTAGTGGAATGTGATGAGAGTAAGCTTCATGTTTTTCTCTCACCTCCCCTTTTTTTCCCTCCACTAAAAAGTCTTTTGCTTGCCTCTTTTATAAGAGACAATTTGCCCCATTCCATTACTCCCTTTCTCCTCCCAATATATTTCTCTCTCACAGCTTAATTTCATTTTTTAAAGATATGATTCCATCCTATTCAATTCACTCTGTGCTGTGTGTGTGTGTGTGTGTGTGTGTAATCCCACCAACTACCCAGATACTGAAAAGTTTCAAGAGTTACAAATATTGTCTTTCCATGTAGGAATGTAAACTGCTCAACTTTAGTAAGTCCCTTTTGACTTCTCTTTGCTGTTTACCTTTTCATGCTTCTCTTCATTCTTGTGTTTGAAAGTCAAATTTTCTTTTCAGCTCTGGTCTTTTCATCAAGAATGCTTGAAAGTCCTCAATTTCGTTGAAAGACCATTTTTTTCCCCTGAAGTATTATACTCAGTTTTGCTGGGTAGGTGATTCTTGGTTTTAGTCCTAGTTCCTTTGATCTCTGAAATATCATATTCCACGCCCTTCGATCCCTTAATGTAGAAGCTGCTAGATCTTGTGTTATCCTGATTGTATTTCCACAATACTTGAATTGTTTCTTTCTAGCTGCTTGCAATATTTTCTCCTTGACCAGGGAACTCTGGAATTTGGCCACAATGTTCCTAGGAGTTTCTCTTTTTGGATCTCTTTCAGGTGGTGATGGGTGGATTCCTTGAATACTTATTTTGCCCTCTGGTTCTAGAATATCAGGGCAGTTTTCCTTGATAATTTCATGAAAGATGATGTTTAGGCTCTTTTTTTTGATCATGGCTTTCAGGTAGTCTTATAATATTTAGACTGTCTCTCCTGGATCTGTTTTCCAGGTGAGTTGTTTTTCCAATGAGATATTTCACATTATCTTCTATTTTTTCATTCTTTTTGGTTTTGTTTTGTAATTTCTTGGTTTCTCATAAAGTCATTAGCTTCTATCTGCTGCATTCTAATTTTGAAAGAACTATTTTCTTCAGTGAGCTTTTGAACCTCCTTTTCCATTTGGCTAATTCTGCTTTTGAAAGCCTTCTTCTCCTCATTGGCTTTTTGAACCTCTTTTGCCAATTGAGTTAGCCTATTTTTCAAGGTGTTATTTTCTTCAGTATTTTTTGGGGTCTCCTTTAGCAAGCTGTTGACTTGCTTTTCAAACTCTTCCATGGCCTGAAACCTTTGCATATTTACTTTGGAGGAACTGGATGCAGAAGCCTTGACTTCCTCTGACCGTATATATTGTTCTATTCCATTGGAAGGGATGGGAGAGAATACCTGTTCACCAAGAAAGTAACCTTCCATAGTCTTATTTTTTTCCCTTTTTTGGGCATTTTCCCAGCCAGTTACTTGACTTTTGAATCCTTTGTCAAGAGGAGGGTATACTCTGGGGAGCTGAAAGTTCTCAGTTCCTCCAAGGTGGCATAATCAAGGGTCTGTGCACTGGTCTGGGAGCAACCAAAAAGTTTTCTGCCCAGAATATGGGAGTAGTAGAATTCCCATTCCACAACCACTTCTAGGTCTGCCAAGCCCCAAGTCTGTGCTCAGGACTGAAGTTCAGATCAGTGGCTCAAGTCCGTCAGGGGCTGAGAGCTCCACAAATGGATGCTGTAGCTGCCACCACCACTATTGCTGCTGCTGCTGCCTGGGAACAGGGCTGGGGAGGACCCTGCTCCCTTCTCACCCTTTGAAAAAGCCCTCTCATTGACCTTTAACACTTGCCACCCAGCCAAGACTGGGCTGTGCTCCACTCTGTGCCCAGTGAAACAGACCTTTCCTATTGGCCTTCCAGATTTCCTTGGGTTGGAAATCTCTTTCAGTCTGTTGTTCTGTGACTTCTGCTGCTCTAGAATTTGTTGATAGTCATTTTTTACAGGTATTTTATGGGCTGTGGGGAAAGAGCTAGAGTATGTGTGTCTTTCTACTCCACCATCTGGGCTCCGCCCCAATCCTATCACTCTTACAAAATCAGAACTGGGACTTTGTCCAGTTATTACATGTAAGAAATTCACATTAGAGCCCAGTTTACATTTAACATTAATTCACTATCCATTTTCCCCATCAAGAGGATGAGATTTCACTAAGGAATCAATAACAGGCTCCAGTATTTATATAAATACAATAAATAATCATTTTTAACACAGTACCTGTCACATAATAAAACAATTCCAACTTCTTTTAAAGCATTTACAATATAGACCATAAACCATTTTTCTTTTAACATTAACCAACTGAGACAAATATGATAATGACTATGTACGCTAACCTCATAGACACTTGACCTGATAGTCTCCATATTTTTGCTAAGAATTAAAGGACCCTAACTTATCGTTGTTGGTCTAAACTCCTAAGCCTAATAGCTTAATTTTGGACTTAACCTCAGATGTTCCCCTACCAACAATGTATTATTTACTAGATCTGGTATTATGCTTACAAAACTTTTCATTATAGGAAATTGTCATTAAGAGTAGGGACATTTCAGGGGAACATCTCCCTAACTTCATGTCAATTCCAGGCAAGAGTAGATTGTCAAATGGCACTTAGCCAGGCTTAAAGTTTGCCAAGTATCAGTGGGGAAATTGAATCAGGAGAATCCTACCTCATGAGATCACCTCTTTGCAGTTCATACCAACATTTCACAGGCTTGCTGGCATCATTGTTCAGTGGCTCAGACAATCTTTCCCTTCTCCACACCTGGAGTTAGACTCAGAAGAATAGTCAGTTAACAGTCCCATAAAATCTTAAAATAGCAATCTCCAATAATCAGTCTCAGATATGACTATAATCTCACATTGGTTGAGGAACATGTAAAGCAAGTCTTAAGTAGCTTGCAAGCCTTACTATATTTGTTCTACTTCCTGAATAAATAACATAAAATCAGATTTACCATTGAGCTCATAAGTTATTGCTCTGTTAGATTTACATCTGTTTCTCAAGGTTCTCTATGCCTTTCTAACCATGCGCAGTCTAAAAGAATATGATGCATAAATGATAAGGTCAAACACTAACTTCATCTTATGTTCATGAAATGAATTCAAATCAAAACAGAAATATTTAACTTTTCCATCAATGCAAAACATTACCAGAGGTTACCTGCCTCTAAGAAACCTAGAATGAAATTCTTTTCCCCAGACTGAAGATGTCTCTGATTTAGTCCCAATGGAGAGGTGGGTTAGTGGGGAGGTGGAATTCTCTGAGTTAGGGTATAAGAATTGTAATCTGATTTCTGTAAGTTGCCTCCTTCCATCAGATTAGCCTGTCCTAGTGAAGGAATGCCCCTTTCTCCCGAGAATTGTAATAAATCATTTTCTATTCTTATCGAGAAGCCGCTTTATTTAAAATTTTGAGTAAGGGTCTTTTTATCCCATACGGTTTGGTGCATTGGCCGAGAATGTCCTTTAGTGGCAACTCCTTCCCATTTCAGTCAAGGGCAGGTGCCTGTCAGAGAATTTTCTCTGATAGTCCCTGAGCTTAATGGGAAGAATTCCTGTCCTGAGGGGGCAAAAATCCTTGAAAAAAGAGGAACCTGGAGAAACAGAATATAAAAGATTAAAGCTCCGAATAAGTGAAAGCAAATTACAACCTGCCAGTGAATGAGACAGTTGTTGAAAGTTGTACACGTACAGCCTGGAGGTAAGTACTCACGGGTCTGGAGGTTAATCAGTGAGTCTCTGACTCTGGAAATTTGGCAATGATTTCCATTTAAATTTACAGGACTTTAAAAACCTCAAGGTAAGGACTCTGCTGACCCAGCTTCCAGGGACTGTTGGGAGTTAGGGCGACCTCTCTTGCACAAATTTGGCAAGGTTTTTTTTTTAAGAGAAAGAAAAACCTGGAAGCTCTCATGAGGGACTTTGTAAATTTGTAATGGGAAAAAAGCAGTCTAAACCCATTACTTTGGAGCAAAAATTGAATGATGTTGATATACCGGTAAATAGCCCCCTGAAAACAGACTTCAAAATTGTAATGAATTACCAAAATACAAGGGAAAAGACAAAAGAAAAATGATAAGATATTGTTGTTTTATCTGGGGTGGAGCAGATTTAGGAGGAGCAGTATGGCCCAAATATAGGTCTTCAGAAGATTGGATATGCCAAAAATTGAATTTGTATGTAAATGCTAAAAACTCCTTTAATTCAGAGGAAGGCAATTATGCTGCCCTTTGGATTCCAGAAGCCCAACAGATGGTATTAAAAGGGAAAAAGGGGGAGGAAGAGGAGAAAGAATGTAAGCCACATCCTTGGGATCCACTCCTCTCACTCCCTTCTCCCTATGTACCTTAGTTTGCAGTGGGCTTAGTGGCTCCACTTCCCCCTACCCCCAACGTAAAGAAAAAGGGGAGGAGGGCTTATGTAGTTCTAGTGAGCTACATGGTCCTCTGTTTAGAGAATTGGGACAAATTCTAAAAGATCAGGAAAATTTACCCTTGAAAATGAAACTAAAAATATCCATTGAGTTATTTCCTTTAAGAGAGGTCTCATCACCTCAAGGAGGCTTGATTTACGTTAACGCACTTCTTAGTGCAGCTGAGGTGAGAAATTTTAAGAAAGAAATGAAAGCCCTAATGGCAGACCCACAGGGCTTATCAGAGCAACTAGATCAGTTTTTGGCACCTAATATACATATACCTGGAGTGAATTAATGAATATCTTAAATATCCTAACCATTTGTAATGCTTGTATTGACAAGCAGCCCAGATAGAATCTCAGCTAGACAGTCAGAGCTGGATTAAACCTGAGCCTCCCGTAAGTATTTTCTAAAAGAATAATACATGCAGTGACAGACAGTGCTGCTGCTGATTAATAATATTAACTTGCCAGTTTTACTGTTTTTATATGTGATATATATATTAATTGTATTTTTTGGCTTATTATTGTATAGTTGAACTGTCTAATGATTAATTTAGCATTATTAGTTTCCTAAATTTAAATTTTATATGATCGCTACTTTTTAAATGGAGACTCTGTTTAATAAATATTGTTGTTTTTAAAATGGAAACTCCTAGTTGTATTCTAGGACATTATAAGAATATTGAAATGAAAGGTCAAAGGACTAGAAGATTGCAGGGTCTAGCCTGCAATCTAGTATTTCTGTATGATCCAGTAGCTGAGATAATCCATAAAATATGAATGAATGGATGCCTCAGCCCTGAATTTCAGAGTATGACAAGTGCTGGGGAATCCTCAAGGCTTGGGGCAGCCAAGTAGCACAGGAGATAGAGTGCCAGGTCTTGATTCCGGAAGATCAAATTAAAATCTAGCTTCTGACACTTACTGTGTGACTGAGCATATCCTTTTCACCCCTTTTGCCTCAGTTTTCTTACCTGTAAAATGGGGATAATAAAGTACCTACCTCCCATGTTTGTCATGAGGATCAAATGAAACAATAATTGTAAAGTGCTTACCACAGTGTTTGGCACATAGTAGGTGCTATATAAACTTTAGCTATTATTATTACTAATTACCTAGTGGATCATGCAAAAAGGCCTGATGCAGTGAGGATATAGCAGGAGAGAATAATTTATATATTTTCCTTCTGAGAAAAAGGATTACTTCATTTGGAGAGTAGAGGCTATAATAAGAAAAAGGGGACTGCCAATAAGGAGACTGAAAAGAATTTTTAAAGCAGAAAGAGACAATTCATCTGGCAAAAGGGTCACAGCTAAGCCACCTAAAGCAGAGATAACTTACCTGTGTGTGAGGCAAGTGCTAGAAACCCAAAGATAAACAGGAAAGTGCCCTGTGGGTTAGACCAACTGTAGGTATAGTCTTGTATAGGGATATCATAAGTTCAACTTGTTAATCTTTTTGGGAAATAATCAGGGGTGCGCTGGAGTCAGCTCAAACTTATGAGAACCTAATTCTTAAAATTTCAATGTGAGCATTTATGTTTTGGAAATAGGGCAAATGCTACAAATTAGGCTTTGATTTATTGTTTTATTGATTGTCCAGGCTTAAGAAAATAATGGAGAAAAGGTCAATGATGCAGATTAAACTTAAAAGTGATATATATATGTATGTGTATTTGGAGAGCTGGTTGTTAAACATTTACCAACACACCATGTCCATTTGGAAAAGCACCATGGGAAATGTGGGTCATCCCTGTGACTAACTCATTGTAGACTTAGCAGGTATCTAACTTAGAGAAGGGGAATATGTTCAGGGGAGAAATGTATGAGCTGGTACAGGGATGAAAAGCCTGATATCACATAGTTAGAATGCCTGCAAAGCTGAGAAAGTCAGTTTGGTAAGACACCATGGGAAACACATGCTGTATTCAGCCATCCTACAATTCATGAGAAAGGGAAAAAGACAACAGAGTTGGTGATTTGGGCAGATGCCAGGTTACAGAGATTGGTTTGTAGGGAAACAGTGGCACCTGAGGATGAAGCTATGGTCAGCTTCCATGAAGAGAAGTATGGTATAGGGAAAAGACAGAAGCAGCCTTTTCTGTTCTTAAAAAATAATAGATACTACCACATTTCTACCAGTTGATAAGTATAATTCATAAGATGCACAAATAAAGTATACAGTTGCAGAGAGGGATTCACAATGGGGAGGTCCAATATGAATTAACTCTAAAGGAGCCTCTTCTGTAGCACAAGATAGTCATACAGATTATTAATAAAGTTTCAAGGACAAAAATTTACTGAGGATCTGTTGAAATATGGAACTATAAACAAAAGTTTTTATTTGTACAGAGAAAACATCAAGAACAGAGAGATTACTACAGTCTGAAGCAAAATAACCACCAGAACAACAGATACAAAGAAGCAAAATTATCTTCTGTTACAGCTGTGGCCTGGATGGATATAGGAATGGTAAATGTGTTCATCCTTAGTTGCCAAAGACCACACCATCAGGGAAATGATGACATGACTTGAAATTGACTTAGTTTTGAGTGAGGGAGGGCTGTGCAGGTCACCAGCCTCACTTCTCCTCCAGAGCCAGCTGAATCCAGTGACCAGATATTCATCAGGTTGACTGGAGATGATCCATCCAGGAGGAATGCAGGGCCTTGTGTGTGAGAAGCTAAATTGCAAAGACTAAGTACTGAATAATAAAGATGGAACCAGTGATGGAGGCTTTCCCAGACTGCAAGGAGTAAGCATAACTTTATCATGCATAGGTCAGACCACAGAAGTTTGATACATTAATATACTGTTAAAACAGAGAGACACAGAATAACTACTGCATGCGCTAAATGACTTAAAAGGTCCGATTAAAGCACTTTTGGTTTATTTGGGTTTTTTTTGCAAACTCAAGTTTGCAAAGTGCTTTACCTACATATCCTCATTTGATCCTTAATACAACCATAAAATGTCAAGTGCTCTGCTTTAATAGATATTCAAAAAATGCTTCTACAAATGTTTTTGTATATATTGAACTCTCCATATGCGTGTGTATCCGCCTTTAATTTCCTGGAGGTATATGCCCCCAAGTATTCCCCTAGGTTTCCGATTTCAAGAAAATAAAACGTCTATTTGTATGTACGTATGTATATGTGTGTGTACACACACACACATCCCTGTTTTTAATTTCCTCGAGATATATGCCCTAAAGTATTCCCATATTTTCTAGAAGTTTCCAGTTTCAAGAAAATAAAGTGTACTTTCAACAATGGGTCTGCCAGACCTTACGTCCTGTTCCAGATTTTGAAAAATGGTCTCTATCCTTCACCTCGTGACAGTCTACCACCGAGCCCATAAAAAATCAGGACACGTCTGCTGCCCCGCCCCCTTCCGTTCACAGCCAATGGGGCGCCGCAGAGCCAGCCTGCTGTTTGGTGGTGCTTTTCGGGCCCTCGACCCGGGCGCTGCCAGAAGCAAGCCCCTGCAAGGCTTGGGCCGAAACCCAGCGGTCCAGCGCGCATGTGTGATCATTCTCTGCTGTGTTTTGTTTTTTTTATTGATCGATTTAATTCCTTCTTTCTTCCTCGCACCTGCCACCCGTTTCTTTGAACCTTGCGGGAAGCTTCCTCCATCTCCTCCCCCTTCCCTCTCCCCTCAGGAAAAGCAGCGGCTCCAGCCTTCGGTGCGTCAGTTCCCGGATGTGGAGCAGCCGACGCTCCGCGGCGGCTCACGGCGGGGAGGCCTTGGCGGGGCGGAGCGCGGCGCCGTGCGCGCGGGGGCTGGGAGCGGGGACGCGTTGGCCGCAATCGCTGGCTGGACGCTGGGAGGTTCCACAGCCCCCATCGCCCGCGGGGGAGGAGCTGGAGGCGGTGGCTGCGGCGGCTTTCAGGAGCCGGCTCTGGCGCGACGGGGCTGTGGAGAAGAGAGCCCCGCCGCCAAGTTTGCCTTCCGCCGCCCCCGTCTCCTCAGTGGGCGAAGGCTCCCCCTCGGTCGCCCGCCCCCCGCGCTCCCGGCCGGGGGATAGCGTTGTCTCCTGGCGGCTGTCGCTGTAGCCTGGCTCCGGAGCTCGGAGGAAGTGGGGGAGTCTCCGCCCACGCCCCCCTTCCCTCTCGCAGCCCCCCGCCGCCGAGCCGGGAGCCGGGCTCAGGCCCGAGCGGGGGCCGGGGCGGCGGTGGCAGCGGCCGCGGCGGCGGCTGGGGAGCGGGTGCGTTCGCCGAGGTGACCGCGCCACCGCCCCGCTGAGCAACCCCCGCCTCCCCCGGGCTTCGCTGCTGCAGCCGCCGCCGCCGCCGGCGCCGCCGAGCGTCCGGCCTCGGCCCGGCTCCCTCACGGGCCCCCCGGCTGCAGCAGCGGAGCCCCCCGCCCGGGCCCCGATGAGTAACTCCCGGAACAACCGGGTGATGGTGGAAGGGGTCGGGGCTCGGGTGGTCCGGGGCCCGGACTGGAAGTGGGGGAAGCAGGACGGCGGCGAGGGCCATGTGGGCACCGTGCGCAGCTTCGAGAGCCCCGAAGAGGTGGTGGTGGTGTGGGACAACGGCACAGCCGCCAACTACCGCTGCTCTGGGGCCTACGACCTCCGCATCCTGGACAGTGCCCCCACAGGTGAGGCGGAGAGCGGCCTCGGGGCCCGGGGAGATGGGGGGAGGGGGTGAGTGAGTGAGTGAGGACCCCCCCCCCGCGCGTGCCCGCGCCGACCGCACAAAGCTGCTGCACAGACAGGTGGCCAGTGATCTTCCCCTCCTTCCCCCGGGAAGGGGCTAGCCGGCAGTCTAATGCAAATAAGCCAGTGGTAACTCACTGATACGTGAGTGTGGGAGGGGGGGCCTTGCTCTGCCATATGTCAGGCTACTTTCCTTTGGTCTGCTGCAGAGGGGCAGGCCAGACCTTGGATTTGTTGGATAATAGAGGTTTTTCCGCTTCATTTCGTAGTGGCTTTCTAGCTGAATAGTTGTTGAAAGGTCGTAGAATTATCTACACGCAGTGTTTGGTGTCTTAAGAAAGCCTGCGGGGGGAGGGGGAGGGGAGGTGGGAATTGAAAAAGTTTTGGCACTTTTTTTTTCTTTTTCTTTGTTTGCTTATTCTGACATCCCAAGTAGCCTTTGGCATTGCCTTTTGGTTACTGTCCTTGTCAGCAGACCTGATGTTAAATCTGAGAGGCTGTCAAAAAAATGCTGACCTTATTAATAAGGAAGACTACCTTTCATATGAGAATGTATTAGGCTCACAGGACTTAATATTTATAAAGTGAGAGTTTGCTTCTTAATAGCCATTCTCTTTTCATTGTCTACTAAAACTTTACCATTCTGTTCTCTAGTATTAGAAAAAGATCAAATTTACACTTTTTCAAAGATTTGAAAACCTTTTCAAATTTTGAGGGTTTTCCCCTACTAATTTTAAAATAATGAGATTGTTCTAAATTGTAATGCTTAAGTTTTACTAAAAGTCAACAAGCATTTATTAAGTGCTTACTGTGTCCAAGGCACTAAAACAAAGAAATAAAATAGTCCCTGTCATTAAGGAACTTGCATTCTTATGCGGGAGACTACATGCAAACCATTATATATGGACAAGGTATACAGTATACAGGGTAAATTGGAGGTAATCTCAGAGAGAAAGAATAAGCGTTAAGAGGGACGGGGAAAGACTTCTTTTCTGCAGAAGGTGGGATTTTAGCTGAGACTTGAAGGAAGGTAAGGATATAGTTTGGAATCTTGAAGTGGGTGACAGATACTGTGATCAACAAGGAATAGATATTTTTAAAATGTTAAATTATTCAGAAAAACTAATTTTGAGGAAATGCAAAATGAAATTATATTTTGATGATATCTCAAATCTGTGCCCTTGTCACAGCTCAGTCATTTGGAGGAACCTCTGGGATGTAGCTATAAGTGTAGGTTTTGTATAACAGCTTAATGCAGTATCATTAAAATATATATTGATGTGCTTTTTTAAACTGTAAATATTATGAATAGCACATTTTGTAGTATATATTTACAGTAGTTATTATAATTACATCTGCCTGAAAACAAAAATTTTCAGATAGAGTTTTACCTGTTTTTTTTTCTGGATTTTATGTTCATTTGGTTTACAGACTAATTTTGCACATAATTCAGCATTATTTTTCTGCAACTGATCCCATTCACCCCATCCATTCATTTTATTATATATCAAACAGTGTAGTTCAAGGATTTTTCACAAAGAAATTACAAACCTTTACTCCTAGTTTTCCTTGAAAATGTGAGAACTTTGGCAAGACAGAGCAGCATTTAATAAATGTCAGAGGCTGAATTTGAACGCAGGAAAATGAGTCTTCCTGACTTCTGATACTCTATACGTTGTGCTGTGCTGCTGCCTAGAACCACCTTGTTTGCATTTTTCTGGGAGGCTCCTATAAGAAGGTACCACTGTGTGTCTTTTTTGGTGTTCTGTCACATTAATTGTTTAATTGCTCCTTGCTTAGGAGTTGTATTTCTTCTCCGTAATTTGTAAACAGAGTACCTTAATTTCTTTTAAATTCTGTTTTATTTTATTTTAAATTGTGAATTTTCTCCCTCTTTCATTCCCCTTCTCTGTTGAGAAAGTAAGTAAAATAAAACCTGTTACATATACTTACTATCAAGCGAAACCATTCCCTTATTAACCATGTCCCAAAAAAATTTGGTTTGTTTTACACCTTTAGTATATCCCCTCTCCATGTGGAGGTGGATGGCAAAATTCATGCATCTTTGGAAACTATGATTACTTTCATTGTGTTTATCAGAGGAACCAAGTCTTTCAAACTTGTTTGTTTATTGTATTGTGTAAATTGTTCTGGTTCTACTCAGTTCATTTTGCATCAAGTCCTTAGGTTTTTCTAAAACCATTCCTCTTATCATTTCTTACAGCACAATTCCATCACATATATAAGTTGAAACTTATTTAGCCAGTGTCCAGTTGATGGGTATCCTTGCACTTTCCAATTCTTTACCACCATGAAAGGAATTTCTATAAATATTTTTGTCCATATGAGACCTTTCATTGATTTCTTTGGGGTAAAGACCTAGCAGTGGTATTGATGGGTAAAAAGCAATACAATTCGTTAGCTTTTGGGGCATACTGTAGTTCCAAATTGCTTTCTGGAATGACTGGACCAGTTAATAGCTCCACCACCTATAGTGTATTAATATACTTTTTTTCTGACAGTATTAGTGCATTTTCCTTTTTTTTTTTTTTTTTACCATTTTAGCCAATCTGGTGGGTGTGGGAGGTGGTACATCAGAGTTGTTTCAATTTGCATTTCTCTATTAGTGATTTATAACTTTTTTAATGTGACTTGATAACTTGGACTTTTCATCTGAAAACTTTCTGTTCATATCCTTTGACCCTTTATCAATTGGGAAATAAACATACTATAAATTTTAATCAGCTATAAAGTAGAAATAAGAACTTTATTAGAGAAACTTACTACAGAGTTGTTTTTTTTTTTTGCTCCACAGTTTCCCACTTGTCTTCCAACTTTAGCTGCTTTGGTTTTGTTTGTCTAAAAACTTTTTAATTTTATGTAATCAAAATTGTTCATTTTATCTCCTTTGAACCTTTCTGTCTTTTACTGGGTCATGAACAAGATCTTCCTCATCCATAGATCTGACAGACACTTTCTTTATTGCTCCTTTGATTTGTTTATGATATCATCCTTTTGTTTATAGCATGGATCATTTGACACGTAGATATATATGTTGTGAGATGTTGGTATATACCAAGTTTCTGCTACACTGCCTTCTAGTTTTCCCAGCAGTTTTTGTCAGACAGTTCTTGCCCCAATAACTGACATTTTGGGTTTATCAAACACTAAGTTACTATGCTGATTTGCCTCTACAATGTGTATGTACCTGATCTGTTCCACTGATCAATCTATCTCTTACCAGTACCAATTTTTTTTTTTTTAATGATTTTGGCTTTGTAAAATAGTTTGTGATTTGGTATCGCCAGCTGCCTCCTCCTTTGCCCCCTCAATTTCCTTGATATTCTTGACCTTTGCTTCCTTTAAAAATTATTTTTCTAGCTCTCTAAAGTAATCCTTTGGCACTTTGATTAATATGGCACTTAATAAGATTAATTTAGGTTGCATTGTCATTTTTATTATATTTGCTATGCTTACCTTTAAGCAATTAATATTTCTCCAGTTATTTATATCTGCTTTTATTTGTGTAAAGAGTGTTCTGTTGTGTTCATATAGTTCCCGTGTGTGTGTTGGCATTTAGACTTAAAAGTATTTGATACTCTTTGTAATTATTTTAAATTAAATCTATCTCTTCTGATTGATTTTGTTTGTAAACAGAAATGCTGATGATTTGTGTGGGTTTATTTTATAGTCTGTAACTTTGCTAAAGTTATTCTTTCAGTTAATTTTTTTAGTTGACTAGGGGTTTCTAAGTAAATTACCATATCTGCAAAAAGTGATCATTTTGTTTTCTTTGCCTATGCTTATTTTTTCAATTTATTTTTCTTTTATTCCTATAGCTAGCATTTCTAGCTTTATATTGAATGGTAATGGTAATAATGGCCATCCTTGCTTTACCCTCATCTTATTAGAAAGGCCTCTCCATAATCTCCATTATGGATGGTGCTGAGTCTTGGTTTTAGATAGATATTACTTAATATTTTAAGAGAACTATTCCTAAGCTTTCCAGTATTTTTAACAAGAATGGGTGTTGTATCTTGTCAAAAACCTGTATCTATTGATACAACCACATGGTTTTTTTGTTTGGTTTTTGTTATTAATATGGTTAATGTTTGTTGTTTTTCCTAATATTGAACCAACCCTGCATTCCTGGTATAAATGTAGTGTGGTTACAGTGTATAATCTTTGAGAATTTTAGGTGACTGCTTCTGGAATTATCCACTAGCCTACTTACTAGGAGGTTTACTAGGAGGATTCAGAGAGATTGAACTGTAGGCTTGTCTTGGTCTGAGATATCTGCCCTCGTTATTTTCCTGTGGGCTTCTACCTTGAGCTATAGGCTAGAAACAAATTCCCACTTTTGGTTTCGGAGTCACACAACTATTATTTGATTCTTGAAATTATTCCTTGCTTATTATTACTCTGCCAGGGCCTTGGACTAATCCTCTTTGCCCCAGATCACTCCTCTCTATTCTGGACCTGTGACCTGAACTGTTTAGGGGGTGACAAAGCTGCCCAATGGCACCTGTTCCTGCCTCTTGTTCTGGTTTAGCAGTTCCCTCTAATTGCTCTCAGCCCCATTGCTTCCTGTCTTATTGCCTAGGCTCTTCTCTCTCACTTCTGGTCTTCATTTCTAGCAAGCTTCTGTCTGTACCTTATCTCTAATATGTGCAGCCCCTTGTGTCTCCCCAAGCGTCCCTGGGCTGGTAAAATGACTCACTGTGACTTTTTCTTGGGTTTCCTTATCTGAATTCAGTCATGTGTCTTTTCTTGATCTTTGTGGAGGAGGTTTGGTGGTCTCTACTTCTTCCTGCTACTCCACTATCTTGACTCCTCAGGCCACCTTAAATTTCAGAAGGCAGGATTTAATCCACACTAGGTACAAATTAATGGTATAAGTGAGCATTATTAAAACAAACCTTTTCCATGGAGAGTTTTCACTGGTTTGCTGATAATGAAAATATTGAAAACAAAAATTTAAGTTAGGTATAACTGATTATTTAGAATAAGATACCTTGGTGGATATTTTTCCTATTGTCTCTCCCACACACCCCAGCTTCTTACCTTTTAGTAATTTTGTTGTTCTGTAGCACCTTTAGTGGGGCAGCTAGCTGTCAAAATGGATAGTTAGAAGATCTGAGTTCAAATTTGGTCTCAGATACTGACCTTGGAAAAGTCAACTTAACCCTGTCTGTCTCAGTTTTCTAATCTGTAAAATGAGTTGAAGAAAGAAATGGCAAACACTCCAGTGTCTTTGCCCAGAAAACCCCAAATGGGGTCACAAAGAATTGGACACAACTGAAATGATTGAGCAACAACAACAAAGCACCTTTAGCAGAGAGATAGCTTGGTATAGTTAAAGGACAATTTACCAGTATTTCACTTCTCTTGGATATCTGTAGGGAGCAGTTGACTAAGAGCGTGAACTTTGAAGACGACTCTCCTATTTTCTTGGATTCTACTCAGTTCTACAATTTGGGAAGTAGAAGAATACAGCTTCACCTTCCCTAAGTCCTCAAGACTACTACACTGATGAAACAATGAAAGAATGGTGAATTTGTAGTCAGAGAACGTGCATTCAAATTTCAGCCCTGTTTGGTATAGTGAGTAGAATCCAGCCTCAGATGCTAATTAGCTGTTCAACTCTGAGAAGTCTGAACTTCTCTGAGCCTGTTTCTTCATCTCAAAATTGGGCCAATAATAGCACCCTCCTCAAATCGTTGTTATGAGAATCAGATGAGAATATGTATAAACCTTACATGTCAGCTGCTCTTGTTACAATATGAAGGCTATATGCATGTAAGAAAATTTCCAAAGCGTTGAGTCTGGTCAGTGGGGGTAGGGAAGAGACTCTCCAGAAAGGAAGATGAGGCCCCAGAACTGTGAAGCCCTGGAGCAGAAAACAACTCAGAAGGAGACACCTGTTTGTTTCCAGCAGGACAAAAGAGCAGGAAACTAGCCTTTTCTTATGTCTGAAGGTCGCAGCATCAAGAGGCACCTCAGAAATGATGTAGTCGGACTCACCAATTTTAGAGATAAAGGAATTGAAGCCTAAATTGGCTCCACTTCACAAAGATAATAGTAACTCATGCTTATGTAACAGTTTAATGTTTGGAAACCTGTTTCCTCTTTAGAGCTATGATTGGAACAAGATCTTTAAAAGAATGGAAAGTCCTTGCCATATAGACTGAGCTAGTTTTTCCCTAAAAGACAGTGAAACTGTCCTGGAGATTTAATTGGTTGAGATGATTTAGGCCCAAATAGTGGATGTAGCTTTCTGGTTGACACAATATAAAAGCCCAGAGTAGAAGGAATTGGGACTCCTCAGCTGCGACCACATCCTGCTGACTAGATGTTAATACTGTGGCAAATTCAAAGACTGGAGACCTGTGCCTAGCTGGATCAATGCTGTATCCCTTCTGAATATCTTTTCTATGCTGTTGTTAATTTTAATGTTAGATGTTCTGTGAGGGCCTTGTTTCCTTTCAGTTCTAATCTTGAATCACCGGACCATCCTGATTTAGGCCTGACCCACAGTTTTATTGATGCAGAAATTGAGCATCTGAAAGGTTATGCAACTTGTTCATAATCACATAGCTATTAAATGTCAGAGGCAGGATTTGAACTTTTAAGATTTGACTTTAGTCATGTTCAGTAAGTCAAGAAGAATTAGGATTTCTCTGACTATAAATTCAACTAATTAGATTCTCTGACTATAAATTCAGCACTCTTTTTACTATATTTTGTTTGTGGAATGGGGTTCTGAGGACTTAAGAAAAGGTGTACTCTGGATACTATATGTCATGCTGCCCAAATTGCAGAATTGAACAGAACCCAATAAAATAGGAGATACTTCTTGAATGCTCATGTTGTTACCCAGCAGTACCCTGTTTCCTCCCTCCCTTCCAAAGTGGTTCTACAACTTGTCTTCCCATTTATCTTTGTGCTTGTAATGCATTCTTCCTCCATCCCCCTTTTGAAAGACTACCGATACTTTAAAATCCAAGTAAAATACCATTTTCTCCATGAAACCTTCAGACCACATATAATGTTGTATACTTCTTAAATATTGATATTTCAGTGAATCTGAAAACTTACTGTATGAGTACTCCTTCCATTGTTTCAAATGCCAGCCTCTCTAGGGTACATTCTCATTCCATGTGATTCTTGTTCATGTCTTTCTGATGATCTTAATAAAGGATCTCCTCAGCATTCTAGATGCCTTCCTTAATTTTTTTTAACATTTTTTTTGGTTGCCTGTGCAACATTTGGACTATTTATCTGTTTTCTCTCATGTTTGCTGCATAATCAGTGCACTTCCTTTTCCTATCATACGTCGTTGGTAATGTCTTTTACACAGTATTTTGTAGATGTCATTGTTGGTAACGTGTTGTAGCCTAGTTATATCTGCAGTTTATCTTCCTATTGACATTTTGTGCCATTTCCAATTTTGATTTTTCTGAGACATTTTCTGTGACTTGAATCTGTATAAAATTACTTGGGAAATGTTGATGTTTTAAAATTTTTTTTTTTTTTTGGAGTCAGTAGCTTGGGATTGTTAAAAATATGACAGATTTTTCCAAAAGCAGTCCAACCCAGTCTGTTCCTATTATTAATTTCTGAGCCCAGCTCTTTGTCCATCTGCAACATCTATACATGATAAATACATAGACAAACTACTTGTTCACTTGCCAGTATTAATCCATCTGCAGTTTTTTTTCTTGTTTCCACATGTAGTTGGTCAGGCCAGTCTCTTTTGAAGCACCTTTGTAGGTTTTGTCATATTTCGGGGCTCACTGAAATTAGCACAGTTCCTTCAGAAGTTGGAAAATCTGGCTATTATATATTAGATATTTTGAAGATATTTAGATAATTCTATTTTGATTCTGCTTTGGACATTGTCTGTAATGCTGGTGAATGTACCTTAAGTAAACAAGCCTTCCTATACTGTACTTTTCTTGATGTTGATATTCAGATTTTTGAAGAAAGTTCTGTACCATTTTAATATGTCATGGAATCTTATATGACCTTAACATATGCATATTAGACACTTTAGTAAAGGCTTTGTTTGAGGAAAGCCTTCAAGGTGGTATTTCTGTTTCACAGTGTCAAATGCTTTTTAAATAATCTAAAAATAGATAAATTTAGGAGGAATTTATATTCTCTTTACCACATACCTCACTCAGTCTTGTGGCTATGAAGATGTGGTCTGGACCTAATGATCCATATATTCTATGTTCCAGCTGTCCTGGCCTACTTTCTGTTTCTTGCACAGCACACTGTATTTCCTGTGTTCATGCCTTTGTACAGGCTTTCTTCCATAACTGGAATGCTTTCCCTACTCACCTAACTCTTAGCTTTTCTGGATTCTTTCAAGATTGAAAGAATTCCATTATATTCCATCTTCTGCAGGAGGACTTTCCTATTCACCCTTTCCCATCCCTGATGCCTTCTCTACCCTTCCCACCCCCTTTCCTCCAGATTACCCCTCATCTCCTGGTTGGTCTCCCTGCCACAAGTCTCTCCCCCTTTCCAGTGCATCCTTCACTCAGCTGTCAAAACTGAGATTCCTAAAGTCTTCCCCCTTATCCCCCAATTCAGTTAACTCTGTTGGCTCCCTGCTATCTCCAGTATCAAATTTTTTGGCATTCAGAGTCACTTTTCCCACCCATACCTTTTCAGTCTTCTTACACCTACATCCGTGTGCTCTATAATCCATTGACACTGGCCTCCTTGCTGTTCCTCTCACTAAACACTCTCATCTCCCAACTCTGGGCATTTTTACTGGCTATCTCCCATGACAGAAAGGCTCTCCCTCATCTCTGTCTCCTTCAAGTCCCAGCTAAAATCCAACTTTCTACAGGGTGCCTTCCTGAGATCTCTTAATTCTGGTACCTTTTCCTCAGGTGATAAGCAGAGTGCCTGACACATAGTAGACACTTAACAAATATTTATTGACTGACATCTGTTTTGTACCTATTTTGTATGGATCTTTCTCATTATTATGTGTGTTCCATAAAGGCAAGGACTGTTTTTACCGTTTTTTGTATCCCTACTTCACAGAGTACCTGACATATAATAAGCACTTCACAAATTCTTGGTGATGTAAAAATATAGACTAAAATATTAGCAAAGAAGTTAACAATTTTCATTATCTTCTCCTGTCCCCACTTTTGCAAATCACCCACTGTTAAGGTCTGATGACTTTAAAACCAATATTCTTCCTATCACATTATATTTTATGGCTTTTTTTTTTTAAAACAAAAAGTGGACTTAGTTGCACACATATACTCAGGAAATTATTCACAATAATCATGTTGGATGTATACCAATATATGCTTTCCTGTAAAAGAAATTTTCTGCAAAATTAGTCAGCAAGCATTTTATAAATATTTAGTATTTGTTAGGCATTTTGCTAAGCACTGAGAATATAAATATAGCACAAGCAGAAAGTTCCTTCTCTCAAGAAGCTTATGTTGTGGATAAAATAAAATTTTAAAATAATATTTTTCCCAATTACATGTTAAAACAATTTTACATTAAAAAAAGTTTTGACTGCCAAATTCTATTCCTTCCTCATCTACCCCTCCCTGAAGATGGTAACCAATCTGATAAAAGTTACGTATGTGCAATCATGTAAAACATTTCCGTGTTTGTCATTTTGTACAAAAAGACTTGAACAAGAAATAAAGAAGATGGGGGAGACAGAGATAGTATGCTTCAGTCTGTATTCAGACAATATCAGTTTTTCCTCGGAGACAGCATTTTCGCCGCGAATCCTTTGGGATTGATTGTCTTGTTTCATTATATTGCTGAGAATAGCTAAATTATTCACAGTTCTTCATCATATAATATTGCTGTTACTGTGTATAACATTTTGCTGCTTCTGCTCGCTTCAGTTTGCATCAGTTCATGTAAGTCTTTCTAGGTTTTTTTGAAATCGTACGCTTGTTGTTTCTTATAGCACAATAATCCATCAGAATCATGTACTACAACTTGTTCAGCCATTCCTCAATTGATGGGCATCCCCTCACAATTTCCAATTTAAAAACTTCCTTTTAAATAGTATTTTATTTTTTCCAATTACACGTAAAGACAATTTTTAATATTTATTTTAAAATTTATTTATTTAACTTTTAACATTCATTTTCACAGAATTTTGGGTTCCAAATTTTATCCCCATTTCTCCCCTCCCCTCACCCCTAAACACCGAGCATTCTAATTGCCCCTATCACCAATCTGCCCTCTCTTCTATCATCCCCCCCTTCCCTTGTCCCCATCTTCTCTTTTGTCCTGTAGGGCCAGATAACTTTCTATACCCCTTTACCTGTATTTCTTATTTCCTAGTGGCAAGAACAGAACTCTACAGTTGTTCCTAAAACTTTGAGTTCCAACTTCTCTTCATCCTTCCCTCCCCACCCATTCCCTTTGGAAGGCAAGCAATTCAATATAGGCCATATCTGTGTGGTTTTGCAAATGACTTCCATAATAGTTGTATTGTGTAAGACTAACTATATTTCCCTCCATCCTGTCCTTCCCCCCATTGCTTCTATTCTCTCTTTTGATCCTGTCCCTCCCCAAGAGTGTTGACTTCAAATTGCTCCCTCCTCCCACTGCCCTCCCTTCCATCATCCCCCCCACCCTGCTTGTCTCCTTCTCCCCCACTTTTCTGTATTGTAAGATAGGTTTTCATACCAAAGTGAATGTGCATTTTATTCCTTCCTTTAGTGGAATGTGATGAGAGTAAGCTTCATGTTTTTCTCTCACCTCCCCTCTTTTTCCCTCCACTAAAAAGTCTTTTGCTTGCCTCTTTCATGAGAGATAATTTGCCCCATTCCATTACTCCCTTTCTCCTCCCAATATATTTCTCTCTCACCGCTTAATTTCATTTTTTAAAGATATGATTCCATCCTATTCAATTCACTCTGTGCTCTCTGTCTCTGTGTGCGCGTGTGTGTATGTAATCCCACCCAGTACCCAGATACTGAAAAGTTTCAAGAGTTACAAGTATTGTCTTTCCATGTAGGAATATAAACAGTTCAACTTTAGTAAGTCCCTTATGACTTCTCTTTGCTGTTTACCTTTTCATGCTTCTCTTCATTCTTGTGTTTGAAAGTCAAATTTTCTTTTCAGCTCTGGTCTTTTCATCAAGAATGCTTGAAAGTCCTCAATTTCGTTGAAAGACCATTTTTTTCCCCTGAAGTATTATACTCAGTTTTGCTGGGTAGGTGATTCTTGGTTTTAGTCCTAGTTCCTTTAACTTCTAGAATATCATATTCCATGCCCTTCGATCCCTCAATGTAGAACCTGCTAGATCTTGTGTTATCCTGATTGTATTTCCACAATACTTGAATTGTTTCTTTCTAGCTGCTTGCAACATTTTCTCCTTGACCAGGGAACTCTGGAATTTGGCTACAGTGTTCCTAGGAGTTTCTCTTTTTGGATCTCTTTCAGGCAGTGATCTGTGGATTCCTTGAATACTTATTTTGCCCTCTGGTTCTAGAATCTCAGGGCAGTTTTCCTTGATAATTTCATGAAAGATGATGTTTAGGCTCTTTTTTTTGATCATGGCTTTCAGGTAGTCCCATAATTTTTAAATTGTCTCTCCTGGTTCTATTTTCCAGGTCAGTTATTTTTCCAATGAGATATTTCACATTATCTTCCATTTTTTCATTCATTTGGTTTTGTTTTGTGATTTCTTGGTTTCTCATAAAGTCATTAACCTCCATCTGTTCCATTCTAATTTTGAAAGAACTATTTTCTTCAGTGAGCTTTTGAACCTCCTTTTCCATTTGGCTAATTCTGCTTTTTAAAGTCTTCTCCTCATTGGTTTTTTGAACCTCTTTTGCCAATTGAGTTAGCCTGTTTTTCAAGGTGTTATTTTCTTCAGCATATTTTTGGGTCTCCTTTAGCAAGGTGTTGACCTGCTTTTCATGCTTTTGTTGCATCTCTCTCATTTCTCTTCCCAGTTTTTCCTCCACCTCTCTAACTTGATTTTCAAAATCCTTTTTGAGCTCTTCCATGGCCTGAGCCCATTGAATATTTATTTTGGATGTTTGGGATACAGAAGCCTTGATTTCTATGTCTTTCCCTGATGGTAAGCATTGTTCTTCTTCCTCTGAAAGAGAGGGAGGAGATATCTGTTCACCAAGAAAGTAACCTTTTGTGGTCTTATTTTTTTTTCCCCGTGTTCTGGGCATTTTCCCAGCCAGTTACTTGACTTCTGAGTGTCCTCTCCACACCCACCTGGCCTCCAGATCCGCCCAGCCAGAACTTGGGGTCTGAGATTCAAATGCTGCTTCCCAGCCTCAGGGCTTTGGGCAGTGGTGGGGCTGCTATTCAGTGTGAGATTAAATTCAGCTGCTTGGGTGGGGGGCAGGGCTGCCACAAGGGGCTCAGTTCCCTCAGGGGGTTTATGGGGAGACCTTCAACAATGGATCCGAGCTCCTGCCTGCTTTGGGAGCCCTTGTCCGCTGCTGCCTCCGCTGTTGCCTCCTGAGGGGGCCTGAGTTATGGGGACACCCCACTCCCCTCTCGCCGAGCTGAAAAGACACTCTCACTGACCTTTGGCACCTGGGGGTGGAGGGACCTGTGCAGCTGCTGGAGGTTCTGTCCCTGAAGCCTGCTTGGATCTGTTCCTCTCAGTGTGGCGTGGCCAAGGCAGGGCTGGGCTCTGCTCTGGGTACGTTTTTCAGGTCTCTGTGGTTTCTGCTGCTCCTGAATTTGTTGGGAGTTCTTTACAGGTATTTTATGGGCTGTGAGTTCGGAGCTAGCATATGTGTATCTTTCTACTCTGCCATCTTGGCTCAACATTTGTTTTTTAATAAAATTTTGAATTTCAAATTTTCTCCCTCCTCCTTCCTCTCTAAGAAGGTAAGCAATTAGATATAGATTATATATGTGCAATCATGCAAAATGTTTCCATAGTAATTCTGTGTTGTGAAAAAAGGAACAGAACTAAAGGAAAAAAAACTACAAAAAAATAAAGTGAAAACAATGTACCTCAATCTGAATTCAAACTCCATCAGTTCTTTTTTTGAATGTGGATAGCATTTTCCATCATAAGTCATTTGGCATTGTCTTGGATCATTTATATTGCTGAGAAGAGCTAAATCATAGTTGATCATCTCACAATGTTATTCTTACTGTGTACAGTGTTCTGGTTCTGCTCACTTCACTTTGCCTCAGTTCATGTAAGTGTAGTCTTTTCTGATCGATCTCCAATTCTTAGCCACCTCAAAAACAGCTACTATAAATAAATGAAAAATTTTTGAATTTTTTCCTTCCTTCTCCTCCCTCCCTCATCCATTGAGGAGGCAAGAAAAAAATACAAATATGTGTAGTCATGCAGAACAAATAAGAAGTTTCTGTTTTATTGAGGAAGACAATACATGAAAGGAAACTGGAAAGCTGTGGAGTAGAAATGATAAAGGCTGGAGTGCAGCCTGGAGAGGGATGAAAATTTGGCTGGCCTGAACTTCTTAATTTAATGGAGGTTTTAGGAAGACCCTCCAATCAGAGGGAGATACTGAAGGACCTGAGGGTTACACCTTATGTGTAAATTCTGGAGTGAGCTTCCAAGTTGAAGAGGTTTCTGGGGCATGGTAGAGAAAGTCCCTAGGCAACCTGGAGAGGAAATGAAGACTTGCACAGACTTGATTTCTCAAACCTTTTCAGAGTTTTGAGTGAGGAGATCCTCAGTAAATTAATATACCACTTCCATAACGATTTTATACACAGATGATAAAGTAGGCATGTATTTCAGTAGTGGCTGACATCTTCTTGGTCATTTTTTAACTATTTTTTCTGATTTGTAGATTCTTAAAATTGATCCTTGAATTTCTTTTAAGGAGAGACAAGGTGTTGTAATGGACAGTGCACCGAACTTAAGGGTCAGGAAGGCCAGTTTCAAATATTGCCTTTGATGTTAAGGGGTATAATAATAGACATTGTACCTACTTCACAGGGTGATTAGTTTCACAATACATAATGTATATGAAAGAGCTGTGCAACTTTAAAAACACTAAATATTGTTTATAAATGATAATTATATTTTAAAAATTATTTTTTCCAGCACTGATTTTTATTTCATATGTATTTAGTCAGGTCTAACTTTTTCATATCTTAAGTTTCATTGTACTTTTCTTATATGGTACATCTGATACTGGAATCGTAAGAGTCCAGCTGTGTGATTCCACTGGCATTGGTAGTGAGAATAAATGGCTAGAAACATTAGGACGTCTGTTCCATCTCACATCATTTTTGTTTTCTCTCCCAGCTTCATGTAAATGTGCTCTTGGGTTAGTCTGCTTTAGTTGAATCTCAAACCAAAGGTCTCTGAAGCATTTTTCCCTCAACTGTTTTGTGCTCTTTCTTCTCACCTTCCCAAAACTACCTTATATTTATTTTGTATGTATTATGTATATATTTATATGTTCATACAGTCTCCTATTAGAAAGTAAACTTCTCAAGGTCAGAGATTCATTTTTCCTTTTTGTCTTTGTATCCCCGTGTACCACTGTGCCTAGCACATAATAATCACTTAATAAGTGCTAATTGATTATCTTCTTCCTTCTTACAAATGAGTCTGTGCTCCTAACTGGCGTTTCTTTTGGCTGCCAACCCTTGGCAAGATCAAGTGCTTGATGAGGTGACTTGTGGACTCTTTCAACCATTCTTTGCATTGGTTAAACTTCAGAGAAACAGTGGTTGTCTGTACTTATAGGAGTCAACAGCTCCTTTAAGCAGGTCAGGTTTGAACTAGTGTAATTTCAGGCTTTATACTACTGTGATTTCGTTTTTTCCCTTTTTTTTTCTAACTTAGTACTGAAGGCTATCCTTTGCTATAATTTTTCAATGAGTTTATTTCACATAGAAAAGCTTAATGTGTGGTGGATTCGGGGTGTTTAATGAGACATTTTTTTGGATGTGACCAGAGCAGCAATTTATTTTGCTTGACTATATTATATTTCTTGTAGGGTGTTGTCATCATCGTCTCTCCCCTCCTCCCTTCTTATTTTGGCTGTGGGGTTGGGAAAGTGGAAGGGAGAGCAAAATAATTTTTATTAATTGGAAAGTCAATTAGTTTTGAAAAGAAAAAGCATAAACAAAACATCTTTTAAAAAATAAGCTTCTTTTTTTATGATTATATTTGAGTGTTCATCTCTCTCAGTCTTTTGACTCTCGTTGAGTATTATATTTATGAAGGACAAATGTGAAACTTCTGAGTAGTGGACAAATTTTTGGACTCTTGTTTCTTGTTTTTTGAGCTATAATTTTTACTATCTTTTCCTCTCCCTTCCTTGCAACAATCACCCAGTATCAGGGTCTTCTGATGTTAAAAGCACTTTGGGAGCTTTTTTTCTTTCAAAACCAAAGGTGGACTTAATTTCATAAATACCTTCTATTGTTATCTCATTCATCTATAGAAGAACATCTTGATTGGTTTAAAATTCTTGTTTGGAGAAGGAGGAAGATGGGAACTAGCTTATAATCTTGCTTAATAATATTCATAACCAATATTTACATAGCATTTGCTTTCTCACCACCATCCTTTGAGGTATTCTCCTGCATATACGTAGTACAACAAACAGAGAGAGTTGTTTGTGAACCTACAAATCTTGTTTCTTTTTTGAAGTATATAATAAATTTAATTTGTTACTTTCAAAGTTGTCCTCCTTGTCATGATTTCTTTTCTCTTTTATGCATTTCAGAAAGGTGTTTCAGTAGTGTTGATGATTTTCCATACTTTGTGACCTGTTTTCTTTTCCTCTCTTTTTAATCTTAACCTCAGGTTCCCAGAGTATTATTCATGCCCTGCCAGGGACCCTGAAAGAAAAAGGAATGCCACTAATACTTTCAAGTGCACTTCTCTTTAAATTTGTCATGGTGAGAAGAGAAAGGAGGTCCGTGCAAGTGCAGTTATATTTCTCTGAGATCAGGAGTTAAAAGTGTAAGTTTCAGGTCTTTCCTCAGCTTGCTTAGTGGAGCTGAGTTTCATTGTTGGTAATTTGGGCCTAAGATCAGTTTCTCTGGGTTTAGTTATACACTAGGTTTGGAGGAATCCTAGACTTTTTACTTGCTGACAGATTAAGAAGATCTCAACCCTCAAAAATTTCCCTCTCAGTTGTTTCATTCTAAGTTGCTTTTCTTCCAGGATAATCCAGGAAGCAAAGGAGACTATAGAGAATTAAATTTTGATTTTGACTTTTTATTACTTTTTAGACCTTACTTTTTCCACTTCCCTTTCTTGAACACATAGATGTGCAATGGATAGAGCTCTGCGACTGGAGTTAGGAAGAACTGAATTCAAATTTGGCCTCAGATATTTTCTAGCTTTGTGACCCTGGGAAAGTCACTTAACCTCTGTTTGCCTCAATTTCCTGAACTGTAAAATAGGGATGATAATAGTACCTACATCTCAGGGATTTTGTAAGTATCAAATAAGTTAATATTTATAGCTGTATTTGTACAGGTTGGTTAGATTTAATTTTTTAAATTGATTTCACCTTAAGATGTAAATCACTTTCTCAGGTATACTTCTGAAATAAGGGGATATGCAAATAGAAACAGTGTGTGTGTGTGTGTGTGTGTGTGTGTGTGTGTGTGTATATGTGTGCGTGCGCGTGCACGTGATTCTTCATCTTCCATATTTTTTGGTCATTCTCCTACCATTATCAGTCTGTATTGCTTACTTCAGCTGTGTAATACTTTACTTTTTTAAGATTTTTAAGTAAAAAAAATTTATGTATTTTTCCAATTACACGTTAAAACAATTTCTAACATTCATTTTTTAAAATGTTGAGTTCCAAATTCTCTGCCTCATCTCCCTCTTCTTGAGAAGGTTAACAATTAGATATAGACTGTACTTTGTGCAGTCATGTGAAACATTTCCATATTAGCCATGTTGTGAAAGAAAACACAGACCAACCTCTCCCCCCAAAAACCACAACTAAAATAATGAAAATCAAATACAAATATATGCTTCAGTCTGCATTCAAACTATCACTTTTTTCTCTGGAGGTGAAGAGCATTTTTCTTCATAAGTCCTTCAGAAATGTATCGTTGTATTGCTGAGAATGTGTAAGTTATTAACAGTTGATTATCATACAGTATTGCTGTTACTATGTATGATGTTCTCCTGGTTCTGCTCACTTCACTTTGAATCAGTTCATTTTCTGAAATTTATACATATACATACATTTTTATACATATAAATCATCCTCCTTTTATTGTGGGGGTGGTCTCTTTGGGATATAGACTTAGTAGTTGTATTGCTAGTTTGCATAGTTTGATAGCCCTTTGGGCTTAGCTCCAAATTGTTCTGCAGAATAACTGGATCAGTTCACAATGCCATTAACTGTACACTACTAGTATCTCAGTTTTCTCACATCCCCTCCAACATTTGTTATTTCCTTTTTATGTCATATTAGCCAGTCTGATAGGTGAAGGGTGGCACTTGAGAATTGTTTTAATTTGCACTTGTAAAATTTAAATTAAATTTTAATTTACATTGTGTTCTGGAAGGTAAGATATTTCGTGCTCCCATAATATTTGCATGCGACATCACCCTTTATTTCTAAATCGTGTACTCATTTTGACCTTGTCTTGGTATATATATAGTGTTCAAGTGGTTGTGTAGCACTTCAAAAAATATACACTGTGCAAATTAAGTTTAAAGTCTTTATCTGTTTATCTTAGAAATTGTATTTAGGTGTTATTTGACAACCTTCTTTTATCTCACAGTGTTCCTCCTGTGTGTGTTAAGGTCTTCTGCTGAAAACTACTTATTTTATCCCTGCCTGAACTACTTATGCTTCGTAATGCCTGCCTTACTTAACTGTCAAACACTTTCTTACTTGTGTAGTTGAAATCCTACCTCTTCCTTAATCAGTGTCATCTTATATTAGGCAAAGAAACTAATGATTTTTGCAACTCTCTTCTAAAAGTAGAATTTTGATGACTACTGCCATGTTTTTGTCTCTCAAAATGAAAATCAGGAGTAACATGGCTATATTTTAAGGAACCTCTTTGAATTTCCATTTCGATGTGTTGTTTAAACTGAGTTTAATTATTGATCTTTATTTAGATAGTTATAGTCATTATATATATATATATATATACACACACATATATGTATGTATACACACACACATATATATATATAGTTCAATCTGTGACTTATATTCAAATATTCTATTACTTAGTAAAACTAAACTGCTCTTCATTCTCCACTCATTAAACTGAACTTCATATTACGATCTAAATAAGCAGCCTTTGAGTCTGAGAATCTGGTTATATTATAGTTGTGAGAAAAATTCATTTCTGTTCCAAAGTACCAACTTAATATATTTTTAAACTGCAACTCCTTGAGAAGCTGGGTATTTTTTGTTATGTGAATAATGCAACACAGTAAACAAAGAAAACTAAAATTATTTGTCTTTGTAATACATTACGATTTTTTAAAACAGATTTGCTTCCTAAATGTTTTGCTTTTGGCTGGCACTGGAATTAGTTGTCATTCCCTGAGCATATAAAAATCTAATTTTTTTCTTCTGAGACTTCTTCATACAGGTGATTTAAGTATGATACTTATTTTCTCGAGGTAGTTTTTGTTATTTTGTCTTCACTTTTGTTTTTGATTAGTAAGTTGTCTTTTCGAAGGAAGGAAATAAGCTGTTCAGTTTTTTTTTGATGTTTAAAAGTGATCCTTCTGATTTGCAGCAATTTGGAAATGCTAAAAAATAGAAATGGTAACTCATCAGTCTTCAGGCTCATGTATATGTATGTATGTATATAAAATCTTCAAATTCTACTTCTGATACTTTGCTTTGTGATCATAGGCAAGTCACTTATCTTAAGTCTCTGTTTCTTTATCTGTTAAATAAGAGGGATGGACTAGATAATCTTTAAGTTCCCATCCAACTTCAAGTCTTTGATCTATGAAATTAAAATAATTTCTTTTTATTTATGTAAAAGTAAAGGAGATTGATGTTTGTCCTAAAGAGTTTATGTTATCTTAATGAATATAGTTTTTAAAAATTATCTTACTAAATTACTGTTATTGTTACTATAGTACTTAATGCCTGGCATATTGTAGGTATTGTATAAAAATGCTTATTCCTATCCCTTCTTCACAGTAATAAACATCACTTTTCAGATTATTTATAGACAGTTATGCCTGTTTGTATTTGGCCAGGTTCACCTGTCTTTTTGCGTGAGACACTTGTTGAAAGTGTCTCTTTCCAAATACAGACAGTCATACTGTGAGGAAATGGCATTTCTCTCTCTTTTTTTCTTCTCTCCTTATTATGTTCAGTCTCAAGCAAGAGCCATGTTATCTCTGCTGGTAATTTATGTGTAGTATTTTTTTTTTTTAACAAGTATAAAAACTGGTGAAGGAAGTAGGTGAACTACAGATTATTTTCAGGAAGTGGGTGGGTTGATCAGTCTGCCTTTGTAGACAAGGTTAAATAAATAGATAGATCATGCTTAGTGAGTTCAACTTTGCTATCTTAAATTTTATCTGATTTTGTTTTCTTTTCATCTAAAGGAAAGTTTGCTAGTAATCTTGCCAAGGGAATTATGGAAAGTTGTCAGTGTGCCTTGAGTTTTTTATATTATAACTGGTACCAGTGGGAAGGAGAAAGAAGGAAGGAAGCCTCTTGGGATAGAAAGCTGAACTAGGTCTCCAATGGTTTAAAATACACACACTCTCACACACACATGAACATGCATGTGTTTGTGCTCCCACAAATAACTTGTAGCACAGAGAATGTTGACCTTGGAGTCAAGGCACAGTGTTCTAGATGTAGCCTGACTGTGAGACGTTAGGCAAGTCACAACCTTTCTGGCCTTTATTTACAAAGTAAATGGGATTAGGTGATTTCAGAAGTGAGTCAGATCTATGTTTCAAAAAGATTTTTCTTGTATCAATAGCATGGTGACTAAAATTATTTATCAACCATTTTGACAAATGGTTATTCCAGACCCAGAGGCAAGTGCTGTGAGGATTTTTTGGGGAGACCATTACTAAAGTATAGTCATCATAATACTTCAGTGATCCATGATTTCATCTGTGTGGTTTCTTCTAGCAATATGATTGCAAATCTTCCATGTCTTGGAGTAGGACTTAGGTGGAGGTGGAAATACAAGAGATGGATAGCATTTTTCATCCTAAATCCCTCAGAGTTGTCTTGGATCACTGTATTGCTGAGATGTTGGAGAATATGTGAGAGAACTGGAACACTAATTCATTGTTGGTGGAGCTGTTAGCTGACTCAGCCATTCTGGAGAGTAATTTAGAACTATGTCCAAAGGGCTATAAAAATGTGCATACCCTTTGACCCAGCAATACGGTTTCTAGGGCTGTACCCCAAAGAGATCATAAAAATGGGAAAAGGACCTACATGTATAAAAATATTTGTAGTAGTTCTTTTTGTGGTGGCCAGGAACTAGAAATTGAGGGGATGCCCATCAATTGGGGAATGACTGAACAAGTTGTGGTATATGAATGTATTGGAATACTATTGTGCTATAAGAAATGACCAACAGGTGGACTTTGAAAAAATCTGGAAAGATTTTTATGAACTGATGCTGAGTGAAGTGAGCAGAGCCGGGGTAACATTATACACAGTAACAGCCACCGTGTACAGGGACTGATTTAGGTAGACTTAGCCCTTCACAGCAATGCAAGGATCTAAAATATTCCCAAAGAACTTATGATGTAAAATGCCATCCAGATCCAGAGAAAGAACTATGGAGTCGGAATACAGAATGAAAGCAGACTGTTTTCTCTTTTGTTTTGTTTTTCTTGTGGTTTCTCCTATTTTAATTCTTCTATGTAGCATGACTAATGTGAAAATGTGTTTAATAGGAATGTATGTGTAAGGACCCATATAAGATTGCATGCTGTCTTGGGGAGGGAGAGGGAGAAAAGTTGGAACTTATGGAACTGATTCTTGAAAACTGAAAACAAATAAATTAATAAATTTTGAAAAAAGAAAAGCTAAGTCATTCACAGTTGATGATCATATAGTATTGTGGTTACTGTATAAAATGTTTTTCTGATTCTGCTTATTTCACTTTGCATCAGTTTAGATAAGGTTTTGGGGTCTCTTACCCCTTTAGGATCCAATATAACCTCTGTTGGACTCATAAAGGTCTTTACAAGTTGACCCCATCTTTGTATCTTCTAATGCATTATTCTCCTGCATATATTTGATGATCCTGCCATAGTAGCCCACTTACTGTTCCTGCTACATAATACTCTACTCTCCTTCCATCTCCCTTCTCTGTGTCTTTTTACTGGCGCTTCCCCCATGTTCTTCCTTTTAACTTCTGTCTCCTAGAATTCCTGTCTTCCTTTAAGACTCAGTTCAAGTTCCACCTTTTGCAGGTGGCAGGCCTTGCCAGGTTTCTTTGGCTGCTAGTGCTTTTCCCTCCATGACTACCTTATATCTACTTTATGTATTTCATATATTTTTATGTACATGTTATCTCACCCGTTAGAATCTAAGCTTTTCAAGAGCAGGATGTGTTTTTGCTTTTTCTTTGCATCCCTTGCACTTAACCCAGAGCCTGGTACACAGTAAGTAGTTAATAAATTCTTCTTGATTGATTATCAGGTTGCTTTGGAACATAGTAATAATTACACAAATAAAAATAATTATGCAGATATAGTTTTCATTTTAATCGATAAATTCCATTTTGACACTTCATATGAAACTCTAAAGTACTCATAATTAAATGTTAAATCATTCAGTCCCCCCCATCAAGGCAAAATAGCCTATAAAAGTGATCATTCATTTTAGTAGTTTTCAGTTTAAAATAAAGGACGTCTGTATTTTTGTAAGGTTCCTACATTGTCACATTTTTAAAATAAGAACTCAATTCAGCAAACCTTTATTGATCACTGCAAGGCACTATGGTGCAGTGGATAGAGAATGACCTTGAAGCTAAGAGGACCTGTCTTCAAATCCCATCTCTAACACATATTACCTTTGTAATTCACTTAACCTTCTGTGTTCTAAGAAACTCTTATTTAAGAGAGTTTTAGAGTTTCCTCACCTGAGATTTCCCTTTACTGATAAAATCACAGATATGTTCTCCCTCACTATGTGCAAGACTTCAGATGCTTTAGATTTATAGGTACAAAAGATGAATAGTCTTTACCCTGAAGAAGACTACATTCTACTGGGACGGTACACCACTTGGTTTAGTACATACCAGATAATTTTAGGAGGAAAAGAGCTGTAACAGCTAGGTCAGTCAGGAAGGGGTTCTCTTTGGCTGTGGCGCTTGAGTGGAACCTTTTAAAAGAAGCTAAAGTTTGTAAGAGGTGAATGTGGGAAGGGAGTATGTTCTAAGCCTGGCAACAACCTTGTGCAGGGTTACATAGGTGGGAGATGAAATGTCAGATTTGGGAATACCAGGGGGCGGCTGAACATAGGGTGCATAAAGGGTATTAATGTGAAACAAGATTAGGAAGTTGGAGCCTTAGACTTAGAAGAGCTTTAAATACCAAATTGTGTGGAGTATGTTTTTTGAATTGCATGAAAGATTCTTCAGCAGGGAGTGACATGGTCAGACCTGTGTTTTAGAAAGGGTTTTTTTTTTTTTTTATTAGCTCTGTGGAAGATGGATTTGAAGAGGAGAGACTCAAAAGTAGGGAGTTCAAATAGGTGGCCAAAACATTGTTCCTGCCTACATGGAGCTCATATTCTACCGGGAGACACAATATATGCAGTCAGCTTTTTACATACAAGTGAAATACAATGTAAATGGAAGATAATCTCAAAAAGAAATCACTGGAAGTGTGTGTCTGTGTGGGGGGTGGGGAGGGTGTTCCTGGAAATTTCTCCTGCAGAAAGTGGGATTTGAGTAGTCTTGAATGAAGCCAAGGAAGTTGGAGGGCAGGTGTTGAGGATGTTTTTGAGAGAGGAAGGAGTGTTTTCAGTAGCTGCCTTGAGGAGGGTGAAAGTGTCAGTTTGATGGAACAAGTGGATTGCTTTATACCAGTGAGAACTCACATAAAATTATGTAAAAATTATGTAATACATCTTTAGTGAACACACTTGGACATGGGTTATGTAGCTTTCTCTAGCAACATTCAGCAGCTGAGAGTGAGAACGAAGGAGAGACAGGTGGTTAATCTGACCCTTGATTGAGATATCAAACAACAGTGGGGGGGGGGGAAGGGTGTAGGAGCAGAGTGGGGAGGGTACAAGAGATTTGAGGAGAGAGGACAGTGTATATACATGAGCTTATTAACTGTAAAAATAAGATTGCAGAGTGAAGGAAGTGAAGCCAAAAAAAGGATAATGGAATAAGAGAGCAGGGTGACTTGGACTGTAAATCTAGGTATAAATGAAGAAAAGATTTGGGGGTGAGGCAGACTACTGTAAAGATAGGCAGTTTGAAACTATTTTAAAATTCTGAAATATTAACATTATCTCAAAAGAATGTTTATTTTATCTCTACTTCTCTCCACTGAGATGTTCTTTTTAAAAAATCCTCTCATATCTTCTTTTTGCATGGAGAATTTGATTTTTGACATAATGTATAAATGTGTAGATTTGAGAGGACCAGAATAGTTAGCATAAAATTCCTTTAACACGTAACTGGCAACTGTATTTGATCTGAGCTAGGGAAAAGTCTTGATGTTCACCATATTTTTTGTAAGTTTCAAGAGTAATGAATGTGGAATGTATTAACCAGCTGGTAAGTCACAAAAGCCTTGCCCTTACTAAAAAATTTAATTAACTTTGAAATTATCTTAGAAACGCAGTAGCTCATACATAATTAAAAAAAAACACCTTAGGTAAGAAAGATTACATAAATAAGGCCTTTTAATTATTTAAATCTTTACCTAGGATCAATCGTCAAAGTTAAAGTAATAACTTTTGGGAGGGTGACATGCATAGAGATCACTGAAAGGTTAGATTAACAGTATTATACAGTTCTATAGTTCATGGAGTCAGAAATCTGACTCTTCTTCCCAGCCATCTGAGATCTACCTTTTTACTTTAAAGTTTTTTTCCTGTATAAAAGTTACCATCTTCCTCAGTTTGGCCCATGTTAAGTTACTTTCTTTGAACTTGCTTGTTATCTCACTAGCATGTATTGCTAATCTATTGTGGAATTTTCACTCAAACCTTCAATTATATAGATTCTCTAAATTATTGTTTAATGTAGGATAACATCAAAAACATAAGACAGATGGTGATTTGAGTAGTAACAGAATGAGTCAAAAGCTGTTGTCATAAGTACTTCATTTATCAATGAAAAGTAGATGGCAGATGTGGTAATAAAACTAAACAAAAAGGAAAGAGCACAAAGATCTTCAGGGATCATAGCATTTATAGGAAGCTCTGGAAATGAGGAGAACTTACAAACTTGACCAGAGGGAAGCGATGCAATCAACTAGTATGAAATGTAAAATTTGTATGGAGTAGTTCTTGCAGGGTCACAGAGGATCATAGTGGGACTGAATGACAGTAAATGGGAATGAAATTGATGGGTGTGATAAAGGATAAAGGGGGAAAAAGTGCAAATATTTAAACTGATCTTTCCCTAATACTGTATTTTATGATACCATCAAATAGGCAAATTTTCTTGTAGAGCAAATTAATTGTTTTCTTGTTTTATATTCTGTAGTGTTGATTACGATAGCTGAATGGGTTGCTTTGTTTAATCTTTCAAATAGTCAGGCATTAGTCAGTTTCACAGCTGTTGAGTAGTTTTTTTGGCATTTGAGCTGTGGACACTAAATTGGGTTTGAATGTGATTGTGTATATATATTGCTTTCCTGAAGTATACTTTGAAACCATGAATTATGGAAGATTTTACCAGTTGTCTTTGTTTTTTTTTAAATGGCTGTTTTTAAAGGGAAGTTTGGGCATTTATATGAGTTGATGAATTTTATCATCCTTTCAGTTTGAACTAGAAGAAAAACAATGTGGAGACCAAAATATTTAAATAGGAATTTGTGGAAAACACTTTTGGATGAAGGTTTTTGAATAAATGATTTTTGAGTTTTACTTTCTTATGCTTTTTACCAGTTAACTGGCAAGCAGAGAGGTAGGCACAGTCAATTTAGGATTTGATGCTTTATAATGACACAGCTATCAGGTCATTTAAATTTTAGTTTTGATGCTCAGTACAGATAGAGACTTAAGTATCATTAAGGCCAGCTTTAAAGATTTCCAAGTTTTGGCATGATAGCAATAATGCTACTTTATACTTGTAAATAGAAGGACTATACAAAGTTTTTCAGGTTATGTAATGTTATGTGATGATTTGGGGTAATTTACGTATGAGTAAGCTAGTCAGCACAGTGCGTAGAACACTGAACTTGGAATCAAGAAGACTTACCTTCCTGGTTTCAAATCTGGCCTCAGACACTTTACTAGCCATGTGACCCTGGGCAAATCACGTAACCCTGTTTGTTTCAGTTTCTTCGTCTATAAAATGAGCTAGAGAAGAAAATGACAAACCACCTCAGTATCTTTGCCAAGAAAGCCATAAATGAGGTTATGTAGAGTCGGACATGACTGAAAAATAACAAAAAACTGGAAAATAACCAAGGCACGGAGAGGTCACCCCATCTTCCTAAGGTGACACAGTAAGTGGCAGATGTAGAAATCAGAGGCTTATATTCTACTACCAAGTCTAGGGCCAAGTCTAGTGCTTTTTCTGTTATAAGAGGTAAGAAGAATGTCCCAGAAAATATTGCAGAGCAGTGAATGTTTTTAAATTGGTGTGTAATACTTTATAACTGACCCAGAATGAGGCAGTGCTGCCTATTTAGGGTAACATAGGTAAGGAGCTATTTTGAGGAAAGGACTTTATAAACCTTAAAAAGATGTACAAATGTTTGTACTTTTTAAAAGATTTATATTTATTTTTATATTAAACACACAAAAACTGTAGATCTGTATTATGCATATTTTGCTTTTCTTTTTCAACTATACTAAATTAATCTGTGGCTTTTAAAGCTTTCCTGCTTGGTCAGTTCTTTCTGTTGTCTTTTGTGAATAAAAAATAGGCCTAAATAACTTCCCTCTCTCCTTCCACTCTTTTCTCTATTTCCCCCCTTCTTCCTGTCACCCCTTTCCCCCGTAAAAAAAAAAATTTATAAAGCCCTTGAAACATCACGTAATCAAACAAAACAAACTCCTACTTTGGCTGTGAAAAAAACAAGGCTTATTCTTGAGTTCATCAAACAAGTGTCATGCTTCATCATCAGTCCTCTGGAATCATGGTTAGTCATTGCATTGATTGGAGCTCATATCTTTCAAAGTTGTTTTTCTTTATAATGTTACACATTATTCTCTGGTTCTTCTCACTAAATATACATTTGTGCTCATGGAACCTTTTCTTCTTTCTGTGATCTCTTGTGGTATAGACCTCTAGTATCATTGGATGGAAAGGTATTATGCACAGTTTAGTGACTGAGTAGGGGGTAGGTGGGGCAAGTTAAAATTGCTTTTTAGAATGGCCAAATTGATTCATAGGTCTACCAATAATACATTACACCTAGTTTCCCAAGCCTCTCCAGAATTTGTCATTTTCCATTTTTGCCAACTTTGTCAACTTTAATTACTAATGATTTGGAGATTTAAAAAAAAAATAGTTGTTGATAGGTTGGATTTTTTCATTTCAGAACTGCATGTTGATATCCTTTGGTCATTTTTCTATTGAATTCTCATCAGAGAAAATTGCTGCCATCTAATTTTAATTGCATTGGTTTGATGAGAAAGCTTCCTTAATTTTATGGAATAAAAATTATCCATTTTTAATCTTCTGTGATCCTTTCTACTTCTTGTTTGATCATGAACTTTTCCCTCATCCGTAGAACTGAAAGGTAATTTCTTCCTTGCTGCTCAGATTTGTTTGTGATGTACTATAAGTATGTTATGTATCCATTTGGAGTTAAATTTGGAATGTCATGAAAAAGTTGTGGTATGACTACTTTCAACCAGACTTTTCCCCAGTTTTTCCAGTAGTTTTTGTCAAGTGCTGAGTTGATCAGCCCAGTAACTTGGGAAACTTGACTACTGTGTTCATTTGCTTCTGTATGTTGTTTACCTAATCTCTTTCACTGATTGACTCTTTAATTTTTTTTCACCAGTATAAAATTGTTTTATCAGAGATGTCATACTGGTATATTGTAAGCAGGGGATGAACCAGATCAAAATGTAATTAGGAAATTTTTAACAAATAAAAAATGAAATGCATCATTGATAATGGTAATTTGTGGTTTTCTAAGTCAGTATGTGGCTTCGGGGATGTTCCTATTTGAAATTTAATAAAATTAACTTTTCTCCATTTGCTTAGATCTATTTTTATTTCTGTAAAGTGTTTTGTAGTTGCATTCATATGATGTGTGTGTGTGCATGTGTGCATGCGTGTGTGTGTGTGTGTGTGTCTTGGCAGGTAAACTCCCAAGTATTTTATACATTCTATAATTATTTTGAAAGGAATTTTTCTTTGTATCTCTTACAGCCACTTGGATGTACTACAATTTTTTTTTTCTATTCTTTAGAGGAAACAGTTAGACTCGGAAAGAATACTGTGCATTTTGGTTTCTATAGTGGTATAAAGATAAAATCTGTAGTGCTTTGATTTGTCACTTATCATAGTTGAACACCAGTTGAAATTACAAGAGAGGTTTCAAGTATTCAGATGTTGAAATATTGAAAATTATAGTTTTTGTTAGAGTATTTTTTTGTCTTCCTTACTCCTCTAAATGAAACTGCTACATAAGGTTAATTTTGTGTATATGAGGGAAAAAAGTGATGAACAATAGCATCTTCTTTTAAACAGTGTGAGTTGAGAAGGAAAACAACATTGCAGTTTGCATTAATTAAAATATGGAAGTCTATTAACCTTTTATCTTTCAGCTTTAAGGAGACTTAACATTCTTATTTCCCCATATAATTTGTTAAAAATTCTTTAAATACCTTTTGTTTTACTTCTTTTCAGCTATTTCAATATTTTCAGTAGCTTTTGTCAAGTAATCAAAACATTATAAAACTTTGAAAAATGTAAGTATGTGTCTTTTTTCAAATAGGCATCAAGCATGATGGAACCATGTGTGATACTTGTCGCCAACAGCCAATCATTGGTATCCGATGGAAGTGTGCTGAGTGTACAAATTATGATTTGTGCACAGTCTGTTATCATGGAGACAAACATCACTTAAGGCATCGTTTTTATAGAATTACCACACCAGGAAGTGAACGGTAGGAAGTAAATCTTAATTTTACACACATAAGATAAGTTCCTTGTATATTGAAAATGCATTCAGTCTTTTAAACAAAATTAGAAAAATCATCTTACTGTAAATAGCAATTTCTAGCATAATTTTGGACAGAGTTTGACAGAAGTGGGAGATGGAAAATCCCTGAATCTCAAAGTTAAAGGGAACCTTAGAGATCATCTAGGTCCAAATGATACCTGAAATGAGAATCAATTCATTTTCAAACATACTTGACAAATGATCATCCAGTCTTTGTTAATAAGTGAGAGAGAACCTATCTTTACCAAAATAGGCATTCCACATTTGGATAGCTCTAATTACTAGGAAGGCAGCTACTACGTATGTGCACAGTGGATAGAGAGCATTAGACCGGGAATCATTAAGACTCATCTTCCTGAATTCAAATCTGACCTCAGACACTGGTGGTGTGATTTTGGATAAATCACTTAACCCTGTTTGCCTTAGTTCCTCATCTGTAAAATGATCCGGAGAAGAAAATGGCAAACCACTTCAGTATTTTGCCAGGAAAACCCAAATGGGGTCATGAAGAGTTGGACATAACTGAAAAACAACTCAACAAAACAAAGAAAGGTATTAGGACATCTTTCTTTATCTTTCTACAGTCTTGAACACTGTAATCTTTTTTAATCAAATCTCAGTTTGTGTTAGCTTTTGGCTGCCTTGTCACATTGTTTACTTCTACTGCATTTTCTGATCCTTATATCTACTAGATCTTTTGCTAAAGTATGTCTGTCTAGCCATGGCAGCCCCATCTTGTACTTGCGAATTTCAATTTTTAACCCAAATATATGACTACATTTTCCATGTCATAGTTCTTCTTATTAGATTTGGCCTAATGTTACCCTAGGGAGATCCTTTTAAGATGCAGAGTAGAATAGAAAATTCTAGATTCTCCGAATTTCCTCCACAAACAAGACCGAACATCATCTTAAAGTGAGTGTAAAGTGGCAAAATAAACAAGAAGTCTGGGTAAAGTAGTTGTCTTCCTACCAATTTGAGAGGACTTCAGGAAAGACTGTGACCTTCACAATCCGTGCCAACACCTTCAGGCAGACTGCTGTATCAACTAGCAGCAAGCCCTATGGGCAGCTGAGTCTGGAAGCAGCTGAGGCTTTGGGAACTTTCACCTTACCGGGACAATTTGGGGGTCTGATGGCTGAGTAGGAGAAGATTGAAAGACCCTCTGCTGTCTTCAGATGCTAGGCACAGCTGAGCTACTAGACACTGTCGTGGCCTGCAGGCAAGAAGGAGCTATCTCACATCCAGTGAGTATGGTAGCAGAAGGATAGAGGAATAGAGAGACAGGGACCTTGCTGGCTATACACACTTGCTGGAAAGTGGAGTCCCTGGCTTTAGTTCCAAGGCAGAGGGGAGAGTTGAAATTTATAGCACCTGGAGAGACCATAGGAAGCTAGAGAATTTGCAGGACACTGTGGCTAGGGGCCCTAGCTGTGTCTTAGGGGTAGAGAGGAATTCCTGAAGTTGTTACTCACCCCTACATATACACACAGAGTTCAGAAAATAATAGTAAGAAAAATCTGAAACCTGGGGCACCGTTACCCACACCACACCTTTTGACTAGAACCTGATTACAATAATAAGCCTCTGAAAATAAAATAAAATAGAACAAAATAAAGATAAAAATGAATAAGCAAAGGACAAAAGAGCTTGACCATGTATAGCTGCGATAGGAATAGAGGAAACCTGGATTCATATTCCGAGAGAGATAGTGAAGTAAAAAAAGCTACTCTTTCTTCAGAAAGGAAAGTCAAATGGTCACAAGCCCAAAAAGAGTTTTTGGAAGAACTTAAAAAGGACTTTAAAAATCAAATAAGAAAGAAAACCAGTGTAGCCAAGATCAGAAGGAAAGCAGAAAATTGGGGCAAGAATTTTTATATACAGTTTTTCAGATAAAGGTCTCATATCTTAGTTCTTTTGACAAAGAAGTTTGTCAAATCTATAAGAATACAAGTCATTCCTCAGTTGATAAATGATATGTGAGCAGACAGTTTTCCAATAAAGAAATCAAAACAATTTATAGTCATATGAAAAAATGTTCTAAATCATTATTGATTAGAGAAATGTAAATTAGAACAACCTTGAGATATCATTCTACACCTATCAAACTGGATAAAATGATAGAGGGAGAAAATGACAAATGTTGGCAGGAATATGGATAAAATGGGACACTAATTCACTATTGGTGGTGGAACTGTGAATCAGTCTAACCATTTTGGAGAGCAATCTGCAATTAATGCCCAAAGAGTTATAAAACTGATTATACCCTTTGACCCAGCAATACCAATATTAGATTTGTTTCCTAAGGTGATTAGGGGAAAAGGAAAAGAACTATTATGTTCTGAAATATTTATAGCAGATCTCTTTGTGGTGTCAAAGAACTACAACCTGTAGGGATGCTTGTCAGTTGGGGAATGACTAAACAAGTTATGGTACACGATCATGATGGAATATAACTGTTGTATAAGAAATGATGGGCTCGATAATTTTAGAAAAACATGGAAAGACTTAACATGGAATAATGAAGAGTAAAAACTAGCAGAACCAAGAGAACGTTGTGTACAGTAATAGCAACATTGTTTTAAGAACAACTCTGAGTGGCCAAGTCATTTTGGCCCTTATGAAATACTTGAATTAACTACAAAGGACCTATGAAGGAAGATGCTGTCTGCATCCAGAGAAAGAACTGATAAATAGAAATATGTATAGCATGGTTTTTGCATATATATGTCTGTGTGTGCACACATACACACATTTGTATCTACTGGTAGCCATCTCTAGAGTGAAGTAGAGGGGAGGGAGGGAAAAAATTAAAAAACAAAGTTGCTTGATAACTTTAATATATATTTAAAAGGAAAAGCAAGTTGTATGTAATAGATTTGCAGTTTCCTGTGCAATCGTCCTTATTTCCATCCTACTTTATTATGGAAATGCTTGTTTTATTTCTCAAGTTCAGAATAAAAAAATAAAAAATTTTAGAAAGGTATATAACTGTAACATAACCCTTTTAAAATTCTTGTCTGTTTCCTCATGAACTTCCTTTTCTTCTTTAAGTGTTTCAGTTAGTCCTTTTTTTCTTTTTCTTTTTTTTGGCATTACCATAGCTAGTTCCCTTTTCTAAGTCCAGTATTAGTCTTAAGTCTTTCAAAGTTGTTTTTCTGTTATTGCACAAATTGTTTTCCTGCTTCTCATTCCATTTGGTTCATATACCTGCCTAAAATTTTCTGAGGTTGTTTAACTTATTATAGTATAATAATATTCCATTACAATCATAATTTAATTTGTTCAACTATTCCCTTTGATGGATATCTCCTTAGTTTCTAATTCTTTGATTTTCTGTTTTTCTTTTCTCTCTTGAAATCCTCCATTTAGGGTCTACTCTTCAAAGCTGAAGTTTGTTTTGCTTGCAACTTTTCCTTAACAGTTTTATCTTCCCTCTTCAGTCTACTCTCTCCCTGTTCTTTTTGCCTGCTTCTCTGTTAAATTTGATGTATTTCTGCACCATATTCTGGAAAACAGTAACATTGGTTAAGGAGATGTAAGTGGATTGAAATCACCATCTGTGGAAGGAACACTTGCATTGATGAAATCACAGATGCAAGGATATATTCAGTGAAATGTTCTATCTGGTGGATGGAAGTTACAGTTTTATGAAATTGGATTGAAGGAGGGACACACTTTACAGGATTACTGGTTTCTCATTACTGGTCTACCTCACTGTATGCAATAGTGTGCTATTCTTGAATGTGGTACCTAATCGGAACATTGGTGAATTAAATCATTTTGCTGTATTGAGCTATTTACCACTGAAGGAAATCCTACAATTCCTTTTGAAAGGAAATTAAAAAATATAAATCCTACTGTGAGATGTGAATCTTTTCTTTTTTTAAAATGTTAATTTAGATTTTCAAACATTGACTTCGTCAGTAATCACAAAGAATAGTTTTTTAGAAGAGGATCTATTTTTCTTTTTTTTTTTTCTTGACCAGATCTTCTCTGTCCCTTGCTACAGAAGTAACCAGCAATTTTTTTCTTGGGGAGGAGTTGGGGGAGAAACACCTTAAATTATGTGTGGGACAAACATCAGGAAAAGGTATCCTTAGTTATGTGGGAATGGACCCTGCCTTGAGAGGTACACAGAATCCCTAGGAACTGCTGCTGAGGTTGTACCCCTTCCCTCAGTAAATCAGCCAGTTTATAGCTTACTATTTTAAATAATTATTTTAGGTAACTAGGTTCTAAGATCAGTTATTTCATACTTGGCATTCTAGAAACCTGCTCACTGAAGGATAGAAATTGAGAAAAAATACCTCAAAGATAGCAGATGGTTTCTTTTGGGGAGAGGGGTTGAGAAGGCTTGATGCCAACACCATCAGAACCCTCTAATTACTGTGTTGGGGACCTAAGAGATCATTGGTTCATTTTGCAGTGGAGGAAACTTAAGATCAGAGAGGAAGGCTCATTCAGTTTTTAATGAAATTGAGATTGAGCTGAGGTAGAGGCAAATGGGAGTCCAAATCTCATTTCACTGACCTTTAGACCTGAATGGGACCTATGGAAATCACTTTGTACAATCTCCCCTTTACCACCCCTCCCCTTTTTTGGATTTCCCAACCATTTCAGAGCCGTGGCTCTGGTCTTGTGACATGCCCTACCCTATCTGAAATACATCAAAGTAGATGGTGCTGAGAGACTGCCCTTGCAGGTAACTATTAGGTCTGGTAAAACGGCTCTCCCTTCCTGGGGCAGCCTATTTTTCATAGTTCCCAGGGTACTACAGGTACCTATTTATACTTATAGGGAAGCATATTGTACTTTCAGCTTGGTCTACCTTCCCAATTTCTTCCAAATGTAGGATTAGGATAGAATGGAGTTCTGCTTCTTATCTCATCCTTTACTTCAGGAATTGTGGCAGGTGACAGGGATGTCAGTTTTCTCTAGTAGAGACCTACCCCTGTGCCTGTTCCTCTTTTCATCATCCAGTCACTGGCTCCCTGGCCCTACCAGAACTCAACTCCTGCCCTTCTACCAAGCTTTATCCTTTTAAGAGTACAAGTACTAATGATAGCCCTTCTAATTTGCAACTCTAGGACAAAACCCTGTTTAGCCCATCCTGGTTATGGCTTTGTCTAGCTTCCCATGAAAATCTACCTGTGTGTTTGTGTTAAAATATCTTGGAGTTACATGTTGAAAAACTTAGCTAATTTGGCTACAGTTTATTTTGGGGGGATGGGGGTGAGGAGACAATCAGGGTTAAGTGACTTGTTGATGGTCACACAACTACTAAGTTGTCTGAGGCCATATTTGAACTCAGGTACTCCTGACTCCAGAGCCAGTGCTCTATTCACTGTGCCATCTCACTGCCTGGCTCATTACAGAGTACTTCTTGGTTATAAAAGATGCTATCCTTCCTTATTCTACGTTGGCAAAAAAAAAAAAAAATTCAATGAGGGGAAACTTTGAGATCTTATGTATTTAAGTTCTTATCTTTAACATCCCTTAAATTTTAAATGACTTGTTGATATTGTTTTTGAGAACCAGTTAGATTTCTTCTTATTAAGTCAAGCATATCAACATACATTTTTATCTTTAGGGTACTTTTAGAATCTCGTCGGAAATCAAAGAAAATTACAGCCCGAGGAATCTTTGCAGGTGCCAGAGTGGTTCGAGGAGTGGATTGGCAATGGGAAGATCAAGATGGTGGCAATGGAAGAAGAGGGAAGGTAAGGGAGTCTTTTTGAAAATATCTTGCCTTTGAAAAATCTTGGAATATTTCTTCCAGAATATTTTGTTAGTGTTTTGTTACTTCAACTCTTAAGGGATTTTTTATTTCATTCATTAGGGATATTCCCTTCACCAATAGAGATTTTTTACCTCTCTGTACTTAAGATTAAAGTCTTCATAAGTTGCTTTGGATAAAAAAATATCACTTAGTGGCCATCTTTTTGGTAATGAGCCTCTCCAAATATTAGCAAGGTTGATCTTGGGCAGTAGAAATAACTTTTTGTTATGGTATCCATACTTGGAGACTTTCTTGCTTAAAAAGATTGGCCAGAATTTATCCTTCACTAAACTAATTTTTCAGAACCCTGGGTCACTATCATGTTATCATAAGACATTAGAGAGTAGAATGAATGATAAAGGTCCTAAAACAGTGGTAACTTTTTTCCAAGTAGGAAAAATCTTTACAAAAAAGCATCATATGCATCCCTAAACAAAATTGTTAGACAAGCTGGCTTTGCTTCTCACTCCTCATCTCGATCTTTCTGGCACTCACTGTTGTCATATTGTCCCTTAGGAAAGCCCAAGTATTCCCACCGCAGTTACGGTACTTGGGTCTGTCCTCTCTTGGGATGTTCTCCTGCTCTAGAAGGTTGACCTGCTACTTGCCTGAATGGTTTTTTATTTTAAAATACAGTGAAACTTTATTTAAAAATATAAAAACCTTTCTTGGCAGGCAATGAAAAGAAACAATAAAACAACAAATCTAGAATGTTGAATTAAATACTAAAATAGAAATCCTGAAAATCAAAGGAGAAACTGATAAAGATGGGAAGTTTAAAAAAGTGAATACTAACCTAATAAATAAAACTTAGGAGCTGATTTTATGAAAACAGTAAAATAGATAAACAATAGTTTAAAAAAACACCAAATTATCAGCAACAAAAATGAAAAGAATGAATGTACATCAAGGAAGATAATGAAATTAAAGCAATTATTGGTAGTTATTTTTCCCAACTTTATGCCAGTAAAACTGGCAGTCTAAATGAAATGGATGGATACTTAACAAAAAATTAAATTGCCCAGATTAATAGAAGAGGAAATAGAATATGTAAATAACCCTATCTTAGAAAAAAGAAATTGAACAGACATAAATTGAGTTCATTAAGAAAAATTCCCAAGAGCAGATGGACTTACAAATGAATTCTACCAAACATTTAAACAACAATTAATTCCAATACCAGGTAAACTGAAAGATAGATAAAGGAGTCCTACCAAATTCTTTTTATGACACAAATATGATTTTGATACCTAAACCAAAGAGCAAAAACGGAGTGAGAAAACTATAGACCAATTTCCCTAATGAATATCAATGCAAAAATTTTAAAATAAAATACTGTCAAGGAAATTACCACAGTAAATCAGAAGGATCACACACTATGATTCAGTTGGGTTTTTGTCTGGAATCTAGGAATCAGTATTAGGAAAACTATAAGCATAATTGACCATATCAATAATAAAAACAACAAAAATCATCTGTATTTTTTGTATTGATTGTATATCAATAGCTTCAGAAGCATCTTTTGACAAAACACACATTCCATTTAAAAACACTTGAAAGCATAAGAATAAAAAGGAGCCTTTGTCAAAAAAAAAATTCAAGTCATTTTCTGTTGCCCTATCCTAGTATGGAGACTTCTTTTAGTTTTTAAAAGCTGTAACAACAGCAAATAAACCAGCAAGTTCTACCATGCTGGGAAGGTTTTGAGCATCAGCATGGTTACAGATTACATTTTCTGTTTGAGATCCAGCATAAGTGTGGAGAGGCTTATCACCTGGAGGCTTAATCAGTAGGTGGTAAATTTTTTGAAGTGGGGTGGACCATTAAGTACTTTGAGTAGCATTGTTTATGCATGTGTTTTGGATTGTTGGAAGTAGCCTAAGTTGGAAGTAATCTAAGCAGTTAACCCCTTCCTGAAAAGAATCCACACTAGAACACACCAAGTAGTCATCCTACTTACTTGTCTGCGGTGGGGTGGGAGAATGTTGCCTGAGTCCACTCTACATTTGAGTAGATCTAATTAAAGTTTTTCTTATATTTCGCTTAAGTTTGCTTCTTTGCAACTTCTGTTATTTCCTCCTTGTTTTGCTCTTTGGATTCAGAAAACGTTTAATCCCTCTTCCAAGTGATAACTTTTCAGATGACATGTATATAAATGGAAACATATAGATTAAATGGAAGACAGCATTAAAGGGGAAAGTAGTAGCAGCTTAGAGGGGAAGTATTAAGACAAGGACAATTTTATCAACTGAAAGAATTCTGTGTGATACTGCTTAGCTTGTCATTTGGGTACTCAGCTCAGGTTGTTGAAAACCAGGGTAGATTCAGTTTAAATGAATCTACTTTAATTTGCCAAGTTTAAAATCACAATTTGCATCAAAATTTGGGAAGATAGTGTTTTTCTTTTTTAAAGTGACATTCTTCATAAAATTTCAGAATATAAGAATTGGAACTAGCCATTTGATCCAACCCATACCAGAAAGTAATCCTTCCTATCACATCCCTGACAAGTGGACATCCAGCCTCTCACCTGAAGACTTCTGAAAAGAGGAATCTTACTTCTTGAGGCATTATGTTTCTCTTGGGTCAATTCTAATTGTTAGGATGATATTCTCTACATCATGCCTAAAGTATGTCTCTCTACAGCTTCTATCCATCACTCCTGGTTCTGCCTGCTAGGATCAGACTTCTCTATGACAGTTATCAGATGCTGGAACAGCTGTGATGTCCTCATAATTAAATAGTATTAAGCTCCTTGGGGTCAGGGCCTCTTTCATTTTGGTTTGTATTCCCAGGGCCTAGCTTAGTGCTGGGGATGTGGTAAGGGTTTCAAAAATACTTGAGTGATTGATTGACTGCCATAATGCATTTTTTTTTTGAATGGTGATATAGGAAAGACCTGCACTCCAGTTGGTCCCTTGGTACTTTAAAATTGATCTTGGAATGAAATGAATCATTAATAGAAGATGTGAGAGTTAGCAAAAGGAGATTTTCCTCAGTCAAAAGAACTAAACTTTGTTAAAAGAACTAACTTTTTTTCCCTTTAAACTCTATTAGGTAACTGAAATTCAGGACTGGAGTGCATCTAGTCCACACAGTGCAGCATATGTTCTATGGGACAATGGTGCTAAGAACCTTTACAGAGTTGGCTTTGAAGGCATGGTAAGCTGGAAAAAAATACTGATAATAAAAATATTGGGTCAGGGAAGGGAAGAGTAATAAAAATAGCCCTTAATGCATTCTTTTGTCTTCCTCCTTTTGTTATATCCTTCTGTCTGTTTGCATCCTATTAGGAAGTTCATTGTGAATTCAGCTATTTTGACTATACATATGCATTGAGATAGAAGTCTGTTCTGTGAAAAGTTAGTAAAGTGAAAGATGTTTAAACTTTCTCTAAGGCTTTAACATTTGATTGTAACATTTGACATTGATTGTAAATATGCTATTATTTTCCATAGGTATACATAGAAACTTTCCTAAGACTCATTACTTAAAGCATGATTCTTAATATTTCAGTCAGACCTGCCCAAAGTTTTTAGTACTTAGCATTCGACTTCTGTTCCTTGTATTACCTGCCCCCATCACACATGTACAAAAATATTTTTAGTAACACCTTTTGTGTTGCAAAATACTACAAAGTGCTTACCACAATACTTGGCATGTAAATGTCTGTTAGTCGAATGATTGAAAATAGTTGCCCATCCAATCGGAAGTAGACAAAGATATTGTTATAAATAAATGTGATGCTTAGTAAGAAATAATGAATTTGAAGAATTCAGGGAAATTTTGGAGGGCTCATGAACTGATTGCAGACTGAAGTGAGCAGAAGCAGGAAGACAGTTTACAAAATAACTACAATAATGTAAATAAAAATAGCTTGGAAAGACATCAGAGCTCCAATCTGCTTCCAGTCTGAGACCATGTTTTTGCACCCCAGCTGTTATCCAGTTAGCTTGCTCAATGCATATTCTCCTCGCTTTTCACTCTATCTTACTACTTTTTGCTCTGAATATTTTAATCAAATTAGTACTACCATTTCCTCTGCCCTATTATTCTACTTACCATCCCCTTTCCCTGTCTACCTCCCAGTAGTCTTGTTTCTGTCTATTAGAATAGAAGCTCTTTGAAGACCAGACCTGGCTCACTTTTGTATTTATATCCCTACTGGCTGGCACACACATACACTTCTGTATGTGTGTGTGTAGTGTTTAATAAATCCTTTCTATTATTTCACTTATTCATTCATGCTTGGGAACGTGCTTCCTTTTCACTTCAGCCCTTTACAGTCTTTAGCTTCCATGTACCACCTTCTATCTGAAGCATTTCCTGAGTGCTCTAGTTGCTAGTACTCTTTCCCTCCTTAAATTACTTCATAATTTCTTACCTGTTTGCTTGTGTATATCTTTCAGTAGAATGAAAGCTCTTTAAAAGTCCTTGAACATTCATTTTTGTTTTTGTATCTTCATCCTTACACATTAGAGGTGCTTAATAAATGCTAATTGAATTGATTTTATATTGGACCTCATTCAAGGCACACTTAAACTTCAGAAGGACCTCATGAAGGAAAGCAGTAAAATTCAGAACTATGAACACTAAACGCAGTAGTATTGTGGTATAGAGAGATTCTCTACAGAAACAAGTGTATTATATGTTAAAAGTGAAATTATTTTCAAACTAAAGGATTTTTTTCGTTGTTGTGTAGGCAAATATTGTACTGATCATCCAAAATTACTATACTGAGAAGGAAGTTGGATAACTGAGAAAGAAATTAAGGAAGCTGTGGAGTTATACATACCTTATTCCCCTATTCATTTTCCTTGGGATTGCTAAAGGAAGAAAAACTAGTTACCTTTGCATTTAGAAGGTGTAGTAGTCTGAGATAGCACCAAAGAAACCTACTATTGGCTAAGTTCTTATTGGCTATGGCAAGTGGGATGTAACACTGAGATCAGAAACTCTTTACCTGCTTAATAGGATAATATAAATCTGAGGCTCATCAGTACCCTGGGGTGGGGGTGGTGGGGGAAATTGTTTGTTTTCTCCCTAGAATTCAGTTAGACAACAATATTTTTTAAAATCTGTAATTTTTTAGATGAATATTTCTTACTAGTTTAAATGTTTTTTTAAATGTCCTTTCTTAAAAATGTTAAATTGGATGGGGCTTGAAGTGATTAAGTTATTAAAAGGTGAGAAATAACTAGGTAACATCAGAGATAGAAAGATTCAAACTAGGAGTTATGAAATGTAGGTTCTGGTGATTCTGTTATTTATTAGACGTATGGCCTCAGGCACATCATTTAATTTTGTTAAAAACAGGTTTCCTGTTTTTGAAAATAGGCATTTCTTTTTTTTATTATTTTATAAATTTCCATAAGATTTTGAGTTTCAAATTTTCTCCCCATCTTTCCTCTCCCCTTGCCCAGAGACAGCATGTAATTTGAAATAGAATCTACATATACCTTCATATTAAACCTGAAATAGGCATTTCTAGGTAATACCTGCCTTGTCTGCCTCACAGGGATTTTTTGAAGATGAAATGAGATAGTGTTTATGTGTGTGGGCGTGTGCATGTATGTGATAGTTGTGGGGGTTGTATAGATTTATAGAGTTAGATGTGGTTCAAAAACTAAACTTTAAATATTATGTAGCATCATTGTATACTTAGAGTAATTTTCCTTTTTTCTTTAAATTGGAAGATTTGTGGGATAAACTTACATGTGCATGTTTGTACTCATGTATAGGATGAATGTTCAGTAGAATGATCATTTATGATAGATATTTTTGGGAATGGTATTTTTTTATGCTGAGAGTGCTGACACTGCTACCTTATTTCCTTAATATCTTTTCCTTCTTAAGTGCTTCTTCCAGTCAATTCTTACCTGAAGGAAATGAAAATGGATTTTTGAAATATTGACTAATGTTATAGTTCATCTTTTAGGATGATCTATAATGAACTAAATCTGATGCTGACAGCTCAATTAAAATATATTAACATTACTGGCAGTACTTATTTAAAAAAAAGAAAGAAAATCTTGGAGACTTTTCAACAACCTATTTTAAAATTATTTAATTTGGACTTTTTTGGGACAATTCAACAGGTTTTTTTTTTTAAATTCTTGGTTTGGGGCTTTAGATGAAGCTGATAAAAGTAAACAAGATATTATTTCATGTATTCTTAAATGTATGCAGTAAGCAGATGATTATCTCTTTAGAGCTAAAAGAGGCTTTAGAGGTCATAGTATGCAGTTTTGAAAGCCTGTTAAAATATGAACACTGTAAATCCAGAGCTACTCTAGGATTCCTTTTAATGTGAATGTCGAGTTGCCCACATTTCTTTTAGTTTCAGACTTGTTGAAATCACTCTTTCATATATGCATTTGATTTCTTGTCTTTAGTCTGACTTGAAGTGTGTCCAGGATGCTAAAGGAGGCTCTTTCTACAGAGACCACTGCCCTGTACTAGGTAAGTTAGCAGACAACAGCAGCTTATTGAATAATTGGTTTGGTTTTGTAAGAAATTTGACTGAGTTCATTGTTTTCAGTTTTGCTGTCTTTTAAAATTGATTGGAAAAATTGCTGTTTCCTAAAATGCCTTGTTGGTCGTTTTTTTCTTGTTTTTAATTTTTTTCCCAAAGGGTTACATTTTTTCGTTTCTAAAGAACTCACATGCTTTTTGTTGGCTGAAATAATTTTCTGAAAAGCTTGTTTTTTTTTTTTTAACATTGTGTAAAATACTAATCTGACTGCTAATTTAGTTTAATAGAATTGGAGTGCTTGGACCCTTAAAATTGGAAGTAACATAATCAGTTGGAGGTGGAACTATATGCCGTCTTCATGTGGTAGAGAGCCAAATTAGTCCCTCTTATAGTATATGTTTTTTGAGCTCAGGGGCTATTTTTTAATGTTTATCTTTGTACATAGCACAGAACCTTGCACATAATTGGTTCTTAATAAATAATTGTTGGATTAGAAAAATTTATAAAATAGGTCTTATCACTTAAAATTCTACTATTATGAGAATTCCACTACATTCTTACAAAATTGCACTCTCTCTGCTCCTAAAGCAACAAAACAGCCAGAAGTAAGATACTTAACCACCATCTGTCATAGAGAAACTAATTTAGATTCATCCAAATTGTGCCCAGGAGCAAAATTTGCAGATCATGTTGCCATTTGCCTATAAATTTCTTTGCTTGAAATCAGTCTTGTAAAATCCTGTCCTCTATGATTTCACATTTTGCTAAAATCCTATGACTATTCTTAATGCTTTCCTCCCTTTGGCTCCCTAAATTTCTTTTCAAACCCTTTTGAAAATACTTATCTCCAAAAGGTATTTTTTCCAAAGAGAACTATTGAGATTGTGTTTTGCTGTCTACCTAGTTGAGATCTTTTCTAGACTCTTTGGTTGTCAAACTTGCTTGTGTGGTCTCTTTACCCCCTATATGGAGGAATAGAAAAAGGTAAACTGAAAGAGAAATACAAATTAGGCCCTTTTGGACTTCATAGACATAATAAGCATGTTAACTGACCCTCATGCAGTGCTTTAAGGTTTACAAAGCACTTTTTATATGTTATCTCTTTTTGTGCTCACAACACATGTAAGGTAACAATGCATGGATTTTTATCCCCATTTTATACAAGAAATTGAGGTTCAGAGATGTGAAATGACTTGTCCATGGTAATACAAAATTTCATTGTCAGTGTCAGTATTCAAAGTTGGGTCCTTCCTAGTTCTTAAGGCTAGTATTCTTTCCCATTAATTCTGCCTTACCACTAACAGCATGTGTATGATGCTTGCCTTTCTTCAGGTTATTTTTTTGATGCTGTGTACCTAGTTATGCTACTGAAAATTGTCCATGTAATTGGTATCTGAGATGTTTCATAATTTGGTCTCATAAGTGGTCTCATCAATAGTCTTATAAGAATGTGTCTCATATTTATTAGCAGCAGAGACCATATATGGAGAAATGGTCCTAATCCCTTACACTACAGTGATGATCAAAAAGTTACCCATACAGAAGAGTCAATATGTTAAATAGGCAAATAAATAATCATTGGCCTCATATGAATTCTATATCTTTTCCTAAAATTTGCTTCTTAGATGTTTTGTAGTGGCATTTCTTTACTTCTAGGTAAGCTGTTTGTAAATGATTTCTTAAAAAGCCTACTACATAAGGTTGATTTGAATAAAATCTGCTTGGAAATACAAGGTGTTATAAATTGAGTCATTTACAAATAACAGGAAAAAGATTGCTGTCAAGATTTTTGTAATTGGGAACGATATTAGATTTAATAGCTTGCTTAATGTTATGCCCCACAACAATTTTCATTATCTTTTTATGTAAGCCAATGTTTTGACAAATATCTTAGCTCATTAGGTCCTTACATTCAAGAATTTTAAGATTTGGTAACTGTACAATGATTACCTTGAATGGTGCTAATAGTACTATTACCATATATAAAAGACATCTTCCAAGATCCTAGGTCTGATAAAAGGAAAATCATTTACAGGTAAGGTAGTTAAATAGAGTCAGTGGTCCTGAATACTTTAGGTAAGACAATTTTAATTTAAGTTGATATAAGCAATAAGAATCCTTGAAAGTATTTTAATGTTGATTTTCTAGGAACACATCTCTTCTGTAAATTAGAGTATATTTCTCATTTTATTGGCAGGATGGTGGAATGAATAGGGCATTAGACTTGGAGGCAGAAAGACCTGAATTCACATCTTGAGTCATGAGTTACTTACTTGCTTATTATCCTAATTATTAGCAATTTTATTGTCGTTATTAACAATTTTTTGCCTCAGTTTCTTCAACTTTAAGGTAAGGCTAGACTCAGAGGCCTCTGAGATCCCTAGCAATGAGCTTTAAATCTGTGGTCTTGTGATCTAATTTTTTTCAAAAAAGGGGAGACCTTTAAAAATCACTTATCTAAAGCAAAATAGCTGTTTTTTTTAGAAAGATGAGAAACATTAGTGGTCATACTTGGGAATCAGAATGTGAATCCAAAATAGCTAGGGTTATTTTTTATTGGCATAGCTTAAATATTTAAATATTTACTTAAAAAATGACAACCAAACAAAATACATAAGACTAAAATAATGTGTCCCTTTAGTAAAACTTCCTCTCACCCATAGTCTACAGTAGAAAAATTGTACTTTTCCTTGGCAGCTTAGACTATTTTCTAGCACTTTGGGATGTAGATGTTTAGGAATGAATAGATTTTATTAATCTAAGGAAGGAAAAAATACAAGCAAGAGTGTTAATTCAAAAGTTCTACAACAAATGAGTAGCCTTTGTTGTAATTTTTAAAATTTTAATGGTGAAGTATATCTTCATGCTAGGAGGAATTTATGTATATAGTAACTAGCAACTTACGAAAAACTTGTTTTAGATTTCTCAGGGTTATATTGGTTTTGAGGGAAGTATGAGATGATGGGGACAAACATGGAGTCTGGAATCAGAAATGCTGATTAATATCCCATGGCTAAGGACTTGGAACTTGTGTGACTTTGTCTCTGGGCCTCAGTTTACTTTCTATAAAATGGGGCAACTGTATTGGACCGACTCTAAAGTCCTTCTTAGCTTTAATTCCGTGGTCTTAAGTCCTGGCTTAGACTTAACAGATATATATTTGACTAAGTCACCTCACCCTGAACCTCACTGTTCTCATTTGTAAAATTACTTATGTTGTGAGACACTTTGTAAACCTTAAAGCACTCTGTAAATGTGTTGATGGTGAAATTTAAAATGTTAAGTTTACATCCAATTTACCTTTTTGCCAATTTACAAATATACCATCTACCTTTCCAGTTTTATCGTGTTACTTTGTTTTCCTCATTCTTTACCTTCTCCAAACTAGACCTTTTGCTGACCCTCTATCTCCTGTCTCCACACCTTTGTATTGCACTAGATGTCCTCCATTCCTGGAATACCCTCCCACTATTTTGTTTCCTTTAGAACTCTGCTCGAGTGACACTTTGATGTGAGGCCTTTCCTGATCCCTCCCCCCAGCACCCTCTTCCCTCCAAAGTTTACTTTGCATTTGTTTTGTTTATACTTTATGATATACGTGTACTCTCTTAGACTGTAAACTTTGTAGAGTAAATCTAATTTTTTTATTTCTGTCTTTTTACCCATGGTTCCCAGCAGTGATGGACACGAAGTACACACTTAATGCTTGTTGATTGATTGCTTCACGCCAAGAATTATTACTGCTTATTGCTTTTATTGTTGTCTTCATTCTCTAATTCAGGCCTGCGCAACCTTCAGCTTTAAGTCTGCTGAAAGATTTTGGGTGGCCCTTGAAAAATGTTGAGGAAAACATCCTTTGTATGTAGAGGTGTGCTGCAAGTAGCCTGAAGGGTGCAAGTGGCCCATGGGGTGTAAGCAATCCTCAGGTCGCAGGTTGTATAGACTTGTTCTAACTGAATTCACAGTTGTAGGAAGGAAAGAGAGGCCCGCCTCAGTCTTTTTCAGCATCTTCCTTCTTCTTTTAGAGGTTTAGTGGGTTAAGCTGTACTAAAAGGGAAGGTTGTTTATCAGCAAGATTTTGAAAGTGGAGTTTCTTGATTCTGTTTTTAGTAGTGCCTTGTGATTGTTGGATGGCAAGTTATGTTTTCAGCTGACTGTTAGTGCTTTAAGGTTCTCAAATCTTTCTTTGTATAGTATATTATTTTACCCTTAAAGCAGTCCTATGAGGTGGATATGTTGTTATTCCAACTTTACAGTTGAGGAAACTGGAAACTTAAGGTTGGGAGAATTAAGTGACCTGCTCATGGTCACACCTGTAGTAAGGTCAGAAACTCCAGGTCCTCCTGACTACATAGTAAACACTCTTTCCACTATACCATGATGGACAAAATGGGGAAGATAATATTTGATTCTAGGATAGAATACAGAGTTATTGTTAAGAATATAATAAAAATGTACATAGTAGACATTTAATACTACATTAGTATTTTATGGTAACTTCATTGATCATTTTTTTTAATAATGCAATATTTTATTTTATTAGATTTGATCCCAAATTATAAATTAATACTGGTAGCAGATGTAATATCTAATTGAGTTTTTAGTATCTGTGACAAATTCCAAATACTTGACTGCCTTCTCCTAACCACATGGTCTCCTAATAGAGATTAGGTTCAGACTTTGGATCTGTCATCACCATTGCTTGGTGAATTAAGGCAAGATATTTAACATCTCTCTGACTCTGTTTCATCTTGTGTCAGATGCTTAGCCAACCTCACTTCCTTTTTTGAGCCTATTATTAGATAGCATAGATAATGAATAATCTTATAAAACACATAGGGACATTAAACACCCTCTAGTCCAACTCTCTTATCTTCAGACAAGGAAATTGGAGCCCATATAGGCTAAATTACATATCAGGGTCATATGCTTTCAAAACTGGGTATAGAATTTATTTTAAGAACTTAGAAGCAAAGGGCACATGTCAGATATTAACACCAGTTATTATATGCTGAGGAAATAAAAAAAATCTCAGTATTAGAATAAGTGAAATAGAATAATTGAGGTAAATATTTTAGGAAAAAAATCTTTTCAAATCTAAACACCATTTTCTATTATGCAGTCTAAAGGCAGTGATTATGCATTTTTTTATTCACTGTATCTGTGATGGAATGGGACACAGAACCTCCTTTTATCTCTGATTTGTAATCTTGTATACTAGGATAGTAGCAGTGAAGAACTAAGTTCTGGGATTTTTTCCCTTTCAGTTACCATAGTTGTAGTTGCCTACCTTTCTCTCCCCTTTTCTGGCTTCTTTTGAAATGTCAGAACTATCGTCTTGTCTATAAGCTCTAGCACATGGAAATTATTTACTAAATTTTACTGAAGTGTGAGGAAATTTCATCTTCCACATTTGTCAGGGTTATGGGTTACACTTTAGTTCTACCGAGGTCACTGAATCCTACAGCTGCTTCCATAGTAGGTCAAAGATTTCCAGTGATAGTCTCCTCTTCTAGGTGTTTCATATTGTCATTCCCCTTTAATCTATGAGCTCTTTCTTTAGACTCAGACATTTAGAATTATAGTTGCTCTAATAAAGAAATCTGCCTTGTTGATGCCTTCTAGTACTGGGTCAAGCCACTACTTTTAGACTCACCCCTGATCTTTGTATCTCCTCTTCCCAGACTATGATTCAGGCCTTTTAAAGGATCTCTGGATTTCCACTTTCACCTTCACCTTGGAGAACTTGCTGCATTGCAGGAGTACTGTTAGAGATGATGGGGGAGATGCAGTCATAAAATAAATGACTGTCTATGTCTTCATTGAGCTTAAAATCTCTGAGAGGAGTTTGACATAAGTATAAATACTTGTCGTAGAAGATGTAGAATTACATAAGACATTGGTAACCAAAGTGCTTTTTGAAGTCAGAGGTGGAAAGGATTGTGACTAAGGCAAAGAGTCTAGTGGGAGCAGGACAAGGTATCAAGGAAGGCTTCACTGAGGTAGTAGCATTTGAATTGGGCTTTAAAATAAAGTGAAATTTGGAGGAGAGGGAGTCTTAGCAAAAGCACAGATGAGCATTTACAGGGGACATCAAATAGTCCATAGCAAATGTGAAAGAAAACAAAAGCTTAAAGATAGGATGTTGTCACATTGTTGAGGATCTTCAAAGGCAAGCTAAAGCATTTGAACCTTATTAAGCAGTAGGCCTTTTAAAGCCTTTATCAGGAAAGAGTGATATTAGCAGATCTCTGTGTCAGATCTGTATGCTCCAGACATAATGCTAAGTACTGGTGATATAAGTATAAAAAAGAAAGTGCTGGCCTTCAGGGAACTTCCAGTCTAATGGAAGAATACAACACAACAATGAGAAGCTGGGACAAAAGGAGGGGAACATGGGGACGTGATTTAGACAGTGGAGTTGAGTTGAGTCCAGGGATGGTGGGAAAATTGGTTTTACAATTTTATCAAGATGGATTTGAGGGGAGGGGAAGGCATAGAAGAGCGGATTCCTATTTTGGGACATTATTGAAATTGTCATAGTGTTTGGTAATGGGATCCTGTACTAAGGTGGTGCTGGTGGGAATAGAGAGAAGGGGACAGAGCGATAGAAAGAGAACGAGATGTAGAATTGAATAGACTAACACATTTTTCCTTTCAGTCTGGAGCATCTAATCTAACTTCCTCATTGTATAGATGAACCTGAAGTTCCCAGAAGTGAGGATGTTAACTTGTACAAAGCTTCACATCTTAGAAGGAGTTAGGCAGAGGAAAAAGTGAAAAAGCCTATGCCAAATTTTTTGAATGTGGCAGGTCAGTTGTGGTGTCAGACATACAAACAGGAAAGTCAGGAGTGGAACAGGTTTTGGGAGAAATGAAAGTTTAATCTGAGGTGCTAATGGGAAAGGAAATCAAAGTGGAAATGATCAATAAGCAGTTGGAGATAGGAGAGCTTGGGAGAAAGTTCCAGATTGGTTGTAAAGATTTAGAAGCTATCTGTATGAAGATGATGACCTGAGTAATGGTAGTGAAATAAGTTTGTCAATAGAGAAAGATTGTAGGGGACATTTTGGATATAGTCTTTTCTTCCTATTTTCCCATCTTAGAGCATTATGCCCTTCATTTCCATCCACTGCCTAGAACAGTGTGTATTACACATAGAAAAGTACTTAATAAATGCTTGTTGACTTTACAGTTTATCATTGATTCGCATTTTCTGTTAGTATATCAAAGACAATTCATAGGTGTATGTTGACAGACATGGCCAATGATTTGGTTTATTTTGCTTAGTTGTAAGTTGTTGTATGGGACAATTTTAGGAAATGACAGTGATGTGCAATAAAGAAAAAAAATCAATAAAGTACTTGCTTAAGACAGCAACAGTAACAACAGAAAACTGAGTAACTTTGGCTTAATCAGCATTCTACCCTTTTGTGTGTCCCTCATGCTTTTCCCAGTCAGAACCTTCCTATTCCCTTATGGTACAGTAAATCTTTCTATTTGTGGTATTTATGTTGCCTAGGGTTATGATTAAACACTAAACAATTAGGCTAGAACATCTCTTCTGTAGTGGCCCCAGTGGAGGGAGTATATGCAAGCAATGAAGATGCTTTCCTTATGTTTTTCTTTCCTCTATAGGCTCTTTCTGCCCTTAGGCCCTAGGCTTCTGTCTTTTTTGCCCTTTGGAGGATTTCAGGATACAAACACTGTCCCTTGTAGAAAAGTAGCCAACAACTAGGAGCACTTCATTGGGAAGCTTGTTTGGGAAGAGATATAAATCAACATATAGTACCATAAATTAAAGTCTTCATTAAAAGCTTGCATGTTAAAGGAATTCTTTTGACTTGTAGATCATAATAGAACTTTCAAAATAAGATCCTAGATTTCTGTTTCTGTACTGATATTTTCTTTTCCATTTCATAGGTAATTTAGTTCATAGTATTTGATTAAAAATTTTTTTTATCTTATTGTCTCCCTAATGTGATGAATTGGTGGGTGGTGGAGCTATATGTTACAGTGATGTGTCTTTTGTTTTGGGGTGTGGGTTTTGGTTTTTTTACTTATAAAACAAAAGGGTTAGAATAGATCTCTCCTTCTAGTCGTAACTTCTTTTAAGACTGTGGTAGAAATCTATTATAATTTAGGAATAGTATTATTGTGAAACAACATTGGTTTCATCCTGAGGATATCCTGATGTGGCAATATACCTGATTATTTTGATACAATTTTTTTCTTGTGGCTTTGTTTTTCCTTACTAGACGTTGTGTAATGTAGGTATCTTTCCTATAAATGAAATGAGTGGGTCCCCTCATGTGCAGAATAGGAATGTTGTGTGGTTCAGCTGGAGGCAGAATAGAGATCTCTAATCCTTTCTTCTTCCACCAAGGGAGAATTTAATTCCTGTTAGGAGGAGAAGCAGGAGGTTGGAACCAACTGCTCTCTTTAGGGACATACCAAACTAGAATTATATGTTTGTTCTCTTAAATATTATTCGTTTAGAGGATATTTTCAAACTCAAGCTAAACTTCTAAGAGCTCTTTCTTAATAAGACTGAAAGGAGGACCAAAGCTTTATATCCAAGGGTTGACCCCTTTCCCACCAAACACTAGTTCTACAGTGAACACATATAACAGATAGCAAAGAAATCCATTTATCCAAATTGATAGCAAAACAGAAACCAGAGAAAAGTATACATAAAATATATAACAGGCAATACAGAGTGAAGGAGCGCTCTCATTGGGAACAAGGTAACTCAGCTTAGCTAAGGTAGAATACTAGATTTCACCCAAGGGGAAATCACCCCAAGGTTCTGTTGTAGCAAGTCACAGTTGCTTGATTCAGGATCTTATTTTTCAGCAGCCTGAAGTGGGGTTGGCATCTTCTGTCTTCTCTCTTGAAAGCTGGAAGCCAGAAATGCCTGAACTGATGTGAAGAGATTCTTAAAGAAAATCTGAAGGAAGCAGAGCTTTCCTCTTTCCTGTTCTAACTTTGCTTGTCTTTCACACAGTTATGGGCATTGCTTGACCTCCACTAGTGAGGCAAGAGTCCTTTACCTGTGGACTTTGGGACTCAGATTGTGTAAATGTTAATGGTCAATCAGTGTCACAAATGTCAGTGTTTTAAACCCCGAATTAGGCCATATTCTTAACCAGGTTTTTTGATAGTTGCTTATGTGGTATACTTATCTTAATAGTTACTATATTTTAGGGGTGTGCCTTTTTTCTTGGTGTTCTTGTCTCTAATCTGTTCTTCACAGTGCCAAATTATTGTTCCTAAAACACCGCTGTGATACTTCTTTGGTTTCCTATGATATTGAAAAAATACCAAGTCACTTATTGAAGGCCCTTCATAATTTGGCACTCACCTTTCACGTTACTTATTTCATGTTTACTTCTGTATATGCTTCTTCATTCCAGTCAGAGTATTCAGTTAGCTTTTGCTAACATTTAGTCTCATCTATGTACTCCTGAACAGGTTGAGCCCTGTGTTCTCAAAGCACTCAGTCCTTACCTCTTGCAAACCCTAGATTCCTTCAAAATGCAGGTCAGATACCGTCTCCTTTAGAGGACCTTTCCTAGTCCTCCCAGTTGTAAATGCTCTCTGTCTTTAAATTACCTTGTATGACTTTGTATTTATCTGGATACATATTCACTGTGTCTCCAGAGTAAAACATAAGCTTGTTAAGGGTTGGGACTGTTTTTGTTTATGTCTTTGTATCCCTGGTGTCTGGAGTAGCTCCTTACAGATAATGGGCACTTAATATATTTGAATTGAACTGAGTTGAACTCATTTGTATCTTGTTACTTTTAGTAAAGGTGCAATAGAAATTATGTTTTAGGTTCTTTAGGGATACCCTTTTCAAAAATCTGAATTTACCAAGTAGACAATTGTGAAAAAAATTCACCACAAGACTTATTTAAAAAGTTAGCAAGAGCTTATCTGAAATATGTAGTAAAACATTGTAAAACATGGACTTACATCTTTACAGGAACATTTTTATTTTTGTTTTAAAATTTGGGTACATTGTTTCTTGGGAAAGAAAAGCAAAAAAAAAAATACAGCTAATCAGTGGAACAGATTCCATTAAGTTACTTCCAATTAATTATATTTTGACTTATTGCTCTATAGCTCTCTGCGCACTTCATTTTGCCAATATAGAGTACCTTGTGTAATGTGTAAATTTAGGTAGTGAATTGTTTTTTTTCTCTCTCTAGTATAAAAAGTTTTAGTAAATCACAAAAAGCAAAAACATGATTTATTTGACTTTTTTTGAAAAACAGGAAAATAAGTGTTTGATTCAAGTGTCTTGTAACTTAGCCTGAACTGATTTTGAGTCTGCGCTTTTTAAAATACAAAAGACCGTACAGTGAAGATAATAGCTAGAGTAGTTACTCTTCAGACCTGGTAACTTTGCTTGTTATAATTCAGTGGACATTCCTATGACTGCTCCCTTTTTTCCCCCCAATTACAGGTGAGCAGAATGGTAACCGGAATCCTGGTGGACTACAAATTGGTGACCTAGTAAACATAGATCTTGATCTAGAAATTGTACAGTCTTTGCAACATGGGCATGGAGGATGGACTGATGGCATGTTTGAGACTTTAACTACAACTGGAACAGTTTGTGGCATTGATGAAGATCATGACATTGTAGTACAATATCCGAGTGGCAATAGGTTGGTGATACTCAATTTTAGATAGTAACACACTTAGGATGTATATATAAAAGTTAGAAAATAAAATAGATATGACTAAAAAGCTTTTTGATGTAGAGACCAAGTAAAATTTTAACTTAATACAGAAAAACTGAAAGTATTCCACTTTAGGGGACAGAAATAAACCCAAAAGGCAAGTCTATCTCTAACTGTGGCCTTGGGCAGGCTTCTTAACTTTTATGTACCCTAGGCAAGCTGTCTAATACTTTACATTGCAAAGATGGTACTGACCTACATTAGTAGAGGAAGTTTCCTTATACTAATGAAACTACAGGTCTAGTTCCTCTTTCTATCCCTAAAGAACAAAAAAGATTTTATCAGACTGACCAGGAATAAATGAAACAGAGAAAGTGCTAGAAATTGTAATCTATCATTCTGAATAAGTGATGTTGTCCTTTTTTGTTTACATTGGATATTATTAGAAAGCTAATAGGAATGTGATATTCAAGAATTAGAAAATAATTGTTTTGCTTGGCTTTGGTCAGGTCCTAAGAGTTGAATATCTGAATTTGGCAGTCACATTTTGAGCAGTGTAATGACCATAAGAAGATGTAGAAAGGAGAGTATTGAGAGAGATTAAATAGGCCTTGTAAAGAAATTGTGAAGTAAACTCAAGTTGTCTAAACATGATAATAATAATAAAATCAATTCCATTGCTTTTTATTCATTAAAAAAGCAGTTATCTTATCTACCTGTGCAATAGTTTGAAGAACATTAACAATAAAGAGTAATAGCGAGACAGTGACTTGTCCCAGGACTATTTCTTTCTGAACTCCATGGGAAAAGATAGAGATGAATAATAATTTTAGTAATACAAAGGGACACTTTAAAAGTGCTTTAAGGTTTGAGAAATACTCTATATACATTGTCTCATTTGATCCTCGTAACAGCCCTATGAGGTAAGTGCTAAGATATTATCCCTATTTTGTAGGTGAGTAAATGGAAGCTAAAAGGTTTAATGACATACCTAGAATAACATAGCCAGTATTTATGGGTGTTGGGGACAGGGAAGAGTCATTTTTTGAGCTTCGGTCTTATTGACTCTAAGGCCAATACACTATTGATTATGCTATGGATTATCATTATATTAAGCGTTATTCAAGTAAGATACTAGCCAGTGTCCCTCTTTTTCCTTATGCAGACAAAGGAATCTAGTTAAATGATTTAATTGGTTATAGGGAACAGGAATTTACTCTTGTGGAATTTACATTTCTGAAGATCTTTTTAAAATAAAATTGGTAGGTACAATATTGCTTAAATTTTCTATCATGTTATATACATCTTTTAGTTTAATGCAAAAACTGCCCAGAAGTGTATACTTGTTAGCAGTACTGTCATAATTTTTTAGTGTGGAAACAAGGCTAACGGACTCGCTCAGTAATTGACAAAGCTTCAAGTCAAACCTGTGTCTTGTGCCTATAGATTGAGTGTTCTTACATTCTGTTGTGCTGCCTCCTTTACATGGCTCTGGCATAGTTTGCCTCAAGCAGAGACTCTAGCATAGAATGAGGCTGGAGTTGTTTTTTGGTTCTGATTTTTCTTAATTATTAGAATTATGTAAATACTTTGAGAAGAGACTCCACCCGCCCTTTGGAGGCATGCATTAGGTACGTTGTAGTAAAACTATTTTACAATAAAATACTGGTCTGACAGTAAGACAGGAAGAGTTTAGGGGGTCAATATGCTTTGTGTGCAAGCCACAAATTATGTTGTGGTGAGTTTAAAAACCACATGTACATTATTTTTCACTTTATAATTTTAGATTTTTTTTTTTTGCCTTATCCATGCTTGTTTTTCTCTTCCAAAATATGGATAATGAAGAATTGTTATACAGTATGATACAAATTTTCTCAATGAGATTGTTAAAGATATTCTAAAAGATTCATTTTTTTCCTTTTAAGCTTACATAAAAGCTTGTCACCATAAAATTGAGTTATAGCTTTTTCATTTTCCAAACTGCTGGTTGTTCATCTATATGCTGTTAAGGCACCATTACTTTTCCAGATCACATAAGTATGTTTGATTTTATTTTTCTGACAGAATTTTCGGTAACCTGTTACATTACTTTATGAATTTGCGGATGTACACTTTAGTTTGAGCTCACTTTAAAATAATGGTCCTGATCCTTGCAAATCTATAGATGAGGAAATATAATAAATTATGTATATGTGTAAATATGTACCCTATATAATTATGTATAAATTGATCATAATGAATCATATGCTTACAAATTGATTATAAGATGATTTTAAAAGATTATGACAATTTAGTTCTTTAATAGTTTGCAAATATTTTGAAGATTGACTTTAAGTTGCTGACATTAAAAATATTTTCCTTCTTAGCGAACTCATTGTTTAACAAAATAGTTCAATGTAAGAATTTTTTTAAACAATTAAATATAGTATGTCACTTATTTTTGTTTTACAGATGGACCTTCAATCCAGCTGTTCTCACTAAAGCTAATGTTGTCCGAAGTGGGGATGCTGCACAGGGTGCAGAAGGGGGTACTTCACAATTTCAAGTGGGTGACCTTGTTCAGGTTTGTTACGATCTAGAAAGAATTAAGCTTCTACAAAGAGGTCATGGTGAATGGGCAGAAGCTATGCTTCCTGTAAGTATATAAAAATGGGACATTTAATTAGGTGAACTTGGTTGTTTACATTTTATTTAGATTTGTAAGCATATAAATTCTCAAAAACCACAACAGTGTAAAACTTTCCAGAGTTGGGTGAGCTATTTATTTATTGAAAGCTTAATTTTTCAATTAAGAATTAATGAAGGGGGGAGGGCAAGAAAAATAGAAAAATTAAATTTCTTTCCCGGAAACATTTCTTCCATTACTTCACTTTCTAACAATAATAATAGCTCCAATTCCCATTTTACATAAAAGCAAACTGAAGTTTTGAGAGGTTAAGTGATTTGGCTGTGTTTTTACAAGTACTGTAAGTATGAAGCAGGATTCAGACTTAGAATTCATAGACTACGGATTCTACTCCCCTCCAGAGATGATAAATAGAAAAGACAGAATTTCCTGTAGCCTGAGTTAGGCACTGAGTAAGAGTGTTGTTACTTTGCATTTCACATATAATTAATTTTATTTTTGAAAGGTTGTGTTTTGGGATCCCTTTTGTTACTATTTACAGTGAAAATTGTTGTCCTCTAAATTTTCACTCAAGAGAAGAGGTATTGTGAAGAATTAGAATCCTGATGTAGGCCCTGCTTTGTGACCCTTGAACAATTGCTTAGCCTCACTGGACTTCAGTTTTCCCCCTAAAATGAGGATAACTGCTTGCACTACCTGCCTAACAGGAGTGCTGGGAGGAAAGAATTTGATGAACCTTAAGAGTTATTAAAGTAATACTTCTTTTGAGGCTGCAAAACTTAAATATTTTCCATTACTCATAAGCATAATTTATCAAGGTTCCAAAGCTTCATATTTGATTAAAAAGATCAACTGTATGCTAAAACTTCATAAGTTCTAGCTTAAAGATGAGTTTTGCTATGGGGCAAAACTGTTTCGTACACTGGTATTTTATTGATTTGATACAGTAGTTAATCTCTCTAGATGTATTCTTCACTGTTGTGGTGATTTCTGAGGTGAAGAAACACTGACACTTGATATGATGTTTCAGGACCTTTCCCCTCAGGAGAAGGTTTGCAATGATTGTGATGTAGTGCTTTTAGTAGTTATCTTATATGTGTTTTTATTTTATTAGGAGGTTTCTGCTGCTTCTTCAGTGTATTTTCACTTTAGAGCTTTATTTGAAGATACAATTTTGTGTTAATTACTTAACATTAATTTCTGTTAGTGATAATTTAGCTTTAACACTTGAGTTATATGATGTCCTTGAAGAAAGATCTTATTTGTATAACCTGAATGTTGTTTATTGTGGGGGTTTTTGTTTTTGTTCTGTTTTTTCTAATTGCCCTAATATAAAAGGTAAGGAGGAGAAGGGGTGTAGTGCTCTTAGTTTTTTTTTTTTTAAGTTCAGTATGTGATAAAGGGGAATTTTTATGAAAACGGTAGATTGAATGTAAATTAATAAGTTGATTTTGTCAAATTTTTGTTTCCATTCTCTATGAAACTATTCAGTAATAATTCTGATTTTATTTTACTGAGTTATTTTAATAAAACTACTAATTTCATATATTAGTACATTGTACTATTTAGTTCACAGACATAGAACCTGCTTCAGCAAGATTAGCATTTTTTTCTTGAAGCTAGAAGCTAAAATCAGGTGTCATTTAAAAATATTAATATGACAAGCAGATAATTTTATAACAGTCATTTTATATGTGAACATTTATGGTTGTTTGTCATATCTTTAAGACCTTAGGCAAAGTTGGCCGTGTACAGCAGATTTATTCAGACAGTGATTTAAAAGTAGAAGTTTGTGGAACATCTTGGACTTATAATCCTGCAGCTGTTTCCAAGGTAGCATCAGCAGGATCAGCTATTAGCAATGCATCTGGTGGTATGTACTTAAAAAATGGTTTATTTTTTAAATGTCTTCAAGGACAAGGTAGAATTATAAATAAGTTACATAAAAAGTTTAGATGACCTGCTGTGTTATTTTTTTGCTATTTGTTATTTATATTATTAATTTTATTACTCTCAATTTTTGTTTCTCTTGTTTTTATTAGATAGTTTGCTTCAAGTTGGAGCAAATCATCCTCTGGCAGTGATAAGTAAATAAAAGAAGTAGATGGAAGGAGTATAGTAATGTGTATGGTGTCCTTCCATTTTTACTCTACTTGCTTTCCTTTTCAGTAATTATATCTAAGAATGACTAGCAGAGGACTTTTTGATGGTGAGCACCTAAAGTGGCTGATTGCTATTTTGGTTCAGATTAACAGGAATAAGGATTTCCTGTGAAAATAGTTTATGGAAATGGTAACCTTCTAGCAGGTTATTTTGGTTAAAACAAAGCAGACAGTAACTTTAGAAGTATTATCATTAGGATTTAGGATTTTAGTCTCAACTGAAAAGAAGAATAAATGGCATTTTTACAAAAACTTAATATATGGTATTATAAAGAATTTACAATTGTGGAGCATAGAATTCCTAAGACTTTAGTAGGGCTAGCTATAAAATCTGTAAGTAAGTGAAAGTAATTATTTTCATAATTGTATTTCCCAGGGGTAATTATTTTCATTTTTTCAAATACCAACCTTTTTTTAATGTAAAAATTTTTTTTCATTGAATTCCATCATAGTATATCAATTCATAATATCTTTGTTATGAGTATTAATTTTTGAATTGCCTTTAGTCTGCAAATCTGTTTTCTAATTCATGAAACGCTAATGATTTTGAAGAAACACATCATATTGGTTTCTGTCGTTTACCATAATTTCAGGTAGTATAATTATGTTTTGTATGATAAATCATTTGCAGTGTAGTTCAAAAGAAAAATAGTTTGAAACATAATAATTTTAGAAGCAGTTAAAACATAGGAATATATGTCTTCTAATGTTTTAAGTTCTGAGTTCCGTCATTTTCCTATACCTACAGTTTTACTTTATATTTTCAGAGAGACTGTCTCAACTCTTGAAGAAACTATTTGAAACTCAAGAGTCTGGGGATCTTAATGAAGAATTAGTTAAAGCTGCTGCTAATGGAGATGTTGCTAAAGTAGAAGATTTGTTAAAGAGACCAGATGTTGATGTGAGCATTTGTAGTTTACAAATATCTCTAGACTTAACAACGCTTCTCATTTTCAGATGATTGCTTCCTTTTGGGGAGGTTTCATATCAATTTTTCTCTTACAAAATAAAAGTTTGACCTAGGTTTCCCTTTATTAAGGGTAAATAACTTGTTATTCTTATTTTTAAAAGGGGATGATAAACTTTTTCAGCTTATTTTGTATGAAAAACTCACTAAATTCTTTTGGAGGTAGTGTGTGTATACCATTTGTAGATATATATCTATGATACATACAAACATATAATCATATACAAGGTATACATGCATATATAATCACTATTCTCTCATCATCAGTAGGACATATGCTTTGAAGTTTTTTTCATGTATTTTCCCTGAATCAAGCTATACACTCTCAAGTCTCTGTCACCAAAAAGCCGTATGTGCAAAATAGCTAGCTTAAGTTAAAGGTGAATTCTTTGACTTTGGATAAGAATGAAATTGACATTTGGGGATGAAATTTGAGGATTTGGCCTCATTAGCGTCATACTGAGACTGTTTTTATAAAGTCGTTTATGATCCAGGAGATGTCATTGCAACTTAGGTCTCTATTCTTCCTGTGCAAAGATATGTCCTTGTTTGTACTCAAAAGAAGCAGGATAGGTAAAAATGGTGGAAGGAAGGATTGGTATAGTATTGTATATTCAGAGGGTACACTGTGGAGAAAAGAGGGAGAAGCATGGTGGAGAGAATTTGGATGAAACTAAGTGGAAGGAGAATGAAAAGTGATTATACCTTTGGTGTATAGAATAGAAGACAGGGACAGAGAAAAAATAGAAGAAGAGTTTGGGGAAACATCACTAGCCTGATTCAGAGGCATGGTGGAGGACTTTAGTTACTTGGAGTTTTGAGGCTTTCTCTTTCTGCCAAAAAGCAAAGTAGCTTATAATTTCTTGATTTGTCTTTATGATAATTTTATCCTTCAAAAGATGAAGGAACCAGTACTGGGAAGTTCTATTTTTCATCTGATTTTTCACTAACAGGATGGTACTGATTGCTGGGCTGGAAATAAAGGGAACCGTTGGAGGAACTGAACACTTCTCCTACAGTTTTTGATAGAGGAGAGAATATCCGGAAATAGACTTACATGCATCCTAGGGTTTTGAAAAGCAGATTTTAAAAGATTCAGAGAAAATAATAATTAGAATTTCATGGACTAAAGTTTTTAACCACTGAAGACCAGGCCTGCACAATCTGTGGCCTGCCAAAAATGTAAAGGATATTTTTCTCTACTGTTTTTGGGGCTGCCTGAAATTTTTTGGTGCACGCAAGTTGTGTAGGCTTGGTATAAACTGATAATTCCCAATTTTTTCAGGTAGAACACCTTTTTAACTTAAAAGAATTTCAGATTTTCCATATAATAGTAGTTACAGTAGATGAGACAGTGTATGTAAAAGTGTTTTGCAAATGTTAAAATACTTTATAAATGATCAGTTATTTATACTACTAACATCCATTGAGAAAATAGATAGTAACTAAATGCTAGTGACTGTATTCTCTTCTCCCTTTCACTATAACGTAATCCAGTTCCATTGTGATATTTTAATTTAATCCAGTGAAAATGTACATCTCCATAAAGTGGACCTCATGAAATCTTAGTAAACAACTCAGATGACCTACTTTGGGAGGGGAATCTTGTCCAAAGAAAATGTCATACTTTATTCCCAGAGGGCAAAGAAATTTCTTTTCCATTTAGAAAAAAGGAAGCAATGTTCATATAAAATTGTTTACAAAAACTCATTACAAATATTGTATGTTCTTATTGAACTAACTAAATAAATGACAATGCTTGATACATATATGGAATCAAGTATCTCTTGCAGTAACTCTGTGGTCCCCCAGGGGTCCTCATCCCACTTGTTAGGAGTATAGTCATTAGGTGAGTTTAAGTCAAATGATAAAATCATTCATTATATTTGTTATGACCCAATTGAATATCCTAAAATTAAGGGAGGGAGAGAAGTTTTGTAAACACTTTGAGTTCCTCTAGTGTAATAAGTATAGGAATTTACCTTTTACTAAGTCATAACTACCAAGAATGCCCCTTTGTACATCGTAATTGGATTCTTTTGGTGGCTTCTAGAAAAAATATAATTCCTTCATTTCTGTAGTCTTGGTATGAAGAATAGTGACTAGGGGGAATAATACCATAGCTGCTTGTTGTTTTAAGGTTTAGGGAATGATAGCAGTTACAAGCAGCAGTAAGAGGCAGAGACTATCATAATAGTTTTCTCTTGGTCACAGACCTGTGCTGTAATGCTTCAATGAGTGATTCTAGGGAATCTGCCGTTTAAGCAGATTTTTAATTGATTTTTAACCTATCACAATGATGCAGTTGCCTATAAAGGAAGCTAGGCAGTGTGACCCTTCTTACAGTGTTTGTGGCAACAGAGCCAATGGTTTTCTGCAAAGAAAACTCATGATGAGAGAATGTTTGCTTGCTTCTAAATTGTGTTGACTTTAGGGTTGAAGAACCCTATGAAACAGAGTTGGGTTTTTTTCCCCCTCTCTTTTCTCTTTCCCTGTTTTTCTAGAGCTTTTTTATAATAGAAAGCAATGGGAAAATACAGTTTGTTCTTCAGCCAAGTTCTCTAGCATGTTCTTTCTGTTTGCTAAAGAGAAATTTGCCTGTTCATTTTACCCATTCCAACCCCCTTGTAATACAAAACTAGCTAAAAGTAGACAGTCAGTAGTTATTTATCGAGAATTGTCTGTGAAGATGTCACTGTGCTAAAAAGTAACTAGAGTTGCTAAAAAGCAGCTCCCCTGCTGTGCTGTCAAATTTTTGTTGGTTATATTGCTTTTAAAGAGGGTATTGATTTCGGATCTAGAAGTGAATATGCATGGGAATAGAATCTCAGCCCCCATTATTCTTATATTATTATGGCCAGACCAGCGTGATGTGGTAGTGTTCTACATCTCAAACTGCTCTTTGTGAAACGTTTTCCATTAAACCCATTTGAAAACCTTAGTAAAATTATTTACTCTTAAATTTAGTAACCATTTAGTAACACCAAAAGCGTGTTCAAATAAAGCAGAAAAGATGAGACATGATAGTATGAATTCTGTTATTTGCAGTTTGTTCCAGAAATGTGTAAAATAACACATTTTTAAAATGACAAATATCCTATTTACTTCCATGACCATAGACAGCTTAGATTTAGTAATACAAATGAAAAAATAAGATTAGTATCAAAAACTTTGCTTCATACTCTATACACACTGAATTTGTGGCTGTTAAAAAAGAATTAGCTTATGTAATCACAGATATGTGAAGATAACTGACATTTTAAAATTTTAGAGACCCTTGCATATGATACCTTTGGGTATTTAGAGTTATGGTTGGATGTCCTAACATTTATTTTATTTTGTTATTTTAGGTAAATGGACAATGTGCTGGACACACTGCCATGCAAGCTGCTAGTCAGAATGGACATGTTGACATTTTAAAACTGCTTTTGAAGCAAAATGTGGATGTAGAAGCAGAGGTAATTAAATAACTAGTCTTGACAAAATATAAGCATATATGAGATAAGATTATAGTTGAATTATATGCTTCTATTCCTGTAGCTTTATCAATTTATTTTTCGTTTTCACCTCAGTGCCATTAGTACTTTTAAAATTTTTTTTAAAGTCAAGTCAGTAAATGTTTATTGAATGCCTCCCTGTGCTAAGTGCTACAAAGATTCTTTCCCTCATCCCCTAAAAAAGCCCCAAGAAAACAATTCTGTTCTCAAGAAGCTCATAGTCTTATGGGAATGGGGGAAAAGGGAAGTGTAAGTGTATGAATAGCTACGTACAATAAGCAAGATATATTCAGGATAAATTTGAGATAATCTTAGAGACAAGGTTGAGATGAAGGAAGATGAGAAAAGAAATAATCCTAGCATTTATGTAGTTCTTCATTTGATCCTTACAACAACCCTGTGGGGTAGGTGATTTTATTACTTTCATTTTACAGGTAGGGAAAGAGACACAGAGAAATTGGAACTTGACCAGGGTCACATAGCTAGTGTCTGACCCAGGATGCTCTTAAGAGTGCTGACTTAAGTCCCACACTATCCACTGGGCCATTTGAGAACCACAAGAGAAACTCCTTTGAACCCTTTCATTTTATAGGGAGGAAATGAAGACCTAGAACAGGGGGATAGCTGTTTTTCTCTATATAGCTCTTGTTTTCTTGAATGATGCTGGATGAGTATAATAAGAAGTAGGATGAAAGCTAATTATATGCCCATCTTCTGAGATTGAACGTCAGCAGAAAATCCATTGATATTGGTGTGACTCTTTATGATGGAGGTGAGAGTTCTCTGTCACTAGTTACTCCAAACCTGCTCCAAGTGTGAGAGCCTTCCAGCATTCCAGTGACAGGCTCAGTGGGAATCTTTTTATTCCACATTATTGTTCCCTTCCGTTAGCAGAGATCGAAGTTAGTGTATACCAAATATCTATCTAGTTTATTACAACTTTAGGTAAGTTTATCTCTAGAAATTTTTTATCCACATATGACTTCTGCTTAATGTAGTGGAGAAGAGAATGATTTTGTTTTTGTCATTATCACCTTTCTTCCTGCTAAAATCATGTTGACTAGATAATCTTCTTCTCTAGGCTCATTTAGGAATGAGTCATCTTTTTGTTAATTGTTTGGTATAATTTAGGTTATTTCAACACCTATGTTTAAAGAGTAAGTAAGTGGGTTCCTTGCAGAAGCTTTACTTTTGTGAAACTGTTGTTATCTTAATAATGAAAAATAAATCTGCAATGTCCTAAAAGTGGGAAAACACATCCCACTTCTTATAGTTTTTGCCATCATCTTTAACTAAAAAAATGTTATTTTTTTCTGGGATATTATAATGGTGCAAACATTGATTGCCTTGAATTGGGAGATATTGCTCCTATTCATTCAAATTGTTCCTTTGTAATACTATTATTTTTTGATAGGTGTATATAAAATATAAGTTTGCTTTAGTAGAATTAATTATTAATTGTTAATGACTTTTTATGGTGATTATAAAGATATTTAAAATAGCTTCAAAATTCAAAATTTTGATCTGGGGTGTGAGGTACAAATCTTTATAGACAAGACTCTCCATTTTAATTTGAGTAATTCCAAAGTAGGTAAAAAACTTTGTTTCAGATAGTACTATAAAAGACAATAAAGCTGAGTTCCTTTTATGCTTCATTGTTTTTTAAACATTAAAAAGGATTGTCTGATTTTGAATTATGATAGGCAGCATGGAGGCGTTGGAGACAAATTTGTATATACTGCCAGACTTGGAGTTTTTGAATGATGTGGGTGATGGTACCTGATGTGCTTTCCTTTTATTTATATGAATAGAAAGCAACAAGGGGCTGAGGCATATCTTATGGTTTTGAAGATAAAGAGAACATTCGGCATAGCTCTTTTAATTTTTTTGTAATGGAGTCTCAAAATACAGACTAAATTGGTTAGCTACTATTAAAACAAAAGAACTGAGGGGGGTAAGGTTAACTCTTTGAGAAATGCTATAGAATGATATCTCACTGTAGGAAACCTGAAGTTATTTAGGAGAGAAATGGAATGTGTGGCATTGAGTTAAGGTCTCTCTTTAGTATTTTCAGTTTTTTTTCCTTTGGAAATGTGTTGGAGGCAATAGAATAGATATGATACACACAAAAGGAAAAATATTTATACATATTGTTTTAAAAGTCTAAAATATTCTTTAATAGCAAATTTTAAAAAACAATAAATTTTTACCAAAACAAATAGTTCCATACTGTTAAAAATGTTTTTCTTTGTCTAGGTTATGTGCATTATTTTTTTTAACCATTAATCAAACAACATTATAATTTTCTTCCATTTTATGAAAATATAAATTTTTGCATTTTTATAATTCCCATAGAATTAAGTCTATCAATAGTTCATTCCTTTTTAATTAATTTTTAAAATTTTAATATATAATTTATTTTTCAGTTTTTAACATGCACTTTCACAAGAATTTGAACTCAAAATTTTCTCCCCATTTCTCCTACCCCAGGACAGCATGTACCCCATCCATCCCTTCCTCCAATATTTCTTTTTAATTATAAGAAGCGATATTATCAACAACCCAATAAAAATATCTTGAGATTTTTTTCTGCCTTTGGTTTATTAATTTAGCCACCTAGGTTTGTAGCATTCAATCTGTCTTTAACTCTTTACCTTAATATCTAATCACTTACTATTTTGTTTCTATTTTGTTTTTATGTTTTGTCTTTATGAGTAAGCATTTAGCATGGGAGCCTAGCATTTGTAGTAGGCACTGAATAAATGTTTGCTCTTTGCTGAATTAAGTGTATAACTTTTAACCTTTTAGATTTTCCATATAGTATTGGTTACCATTTAAAAATTTTAATTTGGTTTGGGAAATATTAGCAAACCAAGTAATTTGGTAAATTTAAAATTTTGAGGGGTCAGTTATAAAATGATTATTCTTTGCTATTTCTCTTTAGGGAAAATTCAAAGACCTATACGGGGAAATTGTTTGTCTCTTGGAATTTACCTTTCCTTTTCAGTACAGTAAGATTTCATATTATTTTCCTTTTACTATGTAGGTAAAGCAGGTGTGGAGACTGTGAAAAGATAGCTTAGCTGTATAAGTATACTTATTTGGGACCCATCAAATATCCCTCATAACTGAAACGAAAGCAATACTAATCGTGGTGCAAAGTGAGGTGGGGCAAAAACGCATCATTTAGCCTTTAAAAAAAACCTTCAACTAGGTTCTAACTAAGTGCTATTTAGGACACAAACCTGAGTTGCTATAAGAGTGTAGCAGTTATATACATGCTATTGTAGACTTTAATTCCAGAAACATGTTTTTTTATGTAGTTCCTGATAATAATAGACTTCAAGCTAGAAGGGATGTTAGAGATGAGTCTAATCTACTATTCCTGTTGAGGAAACAGGTTCAGAGAAGTGACTTGACTAGGGTCCTTCAGGTAGCAGTTGTACGGCCCAGATCCAAGTGTTCTGCACATCAGAGTGTAGACAAACCCTGGTGCTTTTTCTTATGGACCTGAGAGACTAGGTAGGAATCTATATTACAGCAGTGTAAAAACCAAGCAAGCTTACAGCATTATGGTACCTTAAGGTTTTCAAAGTACTTTTCTCTTGTAACAACCCTATGAGGGAGATATTGAAAGTATTATTTTCATTTTATAGAATAGAAAACAGGCTCAGAGAGATGATAATATCCTCAAAGTTATATAACCAGTAAGTATAGCAAGTGCCAGGGCTAGGATTCAAACCTGGGTTTCTCTTGACTTTGTATAGCACCCTTTCCTGTTGTAATATTGCTTCACATTTATCTATCAGTTTCAGGTGTGCAAATGTCTGTCCGTAACACCATGTTTACCTTTCATCTTTCATAAAGTGCTGTAAAACAGAATAGTAATAATAATTACATGAGAGAAGACCAGGCTAAATTCTGTGTGATATTTGAGGTGGGAAAAGGCCATTTGCTAGAGAGTATGAGGAAGACTTCCTTTAGAAGGGGGGATTTGAGTTGGACTCCAAAGAATGGGCAGAAATTCATTCTTCATGAGAGGGATGAGGACTAAAAAGGACTGGATTGGGTAGCTAGTTGTTCATTGGTGAACCATGGGACAGAAATTATAGTTGGCAGATGGACTGGAAATCTGATTGCAGTGGGGTTAAGTAGAGAATTGAGTGATGAGAAAGTGAAGAAAGTAGTTTTAAACGACTCGTTCAAGAACTTTGGCAGGGAAGAGAGGGAATGAGATGGGTCAGTAGCCGAATGAAGGGAGAAGGAGCACCAGAGGACTTTGAGGGTTGCTGGTTTTTGTTTCGTCTTATTTTTTAAGCATGTTTGTAGGTATGTTCTAAGGAGGCAGTGGAGATGAAGAGGCTGGATGAGATCAACAAGAACTGTTGGAGTATAGTCTTTAAGGGATAGCATAGAGTAGAATCAGTGACATACTTTTAGCAAGAACATTGGCACTTGTTCCTCTCAGGGAGAGGGGAACAGAAATGGGATGTTGGGGCTGCCCCTGCTGAGTGGCCTCAGACTTGGTGAAAGTAGGAGACAGAGTCATCTGTTAAATGCATGGGGTGTGCAATTGCATTTTTAGAGATGGGGAGAAATAGGGGTTTGAAACAATTGCTGTGAACTAAGGAGTCAGCAGGAGTATAACAAGGATTTCTGAGAGGGAAGGAGAGAGAATCCAGGATTATTATGTTGTGTCTGAAACTCATGTAGAAAGATTGTTTATAGTGTGAGAATGCAAAAAAAAAGTTTTAAGAAGACTGTAAATAAATTGGATACGAGATTAAGGGAAGTTATGATGTTGGGGTTACATCTCTAATTTCTTGAAGGTCACCCCTTAGAAGGCAATTATTGTTCTTTCTTCCATGTTGTCATGTGACCTAATACTAACCTTTATTTTATACCTGGAAAGTTTGAAGTGACTATTCAGGAGAGCAATAGAAATTATAAATAGTTTGGGAAAAAGTAATGTTGGTAAGGCAATTTCTAACTCAGAGGAGCTAGAAAAAGGAACTTGGTTGCAGTCTTCTAACACTTTACAAATAATATTGCATCCTCACAATAGCATTGAGAAGTCCTGTTATTATCCCCATTTTTCTGATGAGAAAACTGAGTTACAAGGACGTTAAATGACTTGCCGAGGATCACACAGCTAGTATGTGTCTGAGGCCAGATTGGAACTTAGAGGACTGGGCCTGGAATCAGGAAGACCTATCTACTGTGCCATCTACTTCCCTAGGCTAAATTAAATATTTAATTCATTAGTCAGTTAGCAGTCTTTATGAAGCATTTACTATGTGTCAGACCTGTGCTGGGCATTGTGATAAGAACGCAAAGAACAAAATACCTACTTGCCAAGGAGCTTACAGTCTAATGGAGACATATGTAGTACATAGATATAAATAAACATGAAGTTAACACACAAACTTAAACAGGGTTGTTAAGTACAGGGTAGTTTGTGAGGGTGGGTGCTAGCGTTAGGGACAATAAGAAAGACTTCATACAAAAAAATTATGCATATACTGTGTAAAAAAGTAAGAAGGGAGTGTATTCCTCACATTGGGCATGGCTAGTGCAAAAGCAAAGAGGGATGGAGTGTCATGTGTAGAATCAGAGAAGGCCATTTTGGTTGGATTGAGTAATGTGATAGAGAGGAGTAATATACATTGAGGCTGGAAAAATAGATTGAGGCCAAGTTGTGAGGGGTCTTAAAAGCTAAAAAGAAGAGTTTATATTTGATCCTAGTGGCAACAGGAAGTCACTGATGTTGGTTGAGTAGGGAAATGACAGTCAAATCTATGCTTAAGGAGAATTTTAGGGTGGTCGGAGTGAACAGAGACTTGAGAAAGGGAGACCAATTAAAAGACTGTTAGAATAAACTACGCAAGAGGTGATGAGAGGACTTGAACTAAGGGGGTAGCTTTATGAGTAGAGAGAACAGATAAGATAGTAGATATGTTGGGAAAGTAGAAAAACAGCAAGATTTTGCAACTGAATGGATGCAGGGGCTGAAGGGAGAGTCAAGAATGCAGCACAGTGCTTGTTATTGGGTGATCTGACTTGGTGTTGCCTTATGTCTTGGGAGTGAAAAGAGACAATACTCTCAGTTAGATGGAAGTAAAGATTGAGAAAGCATTTTTTAAAAGTATTAAGCTTTGTGCCTTAGAATTTGTTGTTGAAATTTGTGACATAGGAGTATAAATGAACTGTGCTGGAAATGTCTCTCTCCATCTGTATCTAGCAGGGCAACTGAGGTTTCTGTTTGATATATATGTGGTCATTTATGCTTTTCTTTTAAGTGATCCATTCTAAGGTAGAAAATTTCAGTCTTACAAATAGATTGGGCTGTGGTGAGTTCATTACAGAATGATTCTACTTTACAAAAGGATTCATTGGGTTTTTATATAAAGTTTCTGTACTGTACTTAAAGTTTTTTAATTTAGACTCAGTTTTTTATTATTAGTTAATGTGAGGTGCTATTCATATTTTTCCTCTGAAATTGTATGATAGATGGTATAGTATTTAGTGCTTTTAAAAGGTTTTGTTTTTTTAATGCCTTTTATCCAATAATGATACTTTTTTCCTGAATGTCTCTAAAATCAAAAAATAAGACATTGTTTTTATGCTTAATAAAAAAGATGTAGCCTTTTACTTGTAAACATACAGTGTCTATCTCTAGTCACCCTTTTATATTTGAAATTTAATTATTAAAGTTAGAATCCAGTTTAGGACATGGTGACATTTCATTTTCATTTATAAGCCATTATTGTCTTACTCTTTAACAAGTTTTATTTATTTTGCTCTCTAAAAATGTTGCCTAATGCAGACATTTATTTTTTAATGTTTAGGATAAAGATGGAGATAGAGCTGTTCACCATGCAGCTTTTGGAGATGAAGGTGCTGTCATAGAAGTGCTACACAGAGGTAGTGCAGATTTGAATGCTCGAAACAAACGCAGACAGACCCCACTTCATATTGCTGTGAATAAAGGTCACCTTCAAGTTGTGAAGACGTTACTGGACTTTGGCTGTCATCCAAGTCTTCAGGTAAAACGGATTTTAAAACATTTCCTTAGGTATAGTTAAGATCTTCATAAAGTCTTAGATTATTTTAGATTCTAGATGTAAATAATGTGTTCTTATAAAATTTATTTCTATAAAGCTTTAGAAAAACATGAAATGAAAATAGAATGAGGAATATATAATAAAATTGGCAAATAGTCTGTTTTAGAATATAGTGTTTCTCTTAGGATGTATTAGCAGAAGGTGCAGAGTAGGTTTGCTGAGATTTTTGAAATCTCCTTCCTTTGACTTATTTAAAACTTTGTAACTTTTATCAATCCCCACTTCTTATTTCGATTAGTAATGTGATTTATGAAAAAGAATTTAGGATCTCTCAGCACTTGGATCTTGTTGGTCCTGTTCTTCATGGTGGAGTATATGTGTGCCTCTGTCGTTGGCTTCTCATAGTACCTAAAATATAAAGGTTTTTGGTCCAGCAACTTATAATTATTCTCTATCACATCTGACTGCTACCAACTCTGGTTCTGAGATGCCTTGATCCTTGGGATACTATGGCATTGCATAGGAACTTCCCAGGGATTAAAGTTCTTTCTCAAGTCCCTAACCTCTTCTGTTAAGAAAAAAGTAGATAAAAACCATCTGTTAACTATTTTTTTATAGCTCTCTTACTAAAGAGTGACCCCAACCTAGCAGGTTGAGCTAGTAGATTCTTCCCGAATCTACGAGACCCATTGAGGACCATCTCCAATGGAAGATGCATTAAAAGTCCCAGATAAAAATTCACTCCCTTTAACAACATCGTTTACCAGTGAGCTGTCCTGATCAACCTACTTGTATTCAGGTTTTTCTTATAAAATCACTTCAGCTCTTGGTTGTTCTATTTCTAGCATCACACCCTCTACTTGTTGTTTACATAATAGTGTAATCCATCTGAGGAGAAAGGACTAGTAAGAACTAATTTTTTTCTTCTGATTCTTTTCTTCTTTTTAGCGAACCTTTTTGCATTTTCCTTGCCTTTTTTCAGTTTCAGACTTTAACTAAAATTCATTTTCTTCTTATAAAATGCATAAGCTTCCTTCCTTTGACTTTTATTTATAGCTACAACTAAAATCGTCACATTAGCAGTTCTAGTTTGGTTCTTATTTTCTATTTCTTTGGTAAGTAAATGGAAAAGAAAATGAATTTTTTGGACCATCACTGTATGTCATAGGGATTTACCCTGTATTGTGTTTCTATTGTTGTTGCTGTTTTTTCAAGAGAAGGGGAAAGGAATAAGCATTTATATAATGCCTACTTTGTGCCAGGTACTGTGCTGAATGTTTTACAAATATCTGTTTCATCTTCACAGATACCGTGTAAAGTAGGTGCTATTGTTAGCCCCATTTTACAGTTGATGAAAGTGGGGCAGACAAATGTTAAGTGACTTCCCAAGAGCCAATCAGCTAGTGAGCCCAGATTTGAACTCAGGTCTTCCTGACCCCCAGCAATATGTATACTGTACCATCTACCTGCATACTTCAGAGTGTTCATCTTAATTTGTGAAATTTAAGAAAGATCATTTAATGGAGAAATTCAGCATTTCCCTTCTAAAATGTCAAAATACTTATTGAACACCTAATACTTTAACTCTAAACATTTGAAATAATAATAACTCATTTATATTGAACTTTAAGGTTTGTAAAACTCTTTACAAATATTTCATTTGTTCCTTACAACAGCTCTGGAAGGTAGTTGCCGTTGTTATCTCTCATATGTCCAGGCCTTAATCTTTTTTAATGAGTTTAGATGCTTTATCATCAGCTAATTATGTGCTCAGCTCTTCTATGTAGATGTCCTGTCAGCATCTCACATTCAACTTGTTTAAAACAGAACTAGTTCAGATCTGTATCCAAAGAGATTATAAAAATGGGAAAAAGATCCACATGTATGAAAAAAATATTTATGCCAGTTCTTTTTGTGGTGGCCAAGACTTGGAAATTGAGGGGATGTTCATCAGTTAGGGAATGGCTGAACAAGTTGTGGTGTATAAATGTAATGGAATACTATTGTTCTATAGTAAATGATGAGGAGGTGGACTTCAGAAAAACCTGGAAAGACTTACATGAACTGATGTTGAGTGAAGTGAGTAGAACCAGGAGAACATTATACATAGTAACAGCCACATTGTGCGATGACTAACTTTGATAGATTTAGCTCTTCTCAGCAATGCAAGATGCTAAGACAACTCCAGAAGACTCATGATGGAAAATGCTCTCCACATCTAGAAAAAGAACTGTGGAGCCTGAATCCAGATTGAAGTATACTATTTGCTCCTATTGGTTCTAATTCTTCTTCACAACATAACTTATGTGAAAATCAAACAAATAAATAAATAATTGGGAGGAGGGGAAGAACTAGTTCTCTTTCTCCATAAAGTACCCATTCTTCAAATTTCCATATTTTTAAAGTTCATCCCAGTTAGCCATGTTTGTAACTTTTTTAATCATCCTTGACTCTTGTCTCTCCCATAATTTCTGTATTCAGTCAGTTGTTAAATCTTGTCAATTCTGTCTCCACAATTTGTCTTATACATGTCTCCTTCTCCTCTACTAATATCACCTTTGTTTGGACCATGAGAATAACTTACCTCCAGTTTCTTCCCCTCCATTCTACTCTCTGCTTTCCTGAGGCTTAGACTTTTTTCATGAAGCCTTCCCTTATCCCCTCGTTGTTTCTTTAACATCTCTTCCCAGTCTAAAATCCCATGATCTATACATTTGTGCAAGACATTTTCCACACCTTTGTCCCCTGCTCTCAGTCTCTTGCCTTTGAAATTCTTCTATTCCTTCAAGACCCAGCTCATATACCAACTCCAAGCCTTTCTTGTGCCCTCTAGCTAGAAGCAATAGTTCCTCACTTATCCCTTATGCCACTTTTGTGTAAATTAAAAAATTTATTTTAAACTTAAATACAAAATGAGAAAATGGAAAAAAATTGCCATGTACACAGAAAGAGATAAAAGAGGATTTTTATGCTTTGCTATTTGATTTCTTTTGTAGTTATATTTTGACTTGTAGAATATATTATTTGTCTTTATATTAGATTGTTAGTTTTTTTTTTTTTAGGCCAGGGATTATTTTGTTTTTCATCTTTGCATATCTAGAGTCTCAAACTGTTTTGATATGTAATAGGAGTTTAATAAATATTTATTTGATTGAGTATGGGTAAATGCACCATTAGGATAGAGATGCCATATTTTATGTGACAGGGTTTATACAGTAAAAGAGTATACAGTACAGTGGAAAGAGCATTTGTTCTGTAGTCAGAGGACTGGGGCACCAAATTCAGCCTCTGATGCTTACTGTTCCTATAAGGGTAGTGACCCTAGGTAAGTCAGTAGCACCCTACATTCTCTCCTCCACCTCCTGCCTCAGTTTCCTCACCTCTAAAACATGAGGGTTAAACTAGATGGCTTCTGAAGTCCCTTCTAGCTCTGAATCTGTGATTCTGTTCTTTGTTAGTCTGTGGAAGAGAGAAGTGATTATAGGAGCTTTGTAGAAATTTGGAAGGTTTTGAACATGACTCAAGTGCAGCTGGGCAGTTATCGCATACACAGTTGAAAAAGACATCTTTTTTGATGGCTTTAGGTTGATTGTGTTAATCAAAGGTGGATTAATGAAGGGGATTTAGGTTACTACTAGTTAGTAAGGCCTAGAACATGTATAAATTTGACAGAGATTTTAAAGGTAGTACAGATAGGGGAAATACTGTTGTTGGTTGATCAGTTTTCTTATTGCTATTTTTTTTGGGGGGGGGGGAAGACTCCATTTCATATTTTGTTATTGATAGAGTTGTATAACTAAAGCTTGTTTCATTTCCTCTTGATTTTTTCGTTGTCCTTCCGCAGTATAATACTTCTACTAATTATGACTGCCTATTATTAATGAAGTATGATTTTTGTGTAAGGTCTTAAAGTATCTATCTGAAACTTTAAAAAAGCCAATTTTGTACTGTATATTAAAAATATTGTATTAATGACAGGTGAAATATCTTTTCATGCTTTTTATTAGTTAAATAATTGATCTCTAATAATCATAATATTTTGAAGTCATTAAACACAAGGTTATAATGAATCTGTAACCTTTTTAAAAATTTTTCTATTAAGGATTCTGAAGGTGATACACCCCTCCATGATGCAATAAGTAAAAAACGTGATGATATCCTTGCAGTCCTTCTAGAAGCTGGGGCAGATGTTACAATCACAAACAACAATGGGTTTAATGCTCTACACCATGCTGCACTACGAGGAAACCCCAGGTAAAGATGTGATATTTAACCTCTTTTTGGTTATGCTATATATTTTATGTAAGTGTATATACTTTTAGGGTATGGCTAGTGTTAAAATAGCTATAGATTACTTAAAGTGTCTACCTCAAATCTTTTTCATGGTGATTATGATACTAATTAGGTTATTTCTTAAGTAATCATTCATTCAAACATTTATTATAATTATACTTATTTAATAACTTTATTTCCTGTGTGTAACCTTTTCCTTTTGGTTATCCTAACAAAGTTATTATAAAGTAAATTAGGAGCCTAAAAATCTGTCTATAAAAATTTTTAGTGCGTTTATTTACAACAAATGTTTAATTGAAGCAAATTGCATTTTAAATTTTGTGTTTTTGTGAAATCAATTTTCTCAACCCTGATGGTAGCTATCATATGTTTGAGATAACTGCCTAGTTCTGTAAATGGTAGTTAAATACTTATTACACTCTTATCCTGAACTTTGTTTAGAGATTACAGAAAATGTGTTTCTAATTACATTAGTTAGATAAACTTATAACAAAATGATTACGAGAAAGAAGTAAAATTCATGTTTTTTGCTAGTTGACATCTCTTGTGAAGACTAATATTAATAGGCAAATGTTTGCAATCGAAAATGTCTTTTGGTATGCACTTTGCTTTTTTCATGGTGCCAATTTAACAGATAGATATTAAATAAACCATAAACCTCTTCTTTTTTAAAATTTGCCTATTTCCACAAATGTCATTACCACTTAATCATTTTCCCAAGTCACTGGAATCCTCCTTATTTAGTCAGTTGCCAAGTCCTGTTAATTCTGGCTCTGCATTATCTCCTACATTTGTCTCCTCTCCACTCATAAGGTTACCATCCTATTTTGGGCCTTAATCAAGTCTTTCATGGAGTATTATACTAATAATCCTAATTGCTCTTTCTGCTTCCAATCTCTTCCCTTTCTAATTTACCTACCACATAAATGCCAAAATCTCCTGATAAACATGTTTTACTATGTCACTAGTCTGCCCAGAAACTTTCATTAGCTTCCTGTTGACTCATGGATAAAATACACAATCATTGTTATAATGTGTACAGTGTTGAGGTTGGAGTAGTTTTATCATCATCATCATCATCATCATCTAGCATTTATAAAGTGATCTATGGTTTGCAAAATGACTTACAAATATTATTTCATTTTACCCTTACAACAACCCTGGGAGATAAGTGCTGTTGAGATCATCCCCATTTTACGGATGAGGTAACAGAAGCAGACAGGTTAAATAATTTGCCTAGGATCATATAGCTACTTAGGTGACTTCAGATCTAGCCCTTGATCCACTGCACCAACAAGTTGCCTCCTTTTTGAAGTATCTGTGTCTGAAAAGTTATTCTTTTAAAAATTAATGGAAGGGACACTGTAAGAAAGACCTTTTATCTTTCAAGATCCCTAAGTAAGATGTCCTCTGTTGTTATTCCCTCAACTACCCAGTGGAATGCAGACTCCTTGAAGGAAGAGACTATTTTTTTTTTGTCTTTGTATCTCTTACAACTAACGGTGTCTAAAATACTTCTTGTTAACTAGTTATTGAATTGGATTAAATGCCAGGCTGAGAAATTTGAACTTCACTTAGGAGACTCCAGCCTGAATTATCACAAATTCCAAATTTTTGCAGTTGAATTAAGTAAAGTTTTATTTCATGGAATCAATGCAGTAGTAAAAGATAAAGAAGAACGTTGGAAAATGATGTCATAGATTTCAGAGAGATTCCTCATATGTAAAATGACATTTCAGAAAGCTTGTTTGTGGTTTTTGAGTGTTTATGTTACTCTATGCCTGCACATACTTCTCACCTCTGACATGGCAACCACCCTGGTCATTTCCTCAGTGTTTAAATTATTGCAATAGCCTATTGGTTGTTTTTCCTGCCTTATTTCTCTTTCTGTTCCAATACAACTTTTACTCAGCTGACAAACTCATCTCCCTAAAATGGGATTCTGACCATATCACCCCTTTATTCAATAAACTTGCAGAGGTCCCTTATTAGCTCCAGGATAAAATATAAATTCCTGTGTTAGACTTTCAAAGCTTTTCATAATCTGGCCTCTTCCTACTTTTCTAGTATTCTTGTACTTATTCCCCTTCGTGTATTTTGGTATCCAAGGAATATGCCCTCCTTCTGACTGTCCTTGCTCATACAAGGATCTCTTGACTTTGATAGTTTTCACTACATTTGTCTCTCTTCCTGGGATGCTGTCTGTCCTCATTTCTACATCTCTTGCTTCTTTAAAGGCTCAACCAAAGTCCTGCCTTCCGCCAAAAAGCCTTTCCCAGCACTCCTAATTCCTAGTGCCTTCCATCTGAGATTACCTCCAATTTATAACCTGTGCATATCATGTTTATTTGGAGTTTTTTTTTTTACATGTTGTCTTTTTGTTAGACTGTAAGTGAACTTTTTGAGAGAAGGGACTATTTTGGGTCTATTTTATTCCCCCTTCCTTTATTTCTCTGATGCTTAGCACAGTGCCTGGTGTGTAGTAGGTGCTTAATAAATATAAGGAGTGATAATGCAGAGAAAAAGACTACTCTTTAATTCTAATCCTATACCAAGGAAGAAATACTGACTTCTTCCATAGCCTTTGCCTCTGCCTAGCTCTTTAGGATTTACTTCTAAGTATTGTCAGGTGTATAGCACTCTTAGCCCCACAAGTACTGATGATACGATCATAGGATTGTAAGGTCATATAGTTCAATGCTGTTGCTTTATAGATGAGAACTCTGAAGCCCAGAGAGAAAGAGTAATTTGTCCAGAATTATATTTGACAAATCCAGTATACAAACAAACCTAGATCTTCTGATATTCAGCTCTACTCCGCTGTACCACACTGCTATTTTAATGACAACAAAAAATACCTCTGCTATCTGCACTTGGCAGTGTTTCATTTGAAGAGACAGTATATATCTGCTTCATACATTTCAGATAGTTGGCACTAATGGGTTGCTGAATTGATTTGCTCATCAAGAAACAATCCTGAAAATATGTCTGTTCTAATTCTAAGCTTGCTTCTTAACTTGATGCATCTTTAATAAAATCTAAGCTTCATATCTTAAAATTTGCCCTTTCTTTTCCTTACTGAACCATGAAAATAATGAGTATTGAATAAAGCCAGAGTAGGAAGAAGGATCTGTTTTACTCACTTTTTCTGGATTTGAGAAAATAATTGTGTATGGTCATGCCACTTAGAGTATAGAAAATCAGATTCATTCATTCAACAAAAATTAATTAAGCACCTATAGTATACTCAGATTGTTATTTCTAGAGTATCAGATTGATTTTTCATTTTAGGATAATTGTGTTTTGTGAATACAAAATGCCAGAGAATGTCTACTTACTTCACTTTATGTCAGTTTGGTTTTTTTCCATTCTTTTCTGAATTTTCCATATTCATTATTTCTTATAGTGTAGTGATTTTCCACTAGTTCATGTACCACAGTTTTTTTTAGCTATTCCCTAATCAATATGTTGATCCTAATTTTGTGATTATTGTAGTTTATGCTATTCTATTTCTTTTCTTACACTTTAAGCAAAATGTTTGTTTCCACACTAAACTACTTGGTTCTCATAAAGATTCATCATTGAAGTTAACATATTAGCAAATTTCCATTGTAATATTGAAATTTTTTTGAAATTTTCCTAAACTGGAATCGGAATGTCAGCCCGTACCCTTTTTGTTTTTTTCTCTCTTGACTTGTCAGAATATGAAATATGATGGAATATACATTTAGCTATTCGTCTTGAAAATGAGAAATTCATAATCTGCCAATGTATTCTTCTGAAGATGTGGATGTCTTATTGTCTTTTTTGAAAAAATATTTCTAGGTTAGCAGTTACCAGTTTGACATAGAAACAGAATGCTTGATGGTAACGTAAAACAGAGCAAGCTATATATAGCTCAAAGGCCAAATCTACTACCTTTACGTACATTAAAACTGTATTTTAAAATGCAAAAATCATTCTCAGCTTTTTATGCTGTATAGAGAAACAGGCTGTGGACCAGATTGGCCTTAGTTTGCCAACCCCAGACAGGCCTTAATAATAATGATAGTAATAATAACAATAGATATTATTTTTTAAATGGCTAGCATGTATATGTTTTAAGGTTTGCAAAATGTTTTTGTCAGATTCTCACAATCCTTGTAATCATGTATCCTCATTTTACAAATGAAAAAACTGAGAAAGAAATGGATTGTTTAGTGTCTGAGGTGGAATTTGGATTCAGGTTTTCGTGATCTAAGTCTGTTGCATTCTCTCTTATTTGCCTGGTAGTTAGCAAGTAAGCAACGTGTCACCTATAAGCAAGATAATTTTGTTTTTAGTTGCAAACTCATTCCTTGCATCGTTTGGGAAAGGAAAATAGGAATTTTTAATTAGATAGGCACTGAACAGCTTGCTTCATGTGTTGGCATTTTAAAATACTCTGGATAATATAGGAATTACATAGAGCTATTTAGAAACTTGGATAAAAATTGTATAGAAAATTACTTTAATAAAAACAGGTCTATGATTTCATTGGTGTAGAGAACTAATGATGAAGAAACTACCTCTACCAGTTTGGGGTGGTCACCTGCCTTGCCAAACTCTAGAGGGTCTCCTGGGTTGTTTAGAAGTGACTTGCCCAGAGTTACATGTTGGCAGTGTGTATCAGAAGAACTCAGGGTCTCTGACTTTGAAGCCAGCTCTTTATTTACTATGTCATGGCTGCCTCTGTTTCCTTCTTTTTTATTTTCTTCTTTTCAACATTCTTTAAAAAAAAAAAGTTTGGGTTCCAAATTCTCTCCTTCCAGCCCTTCCTTCACCTGTTGAGAAGGCAAACAATAATTTGCTATCAATTATACATCTTTCGTTATTTTAATCTGCTATTTATAGAGATTCTTTTTCTTTGTGTAGAATCCCCTGCCTTAAAAAAAAAAAAAATCAGGTGTTTCAGTCCTAAAGGTGAATGATGTTACCAGTAGTTTCTTCATTTATCAGATTGGAATCTAGCCAAGATTTCTTGTTAGTCACCAAAAGACACATATTAAGACTTATCTGAGTTGCCAGCCAAACTTAACAGAAATTCTCTTTCCTGCCTCTGCAAAGTTTTTTTTACTTAATTTTTTTTAATTGAGTAATGGATCTGCTAAAGAGTAACACAGTGTTTATAATAACTTTTAGAACTTGAGTCTGAAACTGGAGTCTTTATGTTAAGGGCTTTTTTTTTTCTTTTCTCAGGTAGACTGTCTCACTAGGGGGCTTTACTGATGTTTGGTACATTTATGATCTAGAAGCAGCTTAGCTAGCTTTAGAAAAATACCTAAGAAAGGAAATGAAGCTGATATCCTATTCTTATTTGATACCTGCTTTCATTGTATGTGTAGATTATGCCATTAAGATGTGAGCCCTTGAAGTCATTGATTTTGATACTTGTTTACCTAATTCAGAGCGTTCTAAGTTCTATATCTCGTAAACAAAAGTATGGCATTCAGATAGACTTTTCATCAGCTGTCAACTGAAGAAGCCCTATAAAAATTGAAGGAAATGTCCAATTACTGTCATGTCCTCTGCATCATCCCTTTCCTCCGGTGGTTTTCACTACAAAGTGATGGGAATAGAGAAATGAAAAGGGATCTGGATGCTGCTTACTTTTTACTAACCTTCATTAATCTTTGAAATACTTGCCTCCTTTTATTAAATTAGTTGTTATTCACAGTTTTTGTACAAGGGAGTGGCAGAGTTGAATGGACTAGAGAGAGAGCACTTGGGATTTATCTCTTTTTAAAGAAATTCCTTCTTGCTTAGAGTGAGACTCAAGGTCTTTTTGTGAAAGAGAAAAAGGAAAGATTGGTAAATGACTGAAAAGTTATGTTTATAGCCTTTCCCTTCCCATCACACATGGAACTTAAGTACCTTTGTACCAGAGGAAGGACTACACAGATTACTAAACAGAGTTGTGGGGTACTTTGGTGGTAAGCAGGGCTGGCAGGAATGAATAGAAAGATGTTTTGTCCTTTTAGGCAAAGGGAAAATGAATGAGGTAAGGAGATGGAGTTGAACAGGAGTAGTTGAATAAGAATTCACTAGTTTTCCACTTCCTTCTTCTCAGGTTTTAAGTAGCTTGCTACTCTTAATTTAGTCCTTTGGTTGTCTGGAGAAGTATATCTTATGTTTTGTTTAGAGGAGTCTCTGCTACTTTCAGTAACTGCTATTTCAAAGTAGAAATAATTGTTGGGGGAGAGTTATATATTTTCTGTAGTATTCTTTGTAAAATGTGTGTTTAATGAAATAGGTAAGGGTTTGAAATAGTGATTGTTTTCAAAACTGTTTTTGGAAAAAGAAATTTGTGATTATTCCTAGAACCAGATCTCTACTTGAAATGGAGCTGAAATGTATACTTATCAGTTTGGGCAGTAATAAGTCTGGTAAATTATTTGCATTTTATAGTTGATTAGAGTATTTTAGGGGTCTTAGAAGTAATCCACTTCATGGATATAGCTTCATCTTATATATAAAGATGCATTGAGCCAAAGGAGTGAGCAATTTTTTTAAGATTACAGATCTAGTATGGGGCAAAGCTGAGGCTAGAACCCAGGACTAAATGACTCCTAGCCCTATGTTTTTTCTAGTCCACTACTATTCCTAACTAGGTATGCTGTATTCTAAGAGCCTCTTTCCCTCCCTTTCCTCACATTCCAATTTTAACTTAAAGGTGAATAATGACAAAATGCTCAGATTAATGCTAAGTAGGCAAATTCATTTTTAGAAATTTTAACGTCTTCTCTAGACAACCCTTTAAGACTACAAGTTGCTGAGAATGTGTCAGCCTGAATTGATAAGGGGAATTTTCCTTGCTGAAGAGTTCCATATAACAATGAAATCATAGGTCCATTTCCTATCATTATGTAATACATTTTTTCTTTATATAATTTTATATTAAATATGTAATTTGTCTCAAACTCAACTATAATAATGATTAATAGTGTTTTAATGTGCCTATAGATTTTCGGGTTGCTCTGTCATAGAAAAGTTTAGTTTTTCTATTATGAAGTATTCCTTCATTTCCTTGCCATTTACCGTCTTAGGGGATATGCATTTAATGTCAAGAAAAATGAAGCAGATAAGTAAAAGATTATATTTGAGAAACTTAACATTTATTTTTCATAAAAAATTTTAATTGACATGTTTGACTACCATAAAAATCATTCTTTACAAGCATTATTAACAAATATTATACCTTAAAATACAATCTGATAAAATATAAAATCCAAATGTTACTGTAGATATTATTTGTACTATAACCATCTTCTGAAAAACTTAAGCAAATTGAAAATTAGTTGACATGTATTTGTTAATTATATTCTTTTATTGAAAGTTTTTGGTTTCTTGTAGTAATCAATGCATAGCTACAGCTGGTTGAAGGGGACCAAATCCATTGAATAGGTGATTTGGTTCCATTTTACCAGCTTTAGCAAAGCATTGTCAAGCTTTAGAGCTGTTTGACTTGAAAACAGTTTAGTTTTTTGTGTTAGTAATAACCTTTATGAACTTGTACCCCCCCATAAGATTTAGAAATCGGTAAGATCTGTACTTTGTTTAGTCGAGTTGAAAGACTTCTGTTTTAAAGATGACTATTGTTTAAATGAATCTTTTTGTTTAGGGGAAGAACAAAAAAGGGTGGACTGTTACACTGTTGCAATTACTGTGTCCATCTTTTGAATGACTTTGTATAATTTATAAATACAGAAAGTAACTCATTTTTAAAGTAACTGCATTCAGAATAACACATCATGCTTAATTTAAATGTTTAGGCAGTAAACCAGATTGCTTAAGCAGTGAAAATTGATGTCTGTATGTTTGAAGTGGGGATAAGTACAGTTCTTGATTCCAACAGGTCACACCTTTTCTATCACCATTGCTTTTTTTAGTCTTAAACTGTTGAGGACCAATAGCAAGTTGCTGAAAGGGGGTGGAGAAGAATGAGAGTGGCCTTGAGGAAGTACCTCTGCCCTTTGGTTTATAAATAGACCATGCGTATATTAAAAGTATTGCCTGAAGCCTATGTGGGTGAACGGAACTACCATATATGCCAGTGTATCATTTATGTAATGTTGCTAATCTTACAGACAGCTAGCTAGTCTTCTCTTAAAATAATTATTTTATTTCCTGAAATTAGTTATATTTCATTTTGGTACAGATACACTAATTTTGAATGTAAGTTACTTAATCCTATCTCATAAGGTTAATTTTTTCCCTTCACCAAAATCTCTGCTACGTCATTTTCTTGTAGAAGTGACCCTGGATTTTTTCTTGCTGGTGAGGCATTGGATGCAGGTCTAGCTTTCAACTCTGTAATCTGATGACTAGCCTAACTAATTTTACAGAGACTTATCACTAGGTTGACCCCTGACATAGAGGGATTGTGATTAGTTTGGGTGGAAAGAGTACCCTGACCAAAGAAATCTCAGTATTAAAGAAATAAAGCCTTAAGAAAATAAAAAGCTAGAATTTCACTGTTTCACGTTTGCATAATGATGACATTTTAGAAAATAATAGAACATTATCTTCTAACATGGTTTACATTGGATTTAGCTTGGCAAGGGGCAGAATATCAAAGCTTGTTTTCTGAAGTATTACTATATAAAGTTAAAGGCCCAGTAAAAAGCAGCCTAAAAGGAGCATTAGTTAGAGGAATCATACAGAGCTTCAGCAGAATTCTTTATTGTTCCTCTTTTGTCTGACCCGAGGGAGCTAAGGAACCCTTGGCGGGTAGTTAGTATTAGTTCAGACTACTTTTGTCAAGTAGACTTTGCATCTGCTGGTAGCTGAGTATAATGTTGCTGAAGATATTTATGTAAATATATTCTTTATACTGTGTATTCTAATAAAAACATAGCAGGTGTCAGGTTGCCTGGACTTAAGCACTGATGATAACATTAAAATGGGCTTCTATTTTTATCAGTTATATGGGAACTACTTAGGAGATCCAGCTGCTCAAGTGTGCTTTTGGATGTCAGTTCAGTTTCATATACTGGCCATATCGGGGCAAAAAGAGGCCATGGAAAAAAAGAAACACATAGTACAGCATTTGATAATGTCAGCATCTGTTATCCTTGTCAGGGAGACAGTTGAAATGTTTGAGTTACAACAGTGTCAGCAGATGCCCAGAGTTGTGTACTCAAGTTAAAAATGAACAGCTGATCTAAGTGATAGATGTGACATTTTAAAATGACTGAATATACTCTTAGATATGTTAACTTGAGCTAGTATATAATAGTATCAATATATAATCAAATTTTTTGTAATGAGCAAGCCATCATGTTGTTTCAAAGTATCATATGCTCTTAGTATGAGGTTATAAGAGATAATGGGTCATTGGTATATTTTCAGGAATTTTTTAGAATAAAATTTAGAATGTATAATTTATCCGTATGGTTATTCATTACAAAATTTAAGAGGATGATCATAATAAAGTAGTAACTTTGGAGAGCACAGGGGAAACTATCAACCACTGTTGAAGTAGTAAGTCATGGAGTTGCTGTTTGAACTTCTAAAGGTCAACATTTATCAATAACACAAAATTCTTTTAAAAATGTTAAGAGATGAACCACTAGTCTGTGTTTGAGAGAATTATTTTTAGGAAAAAAAATCATTATTGGAAATACTTTCAAAATATGTTAGTTTAGATATTTCTTCTCTACATATGATTATCCTCAATTAACCTGAAAAGATTTGTAGTCTCTCAAATACCACAGGGTCAGTTTCATTTTCTCTGTAAGTTACACTTGTAATTTATGATTTTTCTGTTTGACTAATTATATTAATGAGTAGAAAGAAAATGAACTATGGCAACTCTGAGACATTTCTATTTTCTGACACAAAAAGAACACTATATTAAAAAACCAACATAACTCAAAATCCCACACCTCAGGTAAGATCTTCTTAGCTATCCAAGTTGGATAGTATCACCTGGGTGTACTTATCTAAGGGATGTCCGAACATTAATTTTATTGTCTTGATAGTGCTTATTTTATTCATTTTGATGGGCATATAGGATTTGCTTTTCCCTTTGTCCCCATCTCCCTATAGTGCTTATTTATAACATCTGATGGTTTTAAGGCTAATTCTTTCTAGCTTTCTTATATATGCAATTTTCTACAAAGAATGGGTCTTTAGCATTTATAATAAATTGAATTATAACACTACACATTGCAAATAGGGAATAGTTTGGAATCTGTATGTTAGTTAATCCAGTTTAGCTTAAATGTAATTGATTGGGATAAAACAAAACTCAAAATTCAAGATTCTATTGGTAGTATTAATATTATGATTAGCAATTGTGTCCTAGAAATAATTGAATTATTATTTTCTATGCTTAAGTCTGACATTAAATTTATTCCATCTAAATACTCAATAAAAATTTTAAACTATGGATTTGGTTGGTGACCTAACAAAGTTAAAAGGCAACAAGACCAAAGATACATTTTCTTTTCAGGGACAGAGATGGGGAGAATGGGATCACTGTTAATCACTAATCTTTTAGAATTGAAGCTATAGCTGTGATTGTCAAGACTACTAAAAAAAAAAAAAAGCCTTTTGATGAACAATTTTCCCAAATATCTATAGGTCAGATTTCAGTAGCTGTTTTTATTTTGAGTATTTTGCTAACATTTTTAACTGAGTGCTTTTTATATGCCAAAATTTGACAAATCAAGAAATCTTATTAATTTGACATACTTAAATTAAAATGTAATAGATGAATCAAAACATTATTGGTAGATAACAGATTTGAAAGTGAGCCATTGTTTTCTTCTTTTTGTGCTAAGATGACTTTTTTGTTTCTCTCAAATTTTAGTCACCTGAATCACTTTGAATCTTTCTTGTTTTTAAAAAGGATTTAAAATGAGAAAGCATGCTTTAAAATGGAAGAAAATTAACCAAAACACTCATACTTTTCTTTACCTTTTTCTCAACAGAAATCTTTTTTTTCCTCCACATAAATATATTTAGTGTCTTTGGAATATAGAATATTTTGTTTCACATTTAATCGTGGCAATTCTAAAATTGTCCTCTTTTTTGCCAGGTTAATTTGGCACATGAAGGTCATTCCAAAAGAAATGTTGCTCCTTCTCGTCGCAGTATAGTTCCTTCCCCCTTGGTGGTTTATCACCTACCAAAAATACATACTTCTTTACATTCCATAGCATTGTATGTTCATATGGGTACATAAAGAAGTATGTACTCTGAGCAGGTCTAGTTGGTTGTCAGATAAACCTGAAATGTTTCATTTTCCCTAGTCCTTTATCATTAGAGTAACATTGAACTTGTTAATTATTTACAAAAATGGTGTAATTACTTGCACAGATTACTTTTTCACAAGGACTGAACTTTATAGTGTCATTTACCTGCAGATTTGGCATTAAACCTTACTATACTTCATTGTTCTTGCTGAACATAGTCATTTCCCAACGTATCTGTTGTTCTTCCTCCTGGTTTGACCAAATTTGTGTGATTCATTGACCTGATGAAGTTGTTCAGGGTATAGTTCTGTAATTGGAAAGGCTTCATCTTGGTCTTCTCAGAAGAATTCTTTTATGAGTTGTGCTTCTGAATTCTAAAAGCAGGTAGTCCATTGGAAAATAAGTTTTTCAGAAATTTACATCTTAATAAAAATTTCCTGTGTTATCCAATTAATATTTTTTTCTAATGTGGATTTTATAATTTGTAATAAAAATCTATCCAAAGTGCTTTAAGGACAAATTTTCAAGAGAATGACTATGTTTAAAGAGAAAAGAAATAGTTATTATCATAAGATTTAAAGCTACCCCTAGGCCAAAGGTCAAAAGTGGTATAATAATGCTTATTTGAATGCTTCTTTAATGTTTTTATTGTCATTATTTACTCAAAAGTTTCATGCCATTTTCTAGGATGATTAAAAGTTAAAAACCAGATATAAAACATTTACCTAGTTGCTAGTCATTTAAAAGTTTTCTTTTTTTTAAACCTCTTTGATTAGAGCAATTGAATAGTAAACTAAGTATATGAGTAAGGTCCAACTTAAAAGAACTGAAAGGTTTTAGAATAGGATCAACCCAATTTTAGCATATGCATTTGTCAGACATGAAAATATGTTATAGTAAGAGGAGAATTCTTATAACATTGAAGGCTTAATTACAAATAAAGTATCGCAGGAAACTTTGTAGTTAAAAGAAGGCCAGGGAAAGTGGATTTCCTGCAGCCTGTGACAAAAAGCTAGTGCAGCTGCTAGAGAACAAATCAGAATGTTGCTGTAGATAACCCAATACTACAAGGAGAAACAGCAATGCAGTATTAGAATTACAGCATGCACATTCTGAGTTTAGATTGGATTATTGTTTTTGTGGCTATTCAGTGTTAAACATTTTAAGAAACATCTCATGATTATATTTCTTAGTGGCCTGAATCTTGAAATATTCATTTAATAATTTTTAAGATAACATTTCTAGAAATAAGTTATAATTTACTGGGGTGACAAAATGATCCACTACACAACCATTACCAAGAATAAACCTTTAATTTTAGTAATTAATAAATGGCAGGAAGGGACCTTTTACACTTATGAGATAACATCTTTCAAATAAGTTGTCTGGCATGATATACTGGGCTGCTTTTTCAAAGCCTCCTTTTTACACTACTAAGGCTTTCTACTTGAACTCTACAATTAAACTGTGCCCAGATAGATAGTAATTAATCAATAAAGCAACCATCTAGTAAATCATAGGTAAGCATGCAGAAAGTCAAAAGAATCTTTAAAAGTACAGAATAACATAGGCCTTGTGATGCTGTTACCTGTAAGCTTAGTGTCATGCAGCATTTGCAGTTGGAAGAGAGGTAATGACCTAGAGAGACAGACCCATCAGCAGCAGCCATCTCATCCTGAGTGTTCGTTCACTCTATTCGCTGATTCAGCTCTTCATTACACGGGAGGGGGGAGGTAAGGGGGAAGTGTCGGTGAATACAGTAACCTCACCTTCTTAAATAGATAAACCTTAACCTCTCCCACCCTCCTCCTTCCCCCGAAAACTAGTATCTACAGTAAAATTTAATCATCATTGACTATCTTTCTTGGAATGTTAAATTACTAATACTGCGTAGAAATGAGTACCTTGTGCTTGCTGGACCGAAAGTTAAGGATGCTAGAATGTCCAAGGAAGATGAACCTAGCTCATTTCTCAGGTGAAGAGCTCCGAAAGGGGAAAAAAGTTGCAGAGGAAATTACTTTATAATTTTTAAAAGGCAGAAAAGCATACCTTTCTCTCCCTCCCCCAAAGCAACAGCAAATCAAACCCCTTCCCCCCATCATCCTACCCCCACCATAATGTATCAGATTCTTCTGGCTTCTTAAAAAGTACACTGCATCTTTTCTTGCTTGAGGTTTTGCTTTTGTTTTGTTTTTAGTTTCCAAGATTAAAGGGTAGTTAGATCTATATTGAGGCTACCTTTTCATCTCCAGAGGTCAAGTCTGCAAGCGAGGTCAGGACTTCCACATGGACACTACAGAGGCTAACCATATTTCCCACTCAGAGGGGTTGAGCTAAACTGTTACAGCTTTATAGGCAGCTAAGCATTTAAAACATGCACTCCCAGGCAAACAGGCTCTCTTGTGCCTCTCTCTTCCCTGACCATATTTAGTCAACCATAGCAAAAAATAGTCTCTCAGCTGTCGATTGTCGATCCAGAAGCTGAGGAAGCCTCTATCTTGCTTTCTGCCTATTGATTGTTCATCCTGCAATCCCAACACACTGCTTTGCCATTTGTCCTGCAATTTTTTTTTTTTAGCACTGCCAAATAAAGCGGTCTCTCATGTTTCCACTTATATTTCCCAGATTTTCACTGAGCTTGCGCTGTTACTAGTAAAGCCTGTCACTATACTTAGAAGCACTGCAGAGCAAAGAGGCAAAGAGAAAAGAAACACATCACCTTGACTAGAGTAGCAAGTCTTTAGACATATATGGAACAAGAAATACTCCTTTACTGTCACAACATGTTTTACATTCTGACTTTTTTTGGTAGTGACAAGTGTCAGAGTAGTGAAAGCTGTAGGTCTGAGTAGTTGTAGTTAACTGTTCCTGCATGTATTTTTTAATTAATAAATATAGTTTGATCCTATTATATTTGAAGAGATGATAGATAAGATAGTCAAATAATTTGTGTAGTGGAGGAGGGAAGGAAGAAGTTAAGGAAAAAAGTGGTCTGTTCAAAATTTTCAGAAGCTAATGAAATTAACCTTAATTAAAAAACAGAGAATTATAATTCACAAATAGCTTTTATTCTGTGGTGAGTTGTTTTTTTTTTTGGAAAAAAATCTCAGGTAATGCTTTTTCATAGAAGTTTATTAAGTGTACATTTACATTGAAATGAAGTATCAAAATATATGCAGAATATATTTTAATACGAATAAATACTCTGTTATATTTAAATGTAAAATAGTTGTTTCCTTCTGAAAGAGTTTGAAGTATTTTCAGGACCCTTTTAAATTTAAAAAAACAAAACAAAACATTTATTAACATTACAGCTTCTTTTACCACAGAGACCAAATAACCCACAACTTTATGGCATAGAAAATAAGTCTTGAGAGCAGTGTTTACATACTAAATGTTGGCAGCATATACAGAATTTTTTTTATCGTCTCTCTCTCTCTCTCTCTCTCTCTCTCTCTCTCTCTCTCTCTCCCTCTCCCTCTCTCTCCCTCTCTCCCTCTCTCCCAGGAGAAGGCAGAATGCTAATATTACATTGACTAAGCGAGTGGGGAAAAAATTATTTCAACATATTAAAAAAAAACACCAAACTACAAACCTCGAAAATCAGCTATATGTTTCCTTTATCAGTAGTAGCTTTTCTCTGAAATATTATTCAAGAGAAGAACCCAGAAAAATAGCAGTCACTCTTCTAGGCTCATTCTAGTATAGGTTAAATTTGCCCTTGAGACTTTGCCTTTGTAGGTTTAGTGCAAATTGCAAGGGACTTTAGAGGTCATCTACTTTAATCCCCTCATTTTACAGATGAATCCAGAGGTCAAATGACTATTTCATAGCAGAGCCAGGACTAAAATTCGATTTATATTGTTGGAGGCTCAATTTGGGATACTTTGAGGATTTCCATAATACCACATTACCTCCTTGCAGCTTCTGCTGTCTGATTGTATATTTGTTCATATAATAAATTGGACAAACTACACATACAGTTTAAATTAATAAAAAATTTTCAGGGTTCAGGGGGTTCAGAATTTCCAGACTGTTAAAATGCCTTGTTTGTAGATCATATATAAAATCTGTTCTTTCTACCTGTATGTCTCCTAGTGCAATATCTGTAGATGATAGGCACTTAGTGAATATTGTTGATAAATTAGAAGGTGGAAAGAGTAACAGTGACCATGTAGAAAGAAGTAGATAACTGCTTCCCTTGTGCCTACACTAGTGGTGCTGCTGGAGGCGGTAGTACTTGGCTAAGATGCTTAGTTTTCCTGGTAAGTTGTTCCCACCAGGGAGTGGAAATCTTAGTGGATAGTTACATCATCTGTCTTATTCCTCCATCTATTTTATAGAGGAGGCAGTATGGGCAGACTTCAGAAATTTTATATTTATGAAGTATGAATACTGCTTTCTTTCATGGAGTTGAAAAGGATCACCTTCAGCATAGGATGTAAAAATGAGTTCTGGGACAGAAAAAAAAAGCTGAATCATTAGAGTGGTTGTAGGGGGAAGTAGTGGCAGTTCTATGATCTACCATCATTAGATTCTGGCAACAGGAACTTGAGGTTACCATAATGAAAGGTAAGTAGTACAGTAAGATTATGCTGATTCTCTAGTGAGCCATGTTGCTGCCGTTTAGCAATTTCTCTTTGGGAACAAAATCACATACCTATTAAATAGTTAATACGGGGCTAGCAATTTTCAGCCTAGATAAAGTTAGAGACAAATAACTCGTTCATTCCCTTTGCTCTATTTAATTAAGAACTGATTTCAGTTGTCTTCAGCAAGAGCGTGTCTTTGTAAAATGCAGAAAAGCATTTATGGAGTGCTTACTATGTAATTAGGCTAATGTGGGGGATGGGGGAGGGTTCAAAGATAAATAAGACAGTGTCTAATAGGAGAGGAAATAGAAAAGTTCATTTTGTAGAACGTTGAAGCAAAAGAAAGAGAGAGAACCTTTGACTTTGGGACTGAGAAGGTAATTGTTTATTTGGATGTGAAAGAATGACTTATTTTGATAGGCAGAAATTTGAAAGAAGTACGTTTCATTTGTAAGAACATCTTTACCTAATAATTTTACACTTACATAGTGCCTTACAGTTTACAGGATGCATTTATATTATGTATGTTCTCATTTGATCCTCATGACTCACCTGAGAAGGAGGCAGGGAAAGTGGTAGTATCCTTGCTTTTCACATGAGAAAACAGGTTCAAAGAACTTAAGTGATTTGTCCACACTGCTCGTGTTAGAGCTAGGCAGACCTTATTCAGTGAGCTTCCTTATTTTCCTGGCTCTTTTGTGGGCTTCATTTGATTTGGACCTCTCTTGTTTTTTGTGACTTGTATAATGTGGCATTAATTTGTACTTGCCAATTTAGGAATTCATGGTATTTTAACTGACAATAGCATATTTCTTTATAGACAGTAACAAGGTAGAATTTAATAAGCAAATTAAGGTAGCTTAAACATTGGAGCATGGTTAACCTACCAAAGTAAACTAATGTTTAAAAATTATTTTAAAAGCCCACCTTCCAAATGGATGCTTCCGATTATAAGTGAGTATTATCTGTTGGTTAAAAATAAGTTAGTAAGTATTACATTTGGAATCATTTTCTTGGAGGTTAGTTGCTACACTTGGACAGAGATTATTATCTTCTTTTGATGATTTGAAGGGTTGCTCCAAGGCCAGCCTACTCCATAATTTCTCTTTTTCCTTCATGGTCTCCTTTTTTTTTACATTCATATTAAACATATTTTCACATTAGTCATGATGTAAAGAAGAATTAGAACTCATGGGAAGAGCCATGAGAAAGAAGAAACACTATAACAAAAGAAAAGGAGAGCAAATAGTATGCTTCATCAGTATTCAGACTCCAGAGTTCTTTCTCTGGTGTGGACAGCATTTTTCTTTGTGAGTCTTTTGGAGTTGTCTCAGATCCTTGCATTGCTGAGAAGAGCCAAGTCTATCAAAGTCAGTTATCACACATTGTGTTTTATTGTGTACAGTGTTCTCCTGGTTCTGCTCATTTCACTCAGCATCAGTTCATGTAAGTCTTTTCAGGTTTTTCTGAAGTCTGCCTGCTCATTATTTACTATAGAACAATAATATTCCATTACACTTATTTACCACAACTTGTTCAACCATTCCCCAATTGATGGGCATCCCTCAATTTCTAATTCTTGGCCACCACATAAAGAGCTGCTATGAATATTTTTGTATATGTGGGACCTTTTCCCATTTTTATGAGATCTTTGGTATACAGACCTAGAAGTGGTATTACTGGGTCAACGGGTATGCACAATTTTATAGACCTTTGGGCATAGTTCCAGATTGCTCTCCACATTGTCTTCTTCTTCGACTTTGTCTTTCATAGACTAAATATGAGACAGTGCCTCCAGTTTTTGTTATTAGTCATTATGTTACTGTCAAATATTATCTACAAAAGACCTCTGTTAAAATTGGGTGTGTTTTCTGTGGAGAGAATGCATATATAGTAAAACTGAACTAAGAGCGAGAATGCCCAAAACAAACTTAATCTGCTTTCCAAAATTTCCAAGTAATAAAAAAGATGTTAAAAATTGTAGTTCAGGCATTTTGATATTCGTCTAGTGATATTCATCCGAATTAGTAAAAGATTTGCCCTATCCCCTTGGAAGGAGAGTGTAAACTTCTCAAATGGAGTCATAAATTTCGATTTGGAAGGGACATTACAAGTCTCAGTTGAGTGCTCCATCTTTCCCTTTTACAGGTGAGGTTGTATCCCAGAAAGATTGTTGCTTGTCCATGATCCCACAGATAGTAAGTAACAGAGCCAGAATTTAGTAAACCGAGGTCTTTGGTCTTGAAAACCAGTTATTTTCCTACTGTTGTGCTCTCTTTCATACAGCAGTTGAAAACCAGATTGCTTTGAATATGCTTTATATTTCAATATTTACATGTTGCATGCTCTTGGTAGAATGTAAACCTTTTTAGAGGAACTTGGGGAGAGAAATCTACCAGCACTTAAAATATCATCACCTTGTAGAGTACCTTGTACATGTTTGAGGTTTGTTTTTTTCAATCATTATCCATATATATTTTTTAAAAAATTTATTTTTAGTTCTAAATTCTTTCCCTTTCTCCAGCCTGTCCCCATTCATTGAGAAGGCAAGAAATGATACCCATTATACATATGAAGTCATGTAAAACATTTCCATATTAGCCATGTTTACATAGGTGTTTAAAAAATGTTTGAACAGGAGAGAGGAATTGACACTGGTCTGCTTATTTCAACATTATCTTATGTAATGATGAAACATTGATCAGATTCTTAGTGATTGTCATGATTAAAGCTTCTTTGGGGTAGATAATTAGGATGAGAGAAGAAACTGAATTTTTGGGAAAAATACCAGTGTATTTAATGGTGTCAAGTGTTCCTATAGTATGTTACTTTAGAGAACGCTAGAACATTGTGTTACAGCAATAGCATTAGTCTTAAATTCAAAATATTCTCAGTTTGTTTCCTCCTTCAGTATAGGCTAGCTATATGATCCATGGCAAGATAATTAACCTCTATGTCCTCATCTGAGAAATAGGGGATATTAATGCTTTCATAATCTACCTTACAAAGTTGCTATGAGGAAAACCACTTCATAAATGATAAAATGGTATATCATTTGGGTTATTGTCATTACTAGCACCACTAGTAGTAGTAGTAATGATAATAGTATACACTTTCCCTGTTTTCCCCTCAAAATTTTCTCCCTTGAAATTTTTCTAAACATGCTTTTCTGACATTCCAGTTTTGCTTTAAAAAAAAAGTTTTTGTTCTATGAATGTGCAATTATTCTGAGTCATAGCATTCAAGGAAAAGAAAACAAATTTAATATTTTCATCGAATAAGTTGTACATCCCGAGTCAGCATTTGAAATACTCACCCCCTACCTCTTATGCCCCACCCCCTGCCTCCCACCTGTCTTAATCTCTCCTTCACTACTGGCTTCTTTCCTACTGCCTACAAACATACTCATGTTTCTGTCATTCTAAAAAACACTGTTCTCTTGACCTTGATACCTTCATGCTATACTATATATTTAGTCCCTTTAAATGATAAACTTAAGAGTTGTCTTTTCCCCTGCCTCTACTTTTTACATTTAAGATTACTTTTTTCAGTTATCAAGCATTTATTTTTCCTCCCTTCCACCATGACTATTACTTTCCCCAACAAAATCTAAAACCCTTTTAACACATAAGCATAATCAATTAAAACAAATTCCCACATTAGCCATATCTGAACTATATGTTTATTTTGCATATTAGTCCATCATCTCTCTGTCGAGGTAGGTAACATTCTTCATCTAGTCTCTATATTCATGCTTAATCATTATATTGATTTTTGTATGTATGAGTACTTTTTCTTTTCCTTTTCTTTGGTATACAGGCTTAGTAGTGGTATTGCTGGGTCAAAGGGTTTGAACAGTTTAGTAGCATTTGGGGAATAGCTCCATATTGCTTTCCATAATAGGTATACCAATTGACCAACAGTGCATCAATGTTCCTGTTTTTCTGAAGTCCCTCATACATAAAGTAATTTTCCCTTTTTTGTCAACTTTGCCAATTTAATGGGTGTAAAGTAGAACCTAAAAATTGTTTTAATTTATGTCTCTCTAATTGTTAGTGATTTTGGAGCATTTCTTCATATGTCTATAGGTAACTTGAATTTCTTTTGCTTACACTTCACGTCAAAGTAGGGTCAAGTCTTTTCAGTTCTACCTCTATAGCATTACGGTTTTCCTCTTGATATTTATACAGGTCTCACTTAGTTTTAGTTCTTTATCATCTCTCACCTGGACTAGTGTAATAATCTACTAACTTATCTCAGTACATTAGTTTTTTCTCCCTTCCAGTTTTGACCATGTTACTTCTGTGCTCAAAAACTTTCAGTATTTCCCTTTTGCTTGTGAGATAAAATACAAACTCCTTCATTTGGAACTTAAATTCTTCTACAGTTCTGACTCCTAGAGTTATAATGTAAAAAACATTAAATTTGGAGTCAGAGGATCTGAGCTTAAGTCTGAGCTCTAATACTTTTAAGACCTGTTTGCTTTTGGTTCATTTACTTCACCACCATAAGCCTTATTTCCCTTACCTGTTTATTCCATCAGCATTTATTAAGCGTCAGATGTTGTGCTAAGCCATTCTACTTGAATCTTTTCTTCATCTCAAAACCCCTGGTCATTACTACCTACTCTGCTTTTTTCTTCCAGTCTCTGATGAGAAAGTGACTTCTTTTCTTGTTAAGCCACCCTGATTTGTACCTTAATTCCATCCTCTCTAGCAGATTGCGCCTTCAGTCCTTGTCTTGAATCTGCTAATTAGCAACTCTGATGAGCTTTTCTCAGTCCTCATTTTTCTCAACCCTGTCTGTTGATAGTGATATTGTTGACCACTTTGCTTCTGGATATACTTTGGTTTCTGAGTTCTTCTGATACTACTCTTTCCTATTTTGCCTTTAGCCCATTTGACCATTCTTTCTCAGTCTTCTAGGTCCTTTTTTCTTCTCCCTCTTGTATTGAGCATTCCCCATACCTGGAATGTACTCCCTTCTTACCTTTACCTCATAGTCCCTATCATCCTTTAAGATATAATTGAAACATCATTTTCTGTGTGAACTCTATTCTGCTCTCTCCATTTTTAGTGCTCTTCCACCCAAACTACTTTGTACATATTTGTAACTATATATATGTGTATGTATAAGTATGTAGGTGTACGTACACACACACACACACACACACACACACACACACACACACACACGTCTTCCTCCATTAGATTGACAGCCTTGGGGAATGTCTAGTTAGAGAGTGTATGGATGATGTTACAACAAAGGACACAGAAGGAATGGCCAAGCAGAGGTCAAGCCAGGAGAGAATAAGCTGGAGTTAGATTGTAAAGTGTTTTAAATGTGAAAGAGAAATGTGTCTTTTATCATAAAGGCAACATCAAGCCACTGGAAAATTATGAAGAAGGGAAAGACATATTTTAGACTGTTGGTTTAAAAATACAACTTTGGCAGCTGTATAGAGAGGGGAGAAATTTGAGTCAGAGTCTAATTAGCAAATAATCCAAGTAAATCTTGAGGGCTTGAATGAGAATGTAGCTATGTGAATGGAGAAAAGTAGATGCTTGTGAGAGATGTTATAGAGGCTAAATCAACTGTACTTGCCAACTAATTGGATATGAGGTAGGTGGGGTAAGGGAAAGTGAAGAATTAAAGGTAACCCATAGGCCAGAGGTGGGGAATCTACAGACCACATGTTGCCTTCTAGGCCCTTGGGTGTGGTCTTTTGACTGAGTTTTACAGAACAAATCCTTTGATTAAAGGAATTTGTTCTGTGAAGTTTGGATTCAAAGGGCCACATTTTAAGGACCTATAGGCCCACATGTGACCTGGAGGCCACAGGGCTCCCCCCCCCCGCCCCCGCCTTCTTTTATTGCTTTCAGAATCAAATATAAATTCTTCTGTGTGACTTTTAAAGGCTTTTATAACCTAGATCTTTTCAGTTTTCCCCTTCTTATTCCCTTCCATGTAGTCTGGGATCCAGTGACACAGCCTTCCTTACTCTTCTTCTCATAAGACACTCCATCCCCACTGGTGTTCCCCATACCTGGAATTCTTTCCTTTCTCATGTCTCTTGCCTTCCTTGGTCAAGACAGAACTCTCTACCTTTTTTCCTAAACTCTCCCTCCTCCTACCTTTGCTGTTATTGTAGAGGGCAACACCATTCTCCCATTCCTTCATGCTCACAGCTGAGGAGTCATCCTGGACTGATCACCATCTCTTACCCCCCCCCCCCCCCCCAATATCTAAGCTGTGGCCAAGGCCTGATAATTTTGTCTTTGTACCATCTCATATATGCCCCCTTCTCTCCTCTCACACTGCCCCTGCTGTAGTGTAGGCCCTTAGCACCTCACTTCTTGATTATTGCAATAACGTGCTTCAGGTCTTTTCCCCACTCTAATCCAGAAAATTCTCTCACTCAGCCACTAAAGTTATTTTCCTAAAATATAGGCCTGATCATATCACTCCCCCTACTCCGTAAAGTCCAGTGGCTCCCTTTTGCCTCCAGGAGCAAATACAAAATACTCTGTTCGGCTTTCAAAGCCCTCTGTAACCTGGGCCCACTCCTATCTTTCCAATCTTCTTATGTTTTATTCCTCAACATGTATGCTTGTGTCCAGTGATGCTGACTGCTTGGCTATTTCATAAACAAGACACTTCATCTCTTGGCTCTATGCGTTTACTTTGGCTGGCCAACATGCCAGTAACAATCTCCCTCCTCAGGTGCAACAACTGACCTCCCTGGTTTCCTTTAAGGCTCCACTGAATCCTACCTTCTACTGGAAGCCTTCTCCAACCCCTCTTAATTCTGGTACCTTCGCTCTGTTAATTATTTCCTACTTATCCTACTATAGCTTCTTTTATATATATTTGTTTACATGATGTCTCCCCCATTAGACTGATTGTAAGCTCTTTGAGGAACAGTCTTTTGCCTCTTTCTGTATTCCCAGTGCTTTGCTTAAAAAATGTTTAGTAATTGAACTTCCTTCAAGTCCTACTTAAAAATTCCACCTTTGAAAGGAAGCCTTTTCCTGATCTTTCTTAATTTAGTGTCTTCCTCTCTGATCACCTCCATCGTGTATCCTTTGCATAGCTTATTTTCAGATCATTGTTTGTAGATTGTCTTCCCTGTTGTAGTGCCATTGTGATATTCACAGTGCCTACTCCAGCCATGATTATCCCTTTCCCGGTACAGTTCTGAGTAGCAAAATACAACAGACTCTCTACATAGAAAACAGAACCAAAACATTTATTCAGACACCAGAAAGCCAAATCCATCGTAATAACAAAGACATTTATACACAATAACAATGCAGAGGCCAACACCAGCCCCAAGCCTTCCCTGTTAGGCTTCCTACAAACCAACTCCCTTAAATCCCATTAAATCACTCCCTTAAACAAAATGTCCGTCTCTCACTCACAGCCAGCTTTGGGCTTGCCTGCCTACTTCAGTTCTGACTGCTCTCTCACTAATTTGGCCTCAGCTCTGCTCCAGCTCCACCTCTTTTTGTTCCACCCATTCAACAAACTCTTCCCACTACAGGCTTCATGTGACTTAGGCTTCCATTAATGGATGGGAAAGATCTTCCCATTTAAATTACCATTACACCTGTTAATAAGACTGTGTGTTTCTTGAGAGCAAGGACTTTGTTTTACCTTTGTTTGTATTCCTAGTACCTGGTAAATACTTAGTAAATGTTTGTTGACTTAAAGCCACCTAGATTGAAATATCCAGCAGTCATTTGGAGATATTGGATTGGTACCCTGGAGGGAGATGAGGAATAGCTTTGTAGATTTAAGTCATTTTCAAAGAGATTGAATCCAAGGGAACTGAGATCACTAGTAGAGAGTACAGAGATAGAAGTGGGCTCAGGACAAAAGTGGGAAATAATGAAAGTCTTAAGTGGAAAAAACTTAATCACTAATAAGAAAGCTTTTGAAAAATAATGCTGACATTTTTGGACAGCTATTAAAAATTTAGAAATATTTTATCCTTTATACCTAAGTGCGAGAAATATAAAATAGAGAAATGTCATTTCTTGAAGAAATAGGCTAAAGAAAGATAGGTCAAGAAAAGCCCCTCTCACCTCCAAAAAAGAATATGAAACTTTAAATAGATGTGACCAAAAGTGACTTAGATATTTTTCTTTAAGGTATCCTTTAGTTTTATTTTGGGTAGCTTAATGGTAATATTCTTTCACATTATTTGGGATAAAATAGTATGTGAACTTGGGTTTGGTATTTTATGCCATTAGAGTCTAATTTTAGTCTGGGGTCATATTAGATAAATTATAGGGATAGAAACTGAGCTTATGATTTTATTGGTATACAGAATTCCTGGAATAGAAAACTCTTATTTAATGATGTAGATCAGTACATTTTTGCATTTTATAGTCTTAAGAGTTGACTAAAGCACTGTAAGATTAAGCAACTTAAAATCACACAAACATTATGTATCAAACGTAGGGCTTCAATCCAAGTTTTCCTAGTTCTGAGGCTAGCCCTCTTTTCACTGTACCGTACTACCTGGTATTATAAATTTAAGAGATAGGATGTTTGAATTTGCATTCTTGTTTGATTTTCTCATTTTACCCTAGAATTAGGCAGGATGAATAATATATCATTTCCATTTGCAGATGAAAACCTAAAGCTCAATGAGATTAATTTGCTCAGAGTCATTTAGGTAATCCTTCTCACTTTGGAAGGGGAGGTGATGTTACATTTCCTCATCTGTCCTCCCAGCTAGTATTGGTCATTATGATTACACAGTTTTTAGCTTCCTTTTAGTGTTCTTTAGTCTTGTAATGTTTCTTTGAATTCTTTATGTTTGCTCTTTCTTATGGCTTAATTATATTTTGTTACATTTATATCTTGCCTTTTGTTTAACAATTCTCTAATCAATGAGTACTCACTGGGTTTCCAGCTTTTTTGCTATTATAAAAGTGCTGTTACGATGGTTTTGATATACGTGATAGAAAATAGGCTTTTCCAGAGAAAAGCATTTAAAAAACAATTTCATTTAAATTTGACTTTCAGTGCAATGCGTGTGTTACTATCCAAACTGCCAAGACCATGGATTGTGGATGAAAAGAAAGATGATGGTTACACTGCCTTGCATCTAGCTGCACTTAATAATCACGTAGAAGTGGCTGAACTCTTGGTGCATCAGGTAAGGTATACAACATAAGATTGACAGATAGGTGGTACAGTGGATATGTTGAGGTTTGGGGTGCTGGGGACCCCAAAATACTAACATACCAGGTCCTGCTTAAATGAATTCAACACAAGCCTTCTTAAAGAGAAAGAAAAACAAAGTTTATTAAAGATTCACCATATTAGGTTGACTCTTAAGGAGCCTGAGCATTTGTAATGCTTGTATTTAACTAGCATGCCAATTAGAATCTCAGCTAGACAGAGTCTGAGCAGGATTGAATCTGAGCCCTTCATGGAGGCGAGATGGAACTTAAATACAGAAAAAGACTGAGGGAAGAATCCGGGTGTTGCCAAGTAGTCTGGGGCCAGGGAAGATGACCTTGATAGGGGAAGTAATGCTAAGTAGTGTCCAGGAATAGGATCAAAGGTAGGGAATAGCAAAAGTATGCTAAGTAGTGGCCAATAGTTTGGACAATAGGATTTTGATGAGATAAGGAGTATCCAGCCTGGGCCATATGGGCTTCAAGGGAATGCTAAATCAAATAGGAGAAATCCAAGGAGCCCCACAAGGCCAGACTTTTCGGGGCCCATCAGACAAATGGGACCAAAACCTTCCCAGAATAAGGGACAAAGGTCTTGGCTTGGGCTTGTACCCCATCAGATAGAGCACTGGATCAGCAAGACCAGAGTTCAAATTTACCTGTGAGCTTAGTTCAGTGAGATAAATGCTCCAGTATCATCATAAACTTTCATCATGCAGTTCTGTTAGCACTTTTCATTATGTAAATTATAAGCAGGTAAATCAGTTAAGAATAATAAGATAGTTTTATGTAGCTCTTTAAGTTTTGCTTAACACTTAACAAATATCTCATTTTATGTTCAAGCAACTTTGGTGGGTAGGTGCTTGTTGTAGACCTGGATCTAGCACTGTTAATTCAATTTTTGGGGTTGAGATAAAATGAGACACTCTCAGAGTCACCAAATATTTAACAAACAAGGTTGACTTTGCCTTACTCCAGTAAAAATATGTAGCAAAGATAGCTTCTCTGGATGATATCTCCCTTGTGTTTCTTTGGAAACTCATTAAGTACAGTGATTCCTGTGCTCTCAGGCACCTACCATGTCTGAAGAACCTAGACTACGTGCAGCTTGACCAGGAAGCTGTGTGGTAGAGAGACAGCTGGATCAGAGAAGCTGGGGCTGAAAGAATTTGTGTCAGGAAATTGTTGGTCTTATCAAAGTACTGTTATTATCCTCATTTTACAGATGAGGAAATGAGATGGACAGAAGTTAAATGACTTGCTCAAAGTCACACAGCTAGGGTCTGAGACTGTATTTGAACTCAGGACTTTCTGATAATAAAAATTTACTAGATAACTACTTTATATTTAACATTGTATTTACAATAATAAGTGGAAGACAGGTTCTGCCTTGAGGAAACTTACCTGAGGGAGTAAGACTAATATTAGTGTCAACCTGGAAGTTTGGTTAAAAAAAAAAGGCAAACAGGCTAAATGCATATTATTTATTCCCTTAAAGCTAGCAGTTACATGATCATGGAGCCAGAAAAACTTCTGGCTGACTGTTACAGGAATGCCCAGGCTTACATCTGTTTAGGACAATCCAAGGTGATCTGTGTCCTTCAGATTTATGGTCTCCATGAGTGATTAACTAGACCATGAGAAGGGAATTTCTTAGTTGCATAGGTGGTAAATACAATAAGGTAACAGAGTTGACAAAGTTTCAGTTGAAATACAACCCAGGATATCTGTGTTTTCTTTACCATTAACATGCCATAACACACAGTATATGTCCACAAAATATTAAGATAGAGAAAAAGTCCCATTATTCAAGATAGCATCTTGGGTTAAGGGTCTTGTAAGGAATGCTAAGTCAACCCCATCTGACCTTGTTGACATAGGAAGAGGTATTCTCAGAGAACAAAGAGACTGTTAGGTCCGGGCTCTTCTTCAAATTCTGGCCCTTATTAAAGTCCAAAATTTATATTAACTGATTATCTTGAGAAAACACAGTATCACATTAAAAAGGAGAGTACATAAGAAGTGAATATGTGCTAGGTTTTCTTGGCTCATTCTAAGCTTCTGCTTAGAAATTCCAACTATTAGAGGTGGTCAATGAAATTTATTTGTAATGAAAACAACCAGAAATTCAGATCACTTACAGTGTATTCATACTTCTTGAGGGCAAAGACTTCTGTCTTTGTATTCCCAGGTTTAGCACTATGCCTGGCACATAATACATCCATGTTAATTGATAACCAATTTTTTTCTTCCCATGCCCTATTTTTGGTCATTTCTCATGAAAATTGATTATTTTTTAAAGACAAACTATTATTTGAAGCATCTATAAAAGATGTTTTTAAAAGAGAATAAAAAACCTTTCAACCAGAATGCCAGATTCCTTTTAATGAAATAAGATTCCTTCTCGTGATATAGTGAATCACAAAGCATTTATTAAGCTCTTTATTGTGTGCCTGGGGATACAAATATAGAAGGTGATATGGACATTAAAAAAAAAAAAGAAGAAGTAAATGGAAACCAGGTATAAGTTTTTTGAAGAAGGAAATTTATCTTTCTCCCAAACCTATCCCTCCTCTACACAAACCTTTTTGTTCCTCTAGTCACCATCTCCTTGACCTTCCCACCACCATCCAGTCCAACCATTTGCTAAATATCTTCTTTGTTCATTTGCCCACTCCCCTAGTTCCTCATGTCACGGCACCGTAACTGTCGACTTCGAAGTTTGGTTTAAAAAAAAGGCCTTTTTAACCTTTGTAATCCCTAGAATGGATTAGTACATTGCCTTCCTAAGCAGACTTTTCCATCTTATTCACTCTTTCACCTGTCTTTCAAACAGTTGCCAAAAATAATTCTCCAAAGTCACAAGTCTAAACATCATTCTTTTGTTGGAGAACTTTCACTAGTCATTTTTGCTTCTTTAGTAACACAACAGGATAGATTGTATTCACTAAGCATTTCTTATGTGCCAGGCATTATGCTAAGCACTGGTGATACCAAAACCAGAATCAAGATAGTCCCTGTGCTCAAGGAGCTTACATTCTACCACTAGGGGGAGACAACATTTAAAGGGGAGCTGGAAATCAAAGAGAATTTGGGGAGCAAGGGAAGAGGAAAGGAGGATACCTCTGAAAATTTCTTGTAATTCTTCAGCCTGTGTGCCCTTTCACCTTTTTCCATTTCTCTCATCCCTCTCCCAGCATAGCGTGATACCGTGTCAATTGCAAGAAAGAGCAGCATTGCTTTATTTTGCCTATTTTGGAAATAAATATGTATATATGTGAGCTGTATTTTTTAATGAGGATGTGTCTGTGCAGAGTGGAGAAGAGATAACTAGTGATGGTCATTTATTGAATGTGTGTACCCTATACTAACGGGAGACTAAAATGGAAAAGAGATAAGAAGATACCATTAAGGTCTTGTCTGTGTACAAAACCTGGGGTCTATTTCTATTCATTTATTTTGTGTGTGTGTGGGGAAGGGGTTTAAGTAATCTTCTCATGATTACATCCATTAATTGTATTGATTACCATTGCTTTGATTGTTTATACATTTTTATAAAGGTGAAATTTGAGACATGAGTTAGCTAAGGCTATAGTATTTCTCTTCACTTTTTTCCAGAAATTTATTCTTGTAAAATGTATATGCCCCCTTTTTTCAGGGAAATGCAAACCTGGATATCCAAAATGTGAACCAGCAAACAGCACTACACCTTGCTGTTGAACGACAACACACTCAAATAGTCAGGGTAAGATATTTCTTATGTGTATATATTTATATTTTAATTGGACAGGTATTTTGGACATATCAAATCTTATTTTAAGCCTTATAGTTATTGACTTTGTGAAGCAGTCGATTGAGAGTTTGGTAGGCTAATATTTGGTGTCATTCTGAGAATTGATGTTAATATTCACCTAGGATGAATTGAACAGAAAATAGGGAAGGACAGTATGTATCTGTAGGAACCTATTGAATGAAGTAGTTATTGTGTGGCTTATTATTTTGTTAACTGCATTACAAATTTTTGGAATGTGAAATATGAGATTAAAATACATTCCCAATAGAAATAAATTTATTTTTGGATGCCTCAGTGTATCTGTGGTCTTATTGATGTAGGTACCTCTTCCACTCCAACAGTTCATTTCACAGCCTCTCCACCTGTTCATCCCTTCTCCTCCCACGCATCTGTTGTCTAAGCCCTCAGTGGGGTGTAAGGTGTGTATCCTGTGTGTTGGGCGGGCCAGGGGGGAACTGGGATGGGGGACTTGTGGATCATTTGATAGCATGTATGCCAGTGGAGCATGCAGTCTCCCTTTAACTTATGCTGCATGACTCTCTGCCTTTGTTTTCTGGTAAATATATTTTCTCTTTCGACAGTTAGATATTTGTAATATATTTCAGCCTATTTAAACTTCCTGTACATCTCTCCATTGATCTTGGAGTGGGTCAAGCAGCTTTAATTCTTTGAAGACTGGGATAGTCAGTGTTTTATGGTCATGTAGCATAGTTTAGAATATATTGGTTTTCAAAAGATGGGACTTTGTTTTAGGTAAAAGTTTCAAGTCAGTAAAAGGACTGAGCAGTTTCCCAAATGCAGTACCATTCCTTCTACTTTAATTCCATTAAATTCTATAGAATATTTATTAAGTGTATATTGTATCTAAGACTCTGCCCTAGGTACTGAAAATACAGAAGCAAGTGAAACAGGTTATGTTCTGTTTAGACACATGGATGCAGATGAGTAGGTAGCTAGATGGCACATTGAATAGAACACTGGACTTGAATCCAGGAAGACCCGAGTTTAAATCCTGCAGCAGATACTTACTAGCTGTGTGAAACTGGACAAGTATCATTTTCCTCCTGTAAAATGACAATAATAATAGCACCTACTGTGTCAGGTTGTTGTGAAGATCACATGAGATAATCATGGCAAAACTCCGTAGGACTATGTAAATGCTGCTGTTATCATCATCCACATACATCTAAAATAGTGGAGAGGCAACTGTTCTAATGAAATGAGAGCTGGGCCACGGAATCAGAAAGACTGACGTCCTCACATACAGTGACTCAAGGGCAAGTTTCTTAACATCTCAGTGCCTCAGGAAACTCTTTAAGACTTCAAATTGAAAAGCATCTGCTTATTTACATTGGTTAAAAAAAAGAGACAGTTTCTTTACGAAGAATTCTCTGTCACTTAAATCACAAATCTGAACAAAAAAACAACCAAGTAATACAAAATCAAGTTCAAGAAAGAGGGCTAGGGTTGAGGTAAGAGGGTTAGAGAGGGAATAGATGGAATAAGAAAGGCTGTCTGTAAGAGGTGGACAGTAATCCCTGTCTTGAATCAAACTAAAGATTCTGAAATATGGAAGTAAAAAGTGAGTCCATTCTAAACATGGGGAGACTGCCTTGCAACAGTACAGGGGTGAGAAATGTCATGTTCTGTATACTAAGGAGCAACTGATAAACCAGTTTGGCGAAATGGAGAATGTAAGGCGGGGGGGGGGGGGGGGGGTAATAAGAAATTAAACAAAATTATAAAGGAATGACAGCCAAACTAAGCAGGACTTTAACTTAATTTAAAATTTTATTTTTACCAATTACATGTAAAAACAGTTTTAACATTTTTTTCTCCAAATTTTGAGTTCCCAATTCTCTCTGTCCCTATTGAGAAGGCAGGCAATTTGACATAGGTTATACATGTGTAGTCATGCAACACACATTTGGATGTAAGTCATTCTGTGAAAGAAAGCAGACAAAAAAACCAAGTAAAATAAAGTAAAAAGTATCTTTGATCTGCATTCAGGCTCTGGAGATGTACAGTACCTTTTATCATAAGTCCTACAGAATTGTCTTAGATCATTTTATTGCTGAAAAAAGTTAAGTTATTCATAATAGATCACAATACAATATTGCTGTTACTGTGTACAATGTTCTCCTGGTTCCTGAGTGAGACTCTAAATGTCATAATGATTATTTTGCATTTTCTGAGAGTTGGGAGACACAGATAATGTTTTGAGTGAAGTTGTGATATGATCAGACAATGCTTTAGGAATATCAGTTTAGCAGCACTGTGAAGAATAGATTGTAGAGGGGAGCAATTGAAAGTAGAAGTAGTAGACATAAAACTGTTGCAATAGTCCATTGAGAGGTAATGAGGGCCTTAACTGATGAAGAGACTCTGTAACTCTGTAATCAATAGAATTATGTGAGAGGAGATGCTGAGATAGATTCAACAAGACTTGACAACTGATTGGGTGGGAGGAGAGAGGGAAGAGGCATGGGTGACTCAAAGCTTGCCAACCCAGGTGAGCTACAGCAGAAATAGGGAATTTAGGAGAAAGGATAGATTTTTGGGGAGATTCTATTTTGAACATCCAGCACCTCCCCCTCTTCCTCATAGTAAATAATTATATCCAGGCAGTCAGACCATCAGTTTGGCCATCTCTGAAAAATGATTGTCTCATTCTATACATCATTTCTTATGTGACAGTCATTTTGCATTATGTTCATATTTTTGTTGCTGTTCAGTCATTTTTCAGTTGTGTCCAATTCTTTGTTGTCCCCATTTAGGGTTTTCTTGACAAAGATACTGGAGTGGTTTACCATTTCCTTTTCCAGCTCATTTTACAGATGAGAAAACTGGAGCAAACAGAGTTAAATGAATTGTTCAGGGTCACACAGCTAGCGTCTGAGGCCAGATTTGAACTCAGGAAGATGAGTCATCCTGACTCCAGACTGGGCATTTTATCCACTGCACCACTTGGCTGCCCCTTCTTTCATATATCACAGTTTATTTAGCTATTCCTCAATTGAGGGGTGTACCTACTTTGTTTCTAGTTCTTTGCTACAAAGTGCAGTGTTCACAGACATATTTTGTACATGTGGACCCTTTCCCTTTTTTCTTTGACCTCTTTAAGGTATGTGCTTAAAAGTTTTACTACCATGTTAAAGGATATACAGTTTATTCACTTTTTGAGTATAACTGCAAAATTGTTTTCAGGAATAGTTGGAATACTTCATAGCTCTACCATCAGTGGGCTTGTCTTCTCACAGTTGTTGCTGACAAATGTCATTTTTCCTTTTGGGGTCATCTTTGCTAATATTTTGGGTGCAAAATGCATGCAGGTTTGAGTTTGCATCCTGTCTTAGTCACTTATAAACTGTATGATCCTGGACAAGTCACTTAATCTTTCTCGTAGTAATAGCATATTAATGGTAATAGTGAAATTGTCAAGTACTATTTAAGTGTTAATTGTTACTATTTTAACTTTTATTTTTCTTATTATGAATATTCTTTCATATGGTTTTTGAATAGTACTTGCTCATATCCTTTGATTACTTATATGCATTGGAGCAGATCATCTTTTTTCAGTAGCAATAAAATGAATCCAAGTGTTATTTTTCCCTCAGTTATCTTGAAATTTTCAAGATTAATTTAATCTCTCAGATTCTTATGGTTAATTTAATCTTTCTCAAATTACTCTCCCTAATGCACTCAAAATTGTATTGCTTTCTAGTGTAGACTTTATTTATGCTCTGTCTAGCCACTTCTTCCTTTCTTTGTTTTCTTTAATGTCAATTCTACTTCCTCATATAGCACCTTGGGAACTGATGTTAGAGTTTAAATCTGTTGCTTTTATTGTCTTCAATAGAGGCTATATTTTGGTGTAGTAATCTTAACGTCATTTTTCTATCTTTTATGGTCTTTCCAATTTAACCCTTAAATGGTTAAGGATCAATTAATCGATAAGAGTTTATTATTATTTCATGTGCTGGAAGTTGTGCCTAGGTCCTGAGGATAGAGAGAGAGAAAATGAAACAGTACCTGCAAACAAGAGCATATATTCTTTCAGAGGATGTGTATGTAAAATATAAAATACAGGGTAATCTTAGTGTCAGAGGGACTAACTTATGGGGGATCAGCAAAAGGTCTTCATTGCGGTCTGTCTCTGAACTTTTTTGTTTTTCATTCCATGAGAACCTACTCTGATTTCTCACAGTGGTGTAGAGGGAGCCCTGGGTTATTGGAAGCTCTGCCAATGTATGTCAAATACTATTAGGTCCAGGCAATAAATGAATGTCTGCAGCGGCCATTCTAACTAAATTCAGAGAGGCTCATCTCCAGGAGATTGGCCATTAGGTGATAAGTTATTTGGTAATGGCAATCCAGGAAGCAAAGGAAAAAAAAAACTAAAATGGCTTTTAGTTTTACTAAAAGTTTTAGTTCTACTGTGCAAAAGTGGTGTTCAAGTAGTGGAAAACAGGACAGAGAGCAATTAATCATGTAATTTGTAGAGAGTCTAATTAAAAGAAATGTTAACTTAGATCTTGCTGTTCCAGATGTGAGATCCTTGTCCAGTGACCATTGGGTGAACACAGTACTAGAGAAGTCAGACTTTATCGATGTCAATATTCTTGCCATGTTTGATATTAGAAGACAAGTGGAAGTTGCATTTAAATTGAAGGATGGTTCATACCTTCCCAGAAGAAGCTAATAAAAAAGGTGGTGGAATCAGTTTTATTGTGTGCCCTAAGGCAGGAAGAGATATTTCATAGAACAGTTGGTTATCTTATTTGTCAGTGCTCATAATGAGCATTTTAAAACTATAACCATGAAAGTAATAGTACTTACATGCCAACATCTTTTTCAGAGGCTGAAGAGATAATGAAATTTTATAAAGAATTCAATAAGATCTTCAAAATTAAATCATCTTAAACTTGAATCATCAGAGATGTTAGTGCAAAGGTGAGCAGAGGAGAGTGTGATGAATATACACAATGAGGAAGCCACAAAAGCACCTAGAAATCACCTTAATGAACAAACACTTGATATCCTGGCAGTTGGGGAAATGTAGCAAACCAGGGCAATTCCAGTTTAGGATAAAAAGTAATTTAAAATTGGATTTTGGCAGATTATAATGGAGATTTGATCATAATCTCCATCTTTGATCTTACACATATACTATTACAAAAAATTGGATTTTGGCAGATTATAATGGAGATTTGATCATAATCTCCATCTTTGATCTTACACATATACTATTACAAATATTAAAATGCTGAAAGATTTGTTTTGCAGTGATTTGGTTACTCTAGTAATGAAGTGATTAAGCAGATTATCTCCTAAAATATTCACCTCAATAAGTATTTTAGGTTGCTTGTTTTTAACAAGTACTTTTTTTTCCTTTTTCCCTAAGAAAGTTATCACATACCTAATAAATGTGCACACATTGCTTTAGGAACTGGAGATGTGAAAATAAAAATGACAATAATCATAGTCCTTAAGTAGTTTCTATCAAGTGAGATGTACATCTATAAATATAATAGAAAAAAGGATATGATGGAGACAAAGAAGAGATGTAGCATAAGTGTTCCAGGAGTATTTGAGGCAGGTGGGAATAATTCCAACTGGGGCATTCAGGGAATATTTTCTGAGCTGAGATTTCAAGGTGCATGAGAACCGTAAAAGGTGGGGAAGAGGGAGTGCATCTCAGGGTTAACAAAAATTAGAGCCAGATCCATTGTTGTAAGAATATCTGAGGGAGAGAACACTTCTAGCTTTGAGGATCAGGAAAAGCTACAGTGAAGAAGGCTACTTGTGCAAAAGCTTGATGGAAAATAAGGCTTCTGAAAAGCAGAGATGAGAACAGAATTATATTCATGGTTGATGTTTGTTTTGTATTCATAGACATAGGAGTGAATGGGGGCAGGGAGGAGAGGGAAAAGTCCACTTTAGCTAAAATTTAGAGGGCTTGAAAGGAAATATATGTGATGTAAGCCTAGAAAAGTAGACCAGAGATAAATGTTAGGTAAGTTTGGCCAGTCTTAAATTCTAAGTTTAAATAAAGGTTTTAAATTTAACCTAGAAGAAATGTGGAACACTTCTGACTAGGAGAGCAAGATAGACCCGTGCTTTAGGAAAAGATTATTTCAGCAATTGTGTGAAAGTATGTTGCAGAAAGGGAGAGAGTGAGGACTGGGAAGCCAGTTAGGAAGATGTTAAAAGTAGTCTAGGCATGAGGTGGTAAGATAGTACCTATACAAGAGTGGGTAGAAGAATATGACTGTGAAAGAGATTGTGAAAGCAGAAGTGATGTGACTTGGCGAGCAAAGGGGTGAAAGGGTGAGGGAGAGGGGAGAGAGAAGAGGCAAGGATGACTCAGAAGTTTTAAACCTGGATGCCTGTAACAATAGTGGTACCCTCAACAGATCGGGGAAGTTGGAAAGAGGAGGTGAATTTAGGGGAAAAGATGATTATTTCCATTTTAAACATTTTGATTTTGAAGTGCTGTTGTGGGTGATGGGAGGAAGGGAAGGGAACAAACATTTATTAAGCACCAGTTAGAGATTGGGTGAGAGATTAGGGATTGAATATATAAATCTGGAAATTTTAATATCAATAATAATGATAATACCGAACATGTTTTGTTATGATTGCGAGGTTCTTAATATCTGCTACCTCACTTGATCTTTGAGTGGAGGAGAGAGGGATGATGATACCCCTTAGAACTTATACAGTAAGTTTTAGAGATGGAGTTTGAACCCACGGTTTTATTAGTGTACGCTCTGCTTTCTGTTACACTACCCTAGGCCCTTCTCTGTAGAGGGGATAATTGAACCGTAGAATGGGGGAGACAGAGAAGAAAAGATGATCTGTAATGAAACCTTGGCCAAGGGGAACCACAAAGGGCAGGAGGTAAATTATGAGTCATCAAAGGTTACTGGAAAAGGAGTTTCACTGAAGCTAAGGTATCCATAGGGGAAGAGGTTATCAGCGATGCTTGAAATATACAGAAAGGTCAAGAAGGGTGGGAACAAAGAAAAGGTCATTGGATATAGCAATTAAGAGATAGACTGACAACCTTTGAGAGAAGTTTTAATAGTGTAGTATTTGAGAGGGTGGAGGTTGGGAAGGAAAAGTCTGATTGGGTGGAAAAATGAATAGATAGTGTATGAAAGTCTAGGCAACAAGTGTAGGCGATTCTTTCTAAGAGTTTAGCACTGAAATAGAGATGAAATGGAGAATAATAGTTTGAAGGAATTCCAGGGTCAAGTGAGGGGTGTTTTTTGGTCATAAAATTTTATTTTATTTTCATAACTATATTCTTTCCCTCCCATTCCCACCCCACATTGAAAAAGCAAGAAAAACAAAACCCCTGTTACAAACAAGCATATTCTTTTTTTTTTCAGACAGTTATTTATTTTAAAAAAAAATTTAACAGAAAGATTCACCCTGGGAATCTTTAAAACACCTAGCTCCCCCAGTGAAACTAGAATATGATTTATTTAAAATATTATATGCACAGAAATGTGATTCCACTTGATGGTTCAGGAATGATCCAGATGCATAAAACAAGGGTTACCTACATCTTCACAGAATCTTAAAATTGGAGAGGACTACACAGATCATTGAGTTAAACTATAGTCAGATAGAAATCACCTTTCCAGTATCCCTAACATATGGTTATTCAAATTTTGCTTGAAGACGTCCAGAAAAGAGGAGCCATGTTACCTCAGGCAGCTCATTCCATTTTGGAGTGGATTTTTTTCTTCCTCTAACAAGTAAAGTCAAGCAAAACAAATCCCCATGGCTCTGATTTTCCCAGTAAAGTGAGATAAATAAGAAAAATGATTAATCACTTACTACATGCAAAACACTGTAGTAATCACTGGGAATACAAATAGAAAGACAATCTCTGCTCTCAAGGAGCTTACGTTCTAATGAGAGAGGGAGTGGACACGGGACATAGAGGTGCAAATCCAATGGAAGCCTGGTGGTCCTTAAGTTCCAGCACCAACATAATGTGTTATCTCTAGGGTCATTGTTAAGAACATGGACAGGGCAATGCAAATAAGTGGGGTGAAGTTCAAATAGAGCTTGCTAAAGGATTATGGCAGTGGGAACCCATGAGGAAACTATATTCCCTGACCTTGTGTGTTGCTAGTTATGGAAGGAGCCAAGGGGAGGAGAAAGAATCCCAGTTTTATTTGTCTTGGAGAGAACGTCAGGTTTCTCTGAGTTGGAACTGTTGTAAAAGGATGAAGGAGGAGTTTAATAGTATAGAATTAGGGTACTAGATATCAGAGAAAAATAATTACCAGACATTTGTGTCATTTTAAAGGTAGCAAAGGTTAGGGATGAAATGAATAAGAACAATGTGGGGGAAAAGTTATAGTAGAGAAATTTTCACTTCAGAAAGTGACTCTTGATCACAATGGGAAGCAAGAAGCAAGAGTTTGTTCACTCTAGCACAGGAAAAAGTACACCAAATAGTGAGAAGCACAGACTAAATAGACCCCCAGTGTTCTGATTAGAAGTGTGAAAAAGTGCTTCTGCCTGTCATAGCCTTTTTACAGTTGATTCATTTGTCTTGCTAGATCTTAATGTCCCTAGTACCTATCATCTAATATCTTTTCTCCCTTTCTTGGTCAAGCTCTGGAAAAGTCTTTCTATACTTAATGCTTCCATTTCCACTTTTTCTAAACACTTTGTAATTTGGCGTCATTGTGCAACTGAAACAACTTTCTCCAGTGATTTGGTTAGGCCTTCCCTTATCTCTGTAAAGGCCAATTCTAATTGCAGGAAGGTACCTTTGATAATTTCCTCTGTATACCTGAAATCTCATGTCTACTATTCTATGTGTGTTTCAGAAAGCACAATTGGGATACTTTAGGGAAAAAAAGCATTAAGAAAAAGTAGATTTCACCGAACCCTGTCTGTCAAAATCCTAAATATAAGCATATAATTCTCTATAGGATGCATATAATAGCTTGCTTATCTGTTGAATTGTATAAAATTGACATCTGCTATAATTTTCAGAATACATATACAATTTGCTATCATGGTGCTTTGTAATATTATGTCATATATACATTGTTACAGGTTTTAGAATTTTTATTCAGTGAGAGTGACTACATTTTGGAGAAAATAGCTTCATGCCAGGAATTAATGGAGCAGCAGAACATTGCTATTATGCTTTGTGTATATTTTAACCTGTTGGAAAGGAAATTGACTAGGGAGAAATTGGATCAATAACAAGCACTTGTAACAAATGAAACTAAAAATTGTTTACTCTTCTAATGGAAATGGTTGACATACATTGATTACCCCTTTCAAAATGAAAATAATAAAACCTGTGAATTACACTGTTAATGTGTCCTTGTAGTTAGTGAATTAAGTGAATATGGTTAACATACTGACTTGAATCATCAGATATTGTCGCTCATTATTTGAGAACCCAGAAATACAAAAAGTAATAGTTGTAAGAGTAAATAAAAAATGTATAACTTAGTGCTGATGCTTTGGTCTGTCACTTAATGAGAGTTTTTACATGTCCTTGATTCTGTTTCAAGCTTTAGTAGTTTGTGTTGCCTAAATAAGATTTTTTCTGCCTTTTAGCTTTTGGTTCGTGCAGGTGCTAAACTGGATATTCAGGATAAAGATGGGGATACTCCATTGCATGAAGCTCTGAGACATCATACTTTGTCACAACTCCGCCAGCTCCAAGATATGCAGGATGTGGGAAAAGTAGATACAGCCTGGGAACCATCTAAAAACACAGTAAGTTATTTCCCATGTATAATTTGTATAAAGTTTTGGAGGTACATTTATTACTAAATTATTTCAGTAACAGTCCCTCAAAATAAAATACTATTTCTGTTCTATCCTTTGTCAACTAGCTTTGTAAAAGAAAGTCCATAAAATTTTAGTAATCATAGGGTTAATTCATGATCGTGAAGTCTGAATTTATTCTTATATTCATATTAATTAGAAAAGTTTGTTACAAGTTACAACTAGTCTCTGAAATACTAATGGTAAAATAATCAATTAGCTAAGCAGATTTTGCCTGTTAGCTGTTTTTCCCTCTGATAGTTGGCAGCTTCATCCTGGAAACAGTATTGACTCTAAAGTCAGAGAACTTAAGTTCAGAGCTTGATTATACCAGTATTACATCTGTGTGACATTAGACAAGCCACTTAATTTCCCTTGTTCTCAGTTTTCTCATCTGTAAAATGAGGGAGTTGGACAATTATGGCCCCTGGGATCCCTTCCAGCTCTAATGTATGATATTATGATTTTCTTGAACCTTCAAAATATTCATCAAACTTATATTTCCTTTTGAATTCCCAAAGCTAATTGATTGTTGTTTTTGAGGCCCCCTTGAAACTATTAAGATTTTGTTATAGTTAAGTCTTGGGGGTGGCAGGGAATCATAATCACTTAAATTTCTTTTGTATTGTTTATATGGGAAGATTTGGATTTCCAGCTTTTGTTGTGAAATTACATCTTAAAGTGTCTAGATTTATTATTAAGGCTCCTTTATCTGCTTCTTTTGTTTGCTAGCAGTTCACAAGGGTGCTCTATACATTTAAAGCTATGATTCATCTTAAACAACTGTTTTTCTACTTATGTGCACTTTTTGAACACTTCAGGATACTGTGATAGTAGGTCAAAAGAGGGTTGGTTTCCAGAACTAAGGATTATATTATTATATAAGGATTATATAAGGATTGGCTGAAGTACCTGAGGGGTGTTTAACCTCAAAAATAGAAGACCTGCAGGGTCAGGGTGGTATCTGATACTGATTAGTAATGTAGTGGAAAGCTTGCTGGATTAAAGTCAGGTGGTCTGAGTTCTAATCCTGTCTCTACTTCTCTTATAGTCTTCATGACCTCAGGCAAATCATATTACTTCTTCGATTTCTGTTTCCTCATCCATAAAATGAGGGGGTCAGTTCCCTGCCAGTTCTTTTTTTTTTTAATTTATTAATTTATTTTTTAGTTTTCAGCATTCATTTTCACAAGATTTTGAGTTCCAAATTTTCTCCCCATCTCTCACCTACCCCTACCCCAAGACACCATGCATTCTGATTACCACTTTCCCCAATCTGTCCTTCTCCCTTCCCTTATCTCCATCTCCTCTATTTTCTTATAGGACAAGATAGATTTCTATACCCCATTACCTGTATTTTTTATTTCCCAGCATGTAAAAACAATTTTTAACATTCATTTTTAAAACTTTTGAGTTCCAGCTCCCTCCCTACCCATCCCCACTGAGAAGACAAGCAGGTCAATATGTTATACATGTGTAGTTATGCAAAAGACTTCCGTAAAAGTCATGTTGTGAAAGACAAATTATATTTCCCTCCATCCTATCCTGCCCCCCATTTATTCTATTCTCTCTTTTGACCTTGTCCCTCCCCAAAAGTGTTTACTTCTAATTACCCCCTCCTTCCATTTGCCCTCCCTTCTATCATTCCCCCACACCTCACTTCTGCCCTTCTCCCCTACTTTACTGTAGTGTAAGGTAGATTTTCATACCAAATTGAGTGTGCATGTTATTCCCTCCTTAAGCCAAATGTGATGAGAGTAAGCTCCATTTTTTCCCTTTCACCTACTCCCTTTTCCCCTCCATTGAAAAAGCTTTTTCTTGCCCCTTTGTGAAAGATAATTTGCCCTATTCTATTTCTCCCTTTCTCTTCCCAATATATTCCTCTCTCACCCCTTAATTTTATTTTTTTAGATATCAGCTCTTCTTAATCAACTCACCCTTTACTCTCTGTCTACGTGTGTGTGTGTGTGTGTGTGTGTGTGTGTGTGTGTGTGTGTGAAAAAGTTACAAATATTGGCTTTCCATGTAGGAATGTAAACAGTTCAGCTTTAGAAATTTTGTAATTTTTCATTTAAAAGTTAGATTCTAATGTGTTAATAATAAATAACTGCATGTAAACAATACAAAAATTTAAACATATGAAAGGTTCAGAATTTACTAGCCTTGTTTCTTATTGTTTCTGACAAGTGTCAGATTACTTTGCTCTCTGCCTCCCTGACCCCACCCCTCTACAGTCAATGTATTCCCACCTCTGTTCATTTGAACCTTATTATTTCCCCATAACTTATCTTCTCCAGGAAACATTTGCTGATTACGTCTTTGTTCCATGTCATCTCAGAGCTTTTATGTTCTGTTTATAATTATTAATTTACTCTCAACAGGTAGATCACATACTTCTTGTGAATAAAGCTCATCAAGCCTTTAGTAAATATTAACCAATTGATGGTAAATGCACATTATTCTGACAGTTTTAATTTTTTTCACCCTTAATGCAAATTTACAGGGAATATAGCTGTGAAGCATGCTTTTTCCTTGACTAGTAGAAATAATTTTAAATAATTAGGAATTAAACACATAGGATGAAGAAGCACTTTTAACCACTTTAAATTTGCCATCTTTTCTTTTGTGTTAAGATGTGAAACTATATTCTCCAGGATTGATCACTCTTCTTATTTTCTTTCAGTTAATAATGGGACTTGGTACACAAGGGGCAGAGAAGAAGAGTGCAGCCTCTATTGCCTGCTTCTTAGCAGCCAATGGAGCTGATCTTAGCATTCGAAATAAGAAGGGTCAGTCTCCACTTGATCTGTGTCCTGACCCTAGCCTCTGCAAAGCATTGGCCAAGTGTCACAAAGAAAAAGTCAGGTATGATTAAGTTTTGATCCGTTGAATATGAGGTATTTTATGAGAATGTGGTTTCTAGATTATAAAAACCTTATTTTACTGCCAAGTTTTAAAATAAGTCATTGGGGCTTTTTGCAAGTAAAATAAGAGACAGAATAAATGCTATTAAATATTTGCTAACAGTTTCATATTGGACAATCTTGTTTACAGAAGTCTTTAAAATTAGTGCATCTAGGAGGAATTTTAGTAGCCTACTAATTTATTTCTGCACTATCTTAGGCATAAAGATTATTTAGATGTGTGTAATGCCTTTAACTATTGATATTAGTGTCAGCATGTGCACATTAGTAGGAATTATCTTCATCACTGAGCAGAATCCAAACTTAACACATATTACGAAACTTCAGTCTTTCATCTACCATTTGGATTCTTATAAATATGGAAGTGTTTATGTCTCTTGCATTCACTTTATTAATTCATGAGACTCCCTCCCTCACTAGTTAAGCATGTTCAGGTATTGCCCATCCCTAAGAAACATTTGCTAAACTGACCTCTTCCCTGACCACTACCCTATTTTGATTGTGTCTTTAAAATTATAGTTCCCACTTAAAGTTACCACAACTCTCAATAACTATTTTTGTTCTCATAACTTTATTTTGGTGCTCATCATTCGTTGCCCAGAAGTCTAGTCAATACTTGTTCATTGTGGGTCTTTGTACATGAGCTGTCAGTTTTATAATTTATATCTTTTTTGAACGTCAAATTTTAGATCCCTCTTTGACTTAAGTCATATAATGCATATTGACACTACCTCAAATACTTTAACCTCGCAGTACTTCAACTTGCTCTTTTCACATGATCTATTCCTCTGCCCTGTCTCAGCGACACACAAAATTGATCACGTCCTTGATCTTTCCATCACTCACAAATGCCTCACTTCCTTATTCATAAGTTCTGAAATCCCCTTATCTGATCATAGTCTATTGAAATTATACCTCTCCTTTTACCATCTCTGCCAAACTCTTCTCTTTGTCCATATCATGACCTCTAATCCCTTGACTCCTTAGTTCTTTCTCAGGCTGTCATCCCTGAAGTAGCTACACTCTCCTCCTTTCCCTATCTTGACTCCTTGGTGAACCACTTCAACTCTGTACTAACCTCTTCTCTTGAGTCTTTTGCCCCTTATATTACTGCTTGTGCCCTACCAACTCTTAGCCTGGCATCTCTCCCATCATCTGCTTTCTTCATTCCTATACATGTGCAACTGAACAAAAGTAGAAAAAAATCATGCAGCCATCCTAACTGCTTCTACTACAGATTTACTTTATACAGTCTAAGCTGTGTCCTCACTGCTGCTAGTCACTTTTATACTGCTATAATTATAACTCATTAACACAGTGACTCTTGTAAACTTTTTCATCCCTCCTTAAACTTTCCTTGGCTTGCTTTTCCCCCACACACTTACCAAGAACCTTGCCTCATATTTTCCTGAAAAAAAAAATTGATCCATTTGCTTCTTTTTCTCATATCACCCTTGTGTCACTATCTTCTCCACTCCTGTCTCACATGAAGAGGTGGTCCTGAATCACAAGGAAACCCATTCTATCTCATCTCCTCTAGCAGATCGTTCTTTCTGTCATTCCCACTGTCCACTTATCTTCATTCTCTTTCTGATTCCCGGCTGCTTGCCTATAATTCTCTCCCATTCTAGAGTACTCTCTTGATCCATCCATCCCTACTATTGTCTCCTTTCTCTCCTACCTGCTGTGGCAAAACTGCTTGAGAAGACTCTCTTCCATTGATGCCTCTTTTCTTTCCTCTCATTTTCTTCTTTTTTGCCTGTCTTTTTTAAAATATTTTTTCATTTTGAACTTAAATACAAAAAGACAAAAAATGAACATTTACATGTACACAACACAAATACAAAGAGTATTCAATATAAAACCATTTCAGATTGTTTACTTTAAAAAAAAACTGTAATAAATAGTACACATTATTTTCAAAGCTACCCTGCTTTTCTGTGCTTCCTTCTAAGTTTTCTTTTGTTCTCTGCTGTGCACTTTTTCCCCTCCATCCTTCCCATCCTGCTCTAGAAAATACTACAGTGAAACACAAATATACATGTACGTAAAGCAATACTTCTGTGTATTAGTTCTTTGGAGGTAGGTAGCATCTTACTTCATAGTTGTGGGAGCTATGCCTTTGTAGTTGGTTTGAGTACTTATGATACGAATTAGTCATTCAAAGCTGTTCTTAGGACAATATTTCTGTTACTTCATGTAACATTCTCTTGCTACTGTTTATTTCACTTTTCATGCAAGCCTTTTCATGTTTTTCTAAAATCAGCCAGCTCATCATTCCTTATATCACAGTAGTAATCCATCAAAATCGTATAACACAACTTGTTCAGCTATTTCCCAATTAAAGGACATCTGTCATTTTAACCAATCCATTTAGGTATAAGATGTCTCAAAGTTGTTTTAATTTGCATTTCTCTCATCAATAATGACTTAAAGCATTTTTATATGATTATATATGGTTTTGAATTTCTTCATCAAAAAACTACCTGTTCATATTCTTTGATCGTTTATCAATCGGGAAATGACTTATATTCTTATAAATTTGACAAAGTTCTTTATAAATTTGAGAAATGAGATCTTTTTCTGAGAAACTATAAAATTTTTTCCCAGATTTTATGCTTTCCTCCTGCTTTTGGCTACATTGGTTTTATTTATAAAAAAAACTTTAATGTAATCAAAATTTTTATCCATTTTACATTTCATAATGATCTCTGTCTCTTGTTTAAATTGTTCTCTTATTCATGAATTTGATAGGTAATATGTTTCATGTTCTTCTAATTTTCTTGTGGTGTTTCCCTTTATATCTAGGTCATGCATCTGTTATGACCTTGTCTTGGTAAATGGTTTAAGATACTGGTCTATGCCCAATTTCTGCCAGACTGCTTTCCAGCTTTCCCAGCAATTTTTACTCAGTAATGAATTCTTATCCCCAAAACTTAAATCTTTACATTTGTTGAACACGATGTTACTATAGTCATTTATTACTGTGTATTTTTTGTCTATCTGTTCCATTGATCTTCCGTTTTATTTCTTAGCCAGTACCAGATAGTTTTGATGATTACTCTCATATAGCATAACTTAAGATCTGGTACCACTAAACCACCCGTTTATATATTTTTTTCCATTAGTTCCTTTGTTTTTCTTGTCATTTTGTTATTTTTTCTAAGTAAAATAATTTTTTGGTAATTTAATTGGGATGGCATTAAGCAAATAGATTAGTTAATTAAAAATTGTCATTTTCATTATATTGGCTTTGCTTCTCAGTGAACAATCAGTATTTCTCCAATTATATAAATATGACTTTATTTGTATAAAGAAAGTGTTTTCATGTAGTTCCTGGGTTTGTTTTGGGAGGCATACTCCCAGGTATTTTATACTGTCTACAGTTATTTTAAAGGGTCTAAAACAATATTGAATAACATTCGTTATAGTGTCACTGTTATATCTTTTAATGAAATCTGTTTTAGCTTTAACTTAACCTAAACTCATGATTACTATCCCAGCTTTTTTTTTTTTTTTAATGGTTCTCCCTCATGCCTAGAATGTTTTCTTTCTTCAGTTCTACCTCCTGGCTTCCCTGGGTTCCTTCAAGTCTCAGTTAAAATCCTAACTGCAAGAAACCTTTCACAATACTCATCCCCACCCCACCCTACCCTAGTATGTCTTAATTCTCATACTTTTGCTTTGCTTATTATTTCCTTTTCTTCCCATATTTAGCTTGTTTGTACATAGTTGTCTTCATACTGTCTTCCCTATTAGATTATGAATTACTTGAGGGCAGGGACTGTCTTTTGCCTTTCTTTTTATCTCCTATGCTTAGCACAGTATGTAGCACATTTTAAGTGCTTAATAAATGACTTAATAAATTGACTCACTAACTAAATTATTGTAATTTAAATTCTTCTGATACTATGATATTCCATGAAATATTGGTGTACATTTTTTCATTATTCTTAGGCATATACTAATTTAAATTCTTCTGATATCATAGGATTCTAAGTAATTACTGGTGTTGAAAACATGGCTTTTGCAGTGATTCAGGTTTTGAGATCTTTGAAAGTACTGCACACTTCCAGAATTGAATCCATCACTATTTTCTCCTGTTTCATTCCAGCTAATTTTTCACCCACAGTACTTTTCTAAGATATTCATATCCATTAACTAATGTAGTAGACCACTTCATTGCCCATATCTTTTCTTTTTGAGGGTGCCACTCATTATCGCTATCACTCATTATTGCTATCACTCATTATCGCTAGCTTTTCTCTTCTCCTCAATAAAGAAAGAGAAAGACAGTCCTGTGCAAATAAACAGTAAAATAAAACAAACATATACATTTGCATGTATAGAAATTTATTTTCTGCTGCTCCTTGGCTCTATTATACGTTATCAGGAAGAGGTGGGTACCATGTGTCCTCTGGAGTCCATAGCTGGTTATTGTATTTTTTCAGAGTTCTTAAATCTTTCAAAGTGCCTTTTCTTTTCAGGGGTACTTTTTGAATTGTGTATTCCTAGATGGCAGGATTTTGCTACCTGTATAGCTATAATTCCCCCAATGTGTCCTAAAGTTGTACAGCATTCATCATTTAATAAAAGTTATTAAAAAATAATAATAAATTTAATTTAATAAAAGTTAGAGCTTCACTCTATATAAAGAAATATAGGAAGTAGATTTTTAGGTATCTGTGCTCCCTCTGCTGGCTCTATAAAAAATAAAATATTAATGAAGATAGTTTTAAAAAATAAGTTTTGCTGACACCTTTGGTTTTTAACATCACAGCTGTTTTGTAGTATGATACTTCCCTCATCCTTTGCAAATTATAATGACCCTTTCTGATCCCACATGCTTAGTAAGCTGCTCTGCATAGACTCTGCCTCTCTGCTGAGAAAGTGGAGGATATATTTTATCATCTATTCTGTTGGATAATTACAATTTTTTTAATACTCAAGAGTTTGGCTTCCTCTTTAAGAAATCTTTTCATTTATATTTTAGTTGTGTTCAGTGAACAATATTTTTTGATGATCTTGATCTCTTTGAGTGATAATAATGACTACTTAACTCTTTAATTATTTAAGCAGTCTTATTCAGCATGACCTAAATTTTGTTTTAAAGAATTTTTCTAATTTGTGGTTTCAATTTTAAGAAAATTATTATTCTATGTAAAAAATGGAAAAACATAGTATATGAAGACTCTAAATATTTATTTTCCCCGTTATGTAACTAAAGTTATATACCACTCCTAGATGGTTCTTAATATTTTATTTCAATAATTAGAGATAGTTGGTTGAAATTTTATTAGCAGCTATTCAGAGAATAATTAACTGTGATTATGAAGTAAGCCTGACTGAATATTTTTATCTTATTAGTGGTCAGGTGGGTTCACGGAGTCCTTCTATGATCAGTAATGATTCAGAAACTTTGGAGGAGTGTATGGTATGTTCAGATATGAAGAGAGATACTCTTTTTGGCCCATGTGGACATATTGCTACATGTTCTTTGTGTTCTCCACGTGTCAAGAAATGTCTCATCTGTAAAGAACAAGTTCAGTCTAGAACAAAGGTAACTTTTATGTATTATTCTTTGTTTCTTTTATCCTTTTGTAGCTCTTTAAGACAATTTTAATGATAAATGACATTTTCTATTGCCACTTTGTCAAATTACTCCTCAGTTGAACAAAGCTCAAGAATAGGAGTGGAATAGTAACATTTATTCCATTCCTATTCTATTTTTTACGCATATATAGGGATTTGTGCATATTATATATTAGACAAAGAGAAAAATTCTAGTGTTTCAGAAAAAAGAGTATGGTTCTACTTTAGGTATGGCTCTTTAAGTATCATATTTTTGTTTTATATAATTGTTTTATAATTTAGCAGTCAAGGTAACAAGCATTTGTTAAGCAACTACTATGTGCCAGGCATTGTGTTAAGTGCTAGGCGTACAAAGAAAGGTAAAAGACAGTCCTTGTTCTTAAGGAGCTCACAATCTAATGGATGAGATGCTAGTATAAAGGGGTATCTACTTTGTGTAAAAGATGGAATTCTAGGGAGGACTTGTAGGAAGCCGGGAGATGGAGATGAAGAGGAGAATCCAGGCATACGGGAGGGCCAGTGAAAATATTTTGATCTGAGACATGAAGTTTCTTCTGTGAGGAACAGCAAAGGAAGCCAGTAACATTATGTTTAAGATATCCAATAGGCAGTTGGAGATGTGAATGTGGAGGTTAGACAAGTGGTTAGGACTGGATATGTAGATTTAAGAATCATTTGCCTAGAGATACCCCTCTTGAATCAATGCCATGTCATGGTGAAGGAACTTGCATAGCTCAGTGAAACCATGAGCTTTGCCAAGATGGACAGGTCATGTTGGAAAGTTCTGACAAAAGGTGATCCATTGGAGAAGGAAATAGCAAATCACTCTAGTGTTGCTGCAAAAAAAAAAAATCCCAGGGGCAGCTAGGTGGCAGTGAGTAGAGCACTGGCCCTGGAGTCAGGAGGACCTGAGTTCAAATCTGGCCTCAGACACTTACACACTTACTAGCTGTGTGACCTTGGGCAAGTCAGTTAAACACAATTGCCTCACCTTCCCCCCTCCAAAAAACAAAAACCAAAAAAAAACATTAAAAAAATCCCCTGGACAGGAAGAAGGTGAACCAGGAGAATATCATAAAAACCCAGGGAGAAGAGAGTATCAAGGACAAAAGGGAGAAAGTATTGTCAAGGAAATCTAGACAGAGAGTATCAAGGAGAAGGTGATTAACAATGTCAGAGGCTGAGGAGAGGTCAGAAAGGATGAGCATTGAGGAAAGGTAATATTAGATTCGGTAATTAAGAGCATTGGTAACTTTGGAATGAGCAATTTCAATGGATCAATGGAAGTTCGAAACCAGTCTACAGATATAAGAGTTAAAAAGAGAGTGAGAAGAAAGGGAGTGGAGACATTAGTGGAAGACAGCCTTCTTGTTTTTAGCCATAGAAGGCAGAAGAGATAAAAAACTAGTAGGAATGGCCAGGTCAGATGAAGGCTTTTTGAAGACACATGAGACATGGGTATGTTTGTAGGGAGTACAGCAACAACCAGTTGTCAGGGAGAGACTCAAGATAGGTGAGAGTAGGGATGCTAAAGGTGGGGATGTGCAGGATGGAATGGTAACCTTTGTGCACGTAGAGGGTTTTGCCTTGATAAAGGGAAGGGCTACCCCATTCGGTGAGACAGGAGGGAAGTGAGAGATAATAGCAGAAAGCATCTCAGTGATTTAAAATGAGGAGAGGAGAAGGAGTTTTCAGTGAATGACCTTAATTTTTTTGGTAAATTATGAGGCAAGGTTTTCCCATGATTTGGGTGGGGTGTGGGAGTGGAGAGAGGGACAGATACACAAACAAGAAGTTTTCTCACCAGAACTTTATATTATTATCCCCATTTTATGTGTGAGTATACTGATGCCCAGAGATTGTGGCTTACTCAAAGTCATTCTTGTAGTAGATCTGGAAGTTGAATCCAGGCCTTCTGATTGATTCATATTCATTATTCTGAAAGGAAAAACTTGTAGTAACCTGCATAGAGTGAATGATGATTTTGTTTTGCTTTTTTTGGTGGGAGGAGGAGCTCTCTGCAATAGCCAGATAACTATGTTGGAGCTGTAGGCAGGTTTCCCTCTTAGAAGGGATGAGAAGAAATCCCGTTTTTTAGGTTCTCAAAAAAAATTCAGTTCTTCATGCACTGCTTACATGGTTACTTTGTGCAAAGACATTGTACTAATTCTGGAGTTGCAAGAAACACAGAAAAAGCCTTCATGGAGCTTATATTTGATTGGTAGCCGCAGTATGTACACAAAGTAAATAAAATGAATATGAAACAATTTTAGGGCTAAGGAGAACATTAACTGGAGGAATCAGGAAATGCTTCTTGTGGAGATAGAAATTGAGGTGACCTTTGATGGGAGCCCGGGCTTCTGAAACGTAGAGTCAAGAAGGGAGAGAATTACAGGCCTTGAGGACAGTTGGTGTCAAGGTGCAGAAGGAGGCTGGAATAAGAAATGTTGTGTTTATGGAATAGCACATAGGCCAGTTGAAATTGAAACATAGAGTGCATGAGGGGGCATAATGTGCAGTCACTGTAGAAAGGTAAGTTGGAGCCAAATTGTGGATGACTTTAAATGCCAAATGAGGTCATTTGTATTTTTTCCTGGAGCTTAATAGGGAGACACAGAAGCTTTGTTAAGCAGATGAATGATATCACATTTGTGCTTTATTTAGGAATATACATTTGGTAGTTACGGACAGGATGAATTGGATAGGGGAAAGACAGGAGGGAGGAAGACCAATTAGAAGGGGTATTGTAATCTAAGGAGAGGTGTTGAGGGCTTGAACTAGGGTGGTGGCTGTGTGAGTGGAGAAAACAGGTTAGATTGAGAGAGTTGTGAATGTAGAATAAAAAAAACAAAAAACTGATTTGATATGGGAGGTAGTGAGGGAGAATGAAGAATGAGGGTGACTTTGCGGGTCACTAGAAGTATAATGCTACCCTCAATCAAATAGGGAAATTAGAAGCAGGTGTTTGGATTTAGAGTAAAAGAGAAAATGTGATGTGTTTGAGAGATCTATAAGGATATCCAGTTGGCGTTATGGGATTGATGTTCAGGAGAGAGATATAGATTTGAGGGTTATTTGCATAGGATAATAGTTTAACCCATGGTAACTGTAAGTTCACGTTGAGAGAGTGTAAAAAAAGGAATGCTTAGGATGGAGCCCTGGAGCTCACCCACACATAGGAAGCAGAACATAGATGATGATCCTGCAAAGGGACTCTAAAGGAAGAGTTAGATAGGTAGGAGGAGAGCCAGGAGAGAGAAGGGTTTTAAAAACTCAGGGAGAAGAGAGACTATCCAGGAGATGATGACCACTAAGTTTCAGAGTAATCAGTAGTAGTAATAATAAAGATGATAATAATTATCATTCCCATTTATAGTATTTGAATATTTGGACAGCTCTTCACTTACATTCTCTCTCATTTGACCTTCCCAACAATCCTGGGAAATAGGTGGCATTTTGTAGCTGAGGAAACTGAGATGTAATTGACTTGCCTAGGATCATACAAAAAGTATCTGAAGCAGGCTTTGAACTTAGGTCTTTCTGACTTCAGCTTCAGTGTTTAGCCAATACACTTGGCAGGTATTCCTCATATAAGCTGAATCAAGAAAAAGGAACCAAGTAAAATACTAGCCCAGACAATCTGGGATTGAATTCATCTGTTAGGACAAGAATGGTACTTTGTAAACTTAGCTGTTCCGTGCCTTTATATGTTTCTTTGCCTTTATTTTTCCTTAATTTCCTTGAAAAATTACTGTAGGAAAATATCCAGTCTTTTTTTGAGAGAAATAAAGTGAGAATAGCAGTGCTCCAGGTGTGGGGGCAGGGTCAGGGAATGTGAGTCTAGAATTCAGGGATAGTGATGTCAGCAACAGATGGTGGCTCTGAAGCATAGAGAAGTGATGTCACATCTCATTTTGGACTCTGATAGTTCCTTCATTTGTGGGTTTTGAAATCCCGGTCCTACCTGAAATTTTTACATTTAGGATAAACAGATTTGGGTAGAAATAAATGTTAGATCCTATGTTTGTATATGGTTTAGGTTAAATGGGATGTGAGCTCCTAGAGGGCAGGGATTCTCACGCATGTCTGTTGCCAACATGCAGCACATACCTAGGAGGTGCTTATTACTTGACTGATATATTAACTAGATATTTGCCCTAATGACATGACCTCCTCCTGCAGATTGAAGAATGTGTGGTGTGCTCTGACAAGAAAGCTGCTGTTCTTTTTCAGCCCTGTGGCCACATGTGTGCTTGTGAGAGTAAGTATCCCTAAGTAACACTGCGTTACAGTGTGCTGCAAGAATAGAAGAAAAAAGGAAGTCTAGCTCCTTTAGCATCCAGATGTTACCTCACCAAAAACCCTAATCTGTTAGCATTTGGAGGGTACTCTACTGCTTAGCATTTGCTTCCCTATTTAGCATGTAAGGTTTTCTTCTGTTCTTATTGTTAGTTGATTCTTGCATTCTCCACAGAACTCTAAATAGAACTTGTTGTCTTGCCCTTGCACAATATCAGCTTTAGATGTTCATATAGTTTACAGGATGTCCCAAAAGTCTTAGTACAGCTTAATAGTTTAAAACTTCACTAAGACACATGGGACATCCTGTATAAGTGAGCTTTTATTACTTAGCAAAGTTTAGTTCTGAAAAAATATATGCAAACAAACTTCAGTTAAAGGGTACTTTGTTTCTGTTAATTATAATTACTGTCTTTATTTTCTACACCAAAATAACTTCCTCATGTACCATTTTTCCTTTTGCCCTTGCCTCAAATCTCCCTTGTAGTAGAGAAAAGCAGGGAAGCATAACTAATTAATATTAATAATTGTGTCTCTAACATTTGGCACATGTTATCATCTGACCTCAGATTCATTATTGGTCATCTATTTATTATGATTGCTTTTTGGTGGTATTTTTATTTATATAATATTATATTTGTGTGTAGGTTTTTTTTAGAAAATATAAAAATGTGTATCCATATTTGTATACTTTAATAAGGTAATAACAATTATTCTGTTTCTATTTTTCTTTTTTTAATTTTTTTCCTCCTTGTTTATGTAAGCAGTATGCATGTTGTTTTGGTTTTGCTTTCTTTACATCATTTCATCAGCTCCTCTTGCATTTTGTTATGTTGTTTTCATTTGTCATTTGTTCTTCTATAATCTTTCAAGTCATATTCCACAATTTACCATTCCACAAACATTGGACATATACATGGTTCTCAGTTTTTTGCTATTATAAATTATTAATTAATATTGATATTAATATTTTTATTTATTTAAAAAGCCCTTCTTTCCTCTGTGTTTTATTATGTGTGGATCATATCCTTAGAATATAGAGCTAATGGATCACTGGGTTAGAGATTATTATTAGTTTTGTAATACTTGCTAATTAAGTAAGTTAAAAAAAAAAAGATTAAATCAGTTGACTGCCTCACCATCAATGAACATGTGCCAGTTGAAGAGTTTGAACAATTTTCAATTTTGGAGGTTGTTTTTAATAATTTTTTTTTTGAGAACTGCCTTTTTATACTTTGGATCACTTAGAAGTACACCTAAATTTTTTTTTTAACAAAATTAACATATTGACCTGTAATGTACACCAACGTTTATGTTTCTGCTCTTGAGCCTTTACCAGCTGTTACATCTCTTTACTACTTTCCATTACTCTTTGTACCAAATGATGTCACAGTAAAATTGGTTTCTTTGGAGATACGGGCAAAAATTAGATCATGTTAGCAGCACGTATTCCTGTATTCCTTTTTTCATTCCCCCTAATCCTTGCATTTCCTCTGTCCTTTTTAGGTCCAATTTTTCTGCTATGTACCGTGTTCTTCTCTCCACTGTTTTGTTGTTTTCATTGAAGGTTTTTCAGAGGTTTTAAAAACCTTTCTCCTCACTTGAACAGCTTCAGGGTACAGTAAGTTATACTCCTAAATAATTTAGTAAGAAGCACTTAATAAACTATCTCTAAATAAGATAGTAATTAAAGTATAGTGAAGTGCCTGATCTTGGCCCATCATTATGAATCATTATGAAGCATATTTGTTAATAACGACAAAGCTGGAATTCAACTCTCTGACTTTGGTGACATGCCTTCATTGTTGGCCTCCTATTTATTGCAGAACTAGTCTGAGAATTCATAACTAACTATTTTCTGCTGTCAAAACCACGAATAGGAAGGGAAATAAGATTTTTGTCAAGTACATCCAATTAAGGTTTCATAAGCTGAAATGACATTTTGAATTAGATTTAGAGGGTAGTGAGCTCATTTTTGTGAACAGTTAAACTTTTGGAAGGTCTTGAAAGGTAATTAAAGGAAAGGCCAACTTGAGGCTACAGAAATAAGGTTTATTTTGGGAACATCCTCAGCATGATAATCAACAACCTTTTAAATTTGAAAAATATTTTCCCTGAAACCATAGAACAATTCCAAGTTTCTTTACACATTCAGCTCCTATGTAGCATATTCTTCCCACTTTCATTGGATTACATTTTATTTTGGGAGTATACCTTTGTTGTACCTCAAGTCAAAATGCTTTAGAATCAGTGAATGCCAAGTTAGAGATTATCCTATTTACCTCCCAAATCATTCAGTATCTTTTCCTTTCCAAATAGACTCTTCTCCAGGCAATGGAATAAGTTAGAAGACCATGGAATGATCCACATAGAGTAAAACTTTAGCCTTGAACCTGTTTCTTCAATTTGTAAGATGAAGAGGGTTGAATGGAACTATAATTATGGTCCCTTTTTAACTCTAATTCTGTGATATAACTTTTCTCCAGTGCTGTCACTTTAGCAGCTTTTACTTTTTCTTTTTTAAGAGGTATGTTTTGCATCAATATTTAAATACTGGAAAAGATACTTTTTTCACTGTGCCTATAAATTTAGATCTTTGTAACTGTGGATTAAATAGAATTATGAATAATATGCAAAGCTTCTCATTTAACTGTACTTGTAGTATCTACTTATGGTGTTTTTTTGGAGGAAAAAAAAGTTTTATTCAGAATTAGTTTACAAGCCATGAGTTACCTTATATTTGAGTAGTAGAAAAATGGCATTATAGAGTCTGAATGGGAAAAACATCTCAGTGGTCATGTAGTTCATCTCCTGTTCAGATTGTGAATCCCAACTATGTGATCATGTAGCTTTAGCTTTTGAAAAGAGTTCATTGGTTGGAAACCCACTATTCCTCATGTGCTCCCCAACCCAACCCCCAGGGCAACCCATTCCATTTTTGAACTGCTCTGGTTGTTAAGAGTATTTATTACTATGGTGCTTTCATGCTACTCTTTGCATAGAAATTATTTTTCAGTACAGTAGCTATTATTATTTTTACTCTATTGCCTCATTTTGATAGAAACAGCAGGAAGAGAATGGTTCAACATAATGCAGAAATTTTGGAGTACAGTATTTTGCATCAGAAAAGAATTTTAGAGAAAACTACCAGTGGGCTTACAAGCAACCAGTGACCAGTCCAAGGCAGTACAGTGTATTGGTAAGAGGTGGGCAATACCAGGATCATTCTGGTGTTAATTTGTATTTTGAAAGGAAGTCTCCCTTTTCTTTCTTTACTACATTAAACTCCTGAAATGAACATTGTTATTTATTTTTAGAAAAAAATTGTTTACCAAAAATACTAGGGAGTGCAGTTAATCCTTCAATTATGGACCACTGATTCTGGTGCCCTAAAAATATAGAAAAGGTTCATTACACGTTTGGTAGAACAGTTGTTATCTTCCTGATAGCACATCAGGGTAGTTGTATAGGGCTTACCTTAAAAGTTATTTAGATTAGATAAAAGAATAGTTCAGAGGAAAGGGGTAATATGTGTCTCTTGTCTAAATAATGTGTCTACCCTTGTTTTTCCAGACTGTGCTAACCTGATGAAGAAATGCGTGCAATGTCGGGCAGTAGTTGAACGGAGAGTACCTTTCATTATGTGTTGTGGTGGCAAAAGTTCAGAAGATGCCACTGATGATATTGGTAAATTTATTTTCTTAAATTTTTTTTTCTTCCAGTTGCACCCATTTCAATTAATTCAATTCAATAAGCATTTATCAGATAAACTCCTGCTTTTTAGGAATAAAAGACAAAATGAAAATTCTTGTCTTCAAGGAGGTAATGCTCTATTTTCTTCTTTACCTCCTGATTCTTAATAACAAACTATTTTCTCATACATAAAAAAAAGATTAATAGGCTTTTTGATCTATCATTTTAAGTTAGTAGTCAGAAAAAAGTTATTTTAACACCATTTGTATGGTGATTACAAAACTGAAAACAGTCAAAAGACTTTCCTCCAAAATGGGAAAAAAAGATAAATAATTTTAAAAGATTATAGCTATAGCCTTGTTTTAGTAAATTAGAAATGTGGGTCAGAAAACGATATAATTTGACCTAATTGGATACATGTGCTGCTTTTTCCCAAAACCTACCTCTTGTATAAAGAATTGTGCATTTTGGTTTTTTTCTGGGACTCCAATGTAAACTGTTAACATACAGTTATTTCTTACGATATGATAGAAGAGAACATTAATGCAGATAATACTGAATATTGAATTGTGGATTTTTGTTCAGGACTTTTCATTTCAAATACAACTGTAAATGTGTCTTCAAGTAGAGAAAGAGAATGTGGTAGGCTGTTTATAAAGTCAGACACCTTTCTTTTTTCTGTTTGATGTAAGACCACCTGTTCAGCACCTTTTCATTTTTTTCATCTTACACTGTTACTAACAAGAGTTAAGATTCCTGTAAAAATGATTTACCTAGCTAAACAAAAGTCTTTTTTTACATAAAAAGAAATAGGAAAATGTCCATTTCCCTTTGAACCAGCGAGTTCATTACTGGGCTTGTACCTTAAGGAAGCTGTCAATAAGAAGAAAGTCACCATATACATCGAATATTTACAGCAGCACTTTTTGTGACAGCTAAGAATTGGAAATTAAGTAGATACCCATCAATTAGGGAATGGCTAACAAAATGATTGTATATGAATGTAATGGAATATCATTGTGCTGTAAGAAGTTATTGTGATGACTATAGAGAAGCATGGAAAGATCTGTATGAATTGATATAGAATGAAGTAAGCAGAGCCAAGAAAGCAGTATACACAGTTACTACAACAATGTAAATGGAAAGAATAACATCATACCCCCCCAAAAGTAAATGTAGCAAAATTAAAAAGATTAAGCATGACTAGAATGAAGAGAGATGTGAGAGGACATCCCCAACCCATTCCTTCATGGAGGTTGGATCCACAGGTGTTACATATTGCACATGTTTTTGAACTTTTTCAAAGGATTGGTTAGTTGTGCTGGGTTCTTTTCCCTCTCTAAACAGGATTTGTTACGTGGGATGGTTCTTTGACAAAGGGAGGAGAAAGAACACTTGGAACAACCATTATGTACAAAGCAGAAAATATCAATAAAAATTAAGTCTTTCTTAAAAAAGGGAAGCTGAACTTTGGGGCAGAATTATCTTCCATTACCTCCCTCAATCTGTTCCCAGAGTCTTCAGACTCATAACTTTTACTAGTTACTCTTAGGGTAGTACAATATAGTGAGAGCAAGCAATAACGGAGATGTTTTAGTCTGAGAAGGGGAAGCAAAGTAAGTCATGTAGAAATTATTCTGAGGAGTATTGAGTGGATAAGTATGGACTCCAATTTAAAGTCTGTGTTGCGACTTCCTGTAGTCTGACACTGCAAATGAAGCATTCTGCTTTTTATGTTGTTGTGCCAAATATACCCTTTGTTTAAAAGAGTCTTGTTTTAAGAACCCGCCTAATAATAATAGCCATTTCAATAAAAAAAAGTTTTCCAATATAAAGAATTCATGTAATTAGTTAGGGTGAGGGGAATTTAAAAATGCTTTGTCTATATTGCAGCAAGTGGAAACATTCCAGTTTTACAGAAGGACAAAGACAATACCAATGTCAATGCTGATGTACAGAAGTTACAGCAACAGTTACAAGATATCAAAGAACAGGTAAAAAAAAATCTTTGTTAAAACATTGGTTTTTATGAATGACTTAGGAGAAGAGGTCTGTTTGCTTCCTGAAATTAAAGCTCTATTTCATGCATCCTATTTGTCCTCTAATTTAAATCTGGTTGATAGGAATTATTACATTGGATAAAAACTTGAAATATTAGTGTTATCTTGTTGCTAGAACAGTACTTTGAAGTTCCTTTTATTGGGAGATGTAAAAATATTTAAAAATAGTTTCAAAGCTTTTAAAAATAGATTCATAATTTTGGGTATTTGTAAATTTTGAATTGTAATCAGGGGAAACCTTTATTAAAAGCTCTCCTCTGACACTTAATAGCTGTGTTTCCTTGGCCTAGTCACAGACATGATTTTGTATGAAACAGATCTGGGAATTTCAGTGTTCTTGCAAACTCAGTACAGGTCAACATTCTTGATATCAAAGCCCCAAAAAAGCTGATGAAATTTTGGACTGCCTTATGAGAAGCTCATCTTTTAGAAATAAAGAAGTACAGTAGTCTTGTAGGGTACTATGCTCAGGTCTGTGTACCATATTTAATGAAGGACAATGAAAAGCTGGAGAATGACCAGAAAAGAGCAGCAACAAGATGGCAAAAAAACCAACTTCAGATTTATGGCATATGAAAATTGGTTGAAGGACTCAGAGAGAGGCAGCATGGTATAGTGGGTACGGCACTGTGTTTGGGGTTTGGTCTCCCTATTCTATATTTGGAGTTAGGAAGACCTGAATTCAAATGTAATCTCACAATGTGACATTGGGCAAGTCATTTAATCTTAGTACTTCAATTTCCTTCTCTGTAATGTAAGAATATTGGATTTGATAACATCTGATCTCTTCTATGCCTAAATTCATGTTCCTATGATCCATTGCAACTCTAACTGTGATCCTGTGAAATAGGAATATTTATCTTGGGAGATGAAAGGTGCTAGAGGACGTGAACTGAGTGTCTGTCAGTTGGAAGTTTGCCCTCTGAGCAAATGTAGATATTTTATAAGGCAAAACTTGGACTGATAATTAAAACTATCCAAGAATAGAATGAGCTTACTTGGGGAGGTTTTAGGTTTGTACTTATCAGAAGTCTTCAAAGTTTGTGAAGTCTTTTTCAAATATAGTTTGTGGTGTGTGGCCACTAATGTTCCTTCCAACTTTGAACATTCAGGATTATGTGAGTAGGCATAGGGAGAGATGGAGGAATAGCATGTGGAGATCAGAGGTCTGAGTCGTAGAGGGTGTAGAAGCACTTAGACCACTATAGAAATGGTCTAATCTCTTGATGATGAGATCAGGGGCACAAAATCTGTGTAATCTATACAGAATGAAGGGGTAGATCATGAGAGCTGAAGAGATTGACAAGTCTGTATGACTGTAATATGTGAGAGGACTTTGGTGCGTATGTATGTTGAAGTTTCCAAGTTTGAAGTTGGGGTTGAGGAGGAAAAGATTATGAACCAGGTTCTTAGTTCGTTGAAAAAGGAAGCAGGAATAATCTGAGGCCTGGTCGGTGACTGTACTTAATATTTAAATAGGGTGATAGAGGTAAAAATAATGATCTTCAGAATAGGAAAGGTTACTGGGTGATGGTGGCATCTGGAGGGTGTAGTAGTGGCATTGAAGACAAAGGGATCTTCCACTTCCTGACCTGTTATATTGAGAGAGGTTTGCCAGCCTTCTGAGGTTGTTTTCATGAGTCTTAGAATATGGGAAGAAAGAACAAAGAAGAGTTGCAAAGGGATATTTATTTATAGAATTGCTGATGTTTACATAATTTTCATTACATACTAAATTATCTTATTTGATTTTTCACAGCAACCCTGGATATGAGGGACAAGAGATAAAGATGAATCCAGGATGACTCCTAGTTTGGGAGCTTGAGGGACTGGAAGAATAGTGTTGTTCTCTACAATAATAGGGAAGGTGGAAAGTAGGGAGGGTTGGGGGAAAGATAAGTTTTGAACATACTTAGTTTAAGATGTCTACTGGTCATCCACTTTGAGATGTCTGAAAGGCAGTTGGAGATATGAGATTGGAAGTCAACAGAGAGATTGGTACAGGACCTGAAAATTTGAGAATCACTAGCATAGAGACTGTAATACATGCACGGAAGCTGATAGACTTCACCAAGAAGAGAAAAGGGCCTAGGATAGAACCCTGGAGGGCAGTAAAGGATCCAGCAAAGAAGATTGAGAAGGAGTAGTCAGATAGAGAGAAGAACCAGGAGAGAGGAGATGCTTGAAAACTGAAAAAGAAGAGAGTATCTAGGAGGAGAACATGATCAGCAGTACTGGAGGCAACAAAAAGTTCAAAGAGAATTGAGGATTGAGAAAAGGCCTTTGAATTTGGCAACCAAGAGATCATTGGTAACTTTGGAGAGAGCCATTTAGGTTCAGTGATAAGGTCAGAAGCTATATTGTACAGATTTAAGAAGAGAGTAAGAACAGAGAAAGGAAAGGCACCTATTGTAGATGGCCTTTTGGAGGAGAAGAGTTATAGGTCAATAGTTAGCAAGAGTGGAAGGATTCAAGTGTTTTTTCAGGATGTGGGGGACATTGGCATGTAGGGAATGAACCAGTAGACAGGGAAAGATTGAAATTAAATAATAGAATGGGAATGACAGGAGGCATTCTGTTGGAGAAGGAATGGAATGGGATCACTTGAACAGATAGAAGGCATAACCTTGGTAAGGATTAAGGCTATCCCATCATGAGAGATAGGGGTAAAGGAAGAGATAATGGTAGAAGGCTTCTGAGTGAAAGGAGAAGAAGAGGGGAAACTCATATTGAATTCCTCAATTTTAACTGTAAAATAATGAAGCTAGGTTCTCAGCTGAAGGGGAGAAGGGAGTAGGAGCCATGGGAGATTTGGGGAGGGATGAAAAGGTTTGGAAGAGTTACTATGAAGAGTGTTATCATGAGTTGATAAGGCTGGTGTAGTAGATCACCTAGCCATAATGAGGGCCCTGTTAAAGGTTGTCTGATAATAAATTTATAGTGGACCCAGTCAGAATAATTGCATGCTTTTTTTTACCTTCATTTCGCAGCATGTAGCAAAAGTGGCAGACAGTGGGAGTGATCCAAGGCTGAGACTTGAAAGAGTGTGACTGGTGAAATAAGGGATGTAAGAATTCAAGAGATGAGGCCGTTATAGAGTTGAATTAATTCACCAACAGGCCAAGATGGGAAGAAGAGGAGAGAGTGGTTAGTACAAAGGAGATGGCCTGGGAGAGAATTTGAGGAGTCAGAGGATTGGAGGCCATGATATAGATGAAGATGTAGAGTTGGGTAAAGAAAATCAGCAGGAGAGGTAATAGATTATGGTTGGATAAGGGGATTTCAGAATTCTTGAAGGTGGTGCATTTGTGAGTAATGGCAAGATCAAGGAAATAACCATTTTTTTACATTTTCTATAATATTTCTCATCTTGGCAGCTTCTGTTTTATCTTAATGGATATTTTTTTCCCAAAAATTAAAATTGTGGAACAGCATTAAGTATTTTCCATATATAGGGAAGGAAAAAAAAAGAACACCTATAATTAAATTGTCATGTTTAGAAAGGACTACAATAACAAATTCTCAAGAAAAGTAGTATGGGAAAACTAATGATATCACAGTTGTGAGAAGTTTTGATTTAATGTTTTCTCAGTAATTATACTATTTCTGTTGCCACATTCTTTTACAGACAATGTGTCCTGTGTGTTTGGATCGTCTGAAGAATATGATATTCCTCTGTGGCCATGGAACATGTCAACTTTGTGGAGATCGAATGAGTGAATGCCCTATTTGCCGCAAAGCCATTGAACGAAGGATCCTTTTGTATTAAATGAGAAATGGCAGTGTGTTCTGTTAGCTAAATGAAATTTAAATGCATTTGGTAAAGCAGTTCTAATGGAATACTGTATAGTACCGTAGTCTGTGTAATACATTATAGTTGAATGCGCTAAAACCAAACGAACCACTAAACAGTATTTGGACAGTCATTTTAAAATTTGTATCAAATCCATGTAAGCTACAGTTAATTTTAAAAAGTTTTTTACTCCTGTCTTGTAGAGTATGGTTTGTAATGGAACAGACTTAACAATACATTTAATTCCTAATTCTTTACTACTTCCATTAAATTTTCTCTTACTGTTCACTTTTATGAGCCCTTACATGATATACTTTTTTGTGTTTTCTCTTATCCTTAACATTAATAGTCACATTTTTCACATGAAGCCTAACATGGATACTAAGAAATTAGCACCTCTTTAAAATGCCATATGACACCAAGTGAAGTAGTTAAGTCAAACATTTACCTCATTTATATTAGGAATACAGGGTGTTTCAAGAGTCTTAGTGTAGTTTGAGGCTTTAAAAAAATAGCTTCAGACTATACTAAGACTTTTGAGACACCCAGTATAAAATCATAATGGTAATCTGAACTTTACATAATGCAAACAAGTTTGAGAGATGTTTTGAGAGGGTAGAAAGACTTCTGAACCTAGAAATCACAAGTTTGAATCAGGCTCTGCCACATATTGCCTGGGTGATACTGAGCAAGTCCTTTAACTACACTGGAATTTAGTTACTTTATTTGTAAAATGTGGGAGTTGGACTTGATGACCTCTCAGGTCCCTTCCAACTCTAGAGATAAGATCACACGACCTGTGCTCTCAAAACATAAAGATCTGAAATTCACTTTAATTTCTCATGATTTTTTCCAATTTTTTTTTAAAAGGAAACAAACTAGAATATGGAATAATGAAAGAACAGTCACAGCTTCATATTAACAGTTTATTTCTTAGGTTGTAAAAGAAAAATTGGTCACTTGACTCTTGTTATTAGTTAACCTAAAAATAATTGATAGTCTTTTTGGAAAAAAAATAAGAATGGGCAATCATAATGGGAGGTTGAAGAAAATAATATTAAGGATCATTTCCCTACAATATTGCAAAATAGAATTGTTTATATGTATGCATGTGTAGCTTCTGGACATTTTAAAAGATGCTGCTCTTCTTCTGTGACCTAGTACACTGTTATTATTAAGCCTTATAGAAAAGTGCTGTGAATACATGGCATATTCACCTCAGTACTCCAGTTATAGTTACGTAATTGTCAATATTGGTCTTGATCTGACCATTAAGAAGAGTAATTGCTCCTTTCCCAGGCCACTGAGTTTTCTCATAGTAAATTAACTTTTCCAGCACATTTAGAATAATGAAACTTCCAGAAGGCAACAGTTTTCTCTTTCTTCTTGCTGGATCAGTTCCATTACTTTTGACAGTGTTTCTAATTCTTCATAAGGTCTTACATGACATGATAAAAGTCATTGCCCCAAGTTATTGGGGATATCTTTATGAATTTATAAGTCTTTGTACTTAAAAATACTATTTAAACCGTTGCTGCCAATGTACTCTAGAAAATGTTTGAGAACAAAGTGAAAATGAATTTTTTATTTTTGGGGAAAGAGTTGGGCTTTGGTGGTCAGTACAAGGATAGGAATAATTTTTATTGGCGATATCATTTGCTTTGACATTATTATTGGCTGTGTAGAGAATCTGAAGATTTCATAGTCTTTAAATGAGCAGAAGCACACTAGCATATCAAAAAGAAAAATGGATTGAAGTGTTTTCAGACCTTTCATTGCTGTACAGGTATACATTGTCAGTAGTTTAGAGTGACAATTTGTTGACCAGTACCTAAGGTCTTTATTTTTTATATGTATACATACACATATACATATACGTACTATACAAACACATACATTTATCTTTCCTGCAGATTTAAAATTTTTTTTTTTTTTGCATTTTCTATTAATAACACTTCTTCAAAATTTTCCTTCTACACCTAATTAGAAAGTACAGAGTCTCTTAATCTGGAGCCCATGGATGCAAAGGTGTTCATTGATAGATTTCAGGTCTGTGAACTTGATGGAAAAAAAATTGCATTTTTATTTCAATATAATTGATTCTTTTGGAAATCCTATGTATTTTGTATAATCTAAAAACATTCTGAGAAAGGGTCTGTAGGCTTTATCAGACTTGTCAGAGGGGTCAATGAAAGTTAAGAAACTCCTGCTGTACCAAATACTATTTCCAAATAGCTAACGTATTATGTTAACTGATTAAGTGGACTCGTTTTGGCTAACCTGAGGGTTGTAGTAATAATTTTAGTTCTGAAAAGAGTAATTTTATTTAACAAAATCTTTTCTTTATTCCCTGACTCCTAGTTTGAAATTCACTTTAAAGGGGAATTTTTGCCCTTTTAGACAGTTTTCATTAATTTTGTTCATGGTTTTAAAATACAGTAGTCTAAACTTCTGTCCCAAAGTTCATAATTTTTTGTAGTTACTATTTTAATGGATTTGTGAATTTATGTCAGTTATTACTTTTCTAAGTTATTTTTGTGAACAGATAATAATCCTTCTATTTTGATCAATTGAAAGTTCTTTTTGTTTTTAATAATTTTGGTTTTATGGGAGATGATGAGGAGCAGAAATTAACATGCTCTCCAGCTGTTTGAAACTTTGACTTTTGTTTTGTATCTCCTAGCAGTGGTTCCTGATAAGTTATTTCTCACCCCATTAACCATCTCTTTTTATCCTATTGTCAATAAGGATTTCTTATTATTTTCAGTTATGTGTTGAATTCTTAGTAGTTGGTAAGATCTTTAGAAGACTAGTTTTAGAAAAGATGTAGGGCCACTTAGATGTTGTTTTGTGTTAATATCTTTCAGAATCATGGTCACAATTGTGCCGTTTTCTTAATTTCTTCAATCTAATCAAGTAGTGTGTATCCAATATCACATTGCACTGAGGTAACCAACCATTTTGATGACTTCAGTCTACATTCTGAATTTCCAAACACTAATTAGTTATGAAATAGCTACTAAACTAATTTTTTATTTTGAGCTTATCCTTTTTCTCCACCCTAATTTGAGGTAGGGAAGATGGTCTCAGACACTATTAATTTAACTTTATTCAATGCCATTTTCTGCACTGGAGGCCTTTGAAATTATATAGGCGTGATCTTCATTCATGTATCCAGTTTCCCTTGTCTTTTGACATTCTTCCTAGCAGTTTCATTTAGTGTTCTTTCCAGTGCCTATCTTTTGTTGCTTTGTGTATGTTGGAGCTTTTTTTTTTTTGAGGGAGATGTCGAGGGGACAAGTAAGTTGTCGTATTTTTACATGTATTACCTAAATTATCCTTACATATACTTAGCCAGATATATGTAACTATTTTTATTTCATTATTGTTAGTCCTTCTGATTCATCACCATATAACAAATTATTAAATACCCCAACCTTAAATTATTCTATAAGATCTTCTGTCAGCTACCAAGCTTTCAAAGTTCAGTGTTAGATCACATATTCATTCCTGGTATATCAGGATTGTCTGAATGCTGTGCCAGAATTTTAATACTATCAAATTCTGCGAGTAATTATATAATCACTGCTGTAATTTGATTTGGCATTCTGTATTCAACATCTTCTTAGAAGTAGGTGTTAAAATTAGCTTTGATAAGAAAAAGAAGTACATTATGGTTTAGCCACCATTATACAACTATGGTATTGCATAGTGCTGGAGAAAATAGAACATTTAGAGAAAACATGATCCCTGTAACTTGAACGCCAGAGAATATATCTTATTTGTCTCTTTTTTACTCTATACTATAATACTGGAATTTTCTGTTATAACACTGCCAATTCTTGGAATAATATTAGTAAGTTTAAAATGAAAACTTACTGAAGGTGCTATTCTTTAAACACAGTCATTTTAATGTACTTGTTTCTATTGCTATGTACCATATACATATCTCGTAAAAACCTTCATGCCCAAGATGAAAACCCTAGTGCAAATCAAAATTCTGTTAGGATGATACTAGTTCTAGCCAGTAAATTAGTTTCATTGTAATGAAAATGAATTCAGCTTTAAAAGTTGAATTAAGATGATGCTAAATTTAAAACGCTACAAATTGACAAATTGTGGAAGTGTTTGTTGAAGTCTAACTTTCCTAAATTTTTTTTTAAATGACTGATTTGGTTTGCAAAACCATTTTTAACATATTGAAATCTGTTAGCTTTTGTACAACTCATTATATCTATATTAAAGCACACACTATCTTGGTAGCCTAAGAAGTTAACTCTGCCATATGTGCACACAGTATACCTATGCCATTTAGATTGTGGATGCTGCCAAATTACTCTTGCCTTGTTCAATCAGGTTTTGCTTCCTTGTTCTCATAGAGTCCTCACTTAAACTTAGAATAGTAAAGAAGTGGTAGGATTTCAGAGAAGAGGAAATGGTGAAGGAAGATGGGGAAAAGTAGAGGAGCAGGGCACAGGCGGGGTGGGGTTGGTGTCTGAACATAGAGGAGAAAAGGGATTATTGAGGTCTACCACAGCAGCCTGTGGGAAATATTTAATACCAAAAAAAAAGCCATTTCAGTTAATAAAATCAGTTTTTATCATATTTCACACAATGGTCAATTGCTTTGTAAATTGCAAGCTTAAAATGGCTTTGGATTTGGTCCAAAAAGGAAATCATTTTAACCTCTCTCATAAATAACTCAAATGTTTAACAATAATTGCTCATATGGAAAGCAGTTCTAGAGAAGTTAAAATTTTTTCTTTTATGTATATATAAATTAGGAAACAAATTCTATCAATAGTAACTTGCTTGTGTGCATTTCTTTAATGATTTAATTGAAAGACTTAAATTATTGATAAACATGGTCCCCACAAAATATTTTTGGCACTCCATCAGACTTGAAAACAATGTGTCAAAGATTCCTTCCTTTCACTAATAATTACTCATTTTGATACAGTCACTTTGGGGGGAGTTTAAAAATGCCTTTTCATTAAAACATAGTCATTTCCCTAGCCCCTTTTTTTTAGCTAGAAAAAAATTAGAAACAAAATTCGTTAGCTCTGAATTTGACCTGAGTGGGATTACATTTTCGCTAATAAACAACTTGATGGTAATAGTGTAAATAGACTTTAAAATCAATTTGTGAATTTATTTTTGTTAAAACAGAAGAACCTAATTTGACTTTACCCATATTTTGTAAAATACTCACTTATTTATCACTTGATAATCATATAGAGAATTTTACTCAAGCGAAGTTATAGCAGTGTTAAGAGTGATATTTTGTGGCTAGTTTAAAACATTATGTTTGAGGAAGCTTTTTAAAACTGGTTTGATCTGTTTGCTTTGCTACAGGAAAAAAAATGTTTAGATCGTTTGAATTTTCTCTTTAGTAATTGCTGGTGAATGGTAGAAACATGGACAATTAGTGTTGATCAGTTTATGTTTCATAGTTTAAAATGTTGAAACTTTCTACCTCCTTTCTGTTAAAGTGTTACATTTTGCCACTATTCTGGTCTTTTAGAGTCAAAGGAAAGTGGAAGTCTGGAGTTGGAGGGTTTGCTAGTAATGTTTTGTTTTGTTTTGTTTTAAATACAAACAAAACAAAATTCATCCCTAAGACACTGCTTTGGGGTTTTATTACCTAAGTTAGGTGCCTAAATTCATAACAAAAGGTTAAAATTGATCTTTAAATGTATAATGATAAAATTGCCAACTGTTAAACACACCGTTTTCTTCCATTTTATAGACTGCTTGAATTAATTTCCTCCAAAACCAAAATATTTTTTGTTCATTTGCATGTTTTCTTCCCTCCCCACATGTCATTTTCTTTTAAAGTTCTAACTATGGTCATTTAAAGTTCTGGCTCAGGGCTTTTTAACAGTTTAAGCAAATTCCTATGGGTTTGTTAAATTTTTAGAAAACCCCACCCCCATCATTGTTTAGTGCCTTGAAAGAATTATTGACTTGGCAACAACGATTACACCGTTACAGTGTGCCTGTGTCTGTCAGTATATGCAGACATATGCGTCTCATCGTTTAGATACTGCATGTGTGTACTGGGCATTGGTAATTCTGTAAGGGAAGTTTTGTAGATTTAAATTTGAAGATTATTTTTTAAAAAACTGATCATTCGTGTCCATGACAACTATACTAGTAGACACAATAATTCTGTGTTTATATTCATACTAAGTCACATGTATGAAATATCTGGGGAGAGGACCTAATATTTTACATCATTATGCCTGTTTAATTTGAAAGGAGGATTCAGTCTGTAAACAGTGAGGTTTTCCCTATACCCCCCAAAGTTTTTTTGTGTGCTAACATTAACATTAAAAAAACCTGCATGACATTTCTTGATAATCTTATTTTGTCTGAGTTCACAATTTTTCTTTTTACTAAGCTTAGTATGCTAGTATCATCAGTCCAATATACAATATATTTAGTAGAAGATAAGTTTTATTGACTCATTGTGATATTTTGTTTCTATCTCCCTCTCTTCCCACGTTGTTAGACTTATATGTTCAATGGAATTTGAAGTCTTTTGTGTGAATATAGCTTAATTTCTGTACTACAAATATTTTGCTTATTAGTCTGAGTTTTTAAGAAATGCTTAGCAAGTCCTAAGCTTTTAAAAATTAAATGCTAATACCTTCCTGTTAATAAAGTTTTATTATATAATGCCTTAATCTGCTCTTTTGAAAAATATTATTTTTAAAAGTATATGCATGAGTGCTGGATGCTTCAAGCTTTTGGTATATTTATTCCTTTCATACTTCACTTGTGATTGAAATCTTTAACAATAGAGAACGCAAGGAGCTATTGCCTTTTGTTGACTTTGAGAAAACATGTCCCTGATTATTTCTGTAGAAGAAAAAATGTCCATAACCAAAAGAATGTTGTTTGTATTCAAAACTGTACAATGAAAAGAACATATAGGGACTCACTTTCATCATAACTGACCCCTTCCCAGTTTGGATTGAAGATTATTGTAAGAAATAAGTGAGTAAATTTGACTTCATTTCAGTCAGTGACATTACCATAGGTATTGTTAGTCAACTGAACTTGATTTAGTAATTTTTGTTCTTTAAAAGTGTTGTAACTCAAAAACTGATATGTTTGCTTTTAGAAAATACTCATTTTAAAGTAATAAATTCTTTTGATAGTTTTCAAGTTCATTTTGTAGCTATATCATAGAATAAAAACATTGGACTAGTCTATTTAGTAAAACTAACTGAAGAATTTACTACCTCTACAGTCATTGGGAGGTAGGAACTATTTCTAGTATAACAAATTAGTCTTGGATATTTGAGGATGATTTTGCTAGCATAAATTAGAATGATAATTACTGTAACACCAGCAACGATAAAATAGCTACTTAAGCTGTTTAATTAAAGCAGTCTTAGTGATCACCAGTTCAAGAAGTAGGATTTAGGTCTGGGTGACTCATGGGTAATTTTTTTTTTAAACCACTGTATAATTCTAAGTTATCTTTGATTACATTAAAACTGTGCATTGGTTGGTGGTTTTTAAAAAAAATACATTTAAGAAAATCTTTAAAATGATTTACATTTTTAAGCATTGATTTTTTTAAACTTGTGAAGAAGCTTTATGACTTGACATAAAATTTCATATAGCAAAAGTTATGAATAATTAGTACCTAACATGAGTGAGTTATAATCCTCAGTTTGACTGAGAAGTTGACACTTTGACAAATCAGTGTAATATGGAGCACGTGAACATATAAAATATCAATGATCATGCCTGAAATATTACTGAAGGAATCATAGGAGCTCCAGCAGCCTTCTACTCCGACCCATACACAAAACAATCCCCACCATAATTTGCACAACAAATGGTTGTCCATCTTCTGCTTGAAGATCTCTAAGGAGGGGCAATTTATGACTTCTTTAGGTTGTTCCACATTGGAAGGGTTCCAATTGTTAGAAAATTTTTCCTGGCTTCAAGCCTAAATTTACCCTCTTTTCAAATTCTGCCTGTTGTTCCTGATTCAGTTAGAGGGTCCAGCAGCACAAGACTAATAATCTCTTTTCCCCATAATAGATCTTTGTATATTTGATCACAACTATCATGTTTCCCCAAGTCTTCTTCAGATTAAATATCCTCAGTTTCTTCAACTCAGCCATATGTCATAAACTGGAGATCATTCACTATCCTGGTTGCCTTCCACCTTCTAGTTGAGTCCAGATGAGGACTGACAAACAATACTCTGGGATCATCACATCCTTATTCCTGGAATCTGTGTTCCTCCTAATGTAGCCTTAAATTCCTTTATCTTTTTTTGGATGTCACATCACACAGCTGATGCATATTGAGCCTGCAGTATACTAAAACTCCCATATCTTTTTCAGAACAATTGTCAATCCATGTTTCTTTTATATTTGTGGAGGTGAGTTTTTTGTTCACATTTATCCCTTTTAAGGGTAGTGAGGTGGCATGTGGGCTGCAGGTGGGGCCTGCAATCAGGAAGACCTGAGTTAAAATAGGACTTCAGATACTGGTTGTGTGTGGTCCTGAGCAAGTCACTTAACCCCATTTGCCTCAGTATCTTCATCTGTAAAACGAACTGGAGAAGAAAATGACAAACCACTACAGTAACTTTGCCAAGAAAACGCCATGATTAAACAACAACCTCTATTAAATTTCATCTTAGTAGAATCAGCCTAATGCTCTAACATATGGATGCTTTTGGAACCTGTCAGTGTGTTAGCTATCCTTCCCACCACTGTCATCTGCAGATATGATGATACCATCTGTGCCTTTCTCAGACGTTGATTCAAATGTTAAACAATACAGGAGCAAGCACAGATTCCCTGGGGTGCTCTTACGGACTTTCGGCTTACTAACATTGATCCATAAGTCATTCTGAATCCAGACATGCCATTACTTCTGAATCCATCAGGTTATATTATCATCTAATCCATGCTTCTCTATCTTATCTGAAATCATAATATTTATATTTCACTAAAATTTAGGTTTAAGTTGTATCAGGACAGCATTTTCTTAGTAATTCTTACAAAAAAAAGAAATGAGTTTAGGATGGCATGACTTGTTCCTGATGAAGCCGTGTTGACCCTTTGTAAACATCACTTCCCTTTCTATATATTTGCTTACCATCTCTTCACTGATTCTAGAATTTTACCAGGTCAAGCTCACTGGTCTGTAGTTTGCAGACTGTTAGCTCTTCTTAAAATTCAGGACCATTTGTCCTCCAATCTCATGGTTTTCCATGATATTTAAAAAGTTATGACCGTGGGTCAATAGTCGTATCTGCCAGTTATTTCAGGACCTAAGGATGTAGTTTATCTGGGCCATGTGACTTGAATTCATCAAGGTGTGACTTGGTTATTTTGAATATCCATTTTACTGGTTAATGATTTTTCTTTTCTCATTTCCAATTAAAAGTCATTTTCTTTTGAAGAGAAAACAAAGGAAATGAGAAATGAGTAGCTCCACCTTCTGTTATGTTACTGTTGTCCCGTCCATACCAAGCAAAGGTCTTATCTCTTCCTTGATCTCCCTTTTCTCTCAATATAATTAAAAAAACCTCCTTTGCTGTCCTTAGCTTTCTTCTTCAGCCTCAGTTCACTTTGAACTTTGGTACTACCGACACTTCTTACAGTACTTTGCCAAATATATTTTGTATTAGCAGGCCTTGTCTCTCTCTTCTGTACATAAGAATCATAAGTCATGTTTACTATGTGCTCTCTTGCTGTTAAATGTTAATATGTTAAGGTAAGAATAGTGGTAGGAGTCTGGTTGTATGAAACTAAGTTATTAGCATATATTGTAACAATTTTAATATATGTGTTGAACTCTAGTAAATTAAACTATGTAATTTGAGTCTTGCCAATATCAATAACTGTAGAGATAGTTCTCAATTTACAATTTTCCTTTAAGTTGGTAATGTGGATCTCTGAATTAACTTTTTCCTCAAAAGCAATGCTATGCTTAGTATACAGGCCCTCAGTTCTCCTAGCAAAGATATTTTAAACATATAATATGCTCAAAGTTCAGGATGGAGTAATTACAACTAGAAAAGGTTTTGTGTGAAAAAGATCCTTGGTGCTCTAAATTGCAAGTTTAATGGGTCAGCAGTCTCATTGCAGCTGAAATAGTTAACGATCTGTGCCTCACAAAGAGAGGCATGACGTACTGAATGTTCTTCCTAGTCAAATAATTTCTATATTGTGTTCCGTTCTAGGCACCACCATTTAGGAAGGATAATGACAAACTGGGAATGATCTAGAAGAAAACAACCAGTCAACAAATATTTATCAACTATTTGCATACCAGTCATTGTGCAAAAGCCCTGAGGATATAAAGTTAGTTAATAAGCATTTATTAAGTGCCTCTTCTGTGCCAGGCTTTGGGAATGCCAGGAAAGGCAAAAAACAGCTCCTTGCAAAGAGTTCTCAGTCTTATGGAGATAATATGAAAACAACTATTTATAAGCAATATACAGAATAAATTTTGAGGTAATCAGCAGAGGAAAGGTGTTAGCATCAGTGCAGACAAGAAAAGGATTTTTGTAGAAGGTGATATTTTGCCTGGATTTAGGGAGGCCAGGAGGGATAGATGAGGAGGAAGTTCATTCAAAGACATGGGGGACAGCTAGTAAAAATGCCGTAAGTTAGGAAATGGAGTGTCTTGTGTCAACAAAAAACAGCAAGGAGGTCAACATCACTGGATTAGTATGTGTGAGATGAGAATGATAAAGTATGACTCCAAAGTTACAGGTTTGAGTGGGAGAACAGTGGTGCCTGTGACAGCAGTTGGGAAGATGGGAGAGTTTTAGGGAAAGATAATGAGTTTTATTTTGGACATGTTGAGTTTGAGATACTCAAGCATCAATTGGTGATTTGGAATTGGAGCTCTGTACCACTAGTGGTATAGGAGAGAGATAAGGGTTGGATTAATAGATCTGGAAGTTATCTACTTAGACATGATAAATGATCCGTGGGAGTTGATGATATCACCAAGGGATATAGTGAAGAGTAAAAAAAGGAAGAGGATCCATGCCTAGGGGGAGTGACTTGGATAAAAGACCCAGGAGACTGAGAAGTACTGATTGGATAGAGAGAACTAAGCAGAGAAGTTCAGGAAAACCTAGAAAGTAGGGGGTGATCAACTGTGTTGATTGCTGTAGATGGTCAAGGAAGATCAGGATGGAGAAAAGGTGATTAGATTTGGTGATTCAGATCATTGGTAACTAGAGAGAAGTCAGTTCAGTTGATTGATGAGATCTGAAGCCAGATTTCAGAAGATTTGGAAGAAAGTGAGAAGAAAGAAAGTGATAGTTGGCTTTCCCAAAGGGAAGGAGTGGTATAGGATGATAGTGGGAATGGCTGGATCAAGTGAATTTTTTAAGGGGTTGGGGAGACATGACCAGGATTATAGACAGCAAGGCAGGAACACAGGGAGAATTTGTCAATGAGAAAGAATGGGGATGATAGTGGGGACAATCTGCCAGGGAAGTCTGGAGGGGATGGGATCAGAGGCATATGTAGAGGGGTTATAAAGGAGATACACCTCTTCAACCAAACAGAGTTAAGAAGTAGAAAAAGAGATATGTCAGATGAGGGGAGAAGGGAGACTATCGTTTTTAGTGAAGTATGAGTCATTCTCAGCTGAGAAGGGTGATGTGGGAGGTTTGAGAAGAGATGAAAGTTTGAAATAGCTGCTGTGGGGAGTGGGATAGTGAATCAGAGAACTAGATTATTTGCTTTTCTGCAGTAAAAGTCTACTTTAGATAACAAATTTGTAACATGTTCAGCATAATGTTGTGATTTCCTCCAGCCCTGATTAGGACGAAGAGTAAAGAAACTGAATGATGGGAGTAATCCATGATTGGGAAGTGACTGAGTGGTGGTCACTGATAGGATAAAAAGGTAGGGAAATTTTGAGGATGGATGACAGTATAGAGTGGAGTTGGTTTACTAAAAGATTGTAGTAGAAAAGAAAGTAGAGTAAAGCCAGTGCAAGGGTGATGGTCTGGGAAAGAACTGAGAGGATGGAGGGAATGGAGGATGATGAGGATGAAGAACAATAATTTTCCATTACAATCATGTGCCATAGTTTGTTTAGCCATTCCTCAATTAATGGATATCCCCTCAAATTCCAATTGTTAGCCACCACAAAAACAACTGCTATAAATATTTTTGTACAAATAGGTCCTCCCTCCCTCTGCCCTTTTATTCTTTTGATGATGGTGTGTTTGTTCGTTCTTTGTTGCTGAAGAAGACCATGCCATCAGGGAAATGATGACATGACTTGCACTTGACTTTGTTTTGAGTGAGAGATGGGGGGAGCCTCACTTCTCCACCAGAGCTATCTGAATTCAGTGACCAGATATTCATCAGGATGACTGGAGATGACCCAGGATGAGGCAAATACCACCAGGAGTGGTATTGCTGGATCAAAGGGTATGCACAGTTTTATAGCCCTTCAGGCATAGTTCCAAATTGCTCTCCAGAATGTTTGGATGAGCTCACAGCTTCACCAACAGTGCATTAGTGTATCAGTTTTCCCACATCCCCTCCAACATCCATCATTTTCCTTTTTTATCATGTTAGTCAATCTGATAGGTGTGAGGTGTTACCTCAGAGTTGTCTTAATTTTCATTTCTCTACCTAATAGTGATTTAGAGTATTTTCTCATATAGCTATAATTTTGATTTCTTTGTCTGAAAACTGCCTGAATAACAAAGATTCTTAAATGACTAATCTCCCATGCATATATCTGATCATCCAAGATCCCCTTGTAAATACAAACACATAGATGAAATTATTTTCACAATTTTTCTGAGTATCAAAATCAAATAAAAAGTGTCCCCCAGTGTCTAAGGTAATGTCAGTTCACAAAGACCAAATAAAATAATTTGCTACCACTGGTTTGGTTCTACAGAATCTCATTTGCTGCTGCTGTTCTACAAATTACATGAAACATTTCAGAACTTTTTCAGAGGCATTAGCAAAAAATTGGCTTACCTATCCACATCAGAACTAAGTGGATGAAAAATTCATGATGATAAGACTGACAGATAATGAGTAAAGGCAATGAGTAAAACCATCAGTACATATACCTACAAGAGTTACTGTGGCTGGACTATAAATGAGGCCTAAAATCATTTGAGTTAAATTTGGGAAATTATATAGTGATTTAATGATCCTCAATTTCTTCCTGATACAAAATTCCATTTTTTCAACACCACTGCGTAGAGCTAGAAATCATGGAGCACCATGTGATGGTAACTTAAATGGGAAGAAATTTCCCATTCATTAATAGGCCCATGTGACCTGTTTATATCATATGGAAGCCTAAGTCATGTGGGGGAGGAGTTACTGAAGGGGTGGAGCAGGAAGAGGTGGAGCTAGAGCAGAACTGAGAGGAAGTTAGTTATGAGAAGAGTCAGAGCTAGGAAGGATGTAGGCAACTGGCTAACGTGAATGAAAGAGTTTGTGATTTTGTTTGAGAGCCTGCTTGTGATTTGTTTGTGGAAAGTCTAGCAGGGGGAAAGACTTGGGAATGGTGTTGTCCTCTGCATTATTATTGTGTATAGATTTTTGTTACTATGTTGGGATTTGACTTTTTGATGTCTGAATAAATGTTTTGGTTCTATCTTCCATGTGGAGAGTCTGTTGTACTTTGCAATTCAGAACTACGCTGGTATATTTATAGTCACCTTTGGTGCTCTGAATATTTCCTTGGCTATACATATGGCTACACGAACAGGATCGCAGGGTATAAAATCTCTATTTGAAGACAGAAAAGATTTCGAGGAAGAAATGGATATCCCAGGATGGGAGGATTTACCTTATTCCTCCCTAGCAAGAGAATGGGCTAAAGCACAGGACTTTGTAAAAATTGGGAACCAAGGCTACAGAAAGGATAACCCAGAGATTTAGAAAGATATTTGCAAAGAATACCAATAGAACCAGGGAAAGAACTGGCCGGGGTATGTAGGAAAGGCTGGACCTTGTTAACAAGTTATTGCCTTATGTGTAAAAGTAGAGATGAGCTGCTGGAAGAGAAAGCTCAGATGGAAAGAGAGTTGGTTGATTTGCATGAGAAGCTTTTTATGCTGCAGCATTCAAACTCTCCTTTAGAAGAACAAGCTAGAAAGTCTTAGGTGGTAGAAGAATAAGCTGTTGTTACTTTAGCTCACGAAAAGAAGCAAAAAAGTAACAAGAGGCTTGATTGGGGCCCAAACACCTGCCTTCAGGTAGAAGCACCCCCAATATAGCAGGAGAATTGGGGGGGGCACACAGTGTTTGGGGAAGTAATTGAGGATTTTACTCAGCAGGAGGTCACAGATATTTTGAGTCACTTCATCCAAAGTATGGGAGAATTGTTGGTATCTTGAATGGTGAGAATCAGTGAAACATAAATTTCCTCAAGAGAAAAGATTAAATAGCCAGAAGATTCAAGGTCAGAATATATTGATAAGAAAAAATTGTTTATTGCTCTATTGAGAGCAGGGGTAGATTTTGGAAGAATCAATGGCATTCTAACACTATGAACTATACAAAATGTATAGAGAAAGGGGGCTTGATATTAGACTGAGCAGGGAAATAAGAACTGCCCCTACAGATCCTCCTGAAACATTGTATCCAAGTTCATCACACCTGAGGGGAGAATAGGAAATTGACGAGGCCCCACCTCAGATTAAAGAAAGTATACCTTTAGCCAGAATGATGACTCCAAAGCTGCAAATCAGAAAACAGTAAACAACAGTGAATGAGGCTAGGATAGTGTGTTCATGGACTCCAGAAATATGACTGACCCTCTATCTGCCCTGTTTCTGATTATTGTCTCCTTGTTTCTTTTTGGCTTTTTGTTTGTTCACCTTGTTTGTCAGATTTGTTTTCTGCAGGCTTAGTATCCTCCACCTGCAGATGCCTGATCGCTTAAGCTGGATATCACCCACTGTCTGATGTGCTGTGTCACCCCTGGACCTGGATGCCAGCTAAAGAACTAACCCCTCGAATGGGACCATTTGAGGCAGGGACAGCTCTACACCCAATTTCAGCAGAAAGTAACTATTGAAGAAGAGACTTTCACCCCTTACCCCCAAGGGATTTGGGGCCCCTTTTGTTCGAGAGGGGGCATGGATGGGATGCTTGTGCTCAAGCTCCACCCTGAGATATTGTTTTGTATGCTTATTTTCTGTTATCTCTGTTAAAAGTTCTGTTGATGCCAGTTGCCCCACGAACCTATGTAATGAATACAAAAGATCTTGGGGCCACATATAATGGTCATTTAAATGGGAAGATCTTTCCCATTCATTAATAGGCCCATGTGACCTGCTTACATCATATGGAAGTCTAAGTCACATGTGGTGGAAGGAGTTTGCTGAATGGGTGGAGCAGGAAGAGGTGGAGCTAGAGCAGAGCTGAGATGAAATAAGTTATGAGAGCAGTCAGAGCTAGGAAGGATGCAGGCAAGCAGGAAGCTGGCTAACGTGAGTGAAAGAGCTTATTTGTGATTTTGTTTAAGAAAGCCTGCTTGTGATTTGTTTGTGGGAAGCCTAGCAGGGGGAAGACTTGAGGATGGTGTTGTCCTCTGCATTGTTATGTATGTTATCTATGTATTATCTCATGTAGAAAGTCTGCTATATTTCATGATTCAGAATTGCACCGGGATATTCATGGCCTCCATAGGTGCTGTGAATACCACATTGGCACTACACACCATGATCTCAGAAGAATCAAAAAAGTGCAGATGACTCAAAATACAATGAAAATATGCATGGTGAAACAGGCCATAGCATATTACCAATGGTGACTTAGGAGTAAAACTGGCATAAAAGACATCCTTGAGGAAATGTGATTATAAAACAAGACTGGTAATGAAATGAGAGCAAAAAATAAAACGATGACCAAGGCTGTCTGCACAGTGTGCCTTCCTTTATTCTACAATTCTATACCTCATATCTCCTCCACACCATTCCTTCTCTCCTTTTTTGTTCCAGGCTTAGAGAAAAGGGTGGTCATTCTTGCCCACGTCAATTCCTCTGTGACTCTGCTAGGAAGCTTATCTATTTGATTTTCCTCTCTCTTTCTATTTGTCAATCTTCATTTGTTCCTGCTCTAATGCCCAGAGCTTCCTGATAACTAAAAAAGAATACCTTAAGTTGATATTTCTGTTCCCTCAAACTATATCTCTTCTCCCATTAACAAAAGGCAAAGGATATGGGATTACAGTCAAGAATAACTTAGTCAGCAAAATGGAGTATAATACTACAAGGGAAAAAAATAGATATTTAATGAAACAGAGGACTTCCAAGCATTCCTGATTTAAAAAAAAAGATCAGAGCTGCAGAAAAACTTTGAAGTACAAACACGGGAATGAAGAGAAACATAGAATGCAAAATATCTAATTGGGATTCCAGAGGACTAATGACCAAACATACTACCCACTTCCTGATAGAGATGCAAAGGATGCAGAATGAGACAAATATTTTTTAGGACATGGCCAATATGGAAGTTTGTTTTATTTGACTATACATGTGTGTGGTGAGTTTTGTTTTTCTTGTATTCTCAATGAGAATAATAGTATTGGCAAAGGAGAGTGAGAAGGCTGGTTAAAACAAAATATATTAGAAAAAAAAAAGAAATTAAACCTGCAGACTGACTAACACAGTGACCAATCACAATAACTGGGGACTCATGATGAAACATCTCCTGACAGAGAGGTCATGAACTCAGAACACAGATTGAAACATACTTTTTTAGATATGGCCATTGAAAAATTTTGTTTTGCCTGACTATACATATTTGTAACAGGAGCATTGTTGGGTGGAGCAGAGATGTGAGAGGGTGAAAAGACCAATCTCTGTTTGAAAATTAACTTTAATTTGAATAAAGAAAAAGCACAATTCTGACCATAGTGGTTTGCCATTTCCTTCTCCAGTTCATTTTACAGATGAGGAAACTGAGGCAAACAGGGTTCAGTGACTTGCCCAGGTTCACATTGCTAATATGTGTCTGAGGCTGGATTTGCATTCAGGTCTTTTGGACTCCAGGCCTGGCATTCTATCAACTGTACCACTGAGCTGCCTAGACTATAGTAAGAATTCAATAAATGCTTGTTTCCTGTTTGCCAGTTCTTGAATCCATTCTTTATTCTCCTTTCCTGACTACCATTCTGATCTAGGTTCCATTAATTAAAGAGATTTTTAATTGGTTCTCATTTCTCCCATATCATTTTGTAGACTTTAAGACTTGAACAAAACTGTGTTCTTATACATATGGCAAAGCATATTAATGCTTGTGATCTTGGTAGCCACAAATTGGAAACTAAGGAGAAGGTATTGTATTGGGGAATGGCTTTATTAATTGTGGCATATGATTACAATGAAATATTATTTTACCACTTGAAATTATGAAATAGACAATTTCAAAGGAAACTGGGGAGACCTTTATGAACTGATGTAGAGCAAAATGGCCAGGACAGGGAGAACAATTTATGTAATGATAACACTTTGGAGAAAAACAACTGGAACTCTTAACACAAAGATAAACCACAAATCTAGAAAATGCAGATGATATCTACCACTCCCTGACAGAGAGAGGAACTTAAAATGCAGAATAAGATATATATTTTCAAACACAGCAAATGTAGGAAATTGTTTTGCCAGACTATGTAGTCATAGAGTTATTTGTTGGTTTTTTAATACAAGGTTAGAGGGAGGTGTGGGATGGGAACATTAATTTTAAAAATTCATTATTATTAGAAAAGCTACAGACTGATGTTATATATTTGGAAAGTAAGCTGTATATAACAGACCTGCTGTTTTATGTATAATCCTCTTTTTCTGTTCTACAGGATACATGACATGACTTGCAGCTGACTTGTACTTGAGTGAGGGAGCCTCATTTTCTGATGGCTCTGGAGGAGAATGAGGTTGGTGACCTTGCACAATCCTCCCTCCCTCATTTCCAAGCCAACTGCAAGTCATGTCATCATTCATTGATGTCATGGTCCTCTTTCAGAATGCAGGACAAACACAACAACAACGTATATGGAAATGCCTATTCCATTTGTGTTTAAATTCAGAACAAAAATTTAAAAAAAATAATTTAAAAGATAGGCCAGAGCCAGACTGTGAGGAACTTTGAATCCCAAATAGAGGACTTTATATTTGATCTTAAAGTCAGAAAGGGGTCAATGAAGCATTTTGAGCAGGTCAACCTGAGCAGAGCTATGCTTTAGCAATATCAGTTTAGTGGCTGCGTAGAGAATGGGCTGGAGACCAGGATACCATTTAAAAAGTGGCTGTAATAGCTCGAGTGAGGGGCCATTAGGGTTTGAACTAGGGTGGCAATCATATAATTAGAGGAAGGGGATAGATGTGAGAGATGTGGAGATCAAATCCATAAAGTATGGCAACTGATCAAATATGAATATTCAGAGAGAGGGAAGTATCAAAGAGAGCGCTCAGGTTGTGAGCCTGAGTGGCTGAGATGATGGTGCCATCAATGGAAATAAGGAAAATGGGAGACACTTTGGGTGGGATAGGGGGTGTTAACATTTTGAATTTAAGATTACTACAGGACAAATTACATCTTCTTAAAAATATATTGACAACCCCCCAAGAAAACCCTATATAAAATAGCTTTATATTTAGGCAATACACTCTATAGAACACCATAATTTCATTATGGGATTACACAACATTCTCATACCCTTTAAAAATGATTATAATATAGATAACATTAGCCCATGTGCTCTCATCCTGCTCGTTTCTCTTTCTGTCTTTCCCCTTCCTCCTTTCCTCTTCCCAGGGGTCATTCCCTAGCAGGATCAAACTCAACTCCTGAAGAAGAGTTTCTTGGGCAGCCTTTAGGAAATAATAATTATAACATACGAAGAAGTATAGAGAAAGTAAAAGGGAAGAGTCAGCCCTTCCATAAAGGATCATCTATCTGCCTTTGGAATACTATGGAGTCTCAGGAAGGCTATAACCAAATGCCATTGGCTCTGAGTTGGTTGATGTTTGAGGATGGAACTAAAAAAGATTAGAAAGCAAAGACTATGAGAGATGATAACATTTAAATCTTTTTTAAATTCAGTTTTATTTTATTTTCAGTACTGAATTTTGTCCCTCTCACCTTGCCTTCCCCCACTCATTGAGAAGGTAAAAAAAAAAATCTCATCACAAATATATATATGTATATTTGAACAAAATAAATACATTCTTGCATTAGCTATGTGAAAAAAAAGAAAGGAAAGAAAGGAGGAAAGGAAGAAAGAAAGGAAAGAAGGAAGAAAGGGAGGAAAGAAAGGAAGGAAGGTGTATGTAACAGAGACCTGAAGAGGGAGGGAGAGAGGAAGGAAAGAAGACAAAAAGGAAGAAAAGTATAGTATTTAAATCTATGAATTATGAATCAAATGGATAAGGTGAATTCAGACTTGTTCACCAAAATATCAGGAAGACAGGGCACCCTTTAGAGTCTAAATGAATTAAGTCTGGGACAAATATATACGTGGGTAACTACTGTTTATAAATTTATATTCCTAAGAAATGGTATAATAAGTATGAGTGGATTCAACAAGGGTTTGGACAATTTTACAAATGATGACCACAAATGGCTTAGAAAGCCTTTCAAGTTAATGTCAGAGAGGACAACTTTGCCCTCCAAGGCATATCTCATCAGTTTCTTTTGGCTACAGAATACTTGGACAGTTGAAGCAGGCATCTGACTTTGTATGTCAATTCCTGTGTTCCTATCCAAGTGGAAAGGTCTAGTAGGCATTTAGAAATGCAGTACTAGAGTTAAAAATAGGTAGTAAGTAATAGAATCAAGATTGAAGCCCAGGTCATATGAGTCCATCCAAGGCCAGAGCTCTTTTCCCTACTGCTTACTGCTTTCTTGTGAAGGTAACTCTCCCCCAGCTATACTATGACAGCGAAGATTTTAGTGTTGCATTCATTGTAATCATTTGAAAACTGGTAATTTGTGTATCATTTCAGAACCCCCTAAATTGGACCCATAGTTACTCTACAGAGTTTGGTCTGAGGGAAATGAAGTGGATGAAGAATATCTATTATTCAGACCATGATATGCAGTTAAATAAACAATCTATAGAGCTTATCCATCAAGGTATGTGTATATATGTATATAATTTTATATATACATATGTATATATACATAAAATTACAAATATATGTGTGTATAAAACCTTCAACAGACCCTATAGATGGAAAATTAGCTGAGCTCATAATTGAACAGGAGAAAGAAGGCAGGCTGGGTTGCCCAGGGTGAACTGGATTGCCTTTGGGAAATGGCAAAGTTCCTATAATGACCCCAACCAAGCATCTCCTTGAAACAAAGGCCTGTCTTTTTAACACCTATGTTCTTTCTCGTGGTGGTACATGACTCTGAGTCACTGAAGAGCTGAACTTTAAGATTATTCAAAAACAAAGAAGAGGTTCATGGTGGGTATGAGCAGGGCAAAACAGTTACATGCTGAGGATTGTGCAGGATGTAAAGGCTGTCATCAAAATAATATAATGTTCCCAAACAGGGGTATTCTTGTTAAGAGAAAGCAATGAAGTTCCTTCCCCTGCCACCACCCCAGAACTCTGGTGAATTCCCTCTACCATACATAGGATAGGAATATGAAATTAGCAGGCACAGACGAAAAGCAGTCTGCATCATTGAAGAGAATACTCATGGGTCCCCAGGAGCTTATAAAACAAATACGCCGACTGAAACAGTTCACCAGAACACTTCACCACTGGACTTCAAACAATTCAGGGTAGATGAGAATTTAAGAGGAAAACCCTGACTGATCAGAAGCACTTATTAACCAGGTTCTGTCTCCTGCCCCTGAAACCTCATAAACATTAAGCAAAGCCCCAATGAAATAGGGCAATTTATATGTAAGGTTTTTTTTTTTTCTGAAAAAAAAAATCTACCAAAGCATCATGCCATACATTTATTTAGTATATTCACATGTCTTGTGCCAGTTGGGTACCATATCAGGCAAATTAAAGTGTCCTCAAAAAGGGTCACTGTCTACAAAGAAAAGGGACTTGACAACCTACAAGAAAAAACAGAAGCAACATAATGTAGCCACAAATACCAAGTGCACAAATATCATGACTAGAGTTTGTTGCTGACAGATTGAAATATTTTGAACTTTTAAGCAAGGCTTTCCCTTTTGAACTCTTTGTATCTTTCCTTGGACAGGGAAATGGGTTGTCGTTAACTTATAGGGTCATTCTTCTAATTGTAGAGTGAGACAACCCTTGATTTGAACTCAGGAAGATTCATCTTCCTGACAGCCAGCTCAGTGCTCTGTCCACTGTACCACCTACCTGCCCTCTTCCCCATTAACCCTTCAAAAACCTCTGAGAAATATTTAAACAAAAAAGAATTTCCATTTTCCTCCTGACTTTCTTTTTCTATGTTGAACTGAAATATGATAATATTATATTAAAGAGAATGTTCAGAAATATTGCAATAGCAATTCAAATGATTGGTGTTTTTTTCTTTTTAACTCTGGACCTAAGACTTAATTTGTGTACGAAACCTGAAAGGTAGATATTTTCCTCATTGAGGCAGAGCAGACTTGAAGTCTAAAAGAATATCCTGGTGACAATGAAAGGTTAAGAAGCTAATATGCATAAAATAGTACTTGAATTTGGGTGCCTTCTTTTTGTTACGCTAGATCGTCTCTCAGAATTTTTTTGAAGTTTATCTTATTTTATTGAAAGCTTTAGTTTTCATGTTACTCACACCCTTCCCTCACCCCTTATCCAATTTACTGTCAGTCTGTGTTATTTCCACCTTTGTACCATCTCTTATGAACACATCCTCAGGCACTGCTACCACCTCAGTACAAGCCTTCTGACCCCTCAGAGCTGAACTGTTATGATCTTCTCCTGGTGCGGCTGTCTGCCTCAAGTTCCTCCCCTACTGCAATCCATTCTCCATTCAGCTCTCAAAGTGATTTTCCTAAAGTGCATTTTGAACCATGTCACTCCTGTCTCATCCTTTCAATAAACTCAACGGCTCCCCATTGCCTCCAGGATCAAATATAAAATCTTCTGTTTGGCCTTCATAATCTGACCCCTTGCTACTTCTCTAGTTTTTGCATCTTACTGCCTCCGCTCCACATACTATGTGATCAAATGACATTGGCCTCTTTACCATTCCTGGAACAAGGCTCTACATCTCTGGATTTTTCTTGGTGCCTAGAGCTCTGTCTCTCCTTGTGCCAGCCTCCTCACTTCCTTTAACTCTCAGTTAAAGCTTTTCCCATTCTTCTTAACCTTAGTGCCTTTACTCTGAGATTATTTTCGTTTTTTCCTGTATATATCTTATTTGCACATTTTTGCTGTTCAATCATCTCAGTTGTTTCTAACTCTTTGTGACCCCATTTGGAATTTTCTTGGCAAAGATACTGGAGTGGTTTGCCATTTCCTTCTCCAACTTATTTTATAAATGAAGAACTGAGGCAAATAGGGTTAAGTTAAGCTCAGGATTACACAGCTAGTAAGTACCTGAGGCCAGATTTGAACTCATGTAAGATGAATCTTCTTGACTCCAGACTTGGCACTCTATCCACTGGGCCACCTAGCTGTCCACGTTTGTACATAGCCCTTTGTATATTGTTTCCCCCATCATTCTGTGAGCTCCTTGGGAACAGGGACTATTTTTTTTAACCTTTGAATTACCACTGCTTAGCATATAGTAGATGTTTAATAAATAAATGCTAGTTAACTGATTGACCTTCATTTCCAAGTATAACCTTTTTCTCCCCCTTACCTAATGAGTCAGTCATCCCTTATAACAATGATCTTAGAGGAAAAAAAAGGCAGTTCAGTAAGAGCAGCACAACGGTGACTAAGTGGCTGACTATGCTGTATTCCACAACTGTAGCACACTTCTGCTCATTGTAATCCAATGACATTCAATATCTTTTATTATTTTTCTTTCTTTTTACAGTGGAGTCATTGTGAATATTTTTTTATTGGTTCTGCATCCTTCATTCTGCAGCAGTTCATATTTTTTCCCATACAGGAGGTTGTTGGATAATAACTAGAGGATAATAATAGTTGAAGCTTACTGACATGTAGCACTTTTTGTTAGAAAGAACTTTCAAATTTCAAATCCTCACATGGAGTAGGTAAAGCTCTCTACAATCTAGTGCATCTTATCTAAACAACATCATCTCCAACTATTTCCAAAAACCTACCAAGTGAAAACCAACTCCCCCATCCTTCTACACATCACTCATTCCCTACTTTATTCCTCATGTTAGCCTCTGCCTGAAATATCTTCTACCCTTGTGCTCCATCTATCCAACTCATTCCCAGTCTTTGAGGCCCACCCTACATCCCATTACTTCCATGAATCAAAATATTAGAACTGGAGAAAACTTTAAAGATGATCTAGTCCAACACCCTTAATTTACTGATAAGAAAAACTTGGGGGGCCATGGGTTAAGCAACTTTTTCAAGGTCCCATAGTTAGTGACAGAGCTGGAAACAGAGCTCAGGTTTTCTGAGCCCCAATCCTATATTCCATCCCATAATTTTATCTACTTGTATCATAAAGCCTTCAGTCAGTTGCTGTACTTCACTTTGACCCCCTTCCTTTTCTGACCTCTGAGGAACTGTACCATACTTGATTGTGAATTGTCATATTGTCATCTAATTTTTTCTCATCTCCTCAAAACTGTAGACTCCCGAAGGGCAATGATTTTTGCCCTTTTAGGTTTTCAGATCCTTACTGCCAACCTGAGGGGAATGGCTATGAGGTTGTTGTTGAATTGTTCAGTTGCCTCTGACACTGTGATACCATGGACCCCAGGGGATATTCTTGGCAAAGATACTGGAATGGTTTGAAATTTCCTTCTCCAGTGTGTCCCCCATTTACAGATGAGGAACTGAGGCAACTAGGGGATAAGCGACTTGCCCAGGGTCACATAAATAGTAAGTGTCTGAGGCTGGATTTGAACTCAGATCTTCCTGACTCGAGGCCTTGTGCTCTTTCCTCTGCATCATCTAGCTGCTCTGGCTATTGTGTTACCATAACTCATATTCAACTCTCCATTATCTTTTTGCTACTTCATGTTTTTCAATCCCTGTGTCTGAAAAGAAAATTCAAAAGAATAATGGTAGAGGATAAATTCATATATTTTTTCTTTCTTTCTCCTTTTTCTTTCCTTCCTTCCTTCTTTCCTTCCTTCTTTCTTTCTTTCCTTCTTTCTTTCTTTCTTTCTTTCTTTCTTTCTTTCTTTCTTTCTTTCTTTCTTTCTTTCTTTCTTTCTTTCTTTCTTTCTTTCTTCCTTTCTTCCTTCCTTCCTTTCTTTCTTTCTTCCTTCCTTCCTTTCTTCCTTCTTTCTTTTTTCTTAAGAAATCTTACTTTAGAACATATTATCTCCTGAATTTTTTTTCAGAATTTAGTAACAGATTTACAGCCAGAAGTGATCTTAGAGATCATTTCAGTCTAATTTTCTTATTTTAGAGATGAGAAAACTGGAGCAAAGAGAGATGATTTACTTGTCTAAAGTAATAAGAAGAAGAATCAGGATTTGAATCCAAGTCCTCTGACTTCCAATTCTGCTTCCACTATATCAAGTCTCTTTCTTAGTATAGGAGTCCCTTTGGAAAATGCAGATTCAATTTGAGGTTTTGAGTATTCTCTGCCACATATATAAACAACCCAGAGGGAGCTCTTAGTAAAATGGAGCACAAGGCAGCCTGCTACTGTACTGTACACCTTGGATAACTTATCTGGGGAGCAGCCACCTGGGAGAGGTAAGGAAGACAATAAGCCACCATCTCCTCTCCTTCCCATACCTCCAAATAAAAAAATTCCTGTGCATTTAATGAATTGGCAATTAATTGGGTCAATTAACACTTTGGAGGATTAAGCCTATCTGCCAATTACAACTCAAGAGTTCATTTCCTTAATCTAATCCACACCTTCACCGAAACAATTTTTGTTTAGGGGGAAGAGGAGAGGAAAGATATTTTGGGACCTGGAACACATAGGAAAAGATTCTCTTCTCCTCTCCCCGCCCCACCCCTCACCTCGTATTAGGTTACCACTGCTCGAGTTAGGAGGTTAAATATAGTTTGGAAGACTTACTAATAAGCCTATCCTGGTTTGGCTCAATTCCCCCAGACCCAGCTCATCCATTATGCTCTAGGGCTTCTGCTCAGCTGTGGCTCTCTATATAGTGCCTGACCTTCCTCCTATTGGAGTGGGGTATTGGGGTAGGGGGGAGGGGAGAGGGGACTGGTAGAAAGGAAGAAAAAAAAAGAAGGGAAAAAATTCACTAGTCAGAGTTGACTCCTTTACTGGGAGAACTCCCATAACCTATCCCAGGTAGATACAGAAAGTTTCTCCCAATAAAGCATGTAAATAATTTAAAATTTCTCCCCCTCCCTTTCCTTTTCTTTCATTTATTTTCTTTCTTTCCCTTCCTTTTATAAAATGTCTCTGCACATTACAAAAAATTAAACATAACAAAAATAACATGGGCATTTCCATATAAATGACAGAACAGAAAAAAGATTACATATGAAAGTATAGGTCTCTTATATACAGCTTGCATTTTTTGTTAATTTATAAGAAATTCAACATGCAACTTTCAGTACTATCTTGTCTGTGATTCTTTGAGCCTCCCTTCTATTCTCTTCTGTGCATTTAAAAATATATGTACTTCAATGATTCTCTTTTCTTTCTTTTCTTATTTTTACTCTTCACATGTACCTGCTTCCTATTACATTTGTAATGAGGGTTTTTTTTTAATTGATATTTTTGGAGGTAGGGAAAGTGGATGGGAGAGAAAATAAATGCTTGTTCATTGGATAAAATTATAAAATGAAATGGAGGAAAATGAAAATATGGTTAAATAGTCCTCTTGCATTTCTTTTGCTTTTTTTTGGATACTTTACCCTTGACTCCTCAGAAATCTCCTGCAAAAAAAAAAAAAGAAAGAAAGAAAGAAAGAAAGGAAAGAAAAGAAAAAGAAAAACAAAGCCTTTATGAGAAACATGCATGGCCAAAAAAAACAAATGACCACATTGACCATTTCCAAAATGTATGTTTTATTTTCCATTTTGAGTCCATTATATCTCTGTCAAGAGGTAAGTACCATGCTTTATTATCAATATTCTGGAGTTATAAATTGGTCATTGTATTGATTAGAATTCTTAAGTTTCTCAAAATTGCCTTTTATCAGAACACTGTCATAAATTTTCTCCTGGTTCTGCTTATTTCATTCTGCATTAGTTCATGCAAGTCTTCTCAGGTTGCTCTGAAACCATCCCTTTTTGTTATTCCTTATAGTATAACAATATTCCATTATATTGATAAATCATAATTTGTTCAGGCATTCTCCAATTGATAGATACCTCCCTTCATTTTCAGTTTGGTATATTTTCCTCTTTTGATCTCTTTGGAGTATAGAACTACAAGTGACACCACTGGGGCAAATGGTACTCAAAGTTTAATGACTTCTTGGTAATGGTTACAAATTGCTTTCCTGAAAGCATACCAATCTGCAAGTTCATCAACAATGCATTAATGTTCCTGTTTTCCCACAGCCCCTGCAACCATTGTCACTTTACTCTTGTCCCCTTTTATAGTTTATCTGACCATATAATGTTAATTGCTGATCTTCTAATTTCTGCAAGACTGCTTTCTAGTTTTGCTAGAGGTTTTTGTCCAACACTGTGGCCTTATCCCAGTAGCTGAGGTGTATGTGTTTATCAGACACTATTCAACTATATTTATTTATTTCCGTAGGTGATAATTTACTCTGTTCCATTCATCATTCTCTGTTTTTAATCAGTACCAAATTGTTTTGATCATCACTGTTTTGAACTTTGAAATAATGGCTGTATTAGACCTTCTTCTTTCCCATTGTCCCCCCTTATTTTGCTTGTGATTATTGGCCTTATGTTCCTTCAGATGAATTTTCTTATTATTTTTTCTAATTCTATAAAATAATTTCTTGGTAATTTATATGACACTGAATAAATGTTAACTTAAGTAGTGGTTGTCATTTTTGTTAGTTTGTCATTGGGATGGCCTACCCACGAACACTGAATATTTCTCCAATTATGTAGGTCTGTTTTTATTTTTGTAAAATTTCTTGTAGTTGGATTAATATATTTCTGGATTTAAGTAAATAGACTCCTAAGTATAATTGGTTTTGGATGGAAATTCTCTTTCTATTTCTTCTTGTGGAGTTTTGTTGGTAATAAACTGGAATTTTGATGATTTATGTGAATATGCTTTTTATCCTGTAATTTTTCTGAATTTATCTATTGTGTCGAACAATTTTAATGGACAATTTAGGGTTTTCTAAGTAAATCATATCATCTGAAAAATTGATAATTTTGTTCTTGCTTTTCATGTGCTTATTCTCTTGATTTTTTTTCTTTTCTCATTTCTATAGCTAGCCTTTCTAGCACTATGTTAAATAGTAGTGATGATAATGGGCATCTGTGCTTTATCTCTAAAGTCACTAGAAAGTATGCTAATCTGTTTCCATTACATATAATGCTGGTTTTTGTTTTAGATGAATATTACTTAAAAAATTAAGTAAAGATTCATTTATTCCTGTGCTTTCTAGTATTTTAAAAGATATGTGTTGAATATTGTCAAAAACCTTTTCAGCACCAATGGATATCATCATGTAGTTTTTTAATATTTATGTTATTAATATGACTTATTATGTTTACTATCTTCTTTTTTATTGAACCAACTCTCCATTCATGGTATAAATTCATCTTGAACATACTGTTGTAGTCTATTTGCTAACATTTACTTAATATTTTGACATTAATTTTCTCTATGGATATTGGTCTATAATTTTCTAGCTCCACTCTATTACTGGTATAGGTATCAAGACCATATTTGTATCATGGAAAGAAATTTTAAAAGTGCCTTGTTTTCTATTTTGAAAACAGAAGTTTTTGTAATATTGAGATGTATTATTTGAATATTTGATAGATTTCACTTGTAAATTCACCATTTATGGCTGGCTCATTTTAAAAATGTTGATCTATTTAAATAATGTAGTTCTGTTAATTTCGGTATTATGAATATTTATCCATTTCATCTACGACTTTTGTTGACATATGCAAAATGGTTTCTGATCTTTTTTATCTTCAGTTGTTAATTCTTTTTCATTTTTGACACAAACTGACTTTCCTTTTTTTAAAAAAAATCAGACACACTAACTTCTTATATAATTTATTAGTATTATTAGAGGGGAAAAAACAGCTCCCAGTTTAATTTTCTAATTCGTTGGGTTGGGGTTTTTTGACTATTAAGTTTTGTTATTTTCTTCCTTGATTTTCATAATTTCTACTTTGGATTTTTAAAAATTTATTTATTTATTTTTAGTTTTCAACATTCATTTCCACAAGCTTTTGAGTTCCAAATTTTCTCCCCATCTCTTCCTTCCCCCACCCCAAGACACCATGCATTCTGATTACCCCTTCCCCCAATATGCCCTCCCTTCTATCACACCCCTCCCTTCCTTTATGTCCATTTCCTCTATTTTCTTGTAGAGCAAGATAGATTTCTGTACCCCATTACCTGTATTTCTTATTTCCCAGTTGCATGTAAAAACAATTGCTAACATTCGTTTTGAAAACTTTGAGTTCCAACTTCTCTCCCTTCCTCCTTCCCCACCCATCCCCACCAAGAAGGCAAGCAATTCTATACAGATTATACATGTGTACTTATACAAAAGACTTCATAAAAGTCATGTTGTGAAAGACTAACTATATTTCCCTCCATCCTATCCTGCCCCATATTTATTCTATTCTTTCTTTTGACCTTGTCCCTCCCCAAAATGTTTACTTTAATTACCCCCTCCTCCCATTTTCCCTGCTTTCTATGATTCCCCTCCACCCCTCTTATCCCCTTCTCCCCTACTTTACTGTAGTGTAAGATAGATTTTCATACCAAACTGAGTGTGCATGTTATTCCCTCCTTAAGCCAAATGTGATGAGAGTAAGCTTCACTTTTTCATTCTTACCTTCCCCCTTTCCCCCTCCATTGAAAAAGCTTTTTCTTGTTTCTTTTATGAGAGATAATTTGCCCCATTCCATTTCTCCCTTTCTCTTCCCAGTATATTCCTCTCTCATCCCTTAATTTTATTTTTTTAGATATCATCCCTTTCTATTAAACTCACTGTGTGCCCTCTGTCTATATCTATATAATCCCTCCAACTACCCAAATACTGAGAAAAGTCTCAGGAGTTGCAAATATTATCTTTCTATATAGGAATATAAACAGTTCAACTTTAGTAAGTCCATTATGATTTCTCTTTCCTGTTTACCTTTTCATGCTTCTCTTGATTCTTGGGTTTGAAAGTCAAATTTTCTATTCAGCTCTGGTATTTTCATCAAGAATGTTTGAAAGTCCTCTATTTCACTGAATGACCATTTTTTCCCCTGAAGTATTATGCTCAGTTTTGTTGGGTAGGTGATTCTTGGTTTTAATTTAGCTCCTTTAACTTTTGGAATATCATATACCAAGCCCTTCGATCCCTTAATGTAGAAGCTGCTAACTCTTGTGTTATCCTGATTGTATTTCCACAATACTCAAATTGTTTCTTTCTGGCTGTTTGCAATATTTTTTCCTTGACCTGGGAACTCTGAAATTTGGCTACAATATTCCTAGAAGTTTTTCTTTTTGGGTCTCTTTCAGGAGGTGATCAATGGATTCTTTCAATATTTATTTTACCTTCTGGTTCTAGAATATTAGGGTAGTTTTCCTTGATAATTTTTTGGAAGAAGATGTTCAGGCTCTTTTTTGATCATGGCTTTCAGGTAGTCCCATAATTTTAAAATTGTCTCTTTTGGATCTATTTTCCAGGTCAGTTGTTTTTCCATTGAGATATTTTACATTGTGTAATATTTTTTCCTTCCTTTGATTTTATTTCATAATTTCTTGATTTTTCATGAAGTCATTAATTTTCATCTGCTCCATTCTAATCTTTAAGGAATTATTTTCTTCAGTGAGCTTTTGGATCTCCTTTTCCATCTGGCAATTCTGCTTTTTAGGGCATTCCTCTCCTCATTGGCTTTTTGGATCTTTTTTATCATTTGAGTTAGTCTGTTTTTTAAAGTGTTATTTTCTTTGGCATTTTTTTGGGTCTTATTTAGCAAGCAATTGATTCATTTTTCATGATTTTATTGCATCACTCTCATTTCTCTTCCTAATTTTTGCTCTACTTCTCTTACTTTATTTTCAAAATCCTTTTTGAGCTCTTCCATGGCCTAAGACCAATTCATATTTTTCTCGGAGGCTTTGGATGGAGGAACTTTGTTTTCTTCCATTTGCTTGCTTTGGTCTTCCTTGTCACCAGAGTAAGATTCTATAGTCTGATTCTTTTTCCAGTTTTTGCTCATTTCCCCAGCCATTTACTTGACTTCTGAGTTTTCTGTCAAGGTAGTTCTCTATTTTCAGTGGGGGTATGGGGGGTTTTTTACTATCAGCCATTTGATCCCCCCATAATCTCTGGGCCTAGAACTCCAGAAACAGTGGCTTCAGCTGCCTCTACTACTGCTGTGGTTGCCACAGGTTCCTCCGCCCCCTCCCCTCTCAGCTGTCCTGGGGCTGGACCACTCCACTCTCCTGCACTGGTCCCACAGGCTTTTCCCACTGAACTTCCAATTTATCATCAGTGCTTTGGGGTCCCGAAGTCTGGAAATCACCACAGGTGTGAGAGTTTCAGTCTCCCCAAGGTCTACTCAGGTCCTGTCTGTGCCAGTGGGGTCCACCCTGAACTGTCCCTTGACCCCTGTGTGGTGTGATAGACACTTCCTGGAGACCTTCTAGGCTGGCTTGGGCTGGAGATTTGCTTCACTCTGTCATTTGCTTCACATCTGTCGGTTCTGCAGCTCCAGAATTTGTTTAGAGTCATTCTTTACAGATATTTGGCTGGACTTGGGGGCAGTGCTCTAGAAAGTCTATACTGTTCCCTCTACTTTGGATTTTTGTTGAGATCTTTTGATCTGTTGCTTTTCTAGTTTTTTTTAAAATTGCATTCCCAGTTCATTTATCATTTTATTGATCAGTGTTCTTAAGTTTTTCAAAATTGTTTTTACAACATTGTTGTCATACATTGTTTTCTTAATTCTGCTTACAGTCCTACATAACCAACTGCCATTTGTACATCTCAGATTATACATCTCATAAGCATCCCAAACTCAACATGTCCAAAGCAGAATTCATTATTTTTTCTCCAAAAAACCTCAAACAAACCTCCCTTATTCCCAATCTCCCTGTTACTGCCTATTACTAACATCCCAGTAACCCAGGCTCGCAGCTTCCTCTCACTAAACTCACATATCCAATCCATTGCCAAATCTTATTGGGTTTGACTTCACAACATTTCTCATGCATTCCCTTTCTTCGCTCATGCAGCTACAATCCTGTTTAGGCCATCATTATCTCTCACTTGAACTATTTTAATAGCCCTTGTCTCTCTGCCTTAAATTTCTCCAATCCATTTTGCACTCAGCTGCCAAAACCCCTTTTCCTAAAATATTGATTTGACCATACTTCTTCCTTGCTCATAGAGCTTTAATGACTCCCTAGTACTTCCAGGATCAAATGTAAATTCTTCTGTTTAGAATTTAAAGATTTTGATAAGCTGGCCCCTTCCTGTCTTTCCAGTTTTCTTCCTCTTCACTCCCCTCCAGGCATTCTGTGTTCCTACAAAATTGGACTACTTGGTATGCTTTTGTATGTAACCAAGAGTGTGCTGCTGGTAAAAGTTTAATGACTGAGCTTTCTAGGGGGAAAAAAGTACATACTTGTTAATTTAATCTGCATTATTAACACTTTTTAAAAGTCTAGACAATTACACACACACAAACCCTGACCTAGCTATTTCTGAGGTAAATAAATAAGTAAATACTCTTACTGAAAATTTAACAATCACTATGGAAGCCAGTTAGAGCTAACTCCAGTACATCTCTGTACATATAATATTCCGTTTCCTATTTCTGTATCTTTGCACTAACTGTTCCCCATGCCTATTCCCTGACTTTATCTCTTAGTTCCCTTGATTTCCTTCAAGACTCAGCTCAAATCCAACCTAATCACAGAGTCCTTTCGCAGAAGCTAAACCCTTCCCTTTTCAGAATGCTTTCTATCCACTCTGTTTACATCTTTCACTTCCAGTTGGTTGTTTATATGCGGCCTCACTCATTAGAATGTAAGCTTCTGGAGGGCAGGACTTTTTTTTCCTTTGTATCCCCAGCATAATAAGGTGTCTGACACATAATAAATAATTAATAAATACTTTTTGATTTGATTTGGTTTGCCTTGTGCTCCCTGGGATGGTCCCATCTCTGGCTCCAGCCAGAGATGTTGTTGTACCTCCAGCAGGGTTTCATAGGTACTGAGTTACCTGAGCTCCATGCCCTGAATTAACCTACCCCTGTCTCCTGCTCTGGGTCAATGCCTTCTACTGACTGTGCCCTGTGTATGCTTAGAGCTTCCACAGAATTCTAACAATCTTTTTGTGCAATTCTGGACTGGTAAGACTATTTTTCTTTGCTTTTCTTTATCATTGACCTCCTAGTGCATTTTTATCATCACCATCTTCCCACAATTCTCCTTCTCACTTTCTTTTAAAAAATTTATTGTTCATTTTTTAACATTTTTTCTTTTTAAATTCTGAGTTTCAAATTCCCTCCCACCCATTGAGAAGGCAAGCAATATGATATCATATATGTGAAATCACTCAAAATGTATTTCCATATTATAAAAAAAATAAGTGAGAAAAGCATACCTCAATTTGTGGATAGCATTTTTCATTACAAGCCCTTTGAAATTGTCCTGCATCATTGTATTTCATCACGGTAGTCAAGTCTTTCACAATTGAAGTGGTGATTACAACATTGCTGTTACTGTGCCACTCTTACTGCTCTATCACTCTTATCTCTTTAGCTCTTCTAGGAATTCTTGTTGGACTTGTGTCCAACTAGCATTTTTCTTTGAGAGTTTGCTTGTAGCTGTTTTCAATTATTATTTTCTTTTGAGTTTGTGTCTTGCTCTTACCTGCCACTGTAGTAGCTTTTAATGGTCAAGTTCCTTTTTTTGTCAATTGCTCATTTTTCCAGCTTATTTTTTGACTTTGATTTTTTACTTTGAGCTTTAAGTTGAGCTCTGTTCTTCTAGGGGTGGGAAGGCATAGTCCCAAGCTTCAGGCTTTTTCATGCTGCTATTTTCAGAGCTAATTCTGAAGTTTTCAATTTTTTGGTTCTCCTGAGGTGGTGTGATGCAGGGAGAGGTGTGATCATTGTCTTCCTTGTCTGCACTCTGGTCTTTACCCATGAAGTGTCCCTGCTCCCCTGTAGCTGCAAATGCTAGCACTCCTCTCTGCCTTGGAACTGTGACCAGGACCCCTGTTCCCTTGTGACTGACCACAGCACTCCTCTGTGTCCAGAGCTGCTTATGGGCAATAGAGTTGCCAATCATCTCCAGCAGCACTCAGTGTCAGCAAAAGGTCCCCTGTAACCTCTGTCTGACCAGTTTTCTGACCCCTTTTCCATCTCTGGGCTTAGAGTTCTCCAAGTTGCTGCTGCTGCTGCTGCTGCGGCCAGGGCTGTATACTGAATAGGTGTCCACTTTGGAGTCAGAGACTTTTCTTGGTGAACTCATAAGTTTTCCTAGGCTGGAAAAATACCTTACCCTGACATTTTATTGTCTCTGCCACTCCAAAATTTGATCTGAGGTGTTATTTTAAATCTATTTGGGGCTCTTCTCATTTTCCTTTTATATGTTATGTAAAAAAGCATTGTACTAGGCTTGCTGGTAGTATGAAGATAAACAGGAAAGGGGGTGTGCCCTCAAAGAGCTTACAATTTAGTAGAGGAGATAAGACTCAAATAGGAACTCTAATTTGAGGGGAAATATACAAATATAGCTAGGTGGCACAGTAGATAAAGTGCCAGGCCTGAAGTCAGGATGACTCATCTTCCTGAGTTCAAATCCAGCCTCAAACTCTTACTAGCTGTGTGACCCTGTGCAAGTCACTTAACCCTGTGTGCCTCAGTTTCCTTATCTGCCACATGAACTGGAGAAGGAAATGGCAAACTACTTCTGTCTTTGCCAAGAAAGCTCCAAATGGGGGGGAGGAGCCAAGATGGCGGAGTAGAAAGATACACATATGCTAGCTCCTAACCCACAGCCCATAAAATACCTGTAAAGAAGAACTCCCAACAAATTCTGGAGCAGCAGAAGCCACACAACAATGGAGTGGAGGAGATTTCTGTTCCAGAGAGACCTGAAAAACTGACATGAAAGGTCCATCATGCACCAGACCCAGAGCAGAGCCCAGCCCTGCCTTGGCCACATGGCCAAGAGGAGCAGATCTGAGCAGGCTGTGGGGACAGAATCTCCAGCAGCTGCACAGGTCCCTCCACCCACAGGCACCAAAGGTCAGTGAGAAAGTCTTTTCAACTTGCTGAGAAGGGAGTTGGGTGTCCCCATAACTCAGGCCCCCTCAGGAGACAGCAGCAGAGGCAGCAGTGGACAAGGGCTCACAAAGCAGGCAGGACCTCGGATCCATTGTTGAAGGTCTCCATGTAAACCCCCTGAGGGAACTGAACCTCAGGTGGCAGCCCTGCACCGACCTGAGCAGCTGAACTTAATCTCACACTGAATAGCAGCTCCACCCCCACCAAAGCCCTAAGGCTGGGAAGCAGCATTTGAATCTCAGACCCCAAGAGCTAGCTGGGCGGAACTGGAGGCCAGGTGGGTGTGGAGAGGAAACTCAGAAGTCAAGTAACTGGCTGGGAAAATGCCCAGAACATGGAGAAAAAAAAATAAGACCATAGAAGGTTACTTTCTTGGTGAACAGATATCTCCTCCCTTCCTTTCTGATGAGGAAGAACAATGCTTACCATCAGGGAAAGACATAAAAGTCAAGGCTTCTGTATCCCAAACATCCAAAATAAATATTCAATGGGCTCAAGCCATGGAAGAGCTCAAAAAGGATTTTGAAAATCAAGTTAGAGAGGTGGAGGAAAAGCTGGGAAGAGAAATGAGAGAGATGCAAAAAAAGCATGAAAAGTAGGTCAACACCTTGCTAAAGGAGACCCCAAAAAATGCTGAAGAAAATAACACCTTGAAAAATAGGCTTATTCAATTGGCAAAAGAGGTTCAAAAAACCAATGAGGAGAAGACTTTAAAAAGCAGAATTAGCCGAATGGAAAAGGAGGTTCAAAAGCTCACTGAAGAAAATAGCTCTTTCAAAATTAGAATGGAACAGATGGAGGCTAATGACTTTATGAAAAACCAAGAAATCACAAAACAAAACCAAAAGAATGAAAAAATGGAAGATAATGTGAAATATCTCATTGGAAAAACAACTAATCTGGAAAATAGATCCAGGAGAGATAATTTAAAAATTATGGGACTGCCTGAAAGCCATGATCAAAAAAAGAGCCTAGACATCATCTTTCATGAAATTATCAAGGAAAACTGCCCTGAGATTCTAGAACCAGAGGGCAAAATAAGTATTCAAGGAATCCACAGATCACTGCCTGAAAGAGATCCAAAAAGAGAAACTCCTAGCAACATTGTGGCCAAATTCCAGAGTTCCCAGGTCAAGGAGAAAATATTACAAGCAGCTAGAAAGAAACAATTCAAGTATTGTGGAAATACAATCAGGATAACACAAGATCTAGCAGCTTCTACATTAAGGGATCGAAGGGCGTAGAATAGGATATTCCAGAGGTCAAAGGAACTAGGACTAAAACCAAGAATCACCTACCCAGCAAAACTGAGTATAATACTTCAGGGGAAAAAATGGTCTTTCAATGAAATTGAGGACTTTCAAGCATTCTCGATGAAAAGACCAGAGCTGAAAAGAAAATTTGACTTTCAAACACAAAAATGAAGAGAAGCATGAAAAGGTAAATAGCAAAGAGAAGTCATAAGGGACTTACTAAAGTTGAACTGTTTACATTCCTACATGGAAAGACAATATTTGTAACTCTTGAAACTTTTCAGTATCTGGGTACTGGGTGGGATTACACACATATACACACACACACACACACACACACATACACACAGAGACAGAGAGCACAGAGTGAATTGAATAGGATGGGGTATATATTGGGAGGAGAAAGGGAGTAATGGAATGGGGCAAATTATCTCTCATAAAAGAGGCAAGTAAAAGACTTTTTAGTGGAGGGAAAAAGAGGGGATGTGAGAGAAAAACATGAAGTTTACTCTCATCATATTCGACTAAAAGAAGGAATAAAATGCACACTCATTTTGGTATGAAAACCTATCTTACAATACAGGAAAGTGGGGGAGAAGGGGATAAGCAAGATGGAGGAAATGATGGAAGGGAGGGCAGTGGGAGGAGGGAGCAATTTGAAGTCAACACTCTTGGGGAGGGACAGGATCAAAAGAGAGAATAGAAGCAATGAGGGGCAGGATAGGGTTGAGGGAAATATAGTTAGTCTTACACAACATGACTATTATGGAAGTCATTTGCAAAACTACACAGATATGGCCTATATTGAATTGCTTGCCTTCCAAAGGGAATGGGTGGGGAGGGAGGGATGAAGAGAAGTTGGAACTCAAAGTTTTAGGAAAAACTGTCGAGTTCTGTTCTTGCCACTAGGAAATAAGAAATACAGGTAAAGGGGTATAGAAAGTTATCTGGCCCTACCGGACAAAAAAGAAGATGGGGACAAGGGAAGGGAGGGATGATAGAAGAGAGGGCAGATTGGTGATAGGGACAATTAGAATGCTTGGTGTTTTGGGGTTGGGGGAGGGGAGAAATGGGGAGAAAATTTGGAACCCAAAATTTTGTGAAAATGAATGTTAAAAATTAAACAAATAAATTAAAAAAAAAACAGCTCCAAATGGAAGTCCAACACAACTGAAACGGCTGAACGAGTATAAATGCAGTTACAGAGGCACAAAGTACTAAGGGAGTTTTAGAACAACATTAATGTAAAACTACTGGTTGAAAAATTGGGGATTGTCTTCCTTTTGAAATACTCTTCCTGAGAAAAAGGTCTTTACCACCCTTACTTACGCTCTCTTTCTTACTCAGGATTGTGGCTTCTAAAGAAATGATTTAAGATCTCCAGAATGTGCTCACCTGCAGAATTTGTCAGGCTTGTCTCACAGACTCAGTGGATTGGATTGTCCCAGATTGCCAATACAGTGTTTGCCAATCTTATCTTAGTGGCTCCAGCAAAGCTTCCATGCCCATCTGCCGAATGTGCAGGGAAATCTACTCAGAGCTTCTAATGTTGCTTTAAGGAGAAAGGGAAAACTTTCTGTTACCTGCAAACAACATTAGCAGAGGCCTGAGGGACCCAGCAAGTGGGACAGATCAGACCCTATTCTGTGCGACCCGTTCACAATCCTGGGAACATCAGGTTCGCACAATCTGACTTGTAATACCGGCTGCTAAGCCCTATGGAAAAAAGCTCTAGGAGAATCTAAAACTTGTAAATGGAAATTTAAAAAATGTTCAGAAGCTAATGCTTGAAGAGAAGAGGGTAACTCAGACAGGAGCAGTTGTGTGGACAGAACCAGTGGAAATGTCAAGAGAAATGTCTGAGGAAAAATTTTAAGAACTAAATAAATTCCTGAGTGATGAAGAAGAGGAGGTCCATAGTCGTGTGGAGCTGGATGAGGAGGAGAATGAAATATTTGAGCAGCTGAAGGAGCCTGAGCCCAGCAAGAAATCAAAACAGAGAGGAAAAAGGGATGAGCAACTTTCAACTTTCCCAACACAGGCATGACTAAGGGAAATGGCTACAGCACTGGAAGGAGAGCCTCAGGTGCCAATTAGAGACCTTGTGCAGGATGCAGAAGACAAACTGAGCAAGAGTGAGTCTCTGTTGCTTCAAAGGCCAGAACCTTTCACACCAAAATTGTGTGATTCTTATTGAATGGATTTAAGAGAATTTCTGAGGGAATTTCAACTATTGCAACGTCACTAACTATATGAATTACCTGCTGAGGATGGAAAGAGGACTTTCACATTTGCAGCTATTTCCTCAGGTCAGATGTTTATATTTCCAGAAGTCTCCACTACACAAATGAGGGAGACTTGTCTATTACGTGACTGAACATGGATGGCATTTCTGAAGAGCCATGAGACTATTTCGTCTTCACCTGTTACTTTTTGCCAATTAAAAGGGAGAACTCACCTAATGACTTCCTTCTTCACCCTTCAATATAGAATGATATTAGGTTAGAGGCCTGGTCAGACCAAGTAAGGTATTTCAGGATGATTCTGGAACTGTATCCTTTTTTTAATCCTATATGTACAAAAGGGGGCCTTGTTGGGGAGAACTGGAAGTTGAATTCTACACTACCAGGGCAAATATCAATTTCTTTGTTGTTAATTAAGAAACTATACAGTGAGATTGTGTATTGTCTACTCCTTAAGTCAGTTATGTCTGACAAATGTGATTTACTACAGAAAATATGTAACAACTTGCCCTTTTCTCCCTTTACATTTCCATCCTAGAATATTGTCAATGGGAAATTGGTGTTGGACTTGGAATAATGGAAAGACTTGCTGGAATCCCATGCCTCCAAGGAGATGCTAACTGTGGCCATGGACAGATTTGTGCCACAGGTTGGTTCTTATAAAGTGTTATATGATACATGTTAATAAATATTTTGGTTTTTAAAAAAAGGAAGCACTTTTCCAGGTTCTGGTAAAGGGAATTTGCTTTGGAAGGGGACTTTTATGAGTGTTCTTTGGGAGCATGAAAAAATGCAAATGAGCAAAAGTATATCTCTCCCAATTCCCAGACATCTTGGGAGAGATCAGCTGCATTTTCCAACAAGGTTCTACCCCCTCCATCTCCCTGGCTGGAGTGTACCCTGCTTTCTCACAAACCCCCTTTTTTGGATTCTACATGCCCTGAAAAATCAAGTTTCTAGGCTTGGAAGAAATAATAGCTTTTCTTTCTCTGTGTATTTTAACAATGAATGAATAAATGAAAAAAGCATTTATTAAATACTCACTATATTCCAGGCACTGTGCTACTTCAATTATAAACATTGAGAAATCATTTAAAATTATTACTTAAAGAGCAATCATTTTATTTTTCATTTTGAATTTTAGTTTTATTTTTGTATACTATATTAAATAGGGGCATTAACTGGTTATGTTGTTATTTAAAATAAGAGCATTGAAGTATATCATTGATGTGGATTGACAAGTATCTAAAAATATGATTTGCCGATGACTGAATAGAATGTATGTTTTAAGAAACCTATTTCCAAAAATGAACAGCATATCTAAGAGCTTTATTTGATTGTAGAAACCTGGCTTTTACCACAAGGGGACGGCAAAACACTCCTCTTGTGAAATCATCCCCCTTTCAGATTTTGTGGCCACTCATCACCTGTAACCCAGAGCCAATGAGAATTATTGCATCAGGGTGTGTAGAGCTTACCTTGTCTCTTTCACTGTGAAAGTTCATCTAAAATTAGCTTATTTATTGACTTCACTGAGCACCTGCACACTATCCTTTGGCTCCCATATGACAGTGCACCATTGATTGGCACAAAGTTCTAATTCAGTGTTTGCTTTTACTTTCAAAATGTGTTTATGTGTCTATAATATAAACTTCTCTAAAATCAGAGACACAGATATACACACTTTTAAAAGATGCAAAGCCCAAACTATGGGTTACAATTCAGTAAGGATTGTAGATAGGTGAAGAATAGCTAGTTGATTTGGGCTTCTCCAATCATCCTAGGGTCTCCTAGAACACTGATATCTACAATGTATTTTAGGGAATGCCTGTCAATCAGGGAATGGTTAAACAAATTATGACATGATTTTAATGGAATACCATTGTGCTGTAAAAATGATGAAAGGAACAGTTTCAAGGAAACCAGGAAAAACTAGAAGGGACTGAGACAGAGTAAAGTGAACAGAATCAGGAGAATGATTTATACAAAAACTACAATGGTGTAAAAACCAACAACTTTGAAAGTCTGAACAATATTGAAATTGATGAAAAGCTGTGATTCCGTGGGACCTATGATGATGAGTGCTACCTGACCAAAAGGTGAAATACTTAGGGCAGAATGACATATCTGTGTTTTGAAAATAGGCAGTGAAGGAATTTGTTTTGCCTGACTATTGATATTTGTTACAAGGGCTTTATTTTTCTTTTGTTTTTTTCAATATTGATTTGGAGAAAAAAGGTGATTTTTATTTCTTAAAAAACCAAACAAGCCACACATTTTAGCTACAGCAGATAATGTAGGGACCCACTTTAGTTTCTGCCTCTTTAGTTGAAAAAATATCACAAGTCTCTAGTGATGGGTCTAAAGGTATAAACCATGAGACACCAAATAAATGAATTGCTAGGAAGTATAAGGTAATGTAGGTGACATAGTGGATGGAGTGCTAGGCCTGGAGTCAAGAAGTCTCATTTTCCTGAGTTCAAATATGGCCTCGGACACTTAGTAGCTGTGTAACCCTGGGCAAGTCACTTAATCCTGTTTGCCTCAGTTTCCTCATCTGTAAAATGAGCTGGAGAAGGAAATGGCAAAACATCCCAGTTTTTTTTAACCAAGGAAACCCCAAATGGGATCATAAAGAATTGGCCCTGACTGAAAAATGACTGAATAACAACAAAAGCCAGTCTAAGAAAGAGCAGTGATAGGATTTCTTTGACTTACCATGAGTAAGTCATAAAATTTCCAAATATCTCACAATACTATAGTAGTACCCACACAACTTGAGTAAAATGTGTCAGATTGGTATTTAGCATTTTTTCATTGTAGAAAAAAATGCTCCTGACTCTTGGAATCTTGAGTTTCTTTCCAAGCACATTTCTGGTACCAGTTTCTACAAGAGCCTGATTTCTACACCCCACCACCCCCATCCTTCTCTCTTGCTCCTGGAAAGGAATATATTATTTTGTATGCACTTTGTGTTTATTGATCTGTCTGTCTTGTTTCCTCATTTGCCCTGAGGCCAGGCTTTCAACTACCAAACTACTTAGACAGCTCAGTAGACAATGACCTGGAGTAGGGACTTGTGACAGACAGACTTGTGGCAGATAGACCAACCAACAGGATACTGCAATAGTTTAGGAATGAGGAGATAAGGGCATGAAGAGATGGTAGCAGTATTAGAGGAGAGACAGGGACATGCTCCAGAGATGTTATGAGAGTAAAATTGGAAACAGATCAGATATGGGGGATGAGATTCAAAGATGACACCTAGATTGTGAGCCTGGGTGTCTGGAAAGATGATGATACCCTAAGCAGTAATAGATAATTTTAGATGTAGGGAGGATTTTTTGGGAAAAGTAACGAGTTCAGTGTTAGACATGTTGAATTTAAGATGTGTACAGGACATCCAGTTCAAGATGCTGTTTCCCAGCAGTCCCATTTATATAGGTCTGCTTTTAGGACTTGGAAGTTTATTGCTAGAAGAACTGTTTTGAAACTATAGGATGGGGGGAAGAGAAAAAAAGAGAAAGAGAAAGATTTTTTTTATTTTAAAAAGAAATCATGGGACCATTGTATAATAACTATTTGTATCATATCTGACAGAAGTACAGATTTTTGGTTTTTCAACCCAAGTTAGTAATTATTTATGAGGATCTGATTTGAGGCATTAAAAGCTAGTTGAGAATCCACTTGAGAAGACTTGAAGAAGCTGGTTAGAAAAGCCAGTGAAAGAAAGCTGCTTACAGAAGGCAGAACACAGAAGCTAATAGAACTGAAAAGCTGATAGAATGTGAGTCTAGCAAATCCCAGATAGAGGCACCTGGCTCTGCAATTGATGCAGGTTGCTGATCTGGCTAGAAGAAAGCTATAACATTGGATTGTTGTTGTTTGTTCTTTGTTCTCATAGAGGATTATCACATAAGGAAGATGATGCCATGAATTGGATTTAAGTGAGGTGGGGCTGTGCAAAGTCACCAGCCTCACTTTCTCCTCTGGAGCTGAATCCAGTGTCAAGATATAGATCAGGATGACTGGAGATGGCCCCAGATGCAGTGTGAGACCTTGGCCTTTTTAAGCTAAGGTTTTTAGTAGGTCTCAGTCTGATGGAAGGAATGCTCATTCAGTGATTAAGTCTAGGTAAGAAATGAGGCAGAGAATAGCATCTATTTACCTAGTTGATAGAAGCAATATCCTACATTGCTGGCTGAGGAACTTGCTCTCTAGTGCCATCTACAGTTTAAGGGAGGGGAAATTCCTCTAAGGCTTGCCTATGTTGTTTCTTACAGCCCTCTGTGGTCTGAGATGGGGAAAAATCCCCTTAAAGCCTATACAGAGCAAGACCTGAATAACTCTGCAGATTCCAAGATGAAAGAAAACTGCTTTTCACTGAAAAAGTGCCTTGCTGCCTTAACACCTAACCAAGGGAGCAGACCTGGGAAACTCTGCAGATTTTAAACTTCAGGATCTTATAGTTTTTGAGTTTAAGATAATCGGGTCACAAGCAACGGGAGACTGTTCCAGGGCAAGGATGCCTCAGAGAGCTGGGAGAAATTATAGGATGAGACAACAGGAAAGTCATGATTTTAATGTCCAGGAGAAATCAGAAACACAGGTATGAGGGGAATGAAGGGTGGTCTTGTCATATTTTGGCTTCTATTTCATGAATTTATCTTAGGATTTTTCTTATTTTTACCTTCTAGCTTAGAAAGTGTATCATGTTTAAGAGTTAATGGAGTCATTGTGATTGATTTCTGTGAAAAAAAAAGCACACGTATGAGGTCTCAAGCACTACAGTTGTGAATATGTATGTATTTTCCCCAAACCCAGGGGCCTAAACCCCTAGGTTCCCCAAACCTAGGACCCTAAATGTTAAGTTGTACCAACCAGGCAACCCACTCCCACCCCTGAAAAACCTCTCAAATCTGTTAGAATAAGAGTAGGCTGAGGTAAAATAGCCTAAGAAGTGACAAAGGAAATGGAGTGCCGTATTGTGCACTATGTATGCCCTCTATGCTCCATGATACATAGTTATAGAATTTTTCTGTTTTTTTACCCTCAGCAGGAGGATGTTGGTACATAAACTTCATGTCTCACAGGTGCTACAAGACAACATAGTTGACATTTATGTATCCTTACAACTCAGGGGGAAGTTACATGCTATTTATTATAATCATTTTAGAGATGAGGAACTGAGGTAGGCAAATGTTAAATGACTTGCCCAGGGTCACATAGCTAGAAAGTATCTGAGGTCCGATTTGAACTGTCTTTCCAGCCTCCAGTGATCTATTCACTGTGTCACCTTGTTGCCCACAGAATTAAGAAATTTTGTTACTTGTTGCCTTTAGACTCAGAGTAAAACCAAGATAGCCAGATATTTGAGCCTCTGAGATGTCTTTCTACTGAGCTGCAATTTCTTTATTTCTTCTGATTTCATTTGCAGTAAAGATATTGATAAGGTTGTGATAGTGGAACATGCTGTTTTCTCTTTAGGGATGTGTGAGAGAACTGACCTGATTCCACCTAGGGCTCTTCCTGCTCTTTCTGGCTATCATCCCTTTTGGGGAAACTGAAGTAGCGATTTGTTGGTTTGTTTCTTTTCTGGACCTGTGATTTTACTGGTGTAGGGAACTCATGGCAAAGGAACCATTCCTACCAGGGCAGATTCTATCACCTTACCTCCTCATGCCCTATTAGTGGAATTAACATGTTCTACATTGTAAAAGTTATTGGTTTATCTTAAGAATAAGGATGCTTTAAATATTTTGCTGACTTCTTATCCCTCTAAAACTGACCCTTGTGCTTTCTTAGGTATTTGAGTTGCGTCTTCTTCTTAGCAAGGGGCAGTCCTTCATTACCTACAGTCTGCAAAATCTTGTATGATAGGGAAAAAAAGTGCAATTGTTTATTTAGATCAAGAGTTCTTAACCTGTTTGGAGTCATGAATCCCTTTGTCAGTCTGGTGAAGCCTATTCCCTTCTCAGCAGAATGGTTTGTAAATGCAGAAAGTAAAATTCATAGGATTACAAAGGAAATCAATTATAGATAGGTTTCTGATGTTTCAAATAATGAAATGGTGGCATTACTAGAATCAGCACTGTGAATTTCCTTTGGACTAGAACCTTAAAATTTCATATATTGATAATTTGGATATGTGACTGCTTTAGGGGATTCATTATTCAAACTGATAAGGACTTGCCTGTATATTTATTTATTTATTTTTGGAGTACAGATTACATAGACAACCTTCATTATTTTTTTTCCGAGTTCATGAATCTCAATGCTTCTTCTTTTTCTAGTTTGCAACATTCATTTTAAAAATAACATTTTGAGTTTCAAATTGTTTCTCCCCTTTTCCCTTACATCCCCTCTCCCCAAGATGGCAAAAAATCTGTTATAGGTTATACATGTGTGATCATGTAAACTATTTCCACGTTAGCCATATTGTGAAAGAAGAAACAGAACAAAAAAGAAAAGCCACAAAACCCAAAAAAGTAAAAGTAGTATGCTTCAATCTGCATTTAGACTCCATCATTCTTTCTCTGAATGTGGATAGTATATTTCCATCATGGCTCTTTTGGAATTGTCTTGGATCATTGTGTTGCTGAGAAGAATTAAGTCAACCTAGTTGATCATCACACAATTCTGCTGTTAAAGTATACAATTTTCTGGTTCTGTTCACTTCACTCAGCATCAGTTCATGTAAGTTTTCCCAGGTTTTTCTGAAATTCACCTGCTCATCATTTCTTGTAGCATAATAGTATTCCATTACATTCATGTACCACAACTTATTCAGCCATTCTCAATTGATGGGCATTCCCTTGATTTCCAATTCTTTGCCACCACAAAAAAAGAACTATGAATATTTTTGCACATGTAGATTCTTTTCCCTTTTTAATTATCTCTTTGGGATACAGAGCTACTAGTGGTATGGCTGGATCAAAGGGTATACAAAGTTTGATTGACCTTTGGGCATAGTTCCAAATTACTCTCCAGCATGACTGGATCAGTTCACAACTCCACCAACAATGCTTTAATGTCCCAATTTTCCTACATCTTTTCCAACATTTATCATTTTTCTTTTCTGTCATATTAGCCAGTCTCATAGGTGTGAGGTGGTACCTCAGAGTTGTTTTAATTCACATTTCTCTAATCAATAGTGATTTAGAGCATTTTTTCATATAATTATAGATAGCTTTTAATTTTTTCATCTGAAAACTGCCTATTCATATCCCCTGACCATTTATCAATTGGGGAATAGCTTGTATATTTATAAATTTGACTCAGTTCTCTATGTATTTGAGAAATTAGGCCTTTATCAGAAACACTTGCTGTAAAAATTGTTTTCCATCTTTCAGCTTTCCTTCCAATCTTGGTTGTGTTGGTTTTGTTCGTGTAGAAATTTTCTAATTTAATTTAATCAAAATTATCCATTTTGCATGTCATAGTGTTTTCTATCTCTTGTTTGGTTATAAATTCTTCTCTATAGATCTCACAGGTAAACCTAATTTGATTATGGTATCACACTTTATGTCTAAATTTGCCAGTATATTTAAACACAATTATCAAAATACTTGAAAAAGCAAGCTCATGGGCCCCTGGTTAAGAACCTCTAGTTTTGATGAAATATTGAGGTTTTGTTATACAGAACCCCCTTCTGAGAATCTGGTGCCAGAATCAACTGTCACCAATGGAAAATTCCAATTAGAGGTAACCTGATTAGGGAAATCTAGAAAAAATTTCAAATATCAGTTAGGGCAGGTTTACTCTAAGAAAGAGAATGGAAAAATTTTTCCTCTTTCATGTAATTTGAAGATTGGTTAAGCAAGTTAGGAGTAAAGGAGAAAAATTATTAAGTAATTGTAACATTCCCTTGGTTTTTTTTTTCTTTCCCTAGATGGTTTAATTAGCTCAGGTAGTAAGGTCCTATTTTCTAGTCTTAAAAATGTATTTAAAATGTTTATACTTGTGTCCAAAAAAGTATGCTATTATCTTGTGTCTTCCCACAGTACTTTCTGATTTCCAGAAATAGGAAAATATTCTCATTTTCCATGTTATTTTCAATACCGCAGTAACCTATTAGTACCATGCTGTGCCACTACATTTTGTATCTGCTGGGCCCCACACTTAAAATATGATTTGAAAAAAAATATTCAGAAAGCTGCCAGTGCCAAGAAGGTGCTGCCTTGATACTTTCTGATGATGATGAAAAAGCAGCTAAGTGCATGTACAAAGTTTAGGAAACATAACACTGAAGCACGTAAAAACACATGCCAGATCTAATACAGCAGCCAAATCATATCAGCCCCTATCTTTCTGGATGATCCTTCCCCAAAATACAGGCCTGGCACTGTGCCCTGAATGTAGGCCAACTAGGATATCATCAGACCAAGGAAATCCAGATATACTCCCCCATAAATCTTGGCTATAGTCAACTCTTGATTATCTATGCTGATGGGGGTGCGGGGGTGCCCCATGAACAAATGAAACCTTATAGACAAGGTCTGAGCTTTATTTTAGCCAATTGCCTTTACCTCCACTTCCTATGAACCACTTAGCAGAGGTGCTAACAAGTAGCAGACCATTTGACTATAATCCTTCAATTTCACCTGGTCTGTCTTCCTGGATAAGGAGTAGCCTAAAGGTAAGCATTCAAAATTAGAAAAAAAGCAGACAATTAGTTCTTGGATCACTGCTAGCTAAAAGTCCAAGGATACCAGGATCTCAATTTGCACGAGTCTAATTCTTAAGTTTGTTGACCAAATCTGCCATTTCTTTTTTGTGACTACATCGATAGAGAAGAAGAAGGGAGGAGGGCAAGGGAATAAGTAATAAATCAAGTGGTCAAAGACCAATGATCCCTTGCCTACGCATATATTTGTAGGTATATACACATGCACACAAATATGTATACATACACACATATAAACATGTGTGTGCACATATAAACATAAAACATACATATACACACAAATATTTTTCATGACATAAGAAGAGGTCAACAAATGACTGCACACAAGACCACCAGCCAGTCAGCTAAGCAAGGTTTTTACATTTTAAAATACAATTGTTTTCCTCAAAGCCAAGAAGACCTAGGTTCAAGTCCTACCTCTGACATATACTAGCTGTGTAAGTTACTTAGGTAACTAGGTAAGTTACTTAGCCCCATTGCCTCAAAAAAAAAGAAGTAAGTATCTGGGGCTTGATTTGAACTCAGATCCTCCTCACTCCAGGGCTGGTGCTGGTATCTACCTACCTGTCCCCTAGTCAACTTTTTAATAGTCTAAGTTGCCTATATTGATAGAGAGTTTCCTTGTCTGGGAGTTCTCAAACCAATGAAATCCCAGGTCCAAGTCCCTATCCCTATTCCAAATCCCAATCCTAATCTCAGAATTTCTCAATAAACATAGGGGAGTAACTTTAATGGATTTTCTCCCCAGACTGCATTTCCTTTTTTAGTATGAATAAAGATTAGAATCAAACAATGTCAATCGTAAAATAGAAATATCCAAAGGAAGACAGAAAAAGCTTCTTTCTCTCTACCTTTTCCTTCTTCCCTTTTTCTTTCTCTCACTTTCCTTCCTTTCTTCCCTCCCTCTTTTTTTTTTCCATCCTGGAAAAGAGAGTCTCTGAGTCGAAAGAGAGACTCTGACAGGTACAGTATAACTTATCAGGATTTAAAGTAAATAGCTGAGGTGAGCCTTAGTTCAGATATGTCAGAGCTGTCAGAAGCCAGCACTGAAATCTGCAAGACATTACATACTTAAAATCCTGTGGAGGACTGGCAGAAAGTCTCAATGGAAATTCCAATATACAAAAGAATCTAGAGTGTCTCCATGCTTAGGCCTGGTCCTTGATAATATTCAGGGTTTATGCTTTTCAAAGATTACTAAATTCATTATGTTTTTGTGTAGTCGGTCTTGAAATTGGACTGTAATACTTCTGGGGCAATTCATTTCTTTTCAGAGAGAAGCAGAGGATCACTGTTGAAGTAGCCCCCTATGCATCTAAACTCAGGCTTAGGAATTAGCAAGTGTGATGAACTCAATTACCCTTGAGAATAGAAATAAAGTTTTTGGATTATTTTAGCAGTTCATTTCAACTCCTAAACTCTTAACTGTAGATAATCAGTCATAAAATGAACCAATTTGTGTTTGCTCCCTTTCTTTTTCCCTACTTGTTTTCTGGTGGTGTCAATAAATGGTGAAACGGTGTAATACCTAAACAAAAGTATGTAGCAGGAAGAATTTGGATTGGCTTTGGATTATCGACAAGCCAGACAATCAGTCTAATTGTTCATTTTATATGAACAATAAACATATAGATTCTCAGGTACAACCTAAGAGCGAGGGAAAGACCATTTTCAAAATTCCATACAATGCTGGAGGAGTAATGTAAATTCTCGGGCAGTGTAGTGCAATGGTTATAGTGCCAAACTAGGAATCAGAAGGCCTGAGTTTGAGATCTGGACCTCTCACTTGGTAGCCATGGGACCACTATCAAGTCACTTAATCACTTTGTTTTCTCTTCCAAAAAATGGAAATAATTAAAGTATATATAAATGTAATGGAATACTATTATGCTATAAGAAATGACAAAAGGAATAGTTTCAGACAAATCTGGGGAGACTTGTGTGAACTGATACTGTGGAAAGTGAGAAGAACCAGAAGAGAAATAAAAAAAGAGTGTAAAGAAAAAAAAACTTTGAAAGATTTAAAAACTCTAGTCATTGTAGTGACCAGCCAAGATTCCAGAGCATAGATGATGAAGCATAGCACCCACTTCCTGACAGGGAGGTGATTGACTTGAAATTCAGGATGAGGCACACATTTTTGGACATGGTCAAGGCAGGAATTTATTTTCCTTGATTTTACATATTTGTTATAAGCATTCTGTTCTCTCTCTCCATCCTTCCCTTCTTCCCTCCCTTCCTCCCTCCCTTCCTCTCTTCCTTTCTCTCTCTCTCTCTCCCCCTCCCCCCCTCTCCCCTTTAGGGTGAGGGGGAAAGAGGGGAGATAAGGAGAGAGATGATAAGAATATTGTTGCTAGCAAACAAACAAAAAAGGAACCAAAGAGTGTAATTGAAACATGTTTTGAAGGAATCCTAGACAAGCAGGGCAGTTTTAAAAATTACATGTTGAATTTATTTTTATTGTTGTTCAGTTGTGTTCAACTCTTCATGACCCCATTTTGGAGTTTTCTTGGCAAAGATACTGTAGTGATTTTTCATTTCCTTCTTCAGCTCATTTTATGAGAAACAGAAACAAATAGGGTTAAGTGACTTGCCCAGGGTCAGAGAGCTAGTTAGTGTCTGATCTCATAAAGATGAGTTTTCCTGATTCCAGGTCTAGTGCTTTTTCCACTGTGCCACCTAGTTACCCTGATGGCGTAAGGTTAATAGAATGAGAAGATCTTCCCTGCCCATTAAGGCCTGATACATGGAACCTGTGATCACATGGAGCCTGGGTCACATGGAGCTCAGACTGGGAGGAGCTTGCCCAAGGAGGAGAGAGAGACTCCGAATGTAGAGTGAGAACAGGCAGAGTAGAGAGAGAGAAGCAAACTGTGAGTGGGAGCAGTTGGCCCAAGGAGCAGAGGGAGAGAAGCAAGCTGTGAGTGGGCAGAGGGAGGAATTTGTCTAGGGGAACTTGTTTTTGTGGGGAGGCCTGATAGAAAGAAGGTTTAAGATGTAGATGTTTCTGGACTAGTGATAAGTACCCTGTTAAATCTTAACTCCTGGTATTCTAATGATATCCCAAATAAATATTTTGGTTTTGTCTTTGAGGAAGAGAGTTATTTATATTTTGTGAGTTTATGCTTACATATTCATAGTAGCTGCTATGTGTATCACATTGGCATTACAGATAGATAGATATAGACAGAAATATAGATGCATATTTTAAAATTTAAGAGAAAAGCAAGCTCTGCATAATAGAGATTCACAGTTTCATATGTTGTTCTCTTTTTCTGTTCTACTATGGATATGGAAATGTTAGTTTTATTTGATATTTGTGAAGTTCAGTAAAAAAAATTAAATAGGAATGATTAATATTACATTATAAATAGTGTTGTTAGGGGGCAAAGCACTTTGTAGACTGTAAAGTTAGTCAATAAAATTAAGTGCCTACTATGTGCCAGGTGTAATGTTAAATGCTGGGAATACCAAAAAAGGCAAAAAGATAACTCTTGCCCTCAAGAAGATGTCAGATGTAATAATAGCTGGTATTCCCATATATACTTTAAGGTTTACATACTTTATCTCATGTGATCCTCACAATAACCCAATGAGGTATGTATTTTAGATGTTATTATTGCCTTTTTCCAGATAAGGAAACCCAAGTTCAGAAATGTTAAATGACTAGTCCATGGTCGCATAGCTGGTAAGTAATGGGAGATGGGATCCAAACCCAGGCTTTTCTGACTCCAAATCCAGCACCATGGTTCAGTTTTGTATCCTCTATAGTCTCTTAAATGTAGTGAAGAACTTTGAAAAGCAGGAGAAAAAAACGATGTTGTCAAGGAATTGTAGGGTAGGAATAAAAGATGGACTACTCATGAGGTAGGGGTAAATAGTGGCAGGTGGTCAGGCATAGTACTTCACAGGAGAAAGCAAGAAAGACCTCTAGCACACTGGGTATGCCCTTGATGGTGAATTTATGGGCAGTCACAGATAGCAGTTATATGGGATGGATTTCTATCTGCATCATTCAAATAAGACAACAGTTTGATTTGAACATTTGAGTGTAATTGCCTAACTCAGTATTGCAAGGTTGAAGGGGGGACCCATGAGTACCCAGTAAGAGCATAAGGAAATGTGGTTGTTATTTTGAACTCTGTTATTAGGATATCTAGGGCAGCTAGGTGGTGCAGTGGATAGAGTGCTGGAGTCAGGAAGATCTGAATTCAAATTTGGCCTCAGATGGTTGTTGTCCTTTGTCTTCAAAGAGAACCAAAATGACATCACCATTGTAAAGTGAAATTTCAGCGTGTCCAAGTATGGCTGATCAAACCAATACAAGGTTGGAATGCTCTACCACAGGTTGGGCACAGATAATCCATGTGAATATTTGGGGTGGATATACAAAATTTGTGCATCCTGTGTTTACTTTATGCTGCTTCAATTCTGCTTTGCTCAAAGAGCACAGCACCTTTTCTTATGTGGGCACACCATGCTGAGCCTGTGCCAGTGTCTTCCATGTTGCACAGTCAAATCCAAAGTTCTTGAGAGAGACCTTGAGAGTGTCCTTGTATCATTTCTTCTGGCCACCATGTGATCGCTTGCCCCATGAAAGTTCTCTATAAAATAGTCTTTTTGGAAAGCATACATTTCGCATTTGAACAACGTGGCCAGCCCATTGGAGTTGTGTGCTCTGAAGCATAGTTTGAATACTTGGCAGTTCAGCTCGAGCAAGGACTTCAGTGTCTGGTACCTTATCATGCCAGGTTATCCTCAGAATCTTCCTAAGACAGTTCAAGTAGAAGCGATTCAGTTTCCTGGAATGGCATTGGTAGACTGTCCATGTTTCACAAGCATATAACAATGAGGTCAGCACAATGGCTCTGTAGACCTTCAGTTTGATAGTCAGTCTAATACCTCTTCTCTCCCAAACCTTTCTTTGGAGCCTCCCAAACACTGAGCTAGCTCTGGCAATGTGTGCATCAACCTCATGGTCAACGTGTACATCCCTGGAAAGTACACTACCAAGGTCAGTGAACTTATCCACAGCATGCAAAACTTCTCCATTTGTTGTAACAGATGGTTCCACATATGGATGGTGTGGTGGTGGCTGATGGAGCACCTGTGTATTTTTGGTGTTAATTCTTAGGCCAAAATTAGCACAGGCAGCAGAGAATTGATCCATACTTTGTTGCTTCTCAGCTTCAGAGGCCTCAGATACCTACTAGTTGTGTGACCTTAGGCAAACCATTTAACCCTGTTTGCCCCAGTTTCTTCATCTATAAAATGAGCTAGAGAAGGAAATGGCAAACCAGTCCAGGATCTTTGTTAAGAAAACTCTTAATTGGGTCATCAAGAATTGGACATGACTGAAAAATGACTAAACAACAAAAAGAAAACCCTGAATGGGATCACAAAGATGTGGATATGAAAGTTAATGAAAGATAATGGAAAATGACTCAACAACTAAACCAAAATCAAGATGTCTGTTTTTTCTTCTTGGTATCGAGGTCTATAACTTTGCATTGATTGACTTCTGCATTCCTCATTTGGGGCCAATGCCTGGAATGACCTCTCTTGATGTCCTCAGTACTCATCAGAATGGATCACAAGAATGCTTAAGACCTTGAGAGAGACCCTTGAAAACCACAAGGAAGTTTCTCTTCCAGTTATGATGCATATGTGACAGACAGCAAAGGTCTAAAGGTTGAGCTCCCAACTATAAACTTGGCACCTTGAATCTACCAATGCTTGACTTACCACCAACTTGCTTTATATAATGGGCAAGTCACTCTGGGCATCAGATTCCTCTTCTGCAGAGTTGTAACAAACACTGCCTGATGTAATGGCAGTAAGATGACAGGGGGGAGTGTGGAATGGAATGGAAATGGATTATGTGCCCACTCTGTGCCAGGCACTGTGCTAAAGGTTTTATAAATATCTCATTTGATTGGATTTGATAGGTCAACATTTTACAGATATAAAGTGGCATGGATGTGCATAATATTAGATAAACTGGCACATAAGCTGAGTTTGTTCAAAGGACCAATTATAATCATGAAGCTTGGTTACTTTGGTGCTTACTTCTTTTCCTGAAATGCATCCTCATAGTTGAGAAAGGCTGGAATACTCACTAATCTTGAAAACTGCTAAAATTCAAGTCTTGAACACTCTATTAGTCAGGTGGTTTTCATAGAACTGTGCAATTTCCCAGTTGTACTCCCCTTCTCAATTCTTTTCTGCTGAAGCTCCAGGTTAATGACCTTTGGGATATGGGTGCCAAGCATCTTCTAAATTTGACTCTAGCTTCATCTCTTAAAAAAAAAAAAGTATTATCTTCTGCATGCTGAAAAGACATAGGTTAAAAAAAAACATCATGGAAATATGTTTTGTATGATTGCACATATAGAACCTATATCAAAATGCTTAGGGAGTCAGGGAAGGGGATGTGAGGAAAGAAGGGAGAAAATTTTGAACTCAAAATTTAAAAATAATGTTTAAAATTGTCATTATGTTACTGGGAAAAAAACAAAATATCAAAAAAAAACCCCAACCCCAAAACAAACAAACCCTGTATCATAGTGATCACTTGATAAGAAATATATTCTTTGATCCTGTATAAGAGGATGCCCCCTTTTTTTGAGTCATTTCTGTTTTAGGCTTTATTTAGGTTATATTTCCCATATCCTCTTAATAGACTATCTTCCCCTACCCCTCCATATCTGACTGTTGAAATCCTTCCTTCTCTTCAAGGTCCAGGTCATCCATCTCTTCCTCCAAGAAGCCTGTATTTCCCCAGCTGCTCCCTCCTCCAATGCCCCCTGGCACTTGGAATCTCACCCTTTCACCCAGCTCATTTTAATTTGTTGTGGTCAGTGTTTGTCACCTAGTACTCTGTCAGCCTTACTTGATTGTAAGCATCTTGAGGTCAGGGACTGTTTTATTTTGTTTTCTAATCCCTGGAGCTTGGCATAATGCTTAACAAATGTCTGTTGATTCAAAGAGAGAACTATGGAGTCTGAATGTGGATCAAAGCACACTATTTTCTCTTTTTTCCCCCCTTTCTCATGGTTTTTTCATTTTGTTCTGATTCCTCTTTCACCACAAGATGAATATGGAAATGTTTAACATGATTGTATGTGTGTAACTTATATCAGATTGCATGCTGTCTTGGAGAGGAGAGAGAGGAAAGAGGCAGAAAATAATTTGGAACTCAGAATCTTATAAAAGTGAATGTGGAAAACCACCTTTACATATGGTTGGAAAAAAAATAAAATACTACTAAGGAAAAAAAGAAAATAAGAAAAAAAAGAAAAGCAAAAAAAGTCTATTGATTTAAATGGTTGAAAAAAATGGGGTTTTAAGGATGTGATCAGTCATCTTTCATTCTTTCTCTATCAATACAGACATCTTTGCCACAGCCATGGTCTTAGAGAGTCTCCTAGGGCATGGAAAATGATTTGCCCAAGTTTACACAGGCTTAGACAGCCTGTATGGGTCAGAAGTAGTTGTTAGAGTCCAGACGTCCTTCCATGATGGTGCCATTCATGGTATGTGTATGGATGTATGTGTGTATTTGTACATAGAGTTTCAGAGAGAAAGGGAGGAGATAAGGAGCAAGGTTTGAAGTAAGGGGGCTTTTAGGTTAACCTTCATTCTTCGCTCCCTGTCTCTTCCCTTTCTCCCTGTCTTTCCTGTGGTCTGTCTGTCTCCCCTCTCTCTTGTTTCTCCTCTCTCTTGCTTTATATTTATATAAATATATGTAATATACGTATGTATATGTATGACATGGTAAAAATGTGTATTCTATGTGTATGTGCAGTAGGGGAGACTTCTAATTTCAGAACAGGAAATTAATCTACAAATGGAGCTCCCTGTCTCTTCTTTCTCTCCAGAATTCATCTGTATGTATGTATATATATTCACACACCTATATATACATGAAATAAATGTGTATATATTATATACATCTATACATTATATGCACATACATATAAGACATGCAAAATATATTATACATGTGTGTAAATACATATATAGGGAAGCTTTTAATTTCAAATGGGAAATTAGTCTTCAAACCTTGTTTCCTGTGTCTTTCCTTTCTTTCCAGAACTCTTCTTAATCCTCTGAATGTAATTGTTCTGCCACTTTGCAATGCTGCTTATTAAGATTACTACACAGTCCTGCCCTTGCTGCAGCCTCTGGGTGTCACTGTGACCATGGGATTGAGAAACAGGCACAGGGAATTGGGGCGGGAATTGGGGGGAGGGGAGGAGAGCCCAGTGGAAGGAACAAGTTGCCAGTATAAAGGAGACCTGGCCAGGAGATTCTAAAATTTTCAGAAAGGAAGCAGTTTGAGGGAGGGGGACACAGGGTGAAGGGTGGGAGGGCAGAGGGGTTGAGAATTGAGCTCATCTTCATGAACTCCATCATCCCCTTTCTTTTTGGGAACTTGGTGCCTTAACCCTTATTTACGATGCTATTAGAAAGCCAGAGCAGTTTTTCCCCAAATCCTTTAAAACCTCCCCTACAGAGTTCTCTGTTTGTAAATGTAAATGCTAAAGGTCATTCTGCCTTTAAAGCTTGCCCCCTCCAAACCCCTAATTCAACCCCAACTTAAGCCCACGTAGTCTGAAGAAAGTGATCAGAAATAGGATGTTACAAGAAAATGGGGAGGGGAGTACTTGTCCACCCCCATTCTTCTCCTTCCTCATCTCGATCTTCCATCCCTCCCCCACCCACCCACCCCAAACCTCCACCTAAAGCAACTGCACAGGGCTTTGAACTGTTTACAAGATATACATTACCTAACGGGCCTGCCCTTTGGGGTTTGGAGAGGCTTCTTTTACACAAGTCGGTTGCTAAGGCCTGAGCTGACTCTGTATATGTTATCAGGAGGATGACAGTTTAAACAGGCCTTATCACTGTGTGTTCAATCAAGGTTTATGAGGGCTGATAAAGATGTCACCTAGTTGTTTCATGTGTTCATTAAAATTCTATTCCCTGGTGGGATAGAAATACAAAGTTTCTTTTTTAAAAAAAATTTTATAAAATATACGTTTTTATTTCTAAAATTGTTGTTCGGTTAAGCTGGTCTCTCAGGCCAATAGCAAGGATGTATAGCTCCCTTCGTGCCTCTTGGTTGTCAATTCTGTAAACAAAGTAGCCTAGCCAACCTTCTGGTTTCCTTGACAGAACGCAAACTTTAATATCATTTCAGCTGACCAAACCATCATTAATCAGCTGCTATGCATAAGGCAGCCGTATGTAGGTACTGCAGATACAAAAGCCGAGCAAAGATGCCCTTGCCATCAAGCACCTTATATTCCATATTTCAGTATAATTGGGTTTTTTGGTAATCCTTTGTATTTAAGAACATTATTCCGACAAGGCCCATAGGCTCTGCCAGACCGTCAAAGGGTTAGGAGATACCAAAATGGTTAAGAACCTCTAATATAGGTGCATAAAGACCTAGAAAAACCCATATGGAATAATAATTTTAGGCTATAAATAGGCCAAACAGTGAGGCATGGAATTTTATTGTCTGTATGACTAATGAAATGTTGAGTCTCTACCACTATTTTTGTAATGTTTTTCAGTGTGGGTCAGTGATATCAAATTCAAATAAAGACAGGGGCCACTGGGCAGGATACCTGCAGGCCACACATTGACTTAGAAAACCTCATATTAACATCTATATTCTATTACATTTTTATTTATTTTGCTAAATATTTCCCAATCATACATTAATCTGGCTCAGTCAGAGGGGCCATGGGCAGAGATGTCCGAGACCTGTAGCAGAGAGGAACCCCTCTATAATTCCAGCTTTGGGGAAGAGTGGGACCTCACTTTTATTTTGTGCTTTAAAATTTTTCCCCCTTCATTTGCACTTCCTTACTTCCCCAAGTTGTATTATTCCCATTCTAGAAGGTGAGGAAACTCAGGCTTCTCATGGTTTGTCTGTGAATCATGGCCTCCTAAGTTCAGGTTCATAGCCGATTTTACTACACCACTCTGAATTTGACAGGCTAAGTGTTAAACTGGGCTCTTCTTAAATTAAAATGAATTTATTTTGATATATTGTTTATTTTCAAGTAGCTCTAATGTGCAGGGCACCCTGAGATTTACTGGAGGAGATACAATGATGCATTAATCAATAAGATACTGTTCTTGATCTTCTAGAGTTAAAAGTCTAGTTGGGAGCTACAACACAGGGAAATAACTACAATACAAAAGGCAAAATGAGAAATGCATGAGAAGTACAAATAATGTATTAGATGAGTAAGCAGAGCAATGGATAGAGTTCTAGGCTGGGAGTCAGGAAGTTCTGAGTTCAAATATGGCCTCAGACATTCACCAAATGTGTGTCCGTAAGCAAGTCACTTAATCTCTATCTGCCTCAGTTTTCTCAACCATAACATGGAGATGATAATAACAGTATCTACCTTATAGGTTTTAGTGGGGATCAAATGAAATATTTCTAAAGTTTTTAGCACAGTGGCTGACATGTAGTAGGTTTTTAATAAATGTTTTTTTCCCTCCCTTCCCTAACTCCTCATATGGAGGACCAAGGTAGATCATTGAATCATTTCCAACTGGAAGAATCAGGGAATCAACTTTCTGGAGGAACTGAAATTTGAACTGGGTCATGAGGGACTCCTAGAGTCCTTATAACTTTATTTGTCCTAAATGCTATCCACATCTATATGCATGGCTTTATCCATATCTGTATAAAATGCTTTATAATGAGTTGTTTCAGTCATGTCTGACTCTTCATGACCCCACTTTGGGTTTTCTTGGCAAAGATATTGGAGTGTTTTGCCATTTCCTTCTCCAGCTCATTTTCCAGATGGGAAACTGAGGCAAACAGAGTTAAGTGACTTGCGCAGGCACACACAGCTCAGTCAGTGTCTGAGGCTTGATTTGAATTAAAGATGAGTCTTTCTGATTCCAAGCTCTATCCACTGCGCCATCTAGCTGCCCTTGTTTGTACAACATATTCACAACTTTTCCCCCACTAATCTGAAAAAAAATGAATTGAGTAAAGGTTGGGTGGTGGGGAGCAACTATGAAGAGAGATCTTCAAAGATCCTCAGAATGATTTAACTCAGTTGGTCATGACCCAATATATGTAACAGAAGGAAAAAAACAAGCAAACATACAGAAAATTAGTTAAACACTTTGAGGTTCTAAAAAAATGGTGTAGTCTTGTGTCAGTATAAAGCATTCAAAGGGTTTTTTCTCCATGTCATCAGTTTAAAAAAATAAACAAAATCAGTGTACATAGTAGCATACGTAGTAGGCTCCCAATAAATGCTTATTAATTTAATTATATTTTAAAAGGTAAATAATGGGCCAGATCCTGCCTAATTAGAAGCTAAGTAAAATCCCATTATAACATGCCATGTGACTTCTTGATTTTCTTCTTATTATTATAATTTATTTTGCCATGATGAAAATGTTGATATTTTAGCTGCAGGATCTGAAGATGAAATAGAAGTATGCATAATTCTTTTGAAAATTGGCATTTTTTAAAAGTGCTTTGAACTTGATAGGAAAAAGAGCTATTGTTCAAATATTCCCTATCTCCTCATATATTCACCTTTCCTCCAAATAGATGTGGGGAGACAGAGGTGTTTTTAGTGGGTTATTTGTGAATCAAAGTGGTTAAGTGGGCCTTTTTGTGGCAGGTAGCTTGGATGTTTGGCTGGGATATGAAGAACAATTGCTACATGTTGGCAGCACACAAGAATTGTAAAGTGATCAGTTACAGCTTTTCTTTCTTCCTGAATGCACTATAACTAGCATTTCAGTCTTGCACTTCCTTTATAAACTATGGCTATTGTATGGTCAGGGATCAAAAATTTTTTTGTTGTAGAGGATTTCACTTAAGCAATTCAACAATCATTAAGTGTTGAATATGTGCAAGACACTTACCATGCTAGGCTCTGTGATACAAAGAAAAACAATTAGTCCCTTCCTAGAAGGACCTGGCATTCTACTGGTAAAATAAAAACATGTGCACACATATCTGAGAGAGCAATCATTAATTGAAAGTGTCAGAGGATTTATATCTGAGTTGAGACTTGGAGGGAGAGAAGGATTTTGAGAGGAAGAAATGAGATTGGAAAATCATCCTTGATTTTCCAATGCCATTGGCTCAGGCCCTCAGTGATGTGGTTTTCCCCAAAGTTATCAGATTACCAGAGGGTCATTTACTCAACCAGCCTTAGGTAGTGTTTTTAGAAATGGGTATTTACTAAGATGCTACAATAAGAACATTTGGTACAAAACATGAGTCCCTTCCCCTGCAAAAAAATCTTTGACACACTCTCTCTCCAGTACCTACAAGTGCTGAGCAAAGTAAGCTCAAATTTAGAGAGCAAAGGGTGGACTTATAGCTCCTGGTTAGTAGCAGTCCTTTTCTCCTGTTTGTGGAATGCTCAAGGAGTTTATTTCCCTTGGATGTGACGGAGTCTCTTTGCCGAGCTTCTTATAAAGCAATGAGTCCAGAATGTCCTTGACTCTCAATGATGCAGACACTACCACTGCTATTCTAAAGATTCAGTTTAGGACACCAAAGGCAAGAAATTCTACTGAGAAGACATGATGCCAGGACAGAGATGGAAAAATGGGGAGATCCACTATCCTCTGGATCTATAAAACCAGTCAAGATTAGTGGAATCAAGATGGTGGAGTGAGAGTCAGCATTTTTGCCTAACTTTTCCAATATACCTCCTTTACCACAAACTAGAAAATGCACCAGATCAAATTCTGATGGAGAAAGCCAAGACAGTGAGTCATTTTTTTTCTAGGCCAGGGCAGCTTAGGAAGACAGAGAGGTCTGTGGACATTGAGGTAGAGGCTGGACAGGACTGCAGCATGGTGGTAATGACAGGACCAGAAGCATTCCAGCACCCAGGGACTTAAAAGCAACTGAAAGAGAGTAAAAGGGCAGGAAGCACCAGGACAGAAAGAGATCCTAGGGAACCCCTGACGTAGTCCTAGAAACAAGAATGGGTTCCATCTGGCAGTTCTGTCACCCATTAACCAGTTCTGGGTCATAGATCCAGGTCAGAGAGAATCAGCCATGACTAAGCACGGAGACCTAGATGAGTGCTGAACACAAAACAAATTCCAGAAACTTAGCCTAGTGTCTCTGAGCCTAGGAGCAGAGCCACAACTCAGCCCAGAACATAAGACTACAGTGGAAAAACCAGAGCAAAAGAGCAAGACCAAAAGGGAGCCAGCAGTTCAGTCATTCTGAATCTACAGGACCTCACAGAAGGCTAACAGTGACCGAATCCAGCAAAAATCTACTGAAACCCAACTATGCACAAGCCAGAATTTGCAGAACTCTGACCAATAGGGCTGTGACAGACTTCTCTTCACTTTGGAAGCACTGAAAACTTGTAGGGCCCCAGACTGAGCTCCCCCCAACCAAGTGAGCAGAATGCATCATTAATATAAAGTTGAGAGTCAAAGTAAAGAAGTAGTTTGGAAGAGTGAGCCAACAAAAGAAGAACCCAAGCATGAAGAGTTAAACTCATATCGTAAACAGAAGAAAACAAAGACTTGAAAACATCTACAAGCAAAACCTCAAAGAAAAAATTGCAGATTGGATACAAGCCCAACAACCATTCCTAGGAGAGTTAAAAACAAGAGCTAAAGAAAGCAATTTTTAAAAGAGTGAAATGATTTTTTATAACCAAATAAGAGTGATAAAAGAAGAATGAGAAAAGAAATGAAAGTTAACTAAGAAAGTTAGGAAAAGAGAGTTATAACAGCTTAGTAAAAAAGAGATACAAACCATCACAAGATAATAAAACAAAGCCAACAGACTAAAAACATAGAAGAAAACATGAAGCATCTGACATGAAAAACAACTGACCTGGAAAATTGACCAAGGAGAGGTCATTTACAGATCACTGGTCTACTTGAAAGAAATGAAGAAAAAAAGAGCCTAGATATCATATTTCAAGAAATTTTAAAGAAAGACTACCAAGATATCTTAGAACCAAAAGAGGGCAAAGTAGATATTTTAAAAATCTATCAGTCATTTCCTGAAAGAAACCCCAAATTAAAACTCCCAGTATTATTATAGCCAAAGTCCAGAACTCACAAATCAAAAACAAAGTTGTCAACTTCTCTAGTGCAAGAGAGAAAGGTAGAGAAGTAGACCTGGGTGAGACCTTTCTTTGCCTCCAGATGTTTTCTTGTCAGGGGGTTCTAACTCTAACTTCTAACTTCTGAAATTTCTTCCCTTCTCAATTTGAAAAATTTTATATAGACTATTCCTGGCACTTCCTCAAGTTTTGAAGGCTTATCCAAACATGATATTTTAGTTGAAGGTCTTTTTTCACTTCCTCTCATTTCTTTTGATTGATTGACCAATTGATTTCTCACATATTTAAGGTATCAGTGCTAAAAATAGGTTGGGATAGTTCTGATCCTACCTTTCAATAAAAATAATTGTTGGTTTCTTATTATAATCTGAGTGTTTCAAATCTATTCTTATCCCTCTGATCATTTCTGAAGTAGTCCCTGGTAATACACTGGTCAGTGGTTTTTCAGACTCACACAGTCTCTCAAGAAAAAGGGTAATCCTTTGCTTTGCCTTGTGGCATTAGCTTGTCTTTTTGCTGGAGGAGGAGGCTAATATCATCAAATAATAGATAACAGATCTATTAAACATAGATAACAGATCTAAAGTACTTAATCCCTTATTTATGTAAGTGTTGGGCTCTTTTCCTTAGGATCTGTTAGCACATCAAAAAAAGTTTACTGAGTCTGGCAAGGAATACATTCTAATGGTTCAAGTCCCTAAATTACATTTTCAAGCCTAACTTTGAGGTACCTTTCATGAGTTGCACAACACATCAAATTTCTAAAGAGGGAGAACCTTCTTATGACTCCAATGTGCTAAGAATCCCAATGAATCATTTTTATAGAATGTAATCTTGAGAATAGGGACTCTTTCCTTTGTCTTTGTACCCTTGGTGCCTAGCACAGTGCCTAATACAATGCAGGTGAATAATAAATGCTTGCTGATTGATCAACCCTATATGAAAAATGTAGATGCCTTCTGTATGAAGGCATTGCTTGGTTTGAGCCCAGTAAAATTAAGGGTATCTCTCAGCATTTCAGAACTATTTCTTTCCCCTTTATTAAAAGAACAAAAACACTTACCTTGCCTTATTCTTGGGCAAGAGGATTGGGAAACAGGGCCTGATTTCTATTGGGGAAATTTTGGAACTGGATTCAGGAAAAAATGGGACAAGATACTTAAAGGAAAAAGGGGGAGGGACAGACGCAGCTTTCTATAAAACCATTAATACTAGATCTATGTCTTCAGATAAACATCACTCTGTCACTTTTCACATCAATAACTAAGGATTTCTTGTCCTTCTTAGTCTTTATTAAATTGTGTTAGGTGTGAGCTGTACTGAGCAGTTGCTGTAGGGCCCTGCCCATCTTTCTCTTCCTAAAATGTAATACGTTTGCATTCATCAGGTACTCTGGAAAAAATGAGCCCAAATGTTTCCATCAGAATCTATAGGTGCCTCCCCACCTGCTAACAGAGAGGCAAGGGACTCAAGATACGGAATGAAATGTACATAATCAGACATGATCCATGTGGGATTTGCTTTTCTCAACTAAACATATTTATTATGAGGGTTTTCTCTTTCTTTGTTTCTTTTATTGTAGTTATTGTTCATTTGGGGATCAGGGATGTGGAAGAGAAAGTAGATGTTAAATGAAAAATAAATTTAAATTCAAAAAATGTATCCTAAGTCCATTAAATTCTCTTCTGTCTCCTTCAGATTCAGGGCTTGTTTAGTCATCTTAAGGGAAAAACCATATTGGTCTAGTGATCTATCTGTATTTAAGCTAGGGCTATTAATTAGCCTGTCATCCTTATTTCCCGAGCCAGCAGTGGGCTAGATGGGAGGGATTCAGGGGATATGTTTATCTTTCATGAACATAAATACGGCTCCTGAGAGAAGACTTGAATGTGACTCCCCAGTCATTTTCAGTCCTTCACCAAGGTGTCTTTCTACTCCTTTGGTTCAGAATAGTCCTACGTTGCTTTTGCAAAGATTCCTTTCAATTCTGTGGCGTTTTCATGTACTTACTGAGGATGTCCAGGAAGGCTTCATTCTTCTCCAGTTCTAAGAGAGAGAAAGAAAATAAATAGCAATTAATGCATGCCTCAAGGACAAGTTTTTACTGGGGTGAGGAAGAGAGGTGATTAGTTAATATTTTAACATGATACATTAATTAAAATTGCTATTTTAGAGTTTCCATTATAGAAGAAATCAGAGTAAGAATAGTAATTACAATCTCATATTCATATAAAGCTTTATATATATATTAACTCACTTGATTTTGACTGACAATCCTGGTAGGTAAGAACTATTGTCATTCCCATTTTACAGATAAGGAATACTGAGAAGGGGAAGTTAACTGACCTGTTAAAAGTAAATGTAGATAATAAGTATCTGAAGAGAAATTTGATCCTAGTTCTCCTTGATTCCAAGGAGCCATTAAATCTGAAGCAAGAGCATGAGAACTATAGAAGAAGCAATCTCAATGCTGAAATAAATTGTCCTTTCCACATAACCTATTGTATTTTGGGATTTGAAACCCCTTGGTTACCCTCAACTTGGTTTAGCCCTTCTGTGGAAATGGTTTACTGAGGTGTGGCCACTGCACAAGCTCCAGCTTCTTGGAGCCACAGGTGAGAGTTGGGTGGAACAGGTAGACATCAAAGGTGGAAAGCAGCCTTGAAAAGGGCTCGGCAGCCATCACACCAAATAGTCTTCCCTGAACACACATGCTTGTGAAACCTGGACAGTATACCAGTGCCATGCCAGGAAACTGAATCACTTCCATTTGAATTGTCTTAGGAAGATTCTGAAGATCACCTGGCAAGATAAGGTACTGAGGTCCATACTCAAACTAAATTGCCAAGGATTCAAACTCAGAACTCTGGTGGGCTCATCATGTTGTTTGAATGCAAAAAGTATGCCAGTCAAAAAGATTGTTTTATGGAGAACTCACACAGGGCAAGCGTTCACATGGTGGTCAGAAGAAGCGATACAGGGACACTCTCAAGGTCTCTTCTAAGAACTTTGGAATTGATTGTGTGACCTAGGAGACACTGGCACAGGATTCAACATGGTGTGCCCACCTTAGAGAAGGTCCTGTGCTCTCTGAGCAAAGCAGAATCGAGACAGCTAAAAGGAGACACAGGATGGGCAAATTTAGAGTATCCACCCCAAATGTTTACACGGGCTATTTGTACCTAACCTGTGGTAGAGCATTTTGAGCTCATATTGGTCTGACCAGCCACAGTCAGACACATTGAAACTTGACTCTAGCATAGCAATGTCATTTTTGTCTTCTTGGAAAATGAAAGACAGCAACCAACCAACCAATTTCAGAGCAAACAGATCTTCCTCATTAGTCAGTTAAGCAGACACTTAATCCCAGACTAGGCAGCTGATTTTTTTTTTTTTAGAAAAAGAGAAATTCCTGTTTTCTGATTTTAGATTTCTTCCCTTTTATTTTTTATACTAAGATGTATTTATGGAATAAGCATTTCCACAATGTAATACAATAAAAAAGATAATTGTGCATAAAACTTCAAATCTACTGAATATAACTTGCTATGCCTTTCAAATATACAAAATTCTTATGCAAATTTCTTTTTTTCTACCCTCCTCCCATCTCATCCTAGAGATGGCTACCATTAAACACAAATATATATATATATGTATAATTATTCTATATATGCTTCTATTTATCAGTTCTTTCTCTAGAAGCAGGTAGCATCTTTCTTCATATGTCCTTTATGGTTAATTTGGATATTTGTAAAGTTAAAATAACTTGTTCACTCAAAGTCATTCTTAAAATAATATTGCTATTACTATATACCATGTTCTCTTGGTCTTGCTCATTTTCCTCTTCATTATTTCATGCAAGTCTTTCCAAGATCACTGAGTTCGTAATTTCTTACAGCATAGTAGCATTCTATCCCTACCAGATAGCACAGTTTTTTTAGCCATTCCCCAACTGATGGGCATCCCTGCAATTTCCAGTTGTTTGCCACCACCTTTTTCCCTAATCATCTTTGGAAACAGATTTACTGGTGGTATTGCTGGGTAAAAGGGTATCAGTCAAGGATAGGGAACCTGCATCCTCAAGGCCACATGTGGCTTTCTAGGTCCTTGAGTGTGGCCTTTTGACCACCTCTTAATAAAGAATTTGTTCTTTGAAGACTGAACTCAGTCAAAAGGATTGGTGCAACACAAACTACAATCCAAGGTTGACAGAATAAAATTAAGAGGCTAAACTGTTAATATCCCCAGAGCTACCTTGATTGTTTCTCATTTCTGTCTCCCATCTCTGTCCCCTGGTTTCTCTGACTTCCTTCAAGTTCCAAGTCTTGGCTAAAATCCCAGCTTTTGTAAGAAGTTTTTCCTGATCCCCCTTAATATTAATGCCTCCCTTCTGTAATTATCTCCAATTTATTCTGAAGATAGCTTGTTTGTACATACTTGTTTGCATGTTTTCTCCCCTAGTTGACTAAGCTCCTTGAGAACAGAGATTGTTTTTCCTTTTTTTTGCATTCCCAGAGCTTAGCAAAGTGCATGACGCATTGTTGTTGTAGAGACATTTCAGTCATGTCCAATTCTTCATGATCCCTTTTGGGGTTTTCTTGGCAAAGATACTAGAATGGTTTGCCTTTTCATTCTCCATCTCACTTTACAGATGAGGAAACCGAGGTAAACAGGGTTTAGTGACTTGCCCAAGGTCACATAGCTACTTAGAGTCTGAGGCTAGATTTGAATTTAGGAGGATGTCTTCCTGGTCTGGCACGGTACTCACATCACCACCTAGCAGCTCCAGGATAGTAGGCACTTAAGAAATGCTTTTTGACTTGACTTGATGAGAAAAGAATTCTCTGAACTATTTTTTGGCTTCATTTCTTCAGTCAGCTGACTTTTGAATTTCCTTCATCCATGTGATTTATACCTTGGAAAATTGCAAATGTTATCAGGGCTTGACCTATTGTTTTGTTGATTGTCTAGACTTAAGAGAGTGATAGTGAAAATGTTAATAATACAGATTAAATTCAAAAGTAAGGTATATTCATTTTAGAGGAGACCTGGTTGCTAAATATTTGCCTGAATACCCCTGCCTTTGTCAACTTGATTTTAGGAGAAGTGAAGGTCACCAGGTTTTCTCCTGAGAAAAAAAATCGAAACTTAATATGAAATGAAATGAACATTTCCATATACATAAACAGAAAAGGAGATTGTGAATCTTCTTACATAGAGCTTGTTTTTCTTTTTAATGATATAATAAAATCCTTCTATACAACATGTTTAATGTGAAAATATGTTTAATAGGAATGTATATGTAATGTCTATATCAGATTGTATGCTGTCTTGGAGATGGGGGAGGGTAGGGAAGGGGAAAAAAATTAAAACTTATGGATGTGAATGTTGAAAACCAAAATAAATTAACTTTAAAAAGAAAAGGAATATTTTCTTTAATAGACAATAAAAAAATAAAGATATAATAAAATCACTGAGTTTTCTAAGGCTGTTTCTCATTTACTCCAGCACTACTTTTGGATGTTGATAGGAATAGGTTTTCCCTAAATGGGTGAACAAGCATCCTTACTGGTTAGAAAAGCAGGAAAAGTTTTCCTTATTCTCTTTTACTCAGTTTAATGAAATGTCTTTGAATTAGGGGTTGTGGAGGCAAGGATGCAGAACTTTCTGGAGCTCTGGAGCTGGTCAAGACTGATTTGGGCACTTCCAGTCAAGATGGCTGGCTGAATGGGGCCAGACTACCATGTATCTACTCTAGAAAAAGCCTGAAATTCATACCAGGCCAAATAATGACAAAGAAATTCATTCAGAAATGAGAATGACTTCTTCTGCCCCAGAATTATGTGAGATGTCAGTCAGAGGTCCATGGGCAATGGGTTAAGCAATTGTTGGGGCAAGTGTCAATAAAGGGGAAAAAAAATCCAGTAGCCTTTCAGAGTGGTCAGAGATGAGAGAGAGATGACCCAGAAATGCTTGTAAACTTGCAACTCTTTTGACAACAACAATGCCCCTGGCTCCCAAACCAAGAAGGTGCCAGGGTAGTCAGAAATCCATATTGGAATGGGGAGATACTCATAGCTTGGTGGTGGGGTGGAGTGGGGAGTTGGAGGTTACCAGGAGCAGTAGCCCCCATTGGAGTGCAATAGCTTCCAGATTAGGACAACCCAAGCACACAAGCTCTCCAAGGTCCCTATCATTCTTTCTTAAGATGCCATGGAAGGCCCTAAAGAGCAAAAACTCTAGACATCAAATATCCAGGAGGACCTAACCCTGGGAAGTAGAGATTAGTCTGGGCTGAGATCAAGCAGAGTGAATCACCTTACCTGGAAACACAGGAGGGGAAGGAAATCATCACTGACATGAAGTCCTTTTTTGGGATCTAATTTTGGAACTAAGTATAGAAATGAATGAGGTAAAGGAGAGACCAATTATTGTAGATTTAGAAATGCTAAAAAAATCCGTTCTATAAGGAGGAAATAACTCCATAACAATTGCAAAGCAGATGCTCAAAGGAACAAATAGACTATGTGAATGATTAGAAGAAAGAATAAAGATGTAAAAAAATTTAAAGTAAATGCTTTTGAGGAAAGAATTAGAAGGAGAACAAATAATGTATAAGGGAAAGAGATAAACCTTATCTAAGTAACTAACTCTCTGAAAACAAGAATAAACCAAACATGAAGGATTCCATGAGATATATAAAAAAATAAAAAATTTGAAAGAAGGAAATATAAAGTATCTGATGTAAAAACTTAATTTAGAAAACAGGTCAAAGAAAAATTATTTAAGAATCCTTGGACTCCCTGAAAACCATGATTTAAAAAAAGTCTGCATAACCTAAAATCAAAAAATCATTAATGAACACTGCTTAGATTTCCTAGATCATGTTGGCAAAATGAAGATAGAAAGAATCTGCAGTACTGGCGATATCAAAGCTAAATCCATGTCAAAGAAAAAATATTGCAAACATCCAGGAAAAAGCAGTTCAAGTACCAAGAAAACACAGTCAGGATCACATAAAACTTGGCAATTTTTACTAAAAATGAAATATCTTGGAATACAGTGTCTCAAAAGGTAAAAGAGTTAGACTTAAAACCTTACTTACCCTGCAGAGCTGAGCATAAGCCTATGGGGAAAACATATCTTTTGCATTCATATAGAACAGATCTTGGATGGCCACATATTGATTCAGAAAACCACAAATTATCTATGTTGCATTATATTTGTATTTATTTTGTTGTATTTCTCCATTACATTTTAATCTGGTTCACTAAAGCAGTCTTGCTGGCCAGCTTGCAACTCCACCTGAAATTTGAAAGCTCTGGAATACAGGATTTCCACATATTTCTGATAAAAATACCAGAGCTGAGTAGGAACTTTGAAATATGAAAACAAGAATAAGCAAAAACTTATTAATTTAAATTTATTTGGGCAATTTAAAAGTGCTACATCATATAGCGCTAACATTCTGATAGTGGTAGGCTTTTCATTGTCTTAATGTCTTTAAAGACATTGAAAGGAGTTAAATAAGAAATATAAAGTCCTGGGGTGGACTTTCTATTCTGTTCTGAGGGTTTTAAGAGGTGAAATAGAATGGAGGGTAAAAGGAATGCATTAGTGTATGAAAGGAGGTAGAACTTTCTTATTTTTCATAACTGGAGTGTGTGTTCATCCTTCGTTGCCAAAGAATACCATGCCATCAGCGAAATGATATGACTTGCACTTGACTTTGTTTTGAGTGAGGGAGGGCTGTGCAGGTCACCAGCCTCACTTCTCTTCCAGAGCCATCTGAATCCAGTCACCAGATATTCATCGGGATGACTGGAGATGACCCAGGATGAGGCAATTGGTGTTAAGTGACTTGCCCAAGGTCACACAGCTAGTGAGTGTCAAATGTCGGAGGTGAGATTTGAACTCAGGTCCTCTTGACTACTGCACTGGTGCTCTATCCACTGTACTACCTAGCTACCCTCAACATGAGAAGAGAGTATACCATCATGGAGAAAGAGGTGTGGTTAGTAGGCATCAGATGAAATGGATGTATGAAATGGACAAAGGAGGAATAGGCAGATGAGAACAAACAATTTGTTCCAACAACCATGAAGGCGGTTAAGGCAGACATTGTGGAATGCTTAGAGTTTGATTAGACATCCACTGCTTCCAAGGCCATCACCAATCATCCTGACTTTTGCCTTTCCCCTGGACTTCAATGACTTTGAAAGAGAAAATGAAGCTGAGGACGTTATGGCAACTCTGCCTCACTTAAATCCAATTCCCCCACAAGTCAAAACATCAACCTATGATGTTATTGGTCCTCTTTGAAAACAAAGGACAAATAACAACTCCAATAATATTAAACTCAAGAAGAAAATGAGCAGAGATAGGGGAGAGAGTTAAGTGGGAGGAAATAATAGCAAGTGAAACAAAGTTCCTGATCCTAAAGGGATTAAAATGAAAACTGAAAGAGGTACCTACCATTTGGAGAATGGATGAATTGCCGCATACGAATACAATAGAATGTTATTATGCAGTAAGAAATTTAGAAATAGATGATTTCAGAGAACCCTGGATAATATGAACTAATGAGCAGAGCCAGGAGAACAATTTATAAAAGGACAACACTATAAAGAAAAACTATTTTGGAAGACCAAAAAACTATAATGTGTCCAGAGGATTTGGAATTCCTTTTATTTGACTATGTATATTTTTTCCCTTCTCAGTTTTAAATTGAAAAGGGCATGGGGTGGGGAGGAGGGAGTTAGGCAGGTGGATGATTTAGCAATAGTGGTACCAAAGAAAAAAGGTCATTGACATATTTTTTTAAATACAGAGAAGAAACTAGAAGGTAGTTGAGAAGGAAGCACAGATAAGCAGGACAATTTTGAAAGTAATATATAGCTTCCTGTTCACAAAAGTACAAAACAACCATGAGTAACTCTAGGTACACTTTGATGCTTGGCCATTGGACCACAAAGGGCAACTCCAGCAAGGGAGCTTCACTCAACTGATCCAACTCAACACCTCCATGTATATCCTTGTTGAATGTACTCCTGATATGGCTAAGTAATCTCCCTTTGCTAACTGTTTAAAAAAAGAAATTAATGTGTTGAATATATTATGTGCTTTTTTTTAAAAAAAAAAACAAGTATTATAAGATGGAATTTTACAGTTTCATATACAATCATCCTTTTGTATTGGAGTATATAAAAATCCTCTCCTTTGGGGGGGTGTGTGTGTTAAATTCTTAATAAAAAAAAAAACTTTAAAGACTTATTTGGAAGACTTTCCTTTCCTGTGTGGACAGCTAGTGGTATAGTGAATAGAGTGCCAGGCCAAGATTTAGGAAAACTCATCTTCCTGAATTCAAATCTGGCCTCGGACACTACCTAGCTGTGTGACTCTAGGCAAGTCACTTAACCCTTTTTACTTCAGTTTCCTTAGAAGGAAATGGCAAACCACTCCAGTATCTTTGCCAAGAAAATCTCAAATGGGGTCACAAAGAGTCAGACATGACTGAAAATGACTGAACAACAACCTTTATTATATAATATTATTTTACCCAAGACCCTGCAATTCCAAAGGCTTATCCAACTACATATGATCTTTGCTCACACCATAGTCTATGTTTGGAATAGATTTTCTAACCCTCATTTCCTCTCATTTCTCTCTGTGCTTCTCTTATTTTAAGGCCCAACTTAGATATTCACTTCTCTTTAACACCTTTCTTCAGCATTCCCCAGAAGAAAATGTTTTTTCCCTCTGTAAATTCCTCAGAACACCTTTCCCTTTTTACTTATCTTATTCTCCCTTGTTCAGTAGTCATTTTTGTACTTTTTCTTCCCCTTTCACACTGGACTCTCCTTGAGCATGGGGCCAGCGCCACAGCTGGCCCATTCTCAGTGTCCACTGCAGCAAAGGAATCCTTTCATACTTCTTTCATTGGCTCCTTATTTCATTCCCCACAGGAGCTATTCCAAAACTCATTTTATATAAATTGTGCAAAGCTATATTTTGATTTAAGGCAGAAAAAATGTTCACTAGGAAATATTAATAATTTTTAATACAAATGAATACTCCAACACAATTCCTGGTAGATACTCAATACTTTGACCTCATATTTATTATTTCTTCTTCTCCTTCCATAAGTCTAGGGTAACTTAAAAGTCTATTGTTCTATTTGCTCTCTCAGTAAACATCTTCTCCTCCTTACACATTAGAAGGATGCAAATTCAGTACATGGATAATATCTTTAAACTTTTTGACTTAGAAAAGTATTATCTCTCCTTTAGCCTCCTATCCCCGTTACCCCCATAGCCAGGACTTGTCTTTTAACTTTACTAAGAACATTGAAGTCATTGACCATGAGCTCCCCCTTTTCCTATTCTCTTCATCAGACCCCTGGTTTCATCCCTCACTCCCAACCCTCTCTTCTCCTCCAGTCTCAGATAATGAGATGGTCTTTCATTTAGCCTAGGTCAACCGTTGGTCCCTTCCCCTCTCATCTCCAATAGAATGCCTTCTCAATCATCCTCTCCTGTAATCTTCAATTTCTCACTATCTACTGCTTCTTTTCCTAATGTTTTCATACATTTCCATCTCCTGCATCTTTAAAAAAAAAATTCACTAGATTATTTTCCTCCCCTTCAAGCTATTATTCTTTATCTCACCTTACTTTCTTCCAAACTCTTAGAAAAAGTGACCTGTCCTCCAGTCTCCATTTCCTCTCCTCTCACCCAACTGAAACTATTGTCCTCAGAATCAGCATATCTGATCAGCTTATCTTAGTCTCCATCCTTCTTGACCTTTCTGTTGCATTTGACTTTGTCCCCCACTCTCTCTTTCTGGATACTTTCTCCTCAATTAGGTTTTCCTGGCATTACTTTCTCCTGGTTCATTTCCTATGTATCTGATGACTTTTTCTCGATCTTCTTTCCAGACTCCAGCCACTTAATACCCACTAAATGAGAACATTCCCCTAGGCACTACCCTGGGCCCCCTTTCTTCCTCTCTTTCACTTGTTGATCTCATCAATTCCCATGGATTTAATTATTCCCTCTTTGCAGATGACTCCTATATTTACATATCTGGCTTCTTGGCTCTTTCCTAAACTTCTGTCCTGTGTCCCCAGCTGCCATCATGCTTATCAAACTAGATTCCAAAGAAAGGGACAAGGCAGTCCCTGACCTTGAGGAGCTCAGTCCAATGGGATAGAAAACAAGCAAATAACTATGTACAGACAAGATATAAGCAGGATAAATTTGGGCTAACCAACAAAATGGAATGAGGAAAGACTTCTTGCAGAAGATGGGATTTGATTTTATCTGTGACCTGAAGAGAGCCAGGGGGAAGAGATGAAAAAGGAGAGAATTCCAGGCATGGGTCACAATCAATGAAAATACCAGGAGTCAAGGGAGAGAATGTCTTGTGTGGAGAATAGCAAGAAGGAAGTGACACTGGATTACAGAGTATGTGAAGAAAGTGTGTGACTGCAAAGTTAGGAAGGTATCAGGTTATGAAGGGCTTTGAATGACAAAGAGAGGATTTTATAATTGATCTGATACCTGAGTGGAGAGGAGTCTGGAATGGGGAGGTTTGAGGGAGTGGACTATTTCAATTGCTCAGGAATGAAATAATGAAGGCCTACACCAGGATGGTGGTCAAAGAAGGAAGAGGAACTGTATGAAGGATATTAAGAAGATAAAAGGAAGCTAGGTAGAGAATTGGATAGAGAGCTAGGCCAGGAATCAGAAAGACTCATCTTCCCGAGTTCAAATCCACCTTCAGACAATTCCTAGATGTGTGACACTGGGCAAGTCACTTAACCCTGTTTGCTTCTGTTTTCTCATCTGTAAAATGAGCTGGAGAAGGAAATGGAAAACTACTTCAGTATCTGTGCCAAGAAAATGCCAAATTGGGTCACAAAGAGTCAGATACAACTGAAATAACTCAACAATAAGAAGGTAAAATTGACAGGCCTTGGCAACTGATTGAATGTAGGGGTGGTGAGAGGGATTGATAAGTCAAGGATGACACCTAGGTTATAAGCTTTGGTGACTGGGAAGATGATAATACCCTCAACCCTAGAAAGGAAGTTCAGAAGAGGGTAGGGTTTCTGAGAAAAGGTAATGAGTTCCGTTTCAGACATGTTGAGTTTCAGATGCCTATAGGATATAGGCTCAAGATTTCCAATAGGTAGTTGGAGATGCAAATCTGAAAATTAGGAATGAGATTTGGAGCTAGATAAGCAGATCTGAAAATAATTAGTACAGACAATAAAAATTGATTCCATGGGAGCTGATAAGATGATCAAGAGAAGGAGGAGACACCCAGGACAGAGTCTTGAGGTACACCCACAGTTAATAGTTATCACCTGGCTCTAGAGACATCAGAGGAAAATGGGAAGGATCAGAGAGGTAGGAGAACCAAGAGAGAGCAGTGTCAGGAAAACCTAGAGAGGAGAGTATCTAGAAAAGGGTGATTACCAGTGTCAGAGACTGTGAAGAGATCAAGAAGCATGAAGACTGAGAAAAAGCCATTCAATCTGACTGTTAAGACTTCATTGATAACTTCATAAAGAATGGTTTCAATTGAAAGATTAGGTTGGAAACTAGAGTGTAGAAGGTTAAGAAGAGAGTGAGAGGAGAGGAAATGAAGGCATTGATTATAGCTGAGTTTAATCATAAACAGGGTAGAGAGATATGGGATGATAGCTAGTTGGGGGTGGGGGAAGATAGCATAAAGAATTTTTGAGGTTTGGGGTTATATGGACATGTTTGTAGAGAGGAGGGAAGCCACTAGTAACAGGGGAGAAACTGAAGATAAATGAGAGAGAGGGGATAAGAGAGGGAATTTTCTGAAGAAGACAGAGTAGAATGGGATCACTTGTGCATGTAGAGGAGTTTACCTTGGCAAGTAGAAGGGCCACCACTTCATGTGAAACAGGGATGAACGAGGAGATGGTGGCAGATGGTATCTGAATGAAATTGAGAACAGGGAAGAAGAGGAAACTCTTGTGAATGACCTAAATTTTTTTTTTTTGGTGAAATATGAGGCAAAGTTCTCAGTTGAGGAAATAGGTAAGGGAGAGGAGGAACTATGAGAGATATGAAAAGGAATGAAAAGGCTTGGAAAAGCTGCTGTTGTAAGTGGGATAGCAAATCAATTAGGGAAATATAAAAAGATTGCCTTGCCTTGGTGATGGGCCAGTAGAGATTATATGACATAAATTTGTGGTAGACCCAGTCAGCGCAGTTTCATTATTTTCTCCAGCTTCATTCAGCAGCAACATGTGAAAAGAAATGAAGGCCACAGATGGTGGGAATAATCCAAGACTTAGTCTTACTTAGCAGGGCAAGATCACTCATGGAAAAAGATCCAAGAATCATCCAAAGTACTCAAGAGGACAGTGTAGAGTTAAACTGGTTGACCAAGGGGCCAAAATGGGAAAGAGATAAGAGAGAAGCCTCTTCAGGGGTGATAGCCTTGGAAAGAACTGGAAAGATGAAGGATTAGCCATCAAGGTGTGGATGAAGAGCAGGGTTTGGGGTTGCACAGCAGAGGGAAAGGTGAAATGACTACAGGTTGTGTTCAGATAAGGGAATTTCATGAACATGGAAGTAGACACAGTCATGACATCTGTGTATGGCTGAGGTGGGTGTGAGAAGTAGGTCATGGACACTAAATAAACATCAATATGTATCTTAAAGCCCTCCTACAAGGGTAGGAGTTGTGGAAGAAAGAAAAGAGTGTTACCCAATTACTCACTGAAGAAAGAAGGGAAATGTCCTGGAGGTCAGATGATGTCTGATATACGATCTTGATGGGGTAGTAGAAATGGATTTAGTATAGTCTTATGTGTGTTCATATTGTTTCCTCTGATGGAATGTAAGCTCCTTGCATATAGGAATTGTTTTTTCCTTTGACTTGTATGTACCTAATAGATGCTTAATAAATGCTTGTTGATTGAATGTTTGATTAATAAATATTATTTGAACTGAATTTTGACCAGTAATTCATGTTTCAAATTTCTGAAATTTGACCCTTTACCCTCATATTTTCCTGTGGTCCTTAGAAGGAAATGGAATGATTGGCGCTTTATGCATAAGGTAACCCAATTGCCAGGGTGACTTCAGTGACCAGATTAATGGGTAGTGAGATATACAAACAAGGGAATTATATTCCTCAGCAGGTTTGGCTCTAAGTCTCATTGCCCTGGGCTGCTCTGTGAATCACCAAATCTAAACTAAGCCAGTGAAATGATAGCTTACAAATTAAATCAATGCATTTATCAGTTACCCTGAGGCTTGGAACTCGGGAACCCAACTTCTTGAGCACAGAGATGGCTTGGGGCAGTTAGATACTCTTTACACTTGTGGTCTTCAGGCTCAGTAGATCCGAGCACATTAAGAACAGATCTAGAGACTGCTCTAGATTTCCGTGATGTCTGCCCTCCACTGTGAGAGCCACTCAACTCATCACTTCTCACATCTACTCTACTTAATTTACAATCCCCAAGTTCTGGACAACTAGGTGGTGCAGTGGATGGAGCGCCAATCTTGGAATTAGGAAGACCTTAGTTCAAATATGGCCTCAGATCTTTCCAGCTGTGTGACTTGGGGCAAGTTGCTGAATCCTATTTGCCTCAGTTTCCTCATCTGTAAAATGATCTGGAGAAGGAAATGGCAAATCACTCCAGTATCTTTGCAAAAAAACCTCCAAATGGGAACACCACTGAAACAACTGAATGACAACAACACTGGTCTCATTGAAAAGTGCTTCCCTTAATTATACATCTAACCTGTAGCTTCTAAAATGTCCCAGCATTCTAGTATCCAAGTGTCCCAGCATGTTGGGTTTCTAGCTAGTTCATTGTTGATGCCCCAAGAAGCAAAGAATGACCTTCAGGAGTGACTTTGAAGACTCATCCCAGTGGTAGGGAAGATATGAAGTTGTGAGATCACTGTTGTGTGGACATTGTACTAACTTTGATCTCTATGTCCCAGAAATCAAAATGGGATAGGGGAGAATGTGTCTTTAAAGAGTTGGGAAGAATGTTCAATCTTTTTTTACTTGCTATATTATTGAAGTAAACATATCTTTGTGAATGCTAATCTATGTTAAGTGATTAGATGAAACTGGGACACTATTGATAATGAGGAAGGGAGCACATAGCCATCCCCTAAAACACTTGGAGGAGGGGAAAGAACCCTCAAGGGAAATGTAACCAGACTGGCTCTGCAACACCGAGGCCTGAATGTACTTGTTACATTGTACAATTGGGATGTGGAGAAGCAATATGAGAAGAAGTGAGGGTTTGTTCTGGGAAGTTTGGATGCAGTCACAGGGCTGCATTTGAGGTTCCCACAGGTTCCTCCACCCCTGGTCAGGAGTCTGGACTTTCTCAGCTAGGTAGTGGGGAGCCAGTGAAGGTTTTTGAGCAAGCATCTGATGCAAAAGCAACTCATTTATTTAGCACTTTGAGATTTACAAAATACGTTCCTGACAACAACCCTGTGAGATAGATCGTACATGCATCATTGTCCTGTTCTACAGATGAAGAAATTGTGGAAAGAGATGGAGTGATTTGTCCATGGCCTCATAGCTAGCAGTATCAGAGTGAGGATGTGAACCCAGATCTCCTGACTTCATATCCAGCGCTCTTTCCACTACATGATCCTGCTGTCACGAAAATTTGTTTTTTAGCAGTGCTGTGGGAAATGGAGAGGAAGAGACAAATAGAAGAAACATTATGAAGGAAGCTAGAACTTAGTCATTAGATATGGGAGGGAATTAGCACGCTGGAGAGAAGAGTTAAAGAGCGTACTAATGAAGTGTGTTTGTCTTAAATCATTAACTCCCGGGGGAAAGGTCTGAGTATTTCTGATTCTTTGTGCAATGCTTAAATCTTTGAGTCTGTGATCCTAGTGATGGGGCTGCTCCGTCCAACAGTGCAGATCACATCCCATCCAGTCCTGTGGAACTCTAGTTCACAGACTCTCAATAGTTCATCCCATGTGCAGAATTACACAATATACATGTATATATACATGGGCATGTGTTATACTGTATATACATATATATGCGTGAAATGACTAATTTGTTTTGCTTGACTGCATGTTTGTTACAGGGGCTGTGGGGATTGTGGTGGGTTAAGGGAGAACTAGCAGTTCTAGTGGGAAGGCTTGACGTTCATCCACCTGCGCTGTCTCGCCTATGGCTCCGAGGAACTGTGGCATGTTTAATGATCACTAAACTTGGGGTTTCTACTTAAAGGATTTCTTTTTCTTTAGAACTGGTTTACTGAAGATCAAATGAGACAATGTATGTAAAAGCATTTCACAAACCAGTCACCACGAAATATTAGCTCATGTTCATGCAGCACCTTGCAATTTGCCATTCAGAAAGCATTTTTCTCACAAGCATAAAAAGTAGGTAGGTCAAGTATTATTGCTGCCCACTCACCTGTGGTCCCAAGAAGCTGTAGCATGTGTAGTGGGCACACACCGGTAAAACCATCTCAGCTGACAGGCTAAAAACGAGGTTGAGGGTAAACAATGGACCTCAAAGCTGTCAAGGCATTTAGAGACTTCCCCTGGAGAAATGGGCAGATGAGAACAGTTTGTTCCAATGGCCGTGAAGGAGGCTGAAGCAGGCGCTGCAGGGTGTTTAGAGCTTGATCAGATATCTAACATGCCAACATCATCTACTGCATCCTGGGTCATTGCCAGTCATCCAGACTTTTGTCTTGCTACTAGGCATATTGTATACATATGTATGTGTGTATGTATGTACACATATATGTACACGTACACACATATATATAATAGAGCTGGTTGTTAAATATTTACTAGCAAACCTCTGATTGCAGGGAGTTCATATCCATCATGGTCTCCATTGCCCTCTGGATACTCATTTTGAACTCTATGCTATGTTCCATGACTTGGAGTCACACAACAACAATGGTATAGTATTATGTTCCTTTAGATGCTTAACAGGCTCCCTGTGTACCACCACCCTCCCCACCTTGGATGATGATTGACCACTGTATTCAAAGACACTGTGCCCAGAATATTGGTATTAGGAGAATTTTGACTTTGCTTTGTTTCATCTGCATTCCTTTACAGAACTTCTCCCCAAACTGTACCTTGGTTTCATAATGTAAAATCAAAGGAAAAGTCCTTTGGGAAGGGCTCCTCAGTCAAATGGCTTTGCTTCTGCAGTGGATTTTCCTAAACACTGTCCTGTTGCTGAAGCTTGGTGTGTCCTGGCCTGCCAGCTAAGACTATTCACAATGGGCATCTCTATGAAAGGGCCATTCAAGAAATATCTGAGCGTCTACTATGTGTAGAGTAGTGTGCTAGGCCTGTCTATGTGCTGCCAAGCGACAAAAGGAGGTTGAATCCTTTAGTCTTCAGCCAAGCAACAGGTATTTATTAAGCACTTAGCCTGTGTAAGGCATTGTGCTAAGCCTTAGGGATGCAAACAGATCAGAGTCTGCCCTCCAGGAGCTCACCGTCATTAACGAGGAAGACTTTATGCAAAGTAATTATGTACAAACAAGTTATATACAATGTGAATAGGATGTGTTTGTTCATTCTGGGTTGCCAAAGAAGACCATGACATCAGAGGAAGTACTGACATGACTTGCACTTAACTTTGTATTTTTGAGTGAGGGAGGCCAGCCTCACTTCTCCTCCAGAGCCATCTGAATCCAGTGACCAGATATTCATCAGGATGATTGGAGATGACCCAAGATGAGGCAATTGAGGTGAAGTGACTTGCCCAAGGTCACACAGCTAGTGAGTGTCAAGTGTCTGAGGTGAGATTTGAACTCAGGTCCTCCTGACTCCTGCACTAGTGCTCTATCCACTGCACCACCTAGCTGCCCCAAACAGGATGTAATTTTAGAGGAAAGGAGAGTTGGGGATGGGGTAAGGAGGAAGACAAGGGAAAGTCTCCAATAGATAGTGGGATTTTAGCTGAGGCTTGAGGGAACTCAGTGAAGCCATGAAAAAAAATGGAGGTGAGGAGTAGTATTCACCAATGAAAAGGCATTAAGTCTGAAGATGGGTGGAATGCCCTATGCTAGGGTCCACAAGAAGGGTGGCTCTGTCTTTTTGCCCATGGTTAGTACTACTGTTTTGAGTCCCAGTGAGGTGCCTTATTCTCCATTGAGGAGTCAGGCACAGGGTCACGGAAAAGGGAGGTGGGGGACTGGGGAGAGAGTGAATGAATGTTTTGCTTAGCATAAAGAGTTAGAGGCCAAACTGGAGAGATAGGGGGTGGAGTGGAGTGTGGGAGGGGAAGCAAGATTTGCATGTCCTTTCTTTTAGCCGAGCTAACCTAGCTTAAGAGACCTTGGCAGAGGAGCCCAGAGGTAAACTGAGTGGCCTTCTTTACAAAGGGGGCCTGTGGGGGGTGTGGGGAGAGGCTCAGCTTCGGCCCTGGCCAGAACCTCCTTGAAGATGCAAATTGATAAATAAACATTAAAACAATGAGGGCCCAGCTAATCCCCTCACAAAGGACAAATTGCTAATCTAACCTCACAGCCAGGATGGCCAGCCTTCTCTAACAATGAATGCATTTATAACTTATGTTTTATTTGTAAACTGACAGTGCCCTGCCAGTTTAAATGGATTTAGTCTCACCTGCCTTGGAGGGGGTGGGAAGGGCCTGGGTAATCCTTTCTTTCTCTTTTCGCCCCAGAGAAACAGTCACTTGATCTGAGCCCGCCAAATTTTAGCCATATTCCTCCAGTTACTGCTAAATCTCTTTCCAACAATGGATTCAGTGTCTGAAGGGGGAAGAGCTGGGAGTGGAGGGGTATGCCTGGGGTGGTGGTGGAGGCATAGCTTCCAACTCATAAAAATATTTTCAGCTCTTCAGCCCCCTCCAAGTCTCCTTCAGCAAGTTTCTGGGGTCCTACTTTTTCTGCATCATGGTCCTTTTCAATGTCCAGTCATTGACTTCTATCTCTTAGATGTTGCAATGGGATCTTAGTTGACAACTTCCTCTATATACCTAGGCCCCTAACTGGGCATCTGGAATGTTTGTGTGAAACCTGCCTGCCTCTCCTCTCAATGCCTAATTTTTTCCTTCCCTTTCCTTCTCTAGAGACTCTCACCAGGGTGAGAGCACACCAACTCATTATTCCAGTTGACTTGGCTGAGGTGGGAGTCTGGCACTTTGGTCTGACACCAGCGCACCTACGGTGCAGGTTTAAATCTAATCATCTAAGGGGAAAATCACTAATAAGTCCCCGTCTGTAGTTCTCCAGTCACCCTTGGTCCTCTTCCCCTGCCCTCCTACTGTTTGCTGCTTCCCATCACCCCATTTCTTCTGTCCCCAGTTCCTAGAAATTCTTCCAGCTGAGATGAATTCAACGTGCCCTTTTGTTGCTGCTATTTGAGGGAAAAGAGACTGTTTTTCTAGAGTATCTGTCTCCCTCAGGACATCCTGCCTTCCACAGTTTTAAACAGTACCATCATCATACCCATGGGTACCAAGTCTGGCCTTTCAAGCTCGCGCCATTTCAATCCAGTGTGGTCTCCAGTAAGTCTGCCTATGTAGTGATCCTGCACCAGAGAGTTATGGGTGAGGAGGAAGGTTGAAATGTCTCAGTAATAACACCCCCTCTCCTTTTTTTTGCCATAAAAGTTGAGTTCTAATCCTGATCTCAAATTTAACCAAGAATTAATGAGTTTCTCTTGAAATATTGACTCAGAGGAGTTGTTTCTTTCTTTCACATTGATGAAGAGGTGAGTTTGAGAACTTACATAGGAGTCAAATAAGAAACTGGGTTGAAGAAGAATGGGAAATAGAGAGGCCAGGTTGATACAGCCACAGAAAACCTATTTTCCTCCTCTTCTCCCTGCCCAACCCCCATCTTGTATAGGGTGGCCTGATCTATCTTGCTGGCCTTAAAGTCAGATCCCAAAGATCAATATGCTCCACACATTGTCTGATATGTTAAGTACCACTGAATGTCTGTATAGACATAGACCACCTCCCTCCCATTTCTATTATCTGATCTAAAGGTTACCTCCTGGGCCCTGCTTCCTACTCCCGCCTCTTCTCTTCCCCCCCCCCCCCCAGCCCCCAAATTACCTAGCGTCTGTCTCCATGAGATAAAGGGCTGAGCTCAGTTGATTCTGATGCTTCAAGGAAGCTGGTCTCCATCTGAAGTTTTGATCACAAAGGCCTTCCCCTCTGGGAGATAAAACCCTACTTGGGTCACACTCTTCAGAGGTTTAATGAGTCTTTTGCTGTCTTTTCTGAAGTAACACAATTTCTGTGCGTTCCTATTTCCTCAGAACTGTTGAGAGGGCAGTGATTTCTGGATGCATGAAGTCTTCATTCCCATGACAACTGCCTGATTTTTTTTTTTTAATAGACCATCTAAAGGACTTGCTGCTATAACTAGTGATTCTGCCGTTCCTGGAGTTGTTTTTTAACTTCACTCTTTTCATTGTTCCTCACATGGAGTCATCAAGTCATCAAGTCCTTATTCTTATTTCCATAGCCACTATCCTAGGCTAACCCCACTGAAACAACCTCCCTAGGCTAATTAGCCTTTTCAACTTTAGTACCTTGGACAGCCAAAATCGTCTAGAATCAGCTGTCGCTTGTGTGACCTTGGGAAAATCATTTAGCCATTCTGGTCTGAGTTTCCTCACCCATCAAACGAAGGAGTAGATGGGACTTGATGACTTCTGGGTCCCAGTTCTAAATTTGTGCTACTTCTTAGAGACAGGGGTTGGATGTGTCATTTCACTGATGTACTGAACCCCCTATAAAGAAACTCTCTCTCCCAATGGAGTTAGAAACTTCTCTGCAACCTGTCGTAGAGTTGTATAGAGGAAGCAAAGGGGTAGTGAAGTGGTGCAGCCATTCTGGGGAACAATTTGAAACTATGCCTAAAAGGCAATAAAATTGTGCATACCCTTTGACTCAGCAATACCATTATTAGGTCTGCATTCCAGTGAGATCAAGATTCTAGGAAAAGGACCTCTACATGTACAAAAATACTTATAGCAGCTCTTTTCGTGGTGGCAAAAATGTAGAAATATAGGGGATGCTCATCATCGGGGAGAGACTTCCAGTCATAGTGGATAGCCTGGCACTGTGTGCCTTGTGTGAGGAACAGCAAGGAAGTTAGTGTCACTGGATCACACAGAGTATTTTGGAGGGAAATAGAATGTAAGGAGATTGGAAAGGTTGGGTACATGAGTACTGATGAAATCACCAAGTGAAATAACAGAGCAGAGGTGTCAAACAGACAAGTCTGAAAACATTTAACATCTGGACTGGAACCAAATGAAAATATAATTGAGAAACATTGAACTAAAAAAAATACAGTGGAACATAGAAAATGTTATGATGTGGTTTTCTAAGTCACAGTGTTGCCCTTAGGAATCCTTATGTAAAGTTTAGTGGTTCCCTTTTTTATTTGAGTTTAATACTACAGGTATAGAGGGAGAAGACAAAGGGGGCCCAGGACAGAACCTTGGGAGACAGGGATGGTTAGAAGGTAGTGATCTGGAGGAGAATCTGGAAAAGGAGAGTGAGAAGGAGTGGTTACATGGGTGATAGGAGCAGTGTCACTAAAGCCTAGAGAGAAGAGAGTATCTGGGAGAAGGTGATCACCAGGGCAGAGATGGTAAAGAAGTGATGAAGGACATTAGGATTCAGGTCCAAGCAAAGCAGCTGTGGGCCTGAATGTCTTGCCCATACTGCACAGGAGTCATATGCAGTCCCTCTCCTGTGTATATGGCCCAAACATTTGTCTCTTCCTTCTCTTGGGTTGCTGAAGGAGAGAGGACAGAAGGCTCCAGACCCTCAAAAGTAAGAGGAAGTCAGTTTATGGTGGCAGTGTCCTGATAATTCTGCTAGTTCCCCCAGCTTTCTTTCGAGTTAAGAGAGAGGAAAGGGGAGGAAAGGAGATTCTGACTAGGCCAGGGTCTACTGTTAGGGGGTGATAAGATGCCTAAGCTCCAAGTGATGTTCCCAAGTCCCAGCTTGTCCCTTAAAGATTGGGGGCTACCCACTGTTTCCAAATCTATTCTCTCTTTCCAATCTTGGTTTGGATGTGAGACCCCTAAGATGGTGGTAGCTTCCACATTTGTAGTTGTGGAGAACTTATTTAGGACAATGTCACAGAAATGGAGAGAAGAGAGAGTGTACAGGTGATGCTCAGTGATGTCAAAATGGTCAAATAGGATGCAGGGGGACCAAACTGTTTGTTAGAGGAACCCTATTTTCTTAGGTAATCCTGACTTTCTGGAATCATTCTCTTGTAGGTAGACCTGTTGCCATTCATTCTGCAGTACATCCTTTTGTTGATTTTAGACATACCTGGGGCCAAAGCCCTTGTTATAGTGGACCAAAACTTCACTTAATATTTATCACATATTATCTTTCCCCCTCCCTCCCCTGCCCAGTGCAGCCTTAGTCCTTCTCCTAACCAGGCAACTAGGTGCCATAGTAGATCGAGAACATAGCTTGGAGTCAGGAAGATCTGAGTTCAAATACTACCTCTGATACTTTATAGCTGTGTGACCCTGAGCAAGTCGCTTAGCCTTTGTCTGCCTTAGTTTCCTCAACTTTAAAATGGGATTATAATGGTACCTATGTCTCAGGGTGATTGTGAAGATCAAATGAGATCATATTTGTAAAGTGCACAGTGCTTAGCACATAGTAGGCTCATGAATGCTTGTTTCCTTCTACTCTAATAATTGTACTAACAGGTTCCTAGCAGAGTGTAGGCATATTGGTAAAAGATTGTTGATGGATTAGCCACATCCATAATCTGAAAGGACAAGATAAGAGAGCTGAAAACTTTGCTGTGAAAGCCTGGATTTTACCCATTTTGGAATGGAGCTTCTTCAGCTGTAATGGTGTTACTAATGTCTCACATTCTCCACTTCTTTTCTTAGATTAATGAAGAAGATAGAACAAATATTATTATTCTTATTTACCAGATGGAGAGGCTCATAGAGGTTAAGTCACTTACACTGGTAGCAAGAACTAATGTGCCAAGGTTTGATCCTAGAACTTTAGACTCTTGAGACCAGTGCTCATTCCATTCCATTATGCAATCTGAGGATGACCAAAATGAATTCTGTACAGTCTCAATTTACAGTGTGGCTTAGAAGGATTTGCTAATTTGAAAAGTTTTCGAGACCTTTGAAAAATATAAAGCTAAAGAATAATGGAATAAGCCAGAGTAAACTTTGTGTTCACACTTGGACCATACATGTGTTAGTTCTTAGCACTTCTGTGGATCTATGATGTGGGCACTCCTTCCAAAGGTGCAGATCCCAGGTCATCTATGCCTTCTCATATATGCCACTCATAGTTCATGACTCACCATAAATTCTCCACAAAGGGTGGGAACTTTCCCCCAATATGGTGGGAATTTTCTTCTAGATTTCTTGACATTGCTTGGATAGTAATGGAACATACAGACACATCTGTTATCCCTCACTGTGCTTACAAGAATGCCTTACTTCCTTTTCCAGCTAAAGAGCCCTCTGATGACACTCGCCATGCCACTTCTCCCATGTCATTCTCTTTTCTCTATTACACTTTAGGTATCCCTCAGCTTTAATTCCTTAAAAAATTTTTTAAAAAAATTGTTTTAATCAGCCAAGATCTCTCTTTTCATCCCGCCCTCACCCCCAACTGAGAACAGAAGAAAAACAAAACCCATTGCAAAAGTGTATAGTCAATCAAAATAAATTCTCACATTGGTCATATCTGAAAAAAAATTCCCATTCCACATTCTAAATCCTTTCTGAGGACCCACCTCTCTATCAGGAAGTAGGTAGCATATTTCATTAGTTCTCTGGAATCCTGGTTGGTTGTTAAGCTGATAAGAGTGCAGCACAATAGTACTCCATCACATTTATATACTACAACTTCTACATCCATTCCCCAATTTATGGGCATCCTTTCAGATTCATCCTTTGATACCTTAAAAAGGTATAATGCTTAGGAATAATCCTTCCCTTAATAACTCTCCTCTAATACTCCCTCCCTTTTATCCCCTTTTCCTCCTGTTTCTGTTGAGTGAAATGTATTTGTGCCCCCAGCTCTGTGTGTGTGTATGTGTGTATTCTTTTCCTTTAGACCAGTTCAGATATGAATGAGGTTCAAGTGTCAGCCTTTCTCCCTCAGCCCCTCCTCCTTATCTGTATAATTGTCTACTTGTGCACCCTGATTATGTGACATAATTTTCCTTAACCTTCTTTCCCTACCCCCATCCCTCTTTCCCTTCTCTTTCCATGCTTAAGATCAAGACATAGTAGAATCAGCTACCAGGTCTTGTCTAATTGGATTTCCTGATGATAGGGCTCAGAAAGGACAAATGTATCATCTCCTCATTTTTGAATATACTCAGTTTTATTTCTTTGCAGACTGGAATTTCATGACTCACAACTATTCAGCATCACTGAAGGAATACTGATTTGTGAGAGATAAGCCTTTTTTTTTTTTTCCAGGAAGAAGTCTGATATCATTAAAGGCATTACAAAATTTCCCAAAGAATCCAGCCCACTTTCCTCATTCTGTTCAATTCTGGATACACGAAGAGGGTCTGCATAAGATATGTGTACTAGTGGATGGGCTTTGTGAGTTTTTAGTCCATCTGTATATTATAGTCTGGAAACAGACAATTCTCATCCACTTGATTTTTTTTCCTGGTGTTGATAGATAATGGCTGAACTCTTGAATGATTATGGATCTCATTAAGAAGCCCTTCAATGTTCTACGCTAGGGCTTTATGCAGTTAGTACAATTTCTTCTGCAAACAGAAGAATTCAGAACATCTCACCCTCTATAGGGAATCTCTTTTCCATATGTGTCAAGCACATATATCCCTGCTTTACGCCTCACTCAGTAGTAAAATTCAAACTATTCTGAAACAGTTATCTCTTGTGCCACTTTTCAAGAAATTTTATGGAATTTTGACATATGCATGGAAGACACCTTGAAGATGGAGAACCTTTTAAGGCTTTGTTTTTCTCTACTCAATCTAAAGCTTTCTTACTAAAAACAACAACAAATCCAGGGGATCATGTATTTTTTTCACACTTCCCAACCAATTGTGCCACTGCCAATATGTGGTTTGCTACAGAGTAATAGAATCTTGTTCATGCAAACCTACCTCTTTGCTTCTCATGATCTGAAAATTAAGGATGCCTTTGAGGATATGGAGATCATTCTCATAAAGAATTTTTAAAGATGAGAAAGCAAGACTATAGATGGGTAGCAAATTTTACATACACACACACACACACATACATACATATCTCCCTTCTTTGTTGGATGGGAATCAATAGTAATGTTGTTATGTTGTCGTCAAGGGATCAGGGAAGAGGCTGTGGTAAGCTACATGCAGCTGTAATCATTTTATGAGCAGTCTTCCAGGCAATGCGTTTACTATGGTAATGACTACAGCATTTGAGGAACACTTCATTGCCCCAGCTGAGTTTTTGTCATCCTAAATATGAATGACTCCTCTGCAATGGTTCCATCCTTCAATTACATCATCTTTAATTTCCTTGTCTCAGCCAAGGTCAATTTCTGTTTGAGGTTTAAACATCTTGGCTACTTTTAGGGGGTTATGTCATTATTGTAAGGTTTATGGTTTTTTTTCCTAAGTATTTCCTATCTTCCCTTCTTTCAGATATCTTGAGAAATAATCATTTAATATTCTTAAAACTGTGACCCTTCTAGAACAGACATCTATATGTTCTTCATCTACTACCCTTCCCTACTTTCTCTTCCTTGGGGCAATTTCTACTTTTTTAGATAGCACATTGGGGGCTATGATATCATGTAATGGCTTCACGGTCATTGATGGAGGAAAGAGTTTGTTATAAAAATGCTGACATATTTTTTCCATTTTTGGTCTGTTTTCCTTCCAGTTGATCCAGTTTTCAGGCCTTCCTTCTATTTACTTCTGTGAATTTATAAAAGAATCCTTTAAGTGGTATTCTTTTTCTTTCGGTAACCATATCACCAGTCCCCCTCTCTTCCTGCAGCCCCTTCCTTTGGGGAAAAAAAGGTAAAACAAAACTTGAAAAAAAAAAGTTAAACAAAACCCTTGTAACAAATATGCATAATCAAGCAAAACAAATTCCCACATTGGCTCTTTCAAAAAAAAATTGCATGTCTAGTTTGCATCTTGAGTCCACATCTCTCTGTCAGGAGGTGGGTTGGCATTGCTAGGATAAGAGTTCTTAAATCTTTCAAAGTTACTTTTCTTTACAATGTTGTCATTTAAATATATTTCCTTGCAAATTTATCATGAGCACCACATTATGAAATGACCTGGTATCCTATGAAAAATTGTTTCTCGTCATTGCATGAACGAGAAAGCCAACTCCACTGACTCCTTTATTTGTCTGTCTAAGGAGAACCTGAGAGCCATCCTCTTTCCACGTGGTTATAACTTCTTTTTGTCTTTTGGATTCACTGGAGCAAGAACATCAGTATGGATATGATTGAGTTCCTTTAGCAGTTGGTCTGTGAACAAGAGCAAAGCTGTGTGATTGTTTTCTTATCCCCTCTTCTCCCTTTCTGGCCACCTTGCCTTTGTCACTGCAAAAATGGAACAAAGCTAAATAGGACTGAAGATCATTTTATGTTTTTCTTTAATTCATATGTTACCATGGCCAAAGCATTTGTCATCGTGTTTGGTTTGCTTCTGATGAGTCATGAAAGCAGGCATGAGCTGTTATAAAGATAGAACTATCACAATGTAATATCACATAAGTAGGCTGTACTCCAGATGCTGTTGTCCCAGGGGCCATATTTTTCCATTTTTTTGTTCCCTCAAAGCTTCTTTTCCAGTCTAGCCTACTCCCTCACATGACCTTTGGCTGCTACCTTCCTGAGGCCATATAGGTGACACCCCTCTTCTCCCAGGGTGTCTTCCTGACTTGAGAGTTGGGCAGTAATCTGCTCTCTCCTATCTCTTCAACATGAACACCCTCATCTGAGGAACCCCGAGGTCAGTGTGGAATCAGAAGAAAAGCAAATTGATGTTGGTCACTGCAAATACCCATGGAAATAGCCCTCACCTTCTCCAAGTCACTATCTTCCTCTTTGCTCCCTTTTAATTTTCCTTTCAGAGAATGCTCCTTTGTTGTTGTGTAGTAGATTTTCAGATTTAGATTCAGAGGACTGGAGTTCAAATTCTGACTGCCACTAATTATGTTAACTTGGTCAAATGCTTTACCTTTCTGGAACTTAGTTTCCTCATCTGCAAAAGGGAATTGAACTAACTAATTTTAAGGCCCCTTTCAGTTCAAAATCTATGATCCTATGGTCTTTGATCTTTTCTTCTCAAATTCTTTCCATCTTTTGTGCTCATTGACACCTGTTGTTTTTCATTATTTTAGTCGTGTCTGACTGTCCATGACCCCATTTGGGGTTTTCTTGCCAAAGATACTGGAGTGGCTTGCCATTTCCTCCTCCAGCTCATTTTACAAATGAGGAAACTGAGGCAAACAAGGTGAAGTGATTTGCCCAGGGTCACACAGCCAGGAAGTGTCTGAGGCCAGATTTGAAGTGAAGAAGATGAAGTCTTGATTCTGAGCCAATTGCCCTATCCACTGCACCATCTAGATGCCCTCACTGAAACCTTGCTTCCTTTTAAAGATAACAAATACTTTCCAAGGCTCATTGTTCCTTTTTTTAATCACACCCCTTGACACATAGTACCAGGAGGAAGAGTTGTCTTGTTCCTTGCTCCTCACTGCCATTTTCAGATCCCTGCGCCCTCATTCAGTAACCATCCCTCCTCCTTTAAAGTTTCCTCTACCTGATCATATCCATGTTGTTGTCTTCTATGAACCTTTAGGTCATATCTCAATGAGTTTAATCCCTTGTTTACAATCGTTTCCATTTCAACTCCAGAAGACCCCACTGGAAACTTTCGCCTGACACCTCGACTTTCATATTCTTTACATTTCCAGTTCTCATTGTCTTTGTTTCTAAGCTACCCCAACTCTATGCATGAGTCAACATGATTTAGATCCCTTCCTAATCCTTTTCCCAAAACACTGAATCAAATTATTTTGCTCCAAATACCTAGTTATAGCTGTGGTCTCTTGACTATATTGTATTTACCCAAATGGTCCAAAATTTCTAAGAATGCCCTCTGGAATCTGTCTGCTATGAATTGTATTGACATCAGTGGCAAGAAAGCAGACCTAAGATTTAGGCAGAGTTGGTCATTACCTACCTAGTGCCCCAAACATTTCTTCCCAACACGTTCCAACAAAATGCTGTTGTACCTGAAATTCCATAGTAGATGCTTCATATAATCCGCACGGTAACTATGAGGATTTTTTTCCTTTCCAATTTTGAACAGAATTTGATTGCTGAGAAATGTTCCATGATCTAATTCATACCTACATTACAAATTCATGTCTATGTTTTTCAAATGTTCAGATGACTTTCAGGTCAGAGGGAATGGGTTGCCTCTGAGTCCTGGTCCCTGGGTAGAAGGCGAAAGAGGTAGTAGAGATGTGATCACCCTTCACAGATTCAGAAGAGCTTGAGGAAATGTGCTGGTGGTCACCTCTTTGAGGTTGCCACCCAGTATATTATTAGGTCTTTTATCACTGGGAATTGCATTATGGGGACCTGTCTGCACTAAAGGCATATACATGTGTTAGATGAGAAGCACATTTGTAGCTTTGGAAGAGAATAGACACAAAACAATACCACTTGTAGACACCTGGGTTGAAGAATGAACTGTGAAGAAGGAGGCATTGAGATTGATAGTCTAGCAAAGGTAAAGGGGGAGGGAAAGAGGAGAAAGAAGGAACGTTTTAGCTTCTCATTTTGGTGGATCCCACCTGAATGTGTTCCAGCTGCTAATGGAATGAAGAAAGTCAACCTAAAAGATTTAGTTTTCGGTAGAAATGGTTCACTGTTCTGATGTTTTCACCTAGGTCCTAGGTGTTAACAGTCAGAGTCAAATATTCCCTTGATTAGGTGAAAGGTGAGATGGTAATTTATGAGTATGTGTAGTAAAGAACAATATATAGGCTACTATACTATCGACCTCTTTCCACTCCAAGGGACTCCATAAACGCAATGTGTGAACTACTTTGCTTTCCATAGGTAGATGTTTCTCTGAAATTTTTAAAGACATCTCTTACAAGATCTCTTCCATTATTTAACATTTTTTTTTATCAACTAAGCATAAACTTCTGGTCAGAGCTTGTGTTCCAACTCTCTTCATGTCACCAGTGAATAGCATGTCTTACACATAGTAGGCATTCAATAAATATTTGTTATTCAATAAATAAATGTTTGATTGAATTGAATTGAAATATGACATGAGAGTGAAGAAGATGGGAATAGGTTATTAAAATCTAAGAACCCAAGAAAATGTTATATAGGGAAAAGGATACAGATGGGGTGGGGACAAAAGACTGGAGTATTATGGACGTGGAGTAATGAGCTGGAGGTGGAGAGGATTGAAACTTAAGTCTTTCCCACATATATAAAAAGCTCAACAAATTTCTACCAAACTGAGTCAGATGACTAAAAATCCTTGATTGAGAGAAATTCAGTATTTCTATTCCAAGCTAAGATCTTTATGTTGTTCTGAAGAATACTTTCTATGTTCCTTGTACCAGTAGAAATGAAGAGATACCTGCAAGAGATGCCAGGGAAATTGAATAAGGTTGTATGTAAAGCTAAAAACCCAAACTTCAAGGGGCAGGGTACTCTTGAGAGAACAGGAAATCCCTTTTATCTGGGTGATGCAGGAATGAGTCAGCAGCTGAATTAGGTAGAGACTGTCCAACAACATTTTTTCTCAAAATTTCTCTTTTTGCACATCTCAGAGGAGATCAGCTTTGAATTACAGCATCCAGGATCTTGGAGGGGCAGCAGGTCAGCATTTTCCCTCTGGCTTTCTCCCATGGTTCTGGTCCAGTTGGAATACTCAGCTGCTAAGGGAGCAGCAAAGCTGAAAATAAGCCAACACTATTCCTGCTGCTAAGGGAGCCCTTCACTTCTCAGTTAAATGTTCATGTTCCCCAAAATAACAAAGCAGTATTTTAATACAGTATAACTGGACAGGTCCTACTAGCCAAAGATAGTGTGGTGGGATTAGAAAACTCTTGATTTAAAATATCTAGAAATTTCACCCTTCTGAATTTATGTTAGTGACAGCCTTCATCCTGAGTTCCTTCAGATGTCTGACCACACATGATATCATCCGTGTCACCAAGATGATAACTGACTTGACCAAATGCCTTTGAAGAAAGAGTATTGGTTTGAGAATCTGGAGACTCCGATTGGAGTCTTGGCTCTGTCCCTTACTATCATTCATTTGGCAAGATTCATGAAGTACTTCCCATGTGCCAGGCACTGTGCTAGGCACTTGGGACAAGTATAAAGAATGAAAGCCTCAGATCCCTCATCTATCAAATGGGCGCTAACTTGTTTTGGTTCATCCTTTGTTTTTGAAGAGGACCAATGATGGCACTGGGCGATGCCTTGACTTGTGCATGAAGTGAACTTAAGTGAGGCCAAGTTGTACAAAGTCAAAGTCATCAGCCTCTCTCTTCCAAAGTCAACAAAGTCCAATGGCAAGACAAAAGTCAGGACCAGTGGTCATGGTTCAGGATGCAGTGGGTCACCTTGGCATCTTTGATGTGTGACTGGGCTCTGAGCCCTCCACAGCAGCTGCTGCAGCTGCCTTTGTGGCCTTTGGAACAAATTGTTCCCATCTGCCCATTTGGCCAGGGAAGTCTTCACATGCTTGTGGAAGACACCCCCCCCCCCCCCCCCACCAAGAGGTCTGAGGTCCATTGGTTACCCTTAACCTGGTTTAGCTCATCTGGACATGGCAACTGCTCATGCTACAGCTTCTTGGAGCCACAGGTAAGAATGGACAGTAATGATATTTGAATTACCTACCTCTTAGGCTTGTGAGCAAAATGTTTTTTGAAAGGCAAATTGCAAAGTACTGTATAAACATGAGCTAATATTTCATGGTGTCTAATTTACAAAGTACTTTTACATGCATTGTCTCATTTGATCCTCAATGAACCAGTTCTAAAGAAAACAAAATCCTTAAAGTTTGGCTTCCTTGAGTTAGAAGTTATATCTCCATTTCACAGATGAAGAAACTGAGAATTAAGGCAAGTGACTTGGGCAAGGGCCACACGGCTAATAAGAGTCTGCAACAGAACTAGAACTGGCTGACCTCCAGGTCAGTACTTTAACTACTATACTCCCATTCTCCTCTCACTACCATCATCATTAAATTCTACTTATTATTGTTCATTACTTATTTTTATGACAAATGAGTAAGTCAATAAAATCTTCCAAACAAGCACTTAGCAAACTGAAAGAGCAGGGGTGGAGTTGGGGAGTTGGATGTCTGAATCTGCTGCTTCCACACATTCTCTCCTCTCTGTGGGCAGCTGGAAGGTATCTCTGCCTGTCTGTGCTGCCAAGACCAAGATCATCTCAGTTCCACCAGGATGAACTGATTGTCTCCCAAAAAAGCGGAGATCTGCAGCAAAGGGAAATAGCTGTGTTGACTTAGAGAATATTTTATCTTGATTTTCCTTCTTTCAAAATGCCTCCTTCACATCTTCCTTCCCCTTCCTTCCCTGTGTTCTTTCCTTTCCCTTTTCTCTCTCCCTTTCTTCCTTCTTTCCTTCCCTCCCTCCCTCCTTTCCCTTTCTCTTCCTTCTCCCTCCCTCCCCTCTTTCTTTCCTTCCCTTCCTCCTTCTTTCCCCTCTCTCCCTACCCTCCTTTCTCCAGCTTTCTATCCCTCTCTCTTTTTTCAATTTTTCCCTCTGCTTGATTTTCCCTTAACTGCCAAACTGCCAGTCAATCTCATATTCCTAGGAATTAATAAAAGCCAGACCCCATAATAAATCTAATCCATTAGCAAAACCCACTTTTACTTTTATTGGTGTGTGTAGGGGGAAGGAATGAGGTTGCTGGTAATGTATATGTGTACATTTAATTAGCAAAGGCACTTACCATAGGAAACTCCCCACCAGTGACATCTTCTGGATAGCAGGACCTCCAGGTAAACAAGGCGCAGATTAATTTGCTCTACCTCCATGGTAATTTAAAGCTCCCAGCTTCGATGGCCAGTCAGTGGTGGTAATAGAAACATTCTTATAGCATACGGTAACTTTTTAGTACTAAAAAGTGTGGGATCAGCATCAGACCTGCAAAGAACATGTGGTTGATATTATGGTATAGCATGCTTTCCCTGCTTCCTTCTCCACACATCCCTTTCATTTGGCTCAATCATCTCTCATTCCTTTTCAAGTATTGGTCCATGACTGGCTGGTGAATCCCTTTGCTGCTTAAAAAAGACAGATGACATCTGTAGCTTCTTAGGGCCTTAAACAGCTGTGAGATTTCTTTTTTTTTTTTTCATATGATTTAAAAACAGTAGCTAGCAATTAGGATCAGAAAGAAATGAGCTTCCTGGCACAGCTGGAGTAGCTTTTGGGCTATGAGTCAGAACACCTGGATTCTTTCCTTAAATGTAACAGCAGATGCCATCCTTCAGTGAGAAGATGGTTTTCTCTATTCCTGGAAAAATTCTCTTCCTATCATCTTTCCTCAAGGCATCCTTTCTTCTCTCTAAAGCTTGCCTGTACTAGATCTCATCCCTTCCCAAGTCAGAACTTATTATTCTCACTCATCCCCATGCCCAGTCAGTTATCAAATCTTGTAGACTCTACCTAGAGCATCCCCTACATCTGTCCTCCTCTGTCCCCTCATATCCTAGTACCCTACTTCATCAACTCTTGCCAGCTCTATTGCACCAGCCTCCAGGCTGGTCTTCCTGAACTCAGTGTCTCCTCTCTCTAGCAATCTATTTTCCACACAACTGCTTAATTGATATCAATAACATAGATTTTTATCCTGTCCCTACTCTACTCAAGAAACTCTAGTGGTTCCCTATTGCCTTTAGAATCACATATAAATTTCTCTTGTTGGCTTTTAAAGCTAATAATCTGGCTCCAGCCTATCTTTATAGGCTGATTCCTCTCCATCATTCATTGTATGCTTCAGCCAAGTTGGCTTACTTGCTAGTTACTACACATGACCTTACATCTCTTCACACCTCTTTGTCTTTGCACTGGCTGTGCCCCAAGCCTGAAAATACCTGTCTTTCTCTTCTGAACTTCTTGGGACCCCTTTGAGGCTCAGTTCAAGTACTTCTTTCTTTAAGAGGTTGTGAAGTTATAGCTGAAGCCAAGTTACCAGTGAGGACAAGCATAAAAGGTATAGAATTGGATAAACTTTGAGAGAATATATATGTGAGGGCAGGGGTCAATAATCAATCAAATCACCCCTACCCCACTTAAAGTGATAGAATACTATGCTGTGATACAATTGTCCGTAGAGAATTCATCTAGATTACTTACTAGGTGTGAACCAGGCCTCCTCTAGGTTAGATAGAAAGTCTGTTCAGATTAGCTGAGGGACTCAGTCATTCCACTCCCTCCTCCCTGCCCCCCCAGCTCCCAGTCTATATGAGCTAATGGGGATCAGAGATTCCAGCATCTGATGAGGGAGAAGAGGGAGAGTGGACCCCAAAGAGGAATCTCATGAACTGGTTGGGGGAGGGGGAAAGGTGCTTCACCCCTATCTCTCCTAGAAAGACCTAGAGAACTTTGAAGAGTCTGGAGAATTTTGGACTTCCCATCTTCTCACCAATATTCCATCATCCATGATTCCTGACCAACTGTATCAGGTATGGGGGACAGACTAGAAATAAATTCTATGATGAAAGAGCCCAGCAGAGAAACAAAACTATGCTGCGTCATCTTGAGGGCTCCAGAACAAAGAACTTCCAGGGCTGGGAATTATCTCTTTGCCATATACGCTCTAAGCTGGAGTCCAGTTCTCTTGCCCCACCCCCAGGACAATAAGGCCCAGACTTTTGGGGAGCAGGGAGATGTTTTGAACTGATTCTTCTTACTGTGCCACCTGAGTAAATGTCCCCTTTGTAAAAGGAAATTAAATCTGGATGATTAGTTGATATTAACTGTTCATCAGTCAAACAACATTAAGTGCTTATAATGTTCCTCACACTGTGCAAAACTTCAAGGATGCAAAAAAAAAAGTCAAAATAGTACCTGCCATCAAGGATCTCACATAATAATGAAGGAAAACTGGCCAAAAAATGCACATACAAGATTATAGAGTGTAATGGAATATAGAGCATAATGGAACTAGAAGTGGGGATAGATCAGATCCTGGTTTGTAGCATTAGCTATTTCTGAGATGGATGCTGACTCCAGAACATTGTCATGCTAACCATAAAGGAATAAATCCAGGCCCCGTATCAATAGGTCATGAGAGACTTGTTGAAGACAACAGGTTAGACTGTTCACGGCCCTGAACCTGGTGGCAAGTGATGTGGTGTCTTCAGTAGCTCAAGATACCTACATCATGGAAGGATCAAGCAAGGTATAGTCTTCAACAATGGGTAGGAGCTGGTAGTTCAGGTAGATCTAGTTTGGAATAGCCCCAGGAGTGTTGGAGAAGACCCTGGAGAGACAGAATGCAAAAGGTGGGGGTCTAGATCTGGAGCTAACATAGGACCTAGATTAGGGTTGACCCTTAGGACTACCAGGAGTGTATGTGTGTGTGTGTGTGTGTGTGTGTGTGTGTGTGTGTGTGTGTGTGTGTGTGTGTGTGTGTGTGTGTGTGTGTCCACACCAATTGGGACTCCTGAGTTATAGCATTAGAAAGATACCCTTCCAGACCCTCAGGGGTAACCCTAGACTCCTGAGGGGAAATGTTACCAGCCTCCAGAGACCCAATTTATCAGTGTGTAAGAGTTGGAATTTGGCGACTAGGTGTTACAGCGGATGAAGCACTGAGCTTGGAATCAAGAAAACTCATGTTCCTTGGTTCAAATCCAGCCTCCAACACTTATTAGCTGTGTGACCCTGAACAAGTCACTTAACCTTGTTTGCCTCAGTTTCCTCATCTGTAAAATGAGCCGATGAAGGAAATGCCAAACCATTCCAGTATCTTTGCCAAGAAAACCCCACATGGACTCAGAAAGAGTCAGACATGACGGAAGTGACACAACAACAAAAGAGTTGGGATAAAGATCTTTCTAGAATTTTTATATGTGCAAGATATAAATTTAAAAAAATGCTAGTTAGTATAGGCAGTGAAGCTATATATTTTGCGTACTGAGGAGAGAATATACACATTTTGTATTTATTAAATTTCTGTGATTCTTATTTTCTTTTTAGACTATTAAGGTATAATTAGCTTGACTCATTAAGGGGTTTTAGGATTCTCACCTGAAAAGAGTTTCTGAAGCACGTTTAAATTCAAATAAGGCTCCTTTCTTTCCCTGGTTATGAGGTGAGAATATGCATCATTTGTTTTCTGTGGAGATTAGCTTTTCAACACCTACCCTGTGCCCACTGGCACCCTCTGCATGAAGAAAAACATTAGTTTAACCTTAGATCTCCTGAGGGATCACATTTGTTCAGGGAGGCCCCAAAGGGCAGAGCTAGGAGCAACAGTGGAAGCTGAAAGAGATAAGTTTAGGCTTAATGTCAAGAAAGGAGAACGCAGCAATCAGAGCTATCTCAAAGTGGAATGGGCCTGTGGTTTGGAAGGTAATGAGATCCTCAGTCCTGAGGGTCTTTAAGCAAAGGCCTGTTGTTGGGTCTGAAATGGAGGTGATCTCTCAGTCAGGTACAGTTGGAGGAGAGGGCCTCTGAGGTTTCTCCTAACACTGATTCTAGTAAGTAAGGCAGCTGGGAGGAGAAGTGAATGGAGTGCTGGGCCTGATCCTCCTGAGTTCAAATCTGGCCTCAGCCACTTACTGGCTGTGTGACCCTGGGCAAGTCACTTAACCTCGTTTGCCTCAGTTTCTGTAAAATGAACTGAAGAAGGAAATGGCAAACCACTCCAGTATCTTTGCCAAGAAAACCCCAAATGGGGTCATAGAGAGTTGGACACAACTGAAACTAGTGAACAATGACAACAACAACAAAAGTTACATTGCAGAGTCTTTGTTCATTGAAGATACGAGGTAAAAAAAAATCTAGAGGCAAGAATCTGTAAATGGAAAAGTGTGGGAAATGGAAAAATAGCAACTGTGTGCAAAATGACTTTAAAATATTTTTAAGATGCCACATGAGACAGTATGGTGTGATGAGAAAATGGCTGGACTTGAAGTCAGAAGACCTGGATTCAAAGTCTGCTTTATGTGACTTCCATTTCCTTCTCTATAAAATAAGAGGATTGGACTAGATAACCTTGAACGTCCCTTTGAAATCCTAAATCTATGATGATTTGTCAGGAACTGTGTGAATCCTTGTAAAGATTGTGAGGCAGTATAAGGAATGAATGAGAATTAAGTATGTTGGGTATCACTATTACTAAATTAAAGTTTTTTTGTTGTTCAATCATGTCCGACTCTTTGTGACTTGATTTGGGATTTTCTTGGCAAAGGTACTGGAGTGGTTTGTCATTTCCTTCTCCAGCTCATTTGAAAGATGAGGAAACTGAGGCAAACAAGGTTCATTAATTTGCCCAGGATCACAGAGATGATCCAGAAGTGTCTGAAGCTGGATTTGAACTCAGATCTTCTGAACTCCATGCCCAGCATTCCATCCCCTGTGCCACGTAGCTGCCCTTGTAAAAATTCACAGAAGGAGCTAAATAAGAGAATATGAACAGGGCAGTCAGTCAGTCAGTAAATATCTATTAAGCACCTACTTGTGTTTTAGAACAGGACCATGACATCAGGGAAATGATGACATGACTTGAAGTTGACTTGTGTTTGAGGAAGGGAAGGCTCTGCAAGGTCATCAGTCTCACTGTCTCCTCCAGAGCCATGTGGGTCCAGTGGTCAGATATTCATCAGGATGGCTGGAGATGACCCAGGATGCAATGGGAGACCCTGGCCCTTTTAGGCTAAGGCCTTTTCAGATTCTCAGTTTCAGTGAGGGTAACGCCCATTCAGTGAATAGGCCTCTATCTGCTATGTGTGAGGCACCGTGCAAAGCCCTGGAGACACAAAGAAAGGTGAAGGATAGTCCTTGGTCCTGGGGAGACAACATGCAAACAGCTATGGTATGTTCAAACAAGCTGTATACAATATAAATAGGAAATAACAATCAGAGGGAAGGCACTGCCATTAAGAGAGATGGGGAAAGGCTTCCTGAAGAAGATGGGATTTTAGCTGGGACTTGAAGGAAGCTGGGGAAGCCAGGAGATGAGAGGAGGAAGCATAGGGGATGACAGCCAATGGAAATGCCTGCAGTAGGGGAATGGAGTATCTTGTTCAGAGAACAGCAAGAAGACCAAGGTCACTGGATCACAGAGTGGGAGAAGGGTGTAAAATGTAAAAGAATGGAAAACTTGGGAGGGAGGGACAGGCCTATGTATGGGAAAACTCAAAGCTAGCCATTTCTTCAAGATTCAGTTCAAATTCCACCTCCTCTCTGTCCTCCTGCTGCGATTGCCATGGCCTTCTAGTTTAAGGTGACCTTGTGTCTACTACTCAGTTTTTGCCTTGTATATACCTACTATGGCAGTGTGGTTTCCCCCATTTGAATATAAGCCCCTTGAGGGCAGACCCTGATCCCTCTTTTTCTTTGTGTTCTTCACAGTGAGCACAATTACTGGCACTTTGTACTGTTAAATGCTTAATAACTCCTTCTTGATTGACCCCAATCATGGGTTCCCCGAAATCCTGAAACCAGAAGCGTACTTGCATTATTACTTTTACAGTTAAACTTGCATATCAGTATTATATCTATCTTCTGTGCTTTGGTAAATTGAAAGCATTTTCTAAAGCAAAACAATGTTAGTTGTTTTTCTTCTTTTATGTTGGTCTCTAAGGCTACACCTATATTTGCATATAAAAGCCACCCAATTGGCCTGCTCCCAGTTTAAATACTCCATTCTCCAAATATCAATGGTGACACCTGGTGTGGGGTAAAAACCAATTAGTAAATGATTATAAAGTACTTGGCTAATCAAAGCAAGTGCCAACTAACCCTTTGAGAGTGCTTGGGACCATAACTGGGGCATTTGGCTCCCTTGGACACTTGCCGTATTTTAGCCTCGGCAGATATCCACTTGTTTCAAATTACTGATATATCCTGGGCACCTATGGTCACCCTCAGCTTATGTCTGCTGAGTACCCTGTAAAAGTATGGCATTATGGGCGCTCTTGTGCCCAACAAAGTTGATTCCATTTTATGAATGATAACCCAATCTATCACGATAATTTAGTCATCCAATCATATATTTATTGAAGGCCCGTTACAGGCTGAACTTCATTAATCCTTTCTGCAAGTAGGAACAAGTTGGTTAGTGTCAGTGACAATGTGCTGAATCATAGAGTTGAGGGGAACCCTTCACGTCAGCTAGTCAAACTAGTACCTGAACAAGAAACTTCTCTACTACCCACTTGACAAGAGATCATGGGATCACACCTGGGCCTCATACATGGACTATTATACCATAACCTTACTGGTTGGTCTCTCTTCACTCCTCTCCATCCTCTACTCAGCTGCCAAAGTGATCCTCCTAAATCATACATCTGCCTATGGGGGCAGCTAGGTGGTGTAGTGGATGGAGCACCAGTGCAGGAGTCAGAAGGACTTGAGTTCAAATCTCACCTCAGACACTTGACACTCACTAGCTGGGTGACCTTGGGCAAGTCACTTAACTCCAATTGCCTCATTCTGGGTCATCTCCAGTCATCCTGATGAATATCTGGTCACTGGATTCAGATGGCTCTGGAGGAGAAGTGAGGCTGGTGACTTGCACAGCCCTCCCTCACTCAAAACAAAGTCAAGTGCAAGTCATGTCATCATTTCTGTGATGGCATGGTCTTCTTTGGCAATGAAGGATGAACATACATACACATCTGCCTATATCCTTCCTGCTCCCTCATTCAATCAGCTGCATGGGCTCCCTATTGCCTCCAGGATCAAAGTATGTACTTCTCTGTTTAGTTTTCAAAGCCCTTTGTAACCTGCTCCGCCCTTCCCAGGCTTTCTCTCCTCCTGTTACTCTGTGGTCTGGCTACACTGGTCTCTTTGCTGCCCTTTGCACTGGACATTCTGTGTCCCCACTTCACGCATTTTCATCCACTTTCCCCATGCTAGGGAATTTTCTCCCTCTGCGTCTCTGTTTTCTTGCTTCTTCCAAGTCCCAGAAAAAAATCCCACCCTCTGTAAGAAGCCTTTTTTAAAATTGCTTTTAATTTATGGAATAAAAGAAGCATTTCTATAACATAGTGCAACAAAAAAGATGATTGCACATGAAAATGCAAATCTATGCTTAACCTGCTATTCCTTTTTGAGTCTCTTTAATGCCTTTCCTCCCTTGCTTCTCTCTAATTTATTCTGTTTTATGTAATATATTATATATATGCTAATATATTATTATATATATTAATACATATTTTGTGTATTGTTTCCCTCATTACTGTGAAATTCTTGAAATCGGAACTAATTACTTTGGTCACTCTTTGTATCCCTAGTATTTACCTTTGTGTCCATCACACACATGCTTGTTGACTTGACAAGACCTTAAAGGAGTTGCTCTAAATTTATTCTCTTTGGGGTATGGGACTGGTAGTGGTATCACTGGGTCAAAGGGCGTGCACAATTTAGTACTTTGGGAGCATAGTCCTAAACTGCTTTTCAGAATGACTAAACTGTTACATTGCTTTACCAACAGTGCTTCAGTGTGATTGGGTTTAGTGACTAAGTTTTTTTTTCTAACAGATTATGTAGATGGAGGTGTCAGGGAGACCTGGGTTCAAATTCTGCTGCTTACTTTGATTAGCTGTCTCAGAGAACTCCCTAGCATTTATCTTGATAGGGTCTAAGGAGTTCTCCTAGCTGGAGATCAAATTGAGTTAGCAGTTCTCTAAAACCCAGAGATCTTCATGATTGCTGTTTGGTTTTACTTCTTCCATCTTATACTTGTGACTTTGATACTTCGAACTTGAGTGTAAGACTTTACATTTTTGTTCAGTCACTTTCCGTCATGTCCAACTCCTCATGACCCCGTTTAGGCAAAAACACTCCTTCTCCAATACAGTTTACAGATGAGGAATGTGGAGCAAATAGGGTTAAGTGACTTGCCCAGGGTCACACAGCTAGTAAGTGTCTGAGGTTGGATTTGAACCCAGGTCTTCCTGACTCTAAGTCTAGATATAGTCTATCCACTATGCCACTTAGCTGTACTTATGTATTTCCCCCCAAATTAGAGTTCCTATTTATCTTATCTTATGTATATATATATATATATATATATATATATATATATATGTATATATCTATCAATCGATCTTATAAATAGTATTTTATCCTATTTACCTTATCTCCTCTACTAAATTGTGAGCTCCGAGGTCAGACTTGAACTCCAGAAGTTGTGTCTGATGGGGCCTGGCAGGGCACTTTGTCTTTGCTGCCTTACTGTTCCATTTATTCCTGTTAAAATGTATTTTATTAGATGGGCTCAAACACCATCTTTGATGGTGCTGCTTTTGTCACATCTATCAGATTCATGTTATCTATGAACTTGATAAATACCTGTGCTTTTATCCAAGTCACTGATAAAATTAAACAGCCCAGGGCACACATAGGGCTCAGTAAGTCAGAATGGTTAAAAAAAAAGGCTTCATGAAATTGAGACTTAAAAGAAAGGTAGGATCTAAGCAGGTAGAGTGGAAATTGGAATGGATGGGTTGCTGCCCAGTAGCCAACATGTCTGGCCAGGAAAAAGGGTGTGGTTGCTACCCACCTGTATATCATACTTAACCACTCCAGGTGCCCGCCCCTTCCTTTTGTAGATATTGGCTGACTTTACCAATCATCTCTTTAATAGAATGTTCTATAATTTCCCCAGGACTCATAGTCAAGATCAATGACCTATTTTTAGGTTCCATTTTTTCCCCATTTATGAAAATTAGATTCAGCCCAGGAGCAACTAAGTGGCAGAGTAGAGAGAGTGCAGGGCTTGGAATTAGGAAGACAGTTTCCTGAGTTCAAAGCTGGCCCCAGATACTTACCAGCTATGTGATCCTGGGCAAGTCATTTAACTCTGTTTGCCTCAGTTTCCTTTTCCGTAAAATGAGCTGGAGAAGGAAATGGCAAACCACTTCAGTATCTTTGCCAAGAAAACCCCACATGGGGTCACAGAGAGCCAGACAGGAGTGAAACAACTCAACGATGACAAGATTTAGCCCAGTGCTGAAGACTGTTCTTTCCATGTTGTAGTTGTTCCTGATGTCGTTTGGATCCTAATCTCACTTTGCTTTGGCCAGCCTTTAGGGTGCTTTGATTCCCTAGTTTTTAAAAATAAAATGCTTTTATATCACTTACATTTCTCTCAGCATCCCTCATATTCCTCTTCCAGAGAGCCATCCCATATAATAAAAATATTTTTCAAGTAAAAGAAAAGGAGAAGAAGAGGGGAAAATGAGCAAAACCAATCAATACATCAGAAAAGTCCGAAAATGTGCCATTTTCTACTCACGGAACTGCTGCTCCTGAGGAGTAGTAGTGAGAGGCGTTATCTCATTTCTCTTCTTTGGGGCCATGTTCTTCAACATTCACTTTCTCTATTTTGATAAGTTTTTAATAATGTCTTCTGTTTGTAAATCATCATAGTTATCCCGAATATCCCTTTAGTATCCTAGTGACTTGCACAGGTAGGAACCAAACCCTTTTTTTTCCCTAGCCAAACGTGTGCAAGCCACAAGCCACCCATTTCTACTTCCACTTTATCTATTTGCATCCTACCTTTCTTTCAAGTCCCAACTTAAATCTCAACTCTGTGAAGTCTTTTATTTTTTTTTAATCATTTTGGCTTACTGAGAACTGTGCGTGGCCCTGGGCTGTTTAGTTTTTTCAGTGACTTGGATAAAACCATAGGTATTTATTGAGCTTATAGATAAACTGAATCTAGTAGGTATGACAAAAGCAGCAGCATCTAAGATGATGCTAGACTCTTGGACTTTTCCAGAGAGCCATCCCATATAGAAAATAGTAATTTATGAAGACAAAAAAAAGAAGAAAGAAAAAAAGAGGAAAAAAATCAGCACAATTGATCAATATATTGAAAAAAGTCTGAAAACATGTGAATTGTACGACATTTGTGGACTTTCTATCTCCATGAAGGAGTGGGTTGGGAGTATCCTCTCATATCACTTCACTCAAGTCATATTTGATCTTTATAATTTATACTTTATACTATATGCTTGATTTATATCACTCTGTTCTCATTCATATAAGTCTTTACGTATTTCTGTTTGTCATATTTGTTATCTCTTACATCACAATAACATTCAATTATATTTATGTACAACAATTTGTTTAACTATTTTTCAATCACTGAACACCTACTTTGTTTCTAGTTCTTTGTAAAAAAAAGTGCTACTATAAATATTTTGGTATATATGGGGACTTTTTTCTTATCAGTGATCTCTTTAGGGTCTCTCCACAGTAGAAAAATCTTTGGATATAGACATTTTGGTCACTTTATATAATTCCAAATTGCTTTCCAAAATAGTTGCATTGATTTTCAACTCCACTAACCATACACTAGTGTACCTATCTTTACACAGCCCCTCCACCATTGACTATTGCCATCTTTTTTTTCATTTTTGCCAATTTGATGGATTTTCACATGCTCTTTAGCAGAGAAAATGAGTATTTCTGCTTGCTTTTACTGTCATTATTCTGCTTACCCCCAAGCGGGGATACTAATCCTTCCTTGACCTTCCTTGGCCACCAAGATGGCTCTTTTTTTTCCTAAAAAGAGCATGTATCAAAAGCCTTGGCTCACACTAGGCTCCAGCCCTCCTGCCATTCTTCTTATGTCAAACCTTGAATTAATGGCAACTTCTACTTGGTTGGTGGATGTGGAAAGAAAGAAGAATGGATAATGACCAGGAATATCAAGGGACAAGGGGTGGGTAGGCCCTTTGGATGAAGACTTAACCACTGATTGATTGCCTCTCCCATATCTGCTTCTAATTCTCTGGAATTTGCCACCATGTCTCAACTGCCTTCTCACTTTGGAAGTTTGCTCTTGCCCTGTGGCTTTGTTACCTCGGAAAATTACTTTACTCCTATGGCGCTCTTCTTCCATCCCTAATTTCCTGCTGGAACCTCCATTTTGAGTAAGAGCCCAGGTCTGTCCTCCTGCACTCCTTTCCTGGCTTCACTTCTGACTCTCCTTCCTTTGCTACCCCAGTTAGGGTAGAGATTGTCTTTCTTTTTGCTTATGTTTATATTCTCAGTGCTTGGCATATAATAAGCACTTAATAAGTCAACCTGACTTGCTGGTTGCCTTGGATGTACAAAATGATGGAAAGGCTAAGTGTTGGCCATTTGGTAGTGGGCTGAGGAAAGATGAATTGTCAGCAGTATTAAAACAGTGATTAAGGAGTCCAATTTTACTCCTGATTTACAACAGCAGCAATAAAAAAATAACTATAATCCCACTGTGGAAATTTACAGTATCATTTCCTTTAAGAAATTATCGTACTTTGAACAGTTCAGTTTCAGATAGCCAATTTCAGGTGATAATAAAAGCACACACTGATATAGTCTACAAAATGTTTTTGTCAGAACAGCTATATGAATTGATAGAATAAGTATTGTTATTCCCATTTTAAAGATAAGGAATTTGAGGTTAACTAGAGAGGTTAAGTGACTAGCCTAGGGTGTTATAGCCAGTAAGTGCCATGACACCCCCCCTATTCAATAAATTCCAGTGGCTCCCTGGAATTTGATCCCTTCAGGATCAAATACAAAGCGCTCTACCATTCAAAGCTTTTTACAACCTGCCTCCCTCCTCTGCCTTTCCAGGCTTCTTACACCATACATATATGACTCCCTCTTCCCGCCATGGACTCTTTGATTGAAAGACACTGGCCTCCTTGCTGTTCCTCACACAACATACTCTACCTCCCAATCCCAGGTATTTCCCATGCCTCCTTCCTCATCTCCACCCCCTGGCTTTCTTCAAGTGCCAGCTAAAATCCCACCTTCTATAAGAAGGCTTTCCAATCTCTCTTAATTCTAGTGCCTTTGTTGATTATTTTCTTTTATCCTGTAAATAGCTCTTTTGTTTGTATGCAGTTATTTGCATGTTGTTTCCCCCTAAACTATATAAGATAAAAGACTGTCTTTTGACTGTCTTAGCATCCCTAGTACCACATCCACAGTGCTTGGAACATAGTAGGCACTTACTAAATGCTTATTGACTTATTAAGTATCAGAATCAAGGTTCTAGTCTAGTGTCCCTACTCCAAACCAGTGTCCTTTTCCCTACACTGTTGCACTAATGATATAGGGACTCCACTGGGGGCAGTTGTAAATATGGTCCTTGGAGTGTGACATCAGCCAAGGTGCCAAAGGACTGAAATACTTTGGACTGTGATGAGGCAGAAAAGAATCTCTTTTTTAATCAGATCCAATCTCCCTTACCCCTCACATACAGGCATGCTTGCATACCCCTTCCCCCTTCTATACTAAAACTAATGAAAGTAAGGAGTCTGAAAGGAGGCCTTAATAGCAGAATCCGGAGAATCAAGAATGTTATCCATTTATTTCTGCATCATGGAATCCTGTTCTGGCAGAGACTTGAGTAGACCCTCAGAAGAAAGCTGTCCAGGTTCCTGTCTGGGAGGTAGCTTTCAATGGCTGGATGGGCTAGAACTGAAGTCTTGTGAAACTTTGCAAATCCTTTGGTTTTTATGGTTTGGAGAAGAAGCTGGAAACTGTCTTCTAAGTGGAAGGAGCCCAGTGCTTTCCATTTCTATGGTTGCTCCATAAATAAATATGCTTTCTTTAAAGTTCACAGCCTGTTAATGGTCTCTGAACCTGCTTTTCAGGCAATGAGCTGGGATATATATATCCTGATTCATTCATTCTTTTCCTTTTAAAAGGCAAAATGAGGTTGTCCTACTGCTCAAACAGTCTGGAAACAAGGGTGGTGATACTGTTTGATTTAGGAATTTGCCAAATGATGTAGATAGCAACTTAAATTTCTGCTTTGCTATCACTGGAAGCAATTTAAACACTTAAAAGCTGAGAGTGATAAGGTCTCTGCTGCTTAGAAGCTTGAATGGTAAATGGAAAGCCAGACTGGTACAGAGGAGAGAGCATTGGCTCTCTCATTGGTAGGAGATCCCAGAAACCTGGGCACAAATCTCATCTCTGATGCTTAGTACCTGTGTGACTTTTGACCACTGTCGTAATTTTCTTGGGACTCCATTTCCACATCTGTAAAATGAGAGCATGGGACTAGATAACCTTTGAAGTCCTATCCAATCTAAATCTATGATTGTAAGGCTTTATGAAAGTACCCAGAAACATGTCTGGTTGAAGGAGTTAAGGATTTATTGCTGCTTTGGAGAACTAATAAGGAGGAAAAGAAAAGAAAAAAGGTATTCTCCCCTTTTAGCATGTATCCCAGGTGGTCCCTGGTGACCTAGGCTTCATGATTGAGGCTTTTTCTTATGCTTGATTATCCCTTTCTCCAATGTCCTTCTCCCTGACATGTGATATCTAATTAATTTAATTAAATGATCCCTCATTGATATGCTACTCCCTTTGAGGAATCATTTCAATAGTAGAAATCACTTCAGTCAAAAGAGAACTGAAGGGGTAAGAAGACTTGAGTTTCAGCCCCAGTTTTGATACTTCTTATCTCCAGAACCTTGGACAAGTCACTTATTTCTCTTGGCTCATTTTCCTTATCTGAAAAAAGGAAAGGGCTGGAATGGATGCTTCTGAGGTTTTTTCAAGCCCTAAATCCATGATACTAATTTCAGTGTTGTCTCAGAGATAGGAAGGAAAATAGACAGCGACTTACATAGTGTGGTTTCAATAGTGCCAAGAAGATAGCCTTTCCGGTCTGTCCTCACCCAGGACCTTCCCATCTGCTTCCTAAGACCTGAGATTTCATTATTCAAGATTTTCCTTTTCTGAGTGAAGTCTTTGATTGAGTAGGAATGGGTTAGTGAGACATTACAAGTGAATGATGATGCTAGTTTTTTTTTATTCCAGTTGAAGGAGTTGAGTGAAGCACTGAAGGGAAGAGGGAAAACACTAAAAGATGATAAAAGAACTACTTCCAAAATTTAACCTATGGCTAGATCTGTGTGGGAAATGGTTTGGAGCCTTGCTGATCACTTCACTATCATCTCCTTTCTCTTTCTTATTTTTAATTTCTCCTTATCTACTGTCTCCTTTACTGTGGCCTACAAATATGCCTACTTCTTCCCCATCCTTAATTAATCCTTACTAGACTGTGCTGTCTCCTCAGACCATTTTCCTATATCTTCTCTTATAGCTCAAAGTCTTTGCAAAAGCTGTTTAAACTCATTGCCTCCACTTTCTCTCCTTTGACCTTCTCTGACTTCTGAACTCATAATTCAAGCAAAACTGCTTTCTCCAAAGTAACTGAAGATCTCTGTCTGTCTTTCTCTTTCTCTCTCTCCCTCTATCTCTGTGTATCTCTCTCTGTCTTTCTTTGTCCCTGTCTCTTTCTCTTCTCTCTCTCTCTGTCTCTCTCTCTGTCTCCCTCTGTCTCTCTTTCTCTCTGTCTCTGTCTCTCTTTCTCTCTCTGTGTCTCTCCCTCCCATTCTCTCTGTAGCTTCCTCTCCCCCAGCTCTCCCAAGCAATCAGGTTAAGTGACTTGCCCAGGATCACAATCTAATAAGTATCTGAAGCCAGATTTGTTCTCTCTCTCTTCTTAATATTTTATTTTTTCCAATTACATGTAAAAGCAATTTTTAACATTCATTAAAAAAAATTAGTTCCAAATTCTCTTCCTCTCTTCTTCCCCTCCCCACTGTCTGAGACAGTAAAGCAATTTGATATAGGTTATACATGTGTAGTCATGCAAAATGCATTTCCATATTCTCCAATGCTCTATTTGCCAAATATAAAGACTATTTCTCTGTGCTCATCCTTCTTGACCTCTCTGCAGCCTCTGACACTGTTCATCACCCTTTCCTCCTATATATTCTTTCCTCTCTGGGTTTTCATGACATTATTCACTCTTAGTTTGCCTTCTGCCTGACTTTTCCTCCTCAGTCCCCTTTACTGACTAATCATCTATGTATCATATAAATGAACGATGGATGTCATCTAAGGTTCTGTTCTTCATTCTCTTTCTCTCTGTACTCTTTCAGCTGGTGAGCCCATGTCTCCCATGGGTTTAATTATCATCTTTAAGCAGATGACTTCCAGGGATATATACAGCTCTAGTTTCTTTCCCGGGCTCTTGCTCCATATCACTGACTTGCCTTATTGGACATCTTGAAATGGATGTCTGATACACCACATGTTCAAAACATAGCTCATTTTATTCCCCCAACCCATCCCCAAACTCATCATTTTCTGAACTTTTCTATTTCCATCTAGATTACTATCATCTTTCCAGTTACCCAGATGTACTACATTCATGTCATGTCATGACTTCTCACTCCTCTTTACTCCACAAATTCAATCAGTTGCCAACTGTTGTCTATTTACCTTTCCAGAGAGGTAGCTTAGTGAGACATCAAAGATGCCAAGGTCATCTACTTCTTTGCTGGTTGTCCTGACTTTTATCTTGTCACTGAACTTCAATGATTCAGTAAGAGAGAATGAGGCTGAAGACTCTGTGGTACTCTGCCTCATTTAAATCCAATCCATGCATGAGTCAAGATATCACTCTGTGATGTCATTGGTCCTCTTTGAAAACAAAAGACAACAATCAAACTCAAAAAGAAACATCCCTGTAGGTTTGCATGTTAGTTTACAAGTTCACAAAATAATATTATCTATGTTGTTTTATATTTTTATTTATTTTGTGAAACGCCTCAATTACATTTTAATCTAGTGCACTGGGAAGTTTTACCTGGCTGCATCAAGCCCACAGTGGAGGAGTCTGACACCTCTGCTCTACAACATCTGTCATAGAAATCTCCTTTTCTGACCAGAGCCACCCTTGAAATTCAGGTCCTCATCAGTGCCTTTTTTTTTTTTCTGAGGCAATTGGGGTTAAGTGACTTGCCCAGGGTCACACAGCTAGTAAGTGTCTGAGGTCACATTTGAACTCAGGTCCTCCTGACTCCAGAGTCAGTACTCTATCCATTTTATTACCTCACTGCCCCCCTCATCTACTCTTGCCTCAACTATTTGTAATAACCCCCTAATTGATCTCTTTGCCTCAACCTTTCTACTCTAATTCATCCTCTAAACTGCTAAAATGATTTTTTCTAGAGCTGTAGGATAATCGTATTATCTTCCATCCCCTAATCAAGAACTGCTCTTTGTTACTTCTAGAATCAAATATAAATTCATTTGTTTGGCATTTAGAGCTCTTTGCAACCTGATCTCATTTTACCTGGCCTATCTTATGTGTTATTTCCCTCCATGAACTCTCTGCTCCAACCAAACTGACCTTCTTATCATTCCTTGCACACAGCAGCAGGATGGCATAATGTACAGAATTCTGGATCAGTTTGAATTTTGTCTCAGACACTTATTAGCTTATTATTATTGTTGTTTCAGATGTGTCTGACTTTTTGTGACCTCATTTGGGGTTTTCTTGGCAAAGATACTGGAGCAGTTTACCATTTCTTTCTCTAACTCATTTTACAGATGAGGAAACTGAGGCAAATAGGATTAGGTAATTTGCCCAGGGTTACCCAGCTAGTAAGTGTCTGAGGCCAGATTTGAACTCAGGAAGGTGAGTCTTTCTGACTCCAGATCCAGCACTCTATCCATGGCACCACCTAGCTGTCCCTAATAATATTAGCTTATTAGCTATTATTAAGACATTAGCCTAATAACTCTGGGCAAGGCACAGCTTTAGTTTTCTCATATAGAAAAATGGGAATAAAAATACTGCCAGCTTCAACAGGGTTGTTGTTACTCTCATGGGAGATAATATATGTAAAGGGCTATTATTGTTATCATTTCCTCTCCACCTATGTTGCTTTTGCCTTTGTAATCCCATGGCTTAGCACAGCCTGGTACACAGGAAGTGTTTAATAAATGCTTGTTGATTGATTTATTAATTATAGCCCCCTTATGTCATAACTACTGTAACCTGGGGTTCTGGAGTCAGAATCTCAGCCCCATCCTCTGGCTTCAGACCAGTAAGAGGAGGAGTTGGTCTAAGAGAGATTATCTCCCTTACCCTGAAATGGTGCTTGAATTTGGGGATCTAAGAGATCCTGGTCATCAGCTAGAAAAATAGGGAACCAGAGGTCAGAGGTGCTATGGCCCCTTGTCATGTAAACATTTAAATACACTGATATGTGAAAAAAATTTCATCCGGAATTGTAGTAATTATCCTAGGTGCCTGGCAGCCTCTTCTCCCTGCCTCCCTTATTTTGGTTTTTGTTTGGCTTTATTATTTATTCTGCATTGTGTCATCTCTAACTCTTTGATTTTATAAGTTGCTTCATGTTTTCTTGGCAGTAGGTAGGGAATAAACCTTAAATAAATGGTTTTTGTCTTTTATCTTAAACCAAGTAAACACTCACTATAGATCACGATTCCTGTCATGCTATAATGACATGCCGGTTTCTCCCCAGTGCTGATACAGGGACGTGGGCAAGGACATAATGATGCAGCCTTGATTTCAAGCTGGAAGGGACCTTGGATACCATCTTGTCCAACCCTTTCACCTTACGAATAAAGAAACCGAGTCACAGAGAAGGTAAGTGACAAGGTCACCTAGTTAGTAAATGATAGTATGTTTTTAGAGTCTTCCCCATTTGGGGGGGATGGAGGAAAGTATAGCAACAAACAAATAAATAAAAAAACACAAAAATGAATGAATGAATGGATAGATGAATGGATGGATAAATAAATAAATGAAATAACAGTGCACCAGATTCTTATACCTAGATAAAAACTCCAGAGGGAAAAAACCCTTTGGTTCTGCACATTCCTCAATGGAGGCAGATAGGAGCAAAGCTAGCTTTTAAGAGAGGATGACAGTGACTTATTGAAATGTCTTCTTGAATGTCCTTCTTTCCAAATACTGTCATTAGTCAACTGACTCATACCTGAAACCCCACAATTAGAACTCATCCCTAGTTTTGTCCCTTCTTCAAATGAAAAAAAGCCCTGAAAAAGGGTAAAGGTGAATCTCATTAGAGAACATGAATAGGTTGAAGTCAGAAGCCACGAGTCTCAGCTTTCTCACTTCCTAGCTATACCACATTTAGCAAGCCCTTTCAGCTCATTTGTAAATAAGGAGAATGATAATAATAATTTTTTGTTGTTCAATCATTTTTCATTTTGTTTCTGACTCAGTGACCGCATTTGGGGTTTTCTTGGCAATTTTACTGGAGTGGTTTGCCATTTCCTTCTCCAGATCATTTTACAGATGAGGAAACTGAGGTAAACAAGATACTAGAGTGATTTGTCATTTCATCCTCCAGCTCATTTTACAGATGAGGAAACTGATGTAAACAGGTAAACTTGCCCAGAGTCACACAGTAAGTGCTTGAGGCTGAATTTGAACTCAGTTCTTGACTCCAGGCACAGTGTTCTGTGCACTGTTGTGCTGTCTACCTGCCCCTGATGCTGTACTATCTACCTCCCAGGGGATCAGAGGAATTAATCTATCTCAGACATTTGGCAACTATAAAGAAAAGTGCATCTATAGTTTGGAGAGAGAAGGGGGTGTCAGAAAAGAGTATGGGATTTGGAATCAGAGGCTCTGACACTTAACTCTATGACCTTAAGCAAGTCCCTTAAATTCCTAGGAACTTTTTTCCTTACATGTAAAATGATGGGATTGTACTAGATGATCCTGAAGGTGTCTTTCAGCTCCAAATCGAGGATTGTCATTATTTAGCTCTTAGTCTGAAGGTAATTTATTTGATCCTTTCTAGAGAGCAGAATTTTGATAGAGGAATGAATTTTGTGTGCAGATATACCACAGTGTGTCAAATCATTCTGTATTCCACTTTTAAAGTCTGTATTTTTAAAAGAAAATTTGGTTGTTAATTTAAAGAATTTAAATTTGGTGAAGTTGTAGCACATAGTAGGAACTCCAACATAATAACACTTAGTCACATAGTCTCCCACGTAGTAGGCACTTAATAAATTGTTGACTTGATTTGAATAAAATATCTTCATGATTGAATATTCAATAAATGTTTGTCTTAAAATAATAAAGTTCCTTGGGGGCACCCCATGATGAAATATGCTAACCTGTCTAGGGTTAAGGTGGAAAGAACACCAGATGATTATGACCCTGAGAATGAGAGTGTGTATGCGTTCGTTCTTCGTTGCCAAAGAAGAGCATGCCATCAGAGAAATGATGACATGACTTGCACTTGATTTTGTTTCGAGTGAGGAAGGGCTGTGCAGGTCACAAGCTTCACTTTTCCTCCAGAGCCATCTGAATCCATCTCCTCCAGCCATCAGGATGACTGGATGACACCTAGGATGAGGCAACTGGGATTAAGTGACTTGCCCAAGGTCACACAGCTAGTGAGTGTCAAGAGTCTGAAGTGAGATTTGAACTCAGGTCCTTCTGACTCCTGCACTGGTGCTCTATCCACTGCATCACCTGGCTGAGGGATCAGCATAGGCAGAAAGTACAATTCAAACTTTGCCTGCTTCATAATACTGCCGAGGGCTCGTATTCACCCTGGTGTGTTTAGGGGTACACAGCAATGGAGTCAAATAGTTTCGTGAATCCAAAGTGAGAGCTTCTCCCTTGAGCCATCTTCCAGATCTGTGACTGTCCCTCCTCCCCTCAGTTCTGCTAAAAATGTCCTTTGCATAATAAAGAATTTGCACTTCCAACTCAGAAGTGTGGGCAGCTGGTTTCCCCTCTCCTCTCCCACCTCCCCTTGTGTGGCTGGATAGAAGTGTCTACTGTAGCTTTATCTAACTTGTCTACAGTAGGACAGGGCAGCAGGGCAGCAAGGTAGCAGTACCCTCTTCTGCCTGTTGGAGGTGCTATTGGGATGGATGGTAATCCCTTTGTGATGAAAAGCACTATTTAAAAAAAAATCCACAAAATGATTATGATTTGTCATTCTCCATAAAAAACAGTGCCCAGGGAATGGAGTGCATATAAAGTTACAATGTCAATACAAGCCCCTTGTTCTCACTTGCTCAGAACCTTGAAAGTTTCCTTTTGGGCTCCCATGTCCCAAGGCTTCATTGTAAACCAACTGCAGTTTCGACCAGCAGCTTGAATTAAATTGTACTCAGTTTCTAATGTGTTCTCTTCAGAGTCTGACGGTGAGATGGGGGTGGGGAGAGTGCACTTCTGTTGAAGTCTCCTATCATCTAGTTAAAAACTGAATCTATATCAGCTCTCCTTAAGGACTGTGATCCGTTCCCGATGGGAACAGTTTGGTACATTTGAGTTGAGGGGATGGAGGGAGGAGAGGGAAAGGCTGAACACTCTAAATTGTAGAGCATTAGAGTTTCACCAGCTAAAAAACTTCTAAGCAATCTCCATCAGTTTCCCATGCATCTGACTATGTAGACTTTCTATGATTTTAAACTAGGTTGGCAGTGCGGTTGGAACACTTGGGTGGTCCTGGTGGAGTATATGACCATTCATGTTGTAAAAGGTTCATACGGACTCTCAACACAGAGTTTGAAAAATGTTAGAGCTGGAATAGCTAAGAGTTCACATTAATATAGCACTTACTATGTATCAGCACTGCGCTAAGTGCTTTACAATTAATATATCATTTTATCCTCACAATAACCATAGGAGGTCGGTGTTATCATTATTATTCTCATTTTATAGCTTGAAGACACTTAGGCAAACATAGGTTCTTCCTTAAGATAAGGTGTAGTAGAATAAATAGTGGTTTTTTATGAGATCCTGGAGTGAATCAATCAATCAAGCATTTATGAAGTGCCTACTATGTGCTTATCATACTTGAGGTTGTGGGAAGACAAAAAATGGAGATTGGAGATTTTGTTGTTTAGCCATTTTTTCAGTTGTGTCTGACTCTTTGCGGCCCCTTTTAGGGCTTTCTTAGCAAAGATACTAGAGTAGTTTGCTATTTCTTTCTCTAGTTCATTTTACAAATGAAGCAATGAGGCAGACAGGATTAAGTGACTTGCTCAGGGTCACACAGTTAGTAAATGTCTGAGGCTGGATTTGAACTCATGAACATGAGTCTTCCTGTTTCCAGTGCTCCATGCACTAAGCTACCTAGCTATGTAAGTAAGTAGTAATAATGTCACTTACACAGTGCTTTAAAGTATATAAACTTCTGTATAAATATTATCTCATTTTATCATCATAACAGCTCTGGAAGGTGGGTGCTATTATTATCCCTGTTTTACAGATGAGGAAACTGAGAGGTTTAGCAACTTTCCAGGTTCTCACAAGTCAGTAAGTGTCTGAGGTTAGATTTGAATTCAGGACTTACTTATTCTAGGTCCAGTGTTGCATACTCTGGCCATCTAACTTTAGGTGCAAAATAAATATAAAGTAGTTAAATGGAAGATACTTCGGGAAGGCAGGCACTAGAAGTTGGGGGGATAGCTTGGGGCCGAGTTGTGAAAGGCTTAAAAAGCTGTATGGAAAAGCAAACAGGAACCACTGGGGTCTATCCAGTTGAGGAGTGACTTGGTCAGGTCTGTGCTTAATGGAAATCTCTTTGGCAGCTTGACTTGAAGCAGGGAGACAAATTGCAATGATTTAGGTTGAGAGATGAGATTAGATTGCGAGCCCCTTGAAATAAGGGATTGTTTCTTGTCTTTCAATGTATCCCCAGTACTTAGCACAATGACTGGAACATAGCAGGTGTTTAATAAATCCTTTCTCACATTATTGGCTGACTGAAGTGATGAGAGCCTGAACTAAGATGGTAGCCGTGTAAGTGGAGAAAAGGTGTGGGATATGAGAGGTGTTGTGGAGGGAGGGCAACTGATGGGACTAGCTCTGACTTTTCTCAGTAGTGTGGTGGTTAGGCAAATAATTTGTCTTTATTATAAAATAGGAATAATAATACTTACGTTATTTAGTCAAACAATAAACATTTATTATCAATCAGCATTTATTCAGCACCTACTATACACCAAGCACTGTGCTAAGCTCTATTGACTGACTGACTTGAACCATGGTGTAGTTATGGTAAATGCGGATAATAATTACTTACGTTATTCATCTCAAAGAATAGTTGTGTCTTAAGCTTTGATGGGCCTGTGATCAAAATGATGACATTCGTCCTTCCAACAATGTAGATTATGAACCACTCATCCTTTATTTTTGTCCCTTCTGTCCTTCCGTAAAACCTTCATAGAAGGTCTAGCTCCAGGTCTTTTAGTATTTCATGCATACTACTGTAACACCTGGGCTAGCCGTCATTATTTTTCATTCTTTATGCATGATGACCCCCCTTTTCTGGTGATACATAGAATCATTAATCACTGACTTAGGGCTAGAGGACAGTTTGGAGGTCATCTAGTCCAATTTCCTAATTTTATAAATGAAGAAACTGAGGTTCAGATACGCTAAATGATTAGTCCAAGATCATATAGGCTCTATATCCATCCATCCATCCGTCCGTCCATCAGTCCGTCCGTCCGTCCATCCTTCTGTCTGTCTATCTATCTATCATATTCACCTATGATCTACCTAACTAACTACTCTATCTACCTATTTCTCTAACTCTATCTCTCTATTTACTTTATCATTCCAAATACAGTTTTCTTTTCATTACACTATGACATCTGTGTTCTCCATGATGTCTTTTCTGATGTTTTTTCACATATAACTCATCATTGGCAATTTAATGAAACTTACTTTATACTTGGCAGCTAGATGGTACAGTGGATAAAGTGCCAGGCTGGGATTTAGGAAGATCTGAGCTCAAATCCAGCTTTAGACACTTACTGGGCAAATCACTTAACCCTGTTTGCCTCAGCTTTCTCATCTGTAAAATGACTTGGAGAAGGAAATGGGAAACCAATCCAGTATCTTTGCCAAGAAAACCCCAAATGGGATCAGGAAGAGTTGGATGCAACTGGACATAAAAAAGAGTTATCATATATATAAATAATATATTATGCCTTATGGTGGAAATAATATCCTAACTCCCTTTCTCCATGCAAGTTAGGCTATTATTTATATCTCTATATAGATGTTTCTATATATCTATGCATCCATATATGTGTATCCATAGAGATATGTATACACACATATATTGCATGTATTATACATATATAATACACATATTATATGTATATATATACATAATATGTCTAATACATTCTAGTTTGACTCTCTTAATTTTGCACTAAAAGCAACTGAGGCCCAGGGAGATGAGATGATTCATCCCAGGCCACACAGCTAGGTAATGGAAGGGGGCATATTTGAGACAGTAGGGTACAGGGTGGGGGGGAGGGGGAGCCCCCTGAACACTGCCTCTACCACTTAACTAACTATGTGAACTTAATTCACTTAATCTTTCTTGGCCTGGACCTCACTTTCCTTAACTGTATGATCCCAGGATCTTCACTGAATGATCATTTTTGAAGTAGCCTAAAGAAGTTTGGGGATGATGACAATAAAGAACTTAATTTCAGCTTTCCTCCTCCCCTCTCAATCTCCCCCATCCCCAAAGTGGTACAGATAGAGCCTTTTTTTTTTTTTCGTTACTTGTCTTGTAGCATTCAAAAGTCCTTCTGGAGAATAAAATATTGAAGTACTCTAAAGTCAGGAAATAATCACTTGAATCATTTAAGTCACTTTGCACAACAGTGTTGACAAAATAATTCTGGGTGACAGGCATTGGTAGTAAGTAGGTTGGTCCTGCAGAGTTTATCAGGGACAATTTGGGTAGTTAATCTCCTATGGCTAGACTCCCTCTCACTTCCTGAATTACCCTCACTTCTGCCCTGGGTGGCACCAAAGGCCAGAGGCAATCTGTTTGTATTGACTAATTTACAGACAATGGCTAGACTTGAGATCTTGTGAGCTAAGTTTAAAGTCCTGTGGTGGCATAGAAAGGAGTCAGGAAACCTGAATTCAGATTGCAGGTCTCAGTTTTTTCATTTGTGAATTGCGAAGCAGAAAAATTTAGTAGGGTGTGTGGAGCAAATTCTTTTTCAGGAGTGGGCTGGAATGGGTTAAGTTAAATTTAATTTAACAGGCATTTTAAAGGCCCCTACCACGGGTGAGACTCCGTAGTAGGTGCTCAGGAATACAAAAACAAAAACAGAAAGAGCTTTTGTTCCCCTATACAATCTCCGAGGTCCCTTCCAACTCTGAGGTTCTGAGTTCTGACTTACAGCTTTACAGAACTGGAAAAAGAGCCTAGAGATCATTTAGTCAGACCTCAGTGGGTGTTAATAATGATTAAGGAGGTGATATGTAGGTTTTTAGTGTCAGGGGAGAGTGTTTATTGCTTTTTACGTACCAATAGACCATGTTATGTTTATGGACTGAAGAACTAGCCTGCTTGTAGCAAATTAGAATAAAGTATAAAATGTTAGGTTGATAACAAATGATTTATTTTATATTTTTTAAATGATCAGTGTAACACGATGAATTTATAAATAGTTGTTTTTGTTTTACAGACTGCATTTTTCACCACCTCATTATAGTTTTTTGTTAGTCATTCAATCTTTTCAGTCATATCTGACTCTTTGTGACCCTGTTTGGGTGATTTTTTGTTTTGATAAAGCTACTGAAGTGGTTTGCTATTTTTTCCCCTCCAGCTCATTTTACAGATGAGGAAACTGAGGCAAACAAGGTTAAATGACTTGCCCTGGGTCACAACTAGTGAATGTCAGGGGCAAAATTTGAACTCATGGAAGATGAGCCTTCCTGACTCCAGGCCCCATATCTTTTTACAATAGTTGTTATTACTGTTGAATCATTTTCAGTCATGTCCAAATCTCCTTCATCGTATTTGGATTTTTGCTGGCAAAGATACTTCAGTGGTTTGCTATTTCCATCTCCAACTCATTTTACAGATGAGGAAAATGAGGCAAGCAGGGTTCAGTGACTTGCCCAGGATCACCCATCCATGTGTGGTAGATTTCTGAGACTGGATTTGAACTCAGGAAGATGAGTTTCCTTGATTCCAGGACTGGCACTCTATCTGCTGTACCCATCACCACCTAGGAACTTTCCAAATCAGCTTTCCTATAGGGATACAGTATAGAACTATTGGTTCATGCAAAGCTTATAGAGAATTGTTGACTGCCTGAGTATTTTAAGCATTGCTATATAAGTCAAATCTGTACCCTAGGAAGTTAATACTACTACCGGCCAACAGTCTTCCCCTAGTGACTTACTAAATTTCTTTTCCTTCTAGTTTGACTCTTCACTTTATTTGACCTCCAGTCTTACAGACTTGTTAAGGGGTAAGATTCTCCTTGGATTCTCCAGGAACCCAGACTCAACGATTTCCCAACACTGTTAAGTTGTGAGGTCCTCTAGTTCTGAAATTCTATAGTAATCCTTGTTACAAATCACGAGAGTGGCACCTAAGTATTTGAAGCCTGTAACTTCAAAGGTTCAGGCAGTAGGAGCCCCTCCAAACAAGCCCGTGGTTTATCATTTTTTTTATCTAGAGGCAGCTACATGGTATAGTACTGGGTCTGGAGTCAGGAAGGCCTAGGTTCAAATTTTGCTTCTGACACTTAGTAGCTGTATGATCCTTGTTCGCCTCAATTTCTTCAACTGTAAAATCGAGGTGCTAGACAATGTTTGTAAAAATGCTCAGCACAGTGCCTGGCGCACAGTAGGTGCTTAATAAAGGACTGATTTCTTCCCCTTTCTCTGCAACTTTACTTCTCTCTTAAACATCAGCTTCTTAGGCAGGCTGGAGGAGAGAAAGCAGTCCCTAAAACACCTCCTGAGGGAGTTGTGTTTAATGTGGAATGGGAAAGGGAGGGGCAAGGCTACTTAATCTCCAGTCTGGGTGATTCAGGTGGGTGGTGGATGTTTATGGGTCATTTTCCAATATTCAGTTTTTAGAATCTTGAAATACCTTGTCGATGAGCATCTTTATTTTCCCCTCGCCAAATGAATCCTTGAGGCTATTCAGTTTGGGATGTAAAAAAAATACCTCTGATTGGGTAAAGGCCGTGATAGGGAAGCAATGGTTAAACCAAGTCAGGTCAATCCAATTCCATTCAGTTCAGCTGCCATGAAAGCAGCAGCAAAAGTGGAAGCAAAGGACCCCAACTCAAGACACTTGAGTTCTTGGACTTCAATTTCCTTATCTGCAAAATGAGGGCATGGGACTATTTGGCCTCAAAGTTCCTTTCAGGTATAAATTTTTGATCTATGATCCTGACTCCAAGTTCAACCCTAATTAATGAACTCACCTACTAGGATGTAAGACCTTTTGCTGTTAGGCAAAGGGATATAACAGTGAAAAGAGTTTTTTCTCTTGAAGGGCTTGTGAGTATATTCTGTTATAGGGATGGAATGGATCTAGCGTATATATTGTTGTTCAATCATATCTGACTCTTTGTGACTCTATTTGGGGTTTTCTTGGCAGAGATACTGGAGTGGTTTGTCATTTCCTTCTCCAGCTTATTTTACAGCTGAGGAAACCGAGGCAAGGAAGGTTAAGTGACTTGCCCAAGGTCACACAGCTGTTAAGTGTCTAAGGATGGATTTGAACTAAACTTTTCTGACTCCAGGCCTAGTCCTTTGTCCACTGTACCACATAGCTGCCTCTTTAGCTTGTACACTGATAAATAAATTCAGGACAATTATAGAGGACAGAGAGAGCACTAGCTACTATGGGCATCAAGGGAAGCTTCCAGAAGGAAGTGACCACCTGAGTTTAGAATGGAATGGAGCCCAGAATGGAGGAAGAATGGAGCCCAGAAATGCAAAGTGGCAATTGCTTTGTTAGCAATGACGTGGAAATCCTGAGTGGGTCTAATAGTTTTAGCATAGCCCTGTTGCATATGTATAAGGAACTAAATTCATAGAATCATAGAATGCTAGATCTAGAAATTTAGATAAATAATTTAGGTAGGGGTGTGCTGGAGCCAGCTCCTACAGAGACTTCGGAAAGAGCTAATTGTTCAATTTTCAGTTTGGGCACTTCATCTTTGTTGATTATCTAGAATTAAGAGAATGATGGAGAAAATATTAATAATTCAGATAAAAAAAAAGTGTGTCCTGGTACTTTAGAGAGCTCTTTGTGAAATCTTTACCAGTACACCTCTGAATTTGGAGATTTCCTAGTCTGATTTCCCTTAACTTCCATTTTTGTAGATGAAGAAAATGATTTTAAATAGAGTAAGTGACTTGTCTAAGGTCATACAACTAGTGGTAACAAGACATCATTTGAATCTGCCTCTTTTACTCCACCTGAATGAAAAACTGGAATGAAATTTTAAATAACATTATTCTGGATTCAATTTCTTTTAAGGAATTTGAATAAAGGATTAAGTAATATTATAACATGTCCAGGAGAAATAGGATTCCATAAAGCAATTATATTTTACTTTGAGCATCTCTCCTCCATCACAGCTGAGGGCTGTTTGGGTCCATAGCAGTGACTGGGGATGGGTCAGAGGACAGAAGGAATGCTATAATCTGTTTTTCAGAAAGCCACCTTCCACTCTAACTAAATAGCAGTGAAGAGGAAGACTGAATAAACTACTTACTTTCAGCCAAGACTGTGATGGGGAAGCCAAAAATCCTCCCTCAAAATAAGAAACTCAAGCATAAACCCAAACCAACAAATACAAATATCATTATATATTGCTGCTTCGTGATGGGACATTAAAAAAATTTAAAATATTAATTTTGTTTTTGCTGAAAGTGTCAGGGAAAGAATACTTGTGGATTTATCAGAACACTGATAAAAATCAACTTGAGAAGAAACAGAACTCCTAAGATAAAAACACTTTAGGAGAGATACAAAGGGGAAGAGAATAAGTATGAACATAGCACCTACTATATTATATATTATACAGTTATACAATTATTATCTCATTTGATCCATACCCTGTGAACTGGGTTCTATTATTATTCTTATTTTACAGTAGAGGAAACTGAGGCAAACAGATTGAGTGATTTGCCTAGGATCACACAGCTAGCATGTATCCAAGGCTGGATTTGAACTCAGATCTTCCTTAATCTAGGCCCACTTCTATATCCACTTGCCACCAGCAGCCTCTGACACAGATTATTTTGAACACCTGTTAGAGAAAACTATTGCTTAGATAAATGAACTGAGAGGACTTATTTGAAAGCAGAACACTTACTGAGGTAACAATGGCTTCCCTTTCCTGCCCTGTGTTGTTTAAGAGATGAGGAAAAAGAGGAAAGATGAGCGTTGTGGTCCATCAACTCATTTTCATTTAGGATCTTAAGATCATCAGTCTAGAGTGGGAAGACATATTAGAGCCATCCAGTCCAAGCCTCTTATTTTACAGATGAGGAAACTGAGGCCCAAAGTGTAGGGCATGCATTGAGTGAGCATCAAAGATGGGATTTGAACTCAAGTTCTCTGATGACTTCTATCCTAATCCATTAGATTCCCCTCTCCCCCACTGTGCTATTTTGCCTCCCCCACATTACTATCTTTAGTTTTACAGTATATAGCTGTTAATCTGTAAATCAAAAATGTATGGGGAATATGAAATGGTTACATAAGAATTGTTGAGTTCATAATTGACAGAAACATGAATCTTTTCCATTTCACATCATAAAATAAAGTTTAATTATTACTTTCAAGGAGGCCCTGATTTAAGACATTAGAAATTAGAGAGAGATGACTGGAAGGAGATGAGAAGGAACTCAGGGCAGGAGGACTCTAGAAGCCAGACACAGAAGACAGAAGCAGCCTACAGAAAGCAAAAGCTGACAGGCATGCTTGCAGTTAATGCCAGGGGCTGTTTGATTGGAGGAAAACAATATTAGCTGCTAGAATTTGATCAGAGGAAAGTAGGATTTTTTGTGAATTGAAGAGCTGCCTTTGCTTATTGTCTTCTACCCCCATCCATAGCCTGAAAGAAGAGAAATTTTCAGGGATGCCCCTGATTCCCTTCACTGCCCTACATGATTTAAGAGAAGTGCAGAAGAAGGGGAAAGATAGGTTTGTTTTTTTTAACATTTTTACTGGGAGCTATGCTCGTATATTTTTGCTTAAAGAGCTTAATACTTTCTCAGCATCTTGCCAAGGGTGCCCATGTGCTAAAAGAGCTTGACACTAATTCATTGGCTAGAGAAATGGCTTTCCTGAGGAGGAGAACTATGAGGACCAGAAGCAGAGAAGTAGTGTTGTCCAGTTGACCCATGGTATAGATTCTTCTCTAAAGAGATCTGATGGCCAGAATTATAAGTTTCCCTGGGCATATATGGATTTCCCTGTTAAGGTGCCTCCTGCCTAGGTTTCTGAAAGCATGTGCCTATTCTCCTCCTCTAGATACTGCATGGATTGGTAGAAGTGTGACTAGCTTAGACATTGCTTTTGCCTCCCGTGGAGTAAATATTATAGTTATTCCCCTTCTTGCCTTTTATTAGGTCAGTGCTATGATTATTATTTCTTTTGCTTTTTCATCTAATGTTACATGATTAAGAGTCAGTGGTGTTACTGTGACTAATTTTGCATAAATGGAAAGTGTACCATTGAGGGTTCAGGAGCTACATTGTAAAGAATGCTAATGCATTCGCTATACCAAGGTTATATTGTGGGTGCCTGAAGGAGCTTTCTTTGTAGCACTGTGGTCGAGGCTGTCACTGCCCACTTCCCACTGATTCTTGGAAAACCCCCTAGACTTTCTTGCATGAGTGCTGGTTGGGAATGAGTGAACCATCCCAGAGAAAGGGAAGGGGGAAGAGGATATGACATTAGAGTGTCACACCTGGGCTACAGAGATAAAATCTCTAGGAGGGAAAAGGTATAATAGTCCTGTTGTAATGTGCCCGAGTCAAATTTCATCCCATGTTACTTTCAGTTCTAGGGACTAAATTTTAGGAGGGACTTGACAGGTTCATGAATCATTTACGTGGTGAGGAATCTCAAAACCGTACCATATAAAGCATAATTGAAGAACCTGGTGAAGAACATGCTTTGGGGAAATGTTAGCTGTTCAAATATGAGATTACTCTTCTGCTATAATATGTTTCAGAAAATGCAAAGTTGTTCCACTGTTCTTGATATATTAGAGAATGTTTTGAACATAACTTGAGTTTTAAGTTTGTTTCTGTAAAATTTCTTCCTTGAAAAACAATGAGAATGCAGAAAGCTGTACCACTTTACAATAATTCACAAGCTACAACCTTTCCTATGCCCACTTCCACAAACAAACTTGAGATCTTTGTGAAGGTAAGACACCATATTTATTATATTTCTCCTGGTGCAGGAGGAGCTGTGAGTGCAGAAGATCTGGTCCCACCTCCACTTGCTTGCCCCATGGCCTCTGGCCCAGAGGTCCTGAATTGCTGCCTACCCAACTTGCTGGCAACATGAGCAGCTGCAGACAGAGGTTAAGAATAAGGTCACTGTTTATTCTAGCATTCATGTATTTCTTAACCATTGAACATGTATAAAAGTATGCCACATTTTTATTAGGTTCCTATCTCGTTAGTTATTGAGTGGTACTCCTAACCCCTTTCCCCCACATGCTTTGTGGTGTTTACTGCATGATTTGCATAGTGTAATGCTTTTTGGGAATGTGTATGTCAAAGTACAGCAGAATTGGTTGTATTCTATTTCCAGAAGGCACAGCAAGGATGAGGTAGAATTTAACAGGGAACCAGGTCTTAGATTAATATGAGGAATATCTCCTTAATAATTAGAGCTGTTTGGACACAGAGTAGAGGTAGTGAGCTCCTTGTCTCAAGAAGTGGTCAGATGACTACTTGCTGGGGATGTTGTAGAAAGGGGTCATTCTCTGATAGGTAATTAGACTAGATTATAGGATCACAGTTTTAGAATTTGGAGGAACATTTGCCACCACCTGGTCTAACCTCCTCATTTTACAGAGGAAGAAGCTAAAACTCTGAGATGTTGGGTTACTTGTCCAAGAAGTAGCAGTAAGTGGCAGGATTTGAAACCAGGTCTTCTCACTCCAAATCCAGTATCCTTTATACTACATGGTCTCCGCAATCCATTCTAGCTCTGTGTTTTCTTGATTTTCATTACTGTTCAGTCATTTCAGTCATGTCTGACTTTCTATGACCCCATTTGAGGTTGTCCTTGGCAAAGATACTGGAATGCTTTGCCATTTCCTTCTCTGGCTCATTTTGCAAACGAGGAAACTGAGGCAAACATGGTTAAGTGACTTGCCTGGGGTCACAGAGTTAATAAGTGTCTGAGGTCAGATTTGAACCCAGGAAGATGAGTCTTCTTGACTCCAGGGGCTCTACTCTATCCACTGAGCTGCCTAGCTGCCCCTTGATTCTCATTAATGAACTCTATTAACCCTGCAGCTTCCTACCTTTCCAGACTTCTTTTACTTTATTAGCTTACATGTACTCTATCATCCAGCAACCCTGAGCTACTCTCAATTCCTGCAACTCAAGACTCCCTCTGCTGATTCCATGCCTCTTATTGGCCATTCTCCATGCCTGGAATGCACTCTTTTTTTGTCTCTTCTTTTTACTTTTCCTGCCTTTCTTCAAAGCTCAACCTAAATCCCATCTTCTGTAGGAGGAGCTCTTTCCTGGGTCTTCCAATTGCTACTGCCTTTCCTTTTCAGATTTCTGTCCATTTACTCTGAATTTATCTCCTATGTACCAAATTATTTATATGTTGTTCCCCCAGTTAGACAATGAACTCCTTGAGGACAGGGACTTTTTTTTACCTTTCTTTGTACCCTGAACACTTGGAATATTGTCACACACACACACACACACACACATACACACACACACACACTCACACACATAATTGTTTAGATTGTGTTTGACTCTTTGTGACCCCATTTGGGGTTTTCTTGACAAAGATAGTGGAGTGATTTGTAATTTCCTTCTCCAGTCCATTTTGAGGAAACTGAGGCAAACTAGGTTAAGTGACTTGCCCAGGGTCACACAATTAGTAAGTGTCTGAGGCCAGATTTGAACTCAAGAAGATGACTCTTCCTGACTTCAGGCCTTCACTCTATCTACTTTGCCACCTAGCTGCCTGGCACTTATGTAGTTAGGCATTAATAAATGTTTATTGACTCACTGTTGATTCCAGAAAAATATGTGGCCAACTTCCATCCTAAGGTATCTGAGGGCATTTGGTTTAGAGCACTTTTGGGGTCAATTTTCAAGATTTCTTTCTGCCAGCTCCAGTGGTGAGTATCTCCCTTCCACTCTTCCTCCCTCCCCAAATACTCCTTTTCAGTACTTTGACCTGAGAAGGGTGGAATCCCCATGCTTGATGTGCCTTTACTTTAATACAAAGCACACCATTACTAGTTAATGATCATGAACTGTCATGGCAGTCACTTTGAAAAGGTGACAGTGATGGATGGAGTCAGCAGCTCTGAGGGAGGTGGGTCAGGCAAGAGACAACCGTTTATTTAAGCTCAAGGCTGATAATGCCTCTGCACATTTAGGAGTGGGCTTTCTCAATTCCTCACCTTCGGGCTTTTCTTTAGTGGGATAAAGAAAGGTACAGTTCTTTCCTCCAGGGCCAGCTGAGGAAAGCTCTCTTCTCTTGCCCCCTAAACATCAGCTTCTCTCTGTGATACAGACGCATTTTCATGGTTTCTGGTTAGAGGAAAATCCCCTGGAGAGGGTGGAAAGGGAGAAAATCCAAGTCTCCTTTGGCTCAGTGAGTCCCAGGCATCTGGAATTATATATCTGTAGTGTGTGTCTATACACATGCCCCTCCCTTAAATAACAGGTAGAGAGAATGACTTGGGAAAGATACTCACTGGGATGACTATCAAGAATCGGGAATAGGAGCAGAGCATTTTGGGTCTCTGGCCCCAGTTAGTTTCCATAGGGTTTGTATATCAGGAGGAAAAAAAGATTTTCTTTCTAAAAAATGAAAGTAATTTTTGTTTGTCTGCTAACTCTCTCACTCAGTGTTCAGCCTTGGGAAAGAGCTGTCTTCAGCACCTCCATGAGCTCACGTGTGGGAATCTAAACCCATCTTCAATTTAATGAACATGGAGATGTCAGAGAGGAGGGCTCCTCTTTTCCTGCTTTTCCAGCTGTGACATTACTCTACTTTTTGTAAAATAAATTGCTTGGGGAGAGTGGTTGGTCTAGAGACTCTACTCTTCGGCAATAACAAATCAATCCCATAAACAACCTTTAATCTGTGAGGAGGGACATCAGAGAGACTTCCCTATGAGAGAGGCCCTGGGGAATCTTTTCTAATAAGGGTGAGGATGCTGCATAGAGAGATTCAGGAAGCTTTGCTCAGCTTCCTCTCAGTCCAGCGGCCCATGGACCCTTCTAGTTACTGGACAGAGTAAACATGAGGGTTTGGTAAATAAACCCGGGACTATCATGCACTGTCTAACATGCACTTAAGCTGTGACTGGCAGCCAGCTCCAGGAGGACTTAGGAGTTTAGAGCCAAAGCTTTTGGCTTCAGAGCCTCTGAGGTCCCAAGATAAACAAATCTGTTGGTGAGAGTGACCAGAGTGTTAGGTCAGCCCAAGGGTCACCTCTAGGTCAGCCTGCCTGGGAGCTTAGGCTCTGGTTTGTGTTTACCCCCCTGTGTTCCCTTCCCCTCCCCCAGGCAAAGCTGGAGGTGCTGGAGCAGAGAAGGTGGGCCTCCACCAGGAAAAGAATAACTGTGTGTTATTTGGAGGCCTTTGGAAATCAGTTGACAGCCATGCAGGCCCCAAGAATCTGGGTAGATTTTGCAGGCTGGTTTTTCCCAAGTGCTAATAAACAACTTTCTTTGGAAGGGCTGACCAGCCAGGTTAGGTGTGGATCACGCTTCCTCATGTGTGCTTGGGCAACCAAGGCAAATGAATCGCCTTTGGGGCCCAGATATGAGTTATTGGTCTGATCACAGTTTGTGGAATCATAGTTTGGAAAAGAGATTCAAAGAAAATTGTTCCTGGCCACATGTAGTTCAGGGCACTTTGGGATCCCATGAGTTTGCTTGGAAAATTATTCAAGAGTTTAACAGTCAAAAGATCATAGACACAGGGATGGAAGGAATCCTCTAAAAGTTATCTCATTCAAACTTCTCATACTGAAGATGGGGAAACTGAGGCCCAGAGAGTAGAAGGGATTTTGCCCAAGGCCACACAGGTAATAAGCAGTAGAATCGTGCCCCACAGTTTCGAGTTCAACACACATTCTAGGACACTCTTCAGTGACTAGAGCAAGACTATATAAGGCCTTGAATACCAGACTAGGTAGGTGGCATTTTTATACTATGGGCAGTAGAGAGCTACTGAAGGTTTTTTGAGTAGGGGAGTGACATGGTCACAAGAACGATTAGAAATGTTCATTAGGAAGCACATCTTCATTAGAAAAATTATTTTTGTAACTGAATAAAGAATGTATTGAAGAGGAGAAAGGCCAGAGTCCAGCAATCTAGTTAGGAGGCTAATCCAATGAGACAATACAGTAATCGCGAAGCACTTAACATAGTGCATGGAACATAGCAAGTGTTTAATAAATAATTATTTTCATCCTTCTAATAGCTCTGGTGAGATGAGGGTCTACACTTTTTTTTTTTTGTTAAACTTGTTCTTTTAAGATGGAGTAGGGACATGAAGTTCTATTTAAATCTGTTCCTAAAACCTTGTCTTTAGCTACTCTTATAGGTCTCTTTTGAATTCCCTCTAAGTGAAAGAGAGTTTGAGACAAGAGAAGGGTGGGTTCTAGGCAGGAATATGCTGGTAAATGTCTAATGACCAGCTCTCTGGGGGAGGAGGAGGGAATGCTAGACACACTTTTAAGTTTAATCTGCAATATTAAGCTTTTCTCCTTCTACTTCCTAAGTTTAGACAATTAACAAAATAGTAACTCAAGCCCAGATATTTGGCATTTATTGATTTCCTAGGTGTAAATGTTCAACTGAAAATTTTAACAACATTTTATCGGGTAAGTCAGTAGGGGCTGGTTCCAGGAAAGGACATTAAGAATTACCAGAAGTTATTTTCTATCTTCTTCTTGCCTTGAGATTTTGAATGGAAATGATTGCCATTAGGAAACATTTATTGCTATCTCATGGGTCTTGTTAGGGTTGGCGTACTTGGTTCAATCAGAAGTTGATGCCAGTATTTGAGAAAAAAAGTTACACCTTGCTCTAAGTAAGCATGTACTACATGAAAGTTATCGTTTACTATGATCGTTTATCGTTTATTATGAAAGATAAATTCATTGGATGGCAGAAATAGAATGGGAAATAACCTCAGAGGTTATCTAATCTGACCCCTTATTTTGCAGATGAGGGAACCAAAACCCACTGAGTTAAATTGACTTACTCCAAGGGGCAGCTAGGTAGCACAGTGCATAGACCACCAGGTTTGAGTTCACTGGGACTCATCTTTCTAGCTGTGTGACCCTGTGCAAGTCACTTAACCGTTTTCTTCAATTTCCTCATCTGATGAAGGAAATGGCAAACCAGTCCAGTATCTTTACTAAGAAAACCCCACATGGGATCACAAAGAGTCAGACACAACTGAGCAACAATGACAACAAAAAGGACACACAGGTGGTAACTGGCAAAGCTGAAATTTAAACTCAAGTCCTTTGCCTCTAAAACCAGCTGTCTTTGCACTGTACTGTACTTCTGCTCTGGAGTGTGAGTATTAATTTTCAAATAGATTCATATTTACTTTACAGAAAACATTTGCAATAGAATTCCTTTAATTGGTGAGCCTATCTAGTATATTTAAAAAATTCTGACCTGTAAGAAAATTAATTTAAACACTACACTTTGAGAACATATTGTTATTAGTAGCTGCTCTCACCAAGATTCCCAGGTGGGTCTTTAAGTAGCCTAGGCTATCTGTTTGCTGGGGCATACCATCTGTACCAGAACAAGCTTCATTAAACAAAACTCTCCATGCAAATTTACGACTCTTGAGACCTATGGCTGAAAAGAAGGCTGTAAGGCCTAATTCAGATTAAATTTTTTGAAGGTGATGACAGATTTTTTTTGTATTTGCACTTTTCAAAACCTATAGAATTTGGAATTTCAGAAGGAAGTAAATAAATACTTAAGCGGACCTTTGTTGAGATCATGAATATCAATGAACCCTCTTATATTTTCCAAGCTACTTCACCTTTAAGCTCAATTGGACTTAAAAAAAAAAGTAAAAGGGAGAGCACTGAGATTTCTCATTTAAGCTTTTGTATACAAGAGTGGGGATCTGTTTTTAGCAAAAGAATGAATGAAAATTACCAGAACGGGTTGATAAGCTATTATCTTTTTAATTCTCTGCATAACTTGCTCTATAAACATTAAAAATTCAACAAGATTCAGTTGAGATGACAAGGATTAAGGGTGAGCAGGGAAGTCCTGTTCTCTACAGCTGCTTGGTTAAGAAGATCATAAGCTGTGACCATCAAAGCCACCACTGGCTCTATAAAAGACCTTTATAGCTTACATGTATATGGTCCTTATGGTTTAACAAAGCCTTTGCATACACTATCTCATTTGATCCTTGCAACAACCCTTTGATGTATACAACAAGTATTATTGCCTCCATGTTACAGCAAACTAGGTCTCAGGAAGATTAAGTAACTTGCTTAGGGTCATATACTTAGTAAGTGACAAAGACTGAATTTGAATCTAGGTCTTCTGACTAAAAGTTTATGTCCTTCCACCATGACAGTGATCCCTAAAATGAAGACTGAGGACCAGGGACTGGGTGGTGGGGAGGGAGATTGGGGTCTTAAAATCCAGACACACTCCAAACTTTGTCAGTTTAGTCTTTATGAACTTCAGCAAACTGTACAAAGGGGCAATATGATACATAACAAGGGTATCTTTGGCAGCCTGAATGAATAATGTCCTGAAGAGATAATTATTACTAATTTTAAAATGCTATCGAAGATGATTTGATAGCCCATATGCTTCAGTAGTATCTTTTCCAGCAGTATCTTTTTCATGTGATCAAGACTTTCAGTGTGTTGAGTAAATACCCTACGGGAGGATATGATCCAGAGACGAGGCAGGCATCGATTGTTCGAGAATAGCCACATGATAAAATCATAGAACCTTTCAAGGATATCAGTATACAGAAATGCTGCTGTGGTCAATAAAATGCAATACTGTTACTGCATTCTTGGCAGTTTTTGCCGTCATATTAATAGTATGACCGTTGTCGCTAAGGGCAGATAGGTGGCACAGTATGTAGAGAACTGAGCCTGAAGTCAGGGAGAGCAGAGTTCAAATACAGTCTCAGACACTTACTAGCTGTGTGACCTTCGATAAGTCATTTAACCCTTTTTGCCTCAGTTTCCTCTTCTGCAAAAGGAGCTGGAGAAGGAAATGACAAACCACTCCAGTATCTTTGCCAAGAAAATCCCCAAAAGGGGTCATGAAGAATCAGACATAATTGAAACAACTTAACAACAAACAACAAATTATTGGGGGGTAGTGGGGAGTAGAAGGGGGAAAGGTAGAGTCTGAGACACTTTTTCTGCTAAAGAGCAGCCCTCAGGCTAAGAAAGTCGCAAACCATTGCACTACATCATGCTTGCTTTCTTTAGTAGTTTTGGCATAATAGATTGGACAGTAGTTATGATTGCTACATTCAGCCTTTTAAGTTTTAAAAGAAAATGGAAGATGCCAGGCATTATTTCAAGATTTCATACAGTGTATGATGCCCAGGGGAGGTACTTATTATGTTCTCGTGGAATTAGGCTCAGCATGTGGAAAGAGCACCAGATGCTCTAGGTCATGAATTTGCCAAGAGGCAAATCCATTAATAGAGGGAAGGGTTTGGAATCAGAGAATACTTGTTCGAATCCTGGCTCTGCCACATGTTGCCTATAGAACCTTGGACAAGTTATTTTTTCGAGGCCTCTCTTTCTTCTCTTCATTTGTAAAATGAAGGGAAGACAAGGGAATACATGACCTTGGCTGTGAAGAATGGTGTCGTTATTTTCACTAACTTTTGGTTTTGATTGTAACTATGTATTTTATTTTATGCTTTTAAAGACATGATTCTGAGAAGGAGTCCATAGGTTTCACCCAACCCACAAAGGGGTCTAAGATGCACAAAAAAAGTGTAAGAACCCTTGGACTAAGTGATCTTTGAAATCTCACCTAGATTTAAATTTATTATCATATTTTGGAAATGGATATGATAACCTTGTTTCATATTTACTTCCACCTTCGTGGATGGGAGGAGAATGCAGAGGTAATGTGGTTCTCCAAGGCCACAGCATGAAGGAGGGGGGCATTTTTTACTAGAATTTGCCAGATTCTTAAAAACAGTATTGTTTCTAGCCTTGGCAGCTTCTGCCCTCCCTTTTCCCCCTTCGAATTCTTGGCCCTGGGGGGGAGGGGGTGGAGGTGGAGAAAAAAACCCTCTTATCTGGGATTGTCTCCTAAACAAATGCAGCCGTGTAGAGATATTGTCCTTTAGAAACTTGGCCTGGGACACTTTACGAAGTGTCTGCAAACATTTAGACACAGAAAACTGACTGTTGTTAATTCAGAGCTCATTGTCTCCATGGCTGACAAGTCTTCTCTGAAAGTAACTTGCTGTGGGGGGTGATGGTGATGAGTGCTGAACCCAGGGGACTCTCTTAGTTGAGACTCTAGGCCCGGAGAATTGTACTGTTGTTTGTTTAAACAACCTGAATGTAATTGTAATTATTTGGGAAAGTGGGGGAGGAGAGGCCCTGACATACATACCAGGAGACAGAGTCTCACCAGCAGGGAACTGGATGACTGGATGACTGGATGACTGGGTGGTTGTCAGTTTCTTGATTGGAAAGCCATTGGAAAGCACATCCCTTCAGGCTTGAGTTGAAATAAACACATATCAGTAGGTAGGACCTCCTAGGATACGAATATTCAGTCTGGTGACTTGGGGCGGGGGGCAGGGTGATAGAAGGGAGATGTAGCCTCAGTTGGTCAATGGGACAAACTTAATACTTTAAAATTGATAGAGAAGTAGATCCTACGAATTAAAGTCAATACAACAAATATTTCTTCTTTTAATTTTAATTTTTTTTACTACAAATATTTATTAAGTAGCTCCTATGTACTATGTGCATGACGCTATGGTAGGTTTTGAGGACAAACATAAAACTGTCTTTCTTCCCAAGGATGTTACATTTTGCTAGGGGAATGCAACATGTAAAGTATATTCAAAGTAATTTCAAGAGGGAGAAAGTGCTGGGGGAACGGAGGATCAGGGAAGGCCTCCTGAAGGAGGTGGCACTTAAATCTAGGAAGCTGAGGATATTTCAGATATTCAGGGACCACTTGTATAAAGAAGGACACAGAGGTAGGAGGTAGAATATTGCATCTGGGAAAATAGCTAGCAAGCTAGTTTGACTAGAAGGGAGAATGAAGGAAAGGAAGTAAAAATGAAATAAAACTAGAAATGTAAATGAAAGTCAGATTTTAGAAAGCTTTAAGTGCCAAGTTGAGGATTTTTGCATTTTATCCTGGATGCAGTAAAGACCCATTGAAGATTTTGGAATGTATTGATGATATGGCATGGTCAGATCTCTGTGTTAGGGACATCAATTTGGCAGCTGTGTGGAGGATGGATTGGAGAGGAGACACCAAAAGCAAGGAGGGCAATTAGGAGTTTATAGTGTGTGTGTGTGTGTGTGTGTGTGTGTGTGTGTGTGTGTTCAAACACATACATTTGTAGAAAGACATACAAGATTACTTCTGTCATCTGTAGCCCAGGGGACCTCTTTTTGGGAAAGGGGCTCCAGCTCTGAGCTCAGCCCTCAGGAAAGATTGACTATGAAAAGATGTGTGTCAGATTTTCCTTGAGCTCTTTGGTTCATTATGACCTTTCCTCAGCGTTCTAGGGAATATAATAAATTATATATAATAATATATAATATAAAATTATATATAATAAATAATAAATGTGTAATAAAGCTTAGGAATGGCTCAAGTCTTAGGGTAGGGGTGGAGAAAGTTTGGATTCAGGCAAAGGGCCACATTTCAGGACCTAGAGGGTCACATGTGGCCTCGAGGCTGCAGGTTACTCTCCCCTCCCCCCCTCCTGCCCCATCTTAGGGTCTCTCCTAAGAGGAGTAGAAAAATACTTAATATGCAAAGTATTGTGTGTTGTTGAGTTGTTTCAGTCATGTCTGACTCTTTATAACCCCACTGGGTATTGTGACTTGGTTTGTTTGGTTTTTTTTTTTTGCAAAGATACTGGAGTAGTTTGCCATTTCCTTCTCCAGCTTATTTTTCAGATGAGGAAACTGAGGCAGACAGGGTTAGTATCTGAAACTGGGTTTGAACTCAGGTCTTCCTGACTCTAGGCCAGGGACTCCATCAACTATGTCGCCTAGCTGTCCTGATATACAAAGTAGTTAGCAGATATAAGGCAGCTTATTTATTTCTTCTACCACAAAAGAAATGTTTAAAATGTAAGTCTCATAACCAGATGTTAGTAAATATTTAAAAACAGGAAACAACAATCTATTACACCTAATATACTCTCCCAGAAGGTAAAAGCTTTAGGTGGGACTGTTGAATAGCTATTTCACCTCAGCCTCTGAGCTTTTTACTTAATTTGCACAGAGATCTTGTGGCAAGCCAGGGCATGACTTGGGCTTTCTTAGTCCTTTTAGTTGTAACATATTTCAGGAGATGGGTCATTTTTCTCCTTTAAGAAGTAATTTTGTTGACAGCTAAAAATAAATTAATTCATTTATTTAAAAAAAAAGTTATTTTTGGAGATCACCTCCTGCTGGGCAATCAGTACCAACTCAGGAACTCTAACCTCTTAAACTCACAAGGTTACCACCAGGGCTGGAGACATCCATATCTCAGGATTGCTTTTCCTGATCTGGATTTAGGGAAGAAATGACCAAACAGAAGAGGGAGCCAGGGACTTGAGGTCCAGTCTCGGGCTCATCTGGGTAAAATGCTCCTGCTGTGTAGATGCCATAGTAAGTAGGGAATGGAAAGGGGGGAAGGGGTGGTTAGTAGGGGTGGTGGTTCTGTACTCCAATCCATGCAGGCCCATCCCCCATTCCCCCATGAGAGGGCAGAGAAGTTTCTCCACTGTTCTTGTACTCTACGGAGAGGGTGGCTCTTCCTGCCCCAGTCACTTATCATTTTTGACATAACATGGAGACATATGAAGACTAACCAGGAGCATCTGGTCACTCTTGTCTGTTGGTGCTGAACCATTCCTATGGAACAAGAACACCTGCTTCCCTAGGGCTGACTGAATTACTTTTTAAAAGCCCCTAGTGACCTCCTGTACCTCCCCTTCACCCAAGAGTTTTCTTTCTTTTATTTGTCCTCTCAGACTCTGGGTCTCAGCTGAAGGGAAAATCTAACAGGGTAAAGGATGCCCCAGAATGACTACCCGCTTCGTGCCTCTGCATGGACCTCTCCTTGGAGGCATGGCTATTTACCTAAGGCTTAAAAATATCTACTAGTACTGTTCTTGCCACTAGGAAATAAGAAATATAGGTAAAGGGGTATAGAAAGTTATTTGGCCCTACAGGACAAAAGAGAAGATGGAGACAAGGGCAGAGAGGGATGATAGAAGAGAGAGCAGATTGGTGATAGGGGCAATTAGAATGCTCGGTGTTTTGGGGTGGGGGGAGGGGACAAAAGGGGAGAAAATGTGGAACCCAAAATTTTGTGAAAATGAATGTTAAAAGTTAAATAAATAAATAATTAAAAAAAAATCTACTAGTTTCAAAGGACAAACCTAATATTCTGTGGATTACATGGCACATCTCTGCTTCTGTTGTCTCTCCCAGAGACCTTTAATCATTCCTAAAAATAGAATAAGAGTGAAGTTGGCTCAGTGGTGGGAAGGGCTCTGGTTGGTAAAATGAGGTAAGGGGGAAGTGCATAGGCTACAAAAAAAGACTTAAATGTCACCACTCTCTCTTTGCTGAGATCTATGGGCCCAGGTTAATGCAGCACTAGGCATGTCCATATGGGGCTATATACCACATTGGTTTTTCTAAGACATAAATTTCAGAAATTCTTCTTTATTAAAAAGGGTGTTGTTTGTTATTGTTGGGACTGACTCTTTGTGACCCCATCTGGGTTTTCTTGGCAAAGATACAGGAGTGTTTTGCCATTTCTTTCTTCAGCTCATTTACAGATGAGGAAACTGAGGCCCAATGCAGTTAAGTCAGTAATCCCCAGAGTCAGGATTTGAACCCAAACCCTTTTGCTGCATTGTTAGCGTTCTTTTCTTCATACCATTCTGCTTCTGGATGCAGGCCAAAGCTTTACAAACATTTCAGATACTGTTAAGGTTATCTTTGGGCCTTTGACAGTAATATCCTGAAGTTTGTGTTTTCTTTTTAAATTGAAAAAAAAATAATGTAATCAGGACATATTTTTGAGTTTAATTTGTTTTATTAGCATTTTCTCTATTACTTTCTTAAGTCCAAACAACCAATAAAACAATAAATAAAGCCCTGATTTGTAATGTTTGCTAATTTCTGAAGTATAAATACAGTGACAATTTAACAAGTGGGTCTCTGGCTGGAGCTGGTTCTTGCACACCCTGCCTTCATTCCTCTCCCTCCCCACCCTAAGAGTCATAACAAATAATTTTTTTATATTATATAAATATTTTATTTATTTGTTTGTTTATTGTTATATATTTTATAACAAATAATTAAATATAATAAATAATTAAAGAAGAAAAAGAGGAAGAAGAAAAAGCTTTTCTCCCCCAAAGCAACACTGATCAATATTTTTTTATGTTTTTTAAATTAATTTATTTGTTTTCAGCTCTCAACAATCACTTCCATATGTTTTAAATTTTCTTCCCTTCCTTTCCCCCTACCTCTCTCCCCAAGATGGCATGCAGTCTTTTATGAGTTCTACACATACATTCTTATTAAACACATTTTCACATTAGTCATGTATTGTAGAAAAATTAAAACAAATGGTAGAAACCATGAGAAAAACCAAACCATTCCAATTCTATAGTTCTTTCTCTGAATGTGGATAGTATTTTGCATCAAGAGTCCTTTGGAAATGTTTTAAGTCCTTGCATTGCTGTGAAGGGCTAAGTCTATCAGAAACAGTCCTCGCACACTGTGGTTGTTGCTGTGTACAAAGTTCTCCTGGTTCTGCTCCTTTCACTCAGCATCAGTTCTTATAAGTCCTTCCAGGCCTCTCTGAAGTCTTCCTGTCCATCATTTCTTATGGCACAATAGTATTCCATTACATTCATATACCACAATTTATTCAGCCATTCCCCAATTGATGGGCATCCCCTTCATTTCCAGATTTTGGCCATCACAAAGAGTGCTGCAAAAAACATTTTTGTACATGTGGGACCCTTCCCCATTTCTATGATCTCTTTGGGATAGAGTCCCAGAAGCAATATTACTGGGTCAAAGAGTATGCACATTTTTGTAGTCTTTTGGGCATAGTTCCAAATTTCTCTCCAGAATGGTTGGATCAGCTCACAGCTCCACCAACAGTGAATTAGTGTTCCAACTCTCACACATCCTATCCAGCATTTATCATCTTCCTGTTTTGTCATGTTAGCCAATCTGATAGGTGTGATGTGGTACCTGTGTTGCTTTGATTTGCATCTCTGTAATCAATAGTGATTTAGAGCATTTTTTCGTGTGACTATAGATAGCTTTAATTTCTTCCTCTGAAAACTGCCTGTTCATATCCTTTGACCATTTAAAACTGATCAATATTAAAAAAAAAAAAGGAACCCACCACCATTATATGAAAGTGTTTGTTGAATTGAATTGAACTTTCTTCCTATTCCCTAAGTGTGAGTTTTCAGCCTGGGTTGTTCTAGCACTGTACACTGGTGGGCATCACATTGTGCAAACAGTGAGACCCAGAGCAAATAAGCCAGCCAGGTGTAGGTAATGGGCCAGCCAGAACGAGAAGAGTGTTTGTTCCATTTGGCAGGCCCGTGCTCCCTGCCTGGCAGCAGCTTCCCAAGGCGATAGAACTACAGGGCTTTTCATAACAAGGCCACGACCGCTGCTTGTTTTAGTGGAAACTGGCAGCAACCTCTCGTACTTTAGTCTCAAACACCAGGAGTCTGCCTCCTTTTTAACTCTTTAAAATGAATGGCCAAAGTTAAGTGAGGGAAATATTTACCACTTTGCTCAAAGTAAACAGAGTGGTGGTGGTAGTACTTTACTGTACAAAGACACTTCAATAGCCAAAAAGCTGGATCTTCTCAATCAATCCTGTTTGTGAAGGGCGGATCCTGAGACTACAAGAAAAGGAAATAAGCGTTCATAAAGCAACTACTATTTGACAGGGCTGTGGGAAATGCTTTTATGATTTTCATCTATTTGAGCCTCACAACAACCCTGAAAGGTGGGTGCTGATATTGTTCACATTTGACAGATGAGGAAACTGAGAAAAACTGGTTAAGTGACTTGCCCAGGGTCATGCAGCTGCTAAATGTCTGAGGCTAGATTTGAACTCAGGTCTTCCAGACTCCAGGCCCAGTGCTCCATCCACTGTGCTACAGTTGTCTGGACCTGCAGAACCAGCAGATGTCTCTGAAGGTGATACTTCTACCTGCTGGCAGTGCCAAATAGGGGAGTGTTTGAGCATACACTGTCCTTGGACTAGGCAGGAAACTAAAGGCCCTGAATGCTAAGCCAAGATTTCAGCGTTTGGTTTGGCTTTATCTCTTTATGGGAATTTCATTGTGATAATGCTGGATCTAGGAAGACCTAAATTTAAATCCCACCTAAGATACTCATTAAAGGGAACCAGATGGCTCAGTGAATGGAGCTCTGTGCCTGGAGTAAGGAAGACCTGAGTTCAAATCTGGCCTCAGATACTTACTAGCTGTGTGACCTTGGGCAAGTCACTTAAGCTCTCTTTGCATAAGAGGCAGCTAGGTGAATCAGTGGATAGAGAGCTGGACCTGGAGTCAAGAAGATTGGAATTCAAATCCCGCTTCAGTCACTTGCTAGCTGTGTGACCCTGGGCAAGTCACTTAACCTCTGTTTGCCTTAAACCAGGGGAGAAGGAAATAATATCTTTTTTTTTTTTTTCAGGGCAAAGGGCCTTTTTTTTAATTTTTTTTATTTTTTTTATTTTTTTAATGTTTAACAATCACTGCCATACAATTGCGATTTTATCCCTCCCCACCCACCCCCCACTACCTCCCTCCCTCCCCACGACTGCATACAATTCTGTATAGATTCTACATATACTTTCCTATTGAGTATATTTTCACTATAGTCATGCTATGTAGTCAGACTAAGATAAATGAAAGAAATCGTATAACAAATCAGAACATGATACACAAACAGATACACATACACAAACATGATCTGCTACATTATGTGAGTGACCCATATTTCTCTCTCTGAGTGTGGAAGGTATTTTGCCTTGAGGTCCACCATTGGGATTTTTTTTTTTTTTCAGAAGTTCTTGTGTTATTACAAAAATCTAAGTCTACCAGAAAAAACTCTCACACACTGTGGTTGTTGCTGTGCATAAAGTTCTCCTGGTTCTGCTCCTTTCACTCAGCATCAGGTCATATAAGTCCTTCCAGGCCTCTCTGAAGTCTTCTTGTTCATCATTTCTTATGGCACAATAGTACTCCATTACATTCATATACCATAATTTATTCAGCCATTCCCCAATTGATGGACATCCCCCTGACTTCCAGTTTTTGGCAACTACATAGAGTGCTGCTATAAATATTTTTGTACATGTGGGACCCTTTCCCATTTTTATGATCTCTTGGGGATATAGTCCTAGTAGCGGAAATAATATCTTTTTTAAGAAAAGCCTGTGAAAAGTATAGGTGGCCCCAACTGAACAACAGAGGTACTATCAGTTATGTGACTTTGGGCAAATCATTGAAATATCTTTGAATCTCAGTTTTCTTATTTGTAAGATAAGGGGGTTAAATCTGATGAATTCTGAGGTCCCTTCTGTAAATATCTGAAAACTGTCCTGGCTATTGCTGTTTCTACTTAGATATGTTTGTATTGCTAACATAAAGAATTTTTTTTTAGTTTAAACTAAAGCTAACTGCTTCTCTTCAATGAAAACATCCCCCCCACTCCAAACCCTCCTCTAAAATTCCATACAGTTAAAAGGAATAACAATTGTGGATTTTAATCTTAGTAATTTATAATTTGTAAATAGTTGGTTTATTAGTTTTCTTACCAGTGAGTGGTCTGCAGTGGTCTTTGTTTATACATGAAAATAATGTTGCTGGTCAAAGAGATTTTGACCCAGAAAGCACTTTAATTCAAGTCAATAAACTATTATGAAGGACTTTCTATATTTGTTCCAGGGGCTGAGGGTCTCCTTGAAATCCCAGAGATGTGCTGGAGTCACCTCAATAGGTCTTTCATTAATAATGCAGATTAAATTTAAAAATGTGTTGAAGTACAGACAAACTGAGGTAGGCAACTGGCTGAAAATTATTGTATAGTTTTGAAGCAGAGACTGAAAACGTTGGAAGCTCTCAGAAGGTTTGAGGGAGAAAGTTAAAAAAAATTAAAAACAGTCCCTGAAAACATAGGCCTTGATCTGGAAATAGAATCTGTGATTCATGATTCCTTTATAAAACAATGAGGTTTAGTCTAGACCTTGCGTCCATTCAGGCCCTGTGTCAACTTGTATATGTATTCTGTCTCTGAAGGTAAATGTACTTGAGGTGCAAGTCTTTCTCAGTGCAGGACCATAGACATGTTGTTCACATAATCTCCAGTTTTGGCTTCTTTAGGAGTGACACCTTTCTTCCACATCTTTCTGGGTCAAGCTTTCCCTGGTGTCCATTGTACTGGAAAAATTGGTATTATTTATTTGTCTGATGTATAGACAAAAAGGTCTCTGATTAATTTCCTACAAAAATGTAGAATAGTAAAATCTTATAGTTAGAAGGATGATTACCTAGGTACTAATTTAATTCTTGCATTTTACGTAGAAGGAAATTTAGCAATAGATAACTTATGACACTCATTCTTGCTTTTCTAGACGTTTTCTAACCCTTTTTTCTAACCCTTTTCTAGCCTCACTTTCTTCCCTTTACCTTCTTGACCTTAGAGTTAACCACTTCAGTTTTATACTATCCCATATTCTTGAATCCCTTGCGCCTTGTCCTATTGATCTGTGTTCCTTTTCAAACCTGCATCTTGGGTTATTGCCATTCTCCAGCTTCCCTGGTTTTCTTGTATGCTGCTAAGAACCATGGGAGCAAGTCACAAAACCATCCTGATTAGTCCCATTACAAATTTTATAACTGATCTCAACTAGACCCTTTCTATTTGGTTTTTCCTGTTCACTAACTCTTTGATTGTTAACAATAAGTGAGGAAACCCCAGAAAAACATACTTACCAAAGGTGCTCCCCGATGTCATTAAAAGTAAAGGTTCAAATTCTATAAACAGGCTCATAGGATTGAAGGCTAGAAGAAACTGCTCAAAATCCTCTAGTCCAACTATCTTATAGTAGAGATGAAGAAACTGAGACCTAGAAAAGTTAAGTGACTTGAGGAAGGTCATGTTTTTCAGTAGCAGAATCAGGGCTTGAATCCAGTTTCTTTGGCTCCAAATTCAAGAATTTTCCCACTATTTCACTTTGTTGTTATAATCTTATTCAGTCAGTCAGTAAACATTTGTTGAGGGCTTGCTATGTGCTAGGCAATGTGTTAAGCACTAGGAATGCAAATATGAAAAAAAAGATAGTCCTTTCCCTTAAGAAGCTTATAATCAAATGAAGGAAGACAGCACGTGAAAAGAAAGAGAAGTCGGAAGAAGATGCCTGGAGTGGGAGAATGAGGAATTCGGAAAGAATACAGCTGAGTGGGAAATGAAGACATGGCTAACCTGGGCTCCCCTCCTTAAATGGGGATTCTGGGAAGATGTCTCTACCCTCCAATCAGAAGGAAGGGACCAGGGACAGAAGCTCTGATAAAATATGAGTTCCAGACTGAAAGTGATTTTACAGGATGAAGATTTTCCTGCGCATGATAGAAAAGTCAAGATGAGTGCAGCTGAGTGGAAAATGAAGAACAATCTCAGATTGTCCTGTGCTAGATTTTTATTTCAAAATCTATTTATATCTCTTAACATGAGTTATATTTCCCAGTATATTACTAAATTATGCTTTTTTTTATCCATTCTATAACTATTTTTTCCTTTTTATAGGGAAATTTAATCTGTTTATATTCAAATTTACAATGACTAAATTTCATTTTCTAACAGTCCTTGTTAAACAATTAATTTTGTCAGAAGGGAATACAAACTTTCTTATTTTTATCATTTTAATTCTGAAAATTAATAAAAAACTAAATAAAATTCTGCATTTTATACCAGTAAAGACAAATTTTGCTCTTATATTTTAGAGTTTAAAACAGAGCTATAAATTGAAGCTCTTTAAAGAATCTAGCACCTTTTCATTTTTTATTCATTTAGGAGAACTTGGTAAAAACCTGAAAACAGAAAAAAAACCCCACCTTTATAGTAAGACAAAGAAATTTGGACTTTTGTTCATAATTTCAGGTATATGCAATATCAAGAACTTCTTACCTCTCCCACTCTTTTTTTTTTTTTAAATATGCACACAGTTTCATTACTCTTTGGGCATAGTTTTACATTGTTGTCCAGAATGGTTGAATCAGTTTGGAAACTCCAACAGTTCATTTGTATCCTAGTTTTCCCACACCCCCTCAAACATTTGTCATTTTCCCCTTCTATAATTTTAACCAGTTTGATAGATGTGGGATGATATCTCAAAGTTGTTTTAATTCTCATTTCTTTAATCAATAGTAGAGCATTTTTTCCATGTGACTACATATAATGGATTTTTTCATCAAAAAACTACTTATATCTTTTGACTACTTATATCATTTATTAATTGGGGATTAACTTATATTCTTATAAATTTGACAAAGTTCCTGATAATGGTTGAAATATGAGACCTTTGTCTGAGAAACAGCCTGTATTTTCAACCCAATTTTCTGCTTCCATCTTAGTTACATTGGTTTTATTTGTAGAAAACCTTTTTAATTTAATGTAATGAAAATTATCCATTTTACATCATAAAATGTTCTCTATCTCTTGTTTATTCATAAAATCTTCTGTTATCCATAAGTCTGGAAAGTGATATATTTTATGTTTTTCTAATTTTCTTATCATATCTCCCTTTTTTATCTAGATCATGCATCCATTTTAACCATATCTTGATAAATGGTGTGAGTTATTGGTCTATACCTAGTTTCTGCCAGATTGGTTTCCAATTTTCCCAACAATATTTTAATCAAACACTGCATTCTTATCCCAAAGCTTAAATCTTTGAATTTGTCAAACACAAAGTTAATATAATGATTTTCTACGGTATATTGCATGTCTACCCTGTTCCAACTTTCTATTTCTTTTTTCCCCCTAAACCAACCCTGATTGTTATATAATTTATTTTTCAGTTCTTAACATTCACTTCCACAAGAATTTAAATTCAAAATTTCCCCCATCTCTCCCTACCTCCCACACCAGGACAGCATGCACCCCATCCACCTCTTCCTACAGTCTGTCCTCCCTTCTATTACTCACCCTTCTTCCATCCCCCATCCCCTTTATTTTCCTGTAGGGCAAAATAGATTTCTATACTCCATTGCCTGTATAGCTTAATTTCCAGTTGTATGCTTAAACAATTTTTAACTTTCATTCTTAAAGCTTTGAGTGCCATATTCTCTCCCTCCCTACCTACCCACTCTCATTGAGAAAACAAACAATTCAATATAGGTCATACATGTGTAACAATGCAAAGCACTTCCATAATAGTTATACTGTAAAAGACTAATCATATTTCACTGTGTCTTATCCTGCTCTTCATTTATTCTACTCTCTGCTTTGACCCATCCTCCTACAATAGTGTTTGCTTCTGATTATCCTTTCCCCTAATTTGCTGTCCCTTTTATTATCTTCTCTTTCCTGTCCCCTTCCCCCTTGTCTTGCTGCAGAGTAAAATAGATTTCCATAAACAACTGAGTGTGTGTTATTCCCTCCTCAAGCCAAATCCCATGAGAGTAAGGCTAAATTATTTCCTTTCTTCTCCCCCCTCTTTATTTCCATTGTAAAAACTCTTTCTTCCCTCTGTTATGTGAGATGATTTGCTACATTCTACCTCTCCCTTTCTCTTATTCCTAGTACATTCTATTCAACAGTAAATTTTATTTTTTTTAGGTATTCTCCCTTCATATTCAGCTCATCTTGTGCCTTCTGTCTATATATGTATATATGTATACGTATATGCATATACACACACATACATACCTATACCCATGTATATATGCATATCTACACACATATAATATACACACACACACATATATACATATACCCATACACATCTACATATATATATATATTCCCTCTAACTACCCTAATACTGAAAAAGGTCTCATGAGTTACAAATAACATCTTTCCATGTAGGAATGTAAACAGTTCAACTTTAATGAGTTCCTTAAGGTTTCTCTTTCCTGTTTACCTTTTCATGTTTCTCTTGATTTTTATATTAGAAAGTCAAATTTTCTGTTCAGCTCTGGTCTTTTCAACAAGAATTCTTAGAAGTCCTCTATTTCATTGAAATTCCATTTTCTTCCCCCTGAAGTATTATACTCAGTTTTGCTGGGTAGGTGATTCTTGGTTTTAATTGTATTTCCTTTGACCTCTGGAATATCATATTTCAAGTCCTTCAGTCCCTCAGTGTAGAAACTGCTAAATGCTGTGTTATCCTGATTGTATTTCCACGATACTTGAATTGTTTCTTTCTGGTTGCTTGTAATATTTTCTCCTTCACCTCGGAACTCTGAAATTTGACTACAACATTCCTAGGAGTTTTCCTTTTGGGATTTCTTTCAGGAGGTGACCAGTGAATTATTTCCATTTCCATTTTACCCTCTGGTTCTAGAATATCAGGACAGTTTTCCTTGATAATTTCTTGGAAGATGATATCTAGGTTCTTTTTTTTGATCATGGTTTTCAGGTAGACCTATAATTTTTAAATGGTCTCTTCTGGGTCTATTTTTCAGGTCATTTGTTTTTTCCAGTGAGATATTTCACATTGTCTTCTATTTTTTCATTCTTTTGGTTTTGTTTTGTGATTTCTTGGTTTCTCATAAAGTCATTAGCTTACATCTGCTCCATATTCTAATTTTGAAAGAACTATTTTCTTCAGTGAGCTTTTGAACCTCCTTTTCAATTTGGTTAATTCTGCTTTTTAAAGAATTCTTCTCCTCATTGATTTTTTGGACCTCTTTTGTCACTTGGGTTAGTTTATTTTTAAAGGTGTTATTTTCTTTAGCATTTTTTTGGGTCTCCTTTAGCAAGCTATTGACTTGCTTTTCATGATTTTCTTGCATCATTCTCATTTCTCTTCCCAATTTTTCCTCTTTTACTTGATTTTCAAAATCCTTTTTGAGCTCTCCCATGGCCTGAGACCACTGCATATTTATTTTGGAGATTTTGGATGCAGAAGCCTTGACTTTAATGTCTTCTTCTGATGGTATGTGTTGTTCTTCCTCATCTGAAAGGATGGAACAAAATACCTTTTCACCAAGAAAGTAAACTTCTGTAGTCTTATTTTTTTTCCTTTTGGGGCATTTTCCCAGCCAGTTACTTGACTTTTGAGTCCTTTGTCAAGTGGAGGGTATACTCTAGGGACCTGTAAGTTCTCAGTTCCTCCAAGGTAGCACATTCAAGGGAGAGGAGTTTACTCCTTTCATGTCCTACACTCTGGTCTGGGAGCAACCATAAGTATTCTTTTCTGCCCAGGATCTATGAGTAAGATTCCCTCTCCAGAACTTCCACCAGCTCCACCACACCAGTGCTCCTCCTCATCCCAGAACCGCCACTCAGGACTGATATCCAGATCAACCACTCGATTCCACCAGGGTCCCCAGGCCAAGAGCTCCAAAAGTGGATGCTACTGCTTCAGTGGCTGCTGTCACCATGGGACTGGGGCTAGGGCAAGACCATGCTCCCCTCTCACTCCCATGAAAGAGCTTTCTCACTGACCTTTGAAACTATCTTTGGTGTTTGCGGGTTGAGAAATCTGGGAACTGCAGCTGCCACACCCTGATTCCACACCCTGAAGCCTGCTGCAGTCCTGTCCTTGCTGCATGGCCTAGGCTGGGCTGCTCTCCACTCTGAGCCCGATATGATAGACCTTTCTTGTCCGCCTTCCAAACTGTCTTGGACTGGAAATCTCTTTCACTGTGTCGTTTTGTGGCTTCTGCTGCTCTAAGATTTGTTTAGAGTCATGTTTTACATGACTCTATAGACTTTTTATAGGCTATGAGGGGAGAACTTCTATAAGGCTGTCCTTCTACTCCACCATCTTGGCTCCAGCCCCCTGCCCCCCCCCCCCATTATTTTTTTTTCTGGAAGCAAACCCCAGAGAAAATAAAACAATGATGACAACAACAAAAGAATACTGACAAATCAGTGAATATAATTATGGGATTTTGTCATGTTGCTCTCTCCTCTTTCTCTCTCTCACTTTTTTCTCCTTCTGATGTTTCATTTTGATCATTCCTTCTCTTGACTAAGGTTAATATTTATCTATGTACTTGATCACATCTACTTTGGTTTCCCCCAGTAACTTATTCTAGCATTCATCTCTTTTCTCTTTCATACTCATTCATTCAACTTATTAATAAATGTTGAACTGGATAACTAGAAACAGTCAATTTCTCTTGTTCTGTTTCTTCTACATGTGCCTGAGCTCCTAGTTCCCTTCAAAGCTTGGGTCAAATATTAATCCATACAAAGTGGTTTTTCCCAATTTGGCCAGATATCGTGCTCTGCTACCCCAATCCCCCAAATTGCTTTGCATGTATTTCTTCTTTTCTTATCTGTGTACTTATTGTTTCCTATCCTTTTCCTGTACAATGTAAGCTCTTTAAGGGTAGCAACAATTTCATTTTTGTCTTTATATTTCCAGTGCCTAGTACAGTACTTTGTGCAAAGTAGACGTTTAATAAATGTGTTCAATTGAATTGTTCAAGGCTGAATGATTTAGTAGCTAGAATACAGGACTTGGATTCTGAAGACCTTTGCCATTTATTAGTGATATGGTTTTAGACAAGTTATATCACCTTTCTGTGGCTCAATTCCCTCACCTGTAAAGGAAGGGAATTTGATTAGATGATGTCTAAGATCTCTTCTCCCTCCAGTTGGATTATATGAACTTTGCTAACTGTTAATAGGCTGTATTTCTAATAGTACATGATTCTTGTGACTCATGGTCATTTGGCTGGGATGAGAGCTCAGGTGTCTTGCCTTTCCTATTGGGCTTTGTTGCCCCTAAAGAAGGGTCTTGTCAGTGACATTGGTCTTTCCCCCTTCATGCCTTCCAATCCCATTCCAATGAATGCTTTCATCTGAGAATGAGCTCTATGCTTGAGAGCAGAGGTCAGATTCCTTTAGAACAGTAATTCTCAAACTTTTTAGTCTTGAAAATCCTCTAAAAATTGACTTCCAGAGAGCTTTCATTTATGTAGGTTTTAGATATAATTACTATATTAGAAGTTTTAACATCTTAGTACTTTGTGAAAGCACTTTTGACCTCATAGACCCCCTAAAGGCATTTCTGGGCCTCCTACGGTTCTGGGGACCACACTTTGAGAACTGATGCCTTAGAAAGATTCTTTCAGGTTTTAGTTTTTGTTCCTGGCCTCTTCAGGAAGTTTTTTTTTTTAAATTATTTTTTAATGTTTAACAATCACTGCCATACAATTGAGATTTTATCCCCTCCACACCTACCCCCCACTACCCCCCTCCCTCCCCACGACTGCATACAATTCTGTATGGGTTCTACATATACTTTCCTACTGAGTATATTTTCACTATAGTCATGCTATGTAGACAGACTAAAATAAATGAAAGAAATATAACAAATCAAAACATGATACACAAAAACATACACATACACCAACATGATCTGCTACATTCTGCGAATGACTTCCATATTTCTTTCTCTGAGCGTGGAAGGTGTTTTGCCTTGAGAACCACCATTGGGACTTTTTTTTTTTAAGAAGTTCTTGCGTTATTACGAAATTCCAAGTCTACCAGAAAAAACTCTCGCACACTGTGGTCATTGCTGTGCACAAAGTTCTCCTGGTTCTGCTCCTTTCACTCAGCATCAGGTCATATAAGTCCTTCCAGGTCTCTCTGAAGTCTTCTTGTTCCTCATTTCTTATGGCACAATAGTACTCCATTACATTCATATACCATAATTTATTCAGCCATTCCCCAATTGATGGGCATCCCCTTGACTTCCAGTTTTTGGCAACTACAAAGAGTGCTGCTATAAATATTTTTGTACATGTGGGACCTTTTCCCATTTTTATGATCTCTTGGGGATACAGTCCTAGTAGCGATATTGCTGGGTCAAAGGGTATGCACATTTTTGTATCCCTTTGGACATAGTTCCAAATTTCTCTCCAGAATGGTTGGATCAGCTCGCAGCTCCACCAACAATGAATTAGTGTTCCAACTCTCCCACATCCTCTCCAGCATTTATCATTTTCTTGTTCTGTCATGTTTGCCAATCTTAGAGGTGTGAGTGTGGTACCTCAGCGTTGTTTTGATTTGCATCTCTCTAATCAATAGTGATTTAGAGCATTTTTTCAAATGATTATAGATATCTTTAATTTCTTCCTCTGAAAATTGCCTGTTCATATCCTTTGACCATTTATCAATTGGGGAATGACTTGTATGATTATACATTTGAGTCAGTTCTCTATATATTCTAGAAATGAGGCCTTTATCCCCGAGCTTAGCTGTAAAAATTCTTTCCCAATTTACTACATCCCTCCGGATTTTGGTTGCACTGGGTTTGGTTGTGCAAAAACTTCTCAGTTTAATGTAATCAAAGTCATCCATTTTGCATTTCATAATGCTTTCTATCTCTTCTTTAGTAAAAAATTCTTCCCTTCTCCATAAATCTGATAAATACACTATTCCTTGCTTCTCCAGTTTATTCATGGTATCAATCTTTATACCTAAATCATGTACCCATTTGGACTTTATTCTTGTGTACGGTGTCAGGTATGGGTCTATGCCTAATTTCTGCCACACTGTTATCCAGTTTTCCCAGCAATTTTTGTCAAACAGTGAGTTCTTATCCCAGAAGCTGGGGTCCTTGGGTTTGTCAAACAGAAGGTTGCTATATTCCTTGCCTACTGCGTCTTGAGTGCCAAGTCTATTCCACTTGTCTACCTCTCTGTTTCTTAGCCAATACCAAGTGGTTTTGATAATAGCTGCTTTATAGTACAGTTTGAGGTCTGGTAGCGCTAGGCCGCCTTCCCAAGCATTTCTTTTCATTAGTCCCTTTGATATTCTGGACCTTTTGTTTTTCCAAATGAATTTTGATATTATTTTATCCAGCTCTAGAAAATAATTGTCTGATAGTTTAATTGGTATGGCACTAAATAAGTAAATTAATTTAGGTAGAATTGTCATTTTTATTATATTAGCACGGCCTACCCATGAGCAACTAATGTTTTTCCACTTACTTAAATCTGACTTTATTTGTTAAAAAAGTGTCTTGTAGTTGTGTTCATATAATCCCTGGGTTTGTTTTGGCAGGTAAACTCCTAAGTATTTTATACTGTCTACCCTAGCTTTAAATGGGATTTCTCTTTCTATCTCTTGCTGTTGGACTTTGTTGCTAATCTTCAGGAAGTTTTGAACAGTGGTTCTCACTGCCTGATGCCAAAGTCTTTCCTTCTGCAATAGGCTCTCCAGACTGATGTGATGTTCCTTTCCCTGACTATACCTGACAAAGGATAGGAAATCCAGTCTAGACCTCTGGCCAAGAGTATAGGTAGCTGGTTCTAGTAGAAAGGCTAGTTGAAAGTTTGCAGAGCCTTTCCCTCAGCCCCAATTTATCCAGTCTACCCATCCCCTTTACTGTAGGCATAATTCCTTCCCCAGTTGGACGACTTCTATTTTATTAGCCAGGAACAGTTTCCCACAATCCTTCTTGACCTCTCTGTTAGACACTGTTGATCACTTTCTTCTTGAAATCCCTTTTCTCTAGATTTTTGGGATGCTTTTCCTGTCTAACTGCTCCTTTTTAGTCTATTTTTTATTGGATCTTTCATCTAAAACTTAGAGGTTCCCAAAGCAGGCAATACCACCCCCTAGGGGGCACTGGAATGATCCAGGGGCAGGGTGGTGGTAGCCTTGGGTGCAATTGGGGGCCGTGGAATAAAAATAAGGGGGAAAGAAGGGAAGATAAGAAAAATTTGAAAAACCATTTGTACCTGTTTCATATGTTGTGTAACAGAGTTAAAGTCATAATGATTACATTATTTTCCAAATAAACACACAAGATGCAAGTTATAACCAATCAGTGGTCAAACCCACCAACAGGTCTTAAGAAGCAAGTGCCGGTAGGTGTGCACTAGGCATTGTCAGGAAGTCTAGCATGCATCTGCTGGAATATATACATGTGATGACTTGTTTACAATATAATACTATACAGTTACATGACACAATATTGAATCTTCAAAATTTCAATGTAGGGAAACCCCACAAATTTACAATAAATTATTACATTTAAGATATGTCATTAAAATTTTATGTGTGTGTGTGTGTGTGTGTGTGTGTGTGTGTGTGTGTGTGTATTTCCAGGGGGGCACTGAGTAATTCTTTTTAAAGGAGGCAGTAGACCAAATCAGTTTGGAAACCTCTGATCTAGGTCATGCCCACTAGCTTTGTATAATTTCTAGTGCTCTTTCCTTAACAATTCTCGCTTCTCCCTCTATACTATTTTGCCTGGTGATCTAATCAGCTCCCATAGGTTCAGTTATCATCTCTGTACAGATGATTCTCAGATCTTTTCGTCCAGTTCTAACCTCTCTCCTAACCTCCTATCTCCCATCTCCAGGTACCTTTTGGATATCTCCAACTAGATATCTTTTAGACATCTTCAATTCAATATGTCTAAAATAGATTTTATCTTTCTCCCAACTTTCCCCTCTTTCCAGTTTCCCTTTTTCTGCTAAGGGCACCTCCATGCTTCCAGTCACTCAGGCTCATAACCTAGGTTTCATCCTTGATTCCTCATTCTTTTTTACCCCACCTGTCCAATCCTTCTCCAGTTCTTGTCATTTCCACCTTCCCATTATCCCAATGTCCCCAACCCTTCACTCATATACAGCTACCAACCTGGTTTGGACCTCCTTACCTCATGCCTAGACAATTGCAGTAATCTTCTGGTTGGTCTCCCTGCCACAAACCTCTCTCTACTCCAGATCATCTTTCACTCAGCTACCAACATGGTCTTAGAGAGTAGGTCTGACATCACTTCCTATTCAATAAACCATCGTAGCACCCTATTGCCTCCAGGTACAAATACAACATTAAATCAATTGAATTAAAGGACATTGCCCTTCACAACTTGGACTCTTGTTGCTTCTCCAGTTTTCTTATGCTCTAGTCTCTTCCATGTGCTCCAAGATCCAGTGACTCTCCTTTTTGCTACTTTTTGCGCGAGACACTCACGTTTCCCTACTGTGTGCTTTTTCACTGGCTGTTTACCATCTCTGGAATACTCCTCCTCCTAGTCTTCTCCTTCCGGCTTCTCTGGCTTCTATCAAGACTCAACTCAAATCCCATTTTCTGTAAGAGGCGTTTTGTGGACTCCTGGCTCTGTTCTCTTCCCCTCCCCCTACCAGTGCCTTCTCTCTGAGATCACCTCCAATTTACTGTGTACTTGTATATACATGTATTTACATACATGTTTCTCCCCACCCCTCCAATTAGAATATGGAAGCTCCTTGAAGTCAGGGACTATGTATATTTCATTTTCCCCCAGCTTTTAGCACAGTGCCTGGCATGTAGTAAGTGTTTAATAAATGTTTGTAGACCATTGACTGACTGACTGATCTGATGCTGTAAGATAATTTGGGACAGGAGGGATTATACCAGAGAAGTGAGTAGGCACTATTTCAAAGGCAGCTCAACTCTTGGAATTTGCATGGGAGGTGAAATTCCTAGTTCCATGTCTGCCTACGCCCTTTACTCATCTACTCTATGAACTTCTTTTAAGTCTATGTATCTTCTTTGCTACTTGTAGTTTATGGCTAACTTATTATGATACATATCCATGATTGAATCACTCTAGTAGATTCCTATCTTGTCTCTCTGATTCCATATTCTTCTTCTGAAATTCATCTTGAATACAACTGTGGAATGATGCTTTTTGCATCATTATGCATTGTAAAGAAAATAAAGAAAAAACCCTCAGAAGCTCCCCATTTCCTACTTATCTATCTATATATACTCTTCTGCTTGACTTTCAAGTCTCTGCATAATCTGCCCCAACCTTTTCCATTTAAAGTTATTCCTATAGGCACCTTCTTATCTGGTCAAGTGTAACACGAAGCAAATCACTTGAGGCCCCATCCGAGTTCTTTATCTGAGAAATGATTTTAGCTAAAGTCCCTTCCATCTCTAAAAATCTATCATTCTGTCATTCTGCTCTATGCTCACTCCCCCCTCCAGCTTGCCTCCCATGCTCATGGTACATCCCTCCCTTTCCCCCATACCTTCTCCTTTTCTTGCCAAAATTTCCAAATTGTCTTATTCAAATTCTATCTATCCTTCAACACCCAGTGCTAAGGTTAGCATGAAACCTCCCCTGCCTTCTTCAGGTCTTACTGATCCCTTTCTTTGCTGATGTTGCTCTCCAAGCATTTTATAGTTGGCATCACATAGTGAATTAGAAAAGGCACTTGGAGCTGGCACCTGGTTTTGAATCGATACCTTTGATTCTTTCTAGCTGTATGACCTTAGATAAGTCACTTACTTTTATAGACCCCAGGTTCCTGATTTCTAAAATGAGACAATTAGAATAGATGATCTCTAAGTGACTTTCAGCTCTAAATCTCTAATTTAAGTTAGTTGTATGTTATGTATTGTTCGCTGGTAGGTGCGTGTATGCGTGTATTTCCTGTACTTCCTGTACTTCCTCTCTCTCCAACTGGACTGGAAGCCCCTTAGAGCAGGAACCATGTCTGACCCTCCTTCTGCATTCCATTACTTTTAAAGGCCTCAACTTTCTGACTTTCTAAATGAGACAATTAGACTAGATGGTCTTCAAGTGACTTTCAACTCCAGATTTCTAATTTAAGTTAGTTATATGTTATGTATTGTTCACTGATGTGTGTGTGCATGTGCACACACAAGTTGCATGTGTATATTTGCATTTTCTGTATGTCCTCTCTCCAACGAGGCTGTCTCCCTCTTTGCTGCATACCAGTTCAGGACAACTTGTTGGTTGCTGGGTTTTGATGTCTTTGGAGAAATTGAGACCTCTCTCTAATTGATGGCCTGAGAACATCACAGGGATTTGTGAAATGTGTTGTTTTTGCAAGGGCTCTCTGTGGGACTAGATTATTAAGAAAGCTGAACTAATTAATGGATATAATCATTGGTCTATATCTAAATTTTGACTCTCAAGGAAAAAATTTCAGGAAGGGATGCTACCTAATTGTTAATTACCAAATAAACAGATTTGACCCAGAACAAAGAGTTCCTCATCATTTCTGGACTAGGTTCTTAGGCATTACTTACATCAATGGATTTAATTTTTTTCAGCACTAGTTATTATTAGGAGTTATTATCTAGAGATCTATTTTATCTCAGCCTTCTTTTTAGGGGTTTTTCTGAGACTGAAATAAAATGAATACTCATGTCTTCAATTTAACTTTTAAAATTATTTATGCAATTTATTAAAATTTATTAATAATATGAAGAAATTATAATAAATGCATTATATATTATATTAATACATTATTATAGATCACAATGTGCTACATTTATATTATATATTAATATATGTGTTATTTTTAAAAGACATGCTTATTGATATGATATAATCATGTTATATTATCAATGTATTATATTAATTATAATAAATATATTAACATTAACATAAATAAAATTGAAAAGATTTATTAAATTATTTGTATGAAGCAATGAAGATTTATTGAAGCAGGTGCAAAAGAATAATATGTACAGCATCAGCTGTAACATAAGGAAAATCTTCATGGGATTGCCATCATCAGTTTTAGGATATTATTGGCAAAGTTCAAGGAAATATCCCTCATTTCTCCAAATTATAAATAATCAGACTTTTTTTGTTGAGCAATGAACTTTGTTTGTTGGGAGAATGACTGCAGTGCCAAAAGAATTATCTTAAAACAAATATTTATGAATATCTTATAAATAAACAGAGGTGGTATTGTATAGTGGGTACAGAACTGGTTTCAGCATCAGGAAGGCTTCCGTGCAAGTCCCACCACTGACACATACGAGCTGCATGACCCTGAGCAAGTAATTTAACCTCTTCGTGCTCTAGGTAACTTTTACTTTTGTTTCTGTTTTTAAGACGTTTGGAAAGTTAGATTTGTAAGACGCAACGTCTTCTGAATGGAAGCACTAAAGAATATAAACATTTCTTCGCATCCTATGATATCTTTTAAAAAAATGTTGAATTCCAAATTCTTTTCCCTTCCCTAAAACAGTCAACAATTTGATATGAGTTATATGTGTCCAATCATGTAAAACATCTTCATATGAATCATGCTATGAAAGAAGACCAAAAGAAAAAAAACATGAAAAAAATAAAGTGAAAACAGTACGACTCTATTGGTTCTTTCTCTGAATGTGGATGGCATTTTCCATGATGGGTATTTTGGAATTGTCTTGGATCATTGTATCGCTGAGAAGAGCTACGTCTATCAGTTACCATTGCACAATGTGGCTATGTAATGTGCATGTGTGTACAATGTTCTCCTGGTTCTGCTCACTTCACTCAGCATCAGTTCATGTAAGTCTTTCCAGGTTTTTCTCAAATCCATCCTCTCATCATATCTTACAGAATGATAGTATTCCATTATATTCATATACCACTTGCCATTCCCCAATTGATGGGAATTCCTCAGTTTTTAGTTCTTTGCCACCACAAAAAGAACAGCTATAAATATTTTTGTACATGTGGATCCTTTTCTCTTTTTTAACCATCTTTTTGGGATACAGACCTAGTAGTGGTATTACTGTATCAAAGGGTATGCACAGTTTGATTGCCTTTTGGGCATAGTTCCTAATCTAAGTAACTTTCTAAGACCATAAGATGCTGAGAAGGTTATATACTGCTTCAGTAGAGGGAGTTTCCTCAACCAGGAGTTCTCAATACCAATGAAATCACATGTTCATCCCTATCCCTATCAATCAATCAATCAATCAAATAACTGTTTAATAGATGTTGGATGCCAGAAATGAAAGAAAATTAGTCACACCAGCAATGGTCCATTGTCTGTCTACTTGCCAGAGGTCAAGAAGGTGTGGCTTAGACCCTGAGACTTGCTCACTAAGTCATTCACTTGGGTCTCTTAGCCCTTGTAACCAGGAGCTTTCTTGTTACACAGACTCTGAGACTAGATCATGGGTGTTTCTCATACCTATTCTTGCCTGACATCCTAGAATCTAGGAAAGACCTGGTTTTAAAGAAAAAGACATTTTTTCAATAGGAATATCTTTGTTAATTTTAATTTTTCCAGATCCTATGTCAGATTTTTATGCTCTGGAAAATTCATTGTTATGATGACATAAAGGACTTTGTTATAGTCCATAACCTAAGCCTTCTTCTTTCTTCTTTCACAGGATGGTGGATGGGTATAATCTAAGCACACCCTATAATGCTTGGTGATTCCTGTCTGCCCTCATTCTCCCTAGGCCAGACCATGGAGGAAACATTTCTGAAAGCAGAGGATTAAAATGGAAACTGAAAAGTTGATTCAGAACTTGTTATTTTAGAATTTCTTCTTTGTGTGGGACCCCTGAATGACTAGACCCAGTTTCTGTGGAACCCCAGGAACATAGTGAAATATTGGTGTTGAAGCCATAGGGTCTAGACTGCCAAACAATGTGATTGATCAGTTAATCAGTTAGGGCTGTTTGGAGTTTAGACCCAAGGGAAGAAGGTGATTAGACAGATTGTAAGTAATAGAGAGAAAAAGGCAGAGGCAGGTGTGGAAGGGGAGATCAAAGAAGTAGATTGGACAGCAAATGAGCAGACTAGGGAAACAAATGAAGGCAGGTGTGATCTGCTGGAGGGCCTTAAAATTCAAGAGAATTATGGAAGCTTGATGTAGGAAGATGGAAAGGAAAGGGAGTGATTAGGCCTAAAATCTTGGACAGAAAACTCTAAGTTTATCAGTGGCCTTAAAGGATAATTGGACAGAATAGAGATCTGCGGGAAGAAAAAGTAAAGACAAGATGGAGTTCAATCAGTCAATCCATATTTAGCAAATGGCTACCTTGGAGGTTTAGCATGAGGAAAGTATTTTAGCAATTTTAATGTGTGAAATAAATGTAAATTATGAAAGTCTCTTTGTGATATTTAGAAATATTAAAGAAATATGTGTTTCTCACCAAGTATAAATATCACAAAGTATTGTGATATTTAGATCAATAAATAGTAGAACTTGATATCAGATTAATGTAAGATCTAGAAAGGTAGATCTAGGAAGTTCCCAGATACAAATGGTGGTCAAAATTCCAGAAGGTGATTACATTGCTTAAGGAGAAAGTTTGAAGCAGTAGATGTTGACCGCATATCTGGAAAAGGATAGTTCTGGACTAGTCGTGACTAACACTCTTAGATCACCCAACACTTATCAAAAAGGAGGGTTATGTAGCAATAGTATGGAAAGAAGAATCAGCAAAGATACAACATTGATTCCATTGGGCACAGCTCTGCTTTTCTACAGGGTACTTGGTCAGAATGGTGCATTGAATCTTATGACAGTTGGATTTCTATTAAGATAGAGGAGCTCTGAATCCTTGTGACTTGGTCTTTTTGTGTCTAAGGTGCCAGGGAAGCTGCATCAATGCTTCAAGCATTGGACTTTTGGACTAGTCTTTTGGACTAGTTTCATTGTCTTTTTAAGGAAAAATTAGAATGCTCTTTATGGCATTGAATTTAGTAGATTTTGCAAAGCTAACTTACCCTACTTGGAGTAGATATGGCTTTGACCAGGGTAGTTACCATAAGGGAATCTTACATTTGGAACTGGAGGTAACTGAGGGGTCATCAAGTTCAACTCTCTTATTTTATAGATGAATGAGGTTAAGTAACCCAAGTAAGGATCAGAGCTTTTCCCACTTCACCATGGTGCCACCATATAGCAGTCTGGGAGAAAAGGAGAAAGAGAGCTTGAAACAATGAACTGAGTAACACTAAACCTTCTAGATGGAAGTTTTTTCCTTCCTTCCTTCTCTTTTCTTCTTTCTTTTCTCCCTTAGTTCTTTCCTTTCTTCCTCTCTCCCTCCCTCCCTTCCTTTCTTCTCTCATAACTTTTTAAAGTTATTAAAACTACATGGAATTATTTTAAATAAAAAACTTAATAAGAAGTAGTTTAATTAGATGTCTACATATATGAAATAATGATAAAGTAAACTCTATATCACTTTAGAATAATATAATTTCAAAGTTGGAAAGAACTCAGAAAACTTGCTTCACTCTTTTATTTTGCTTTTAAATTAATTAAGGCTCTAAAACTATGACTTCTATTGACATAAACTTTAGAAACTTATTATTGTATGAAAGTGAAAGCTGAAAATGTAAATAGATTGGGGAAAAAAAAGGGTTTGTGAAATTCCTGGCTAATGACACTAATGACTAAGGAAAGTTGGGAGGTTTCAGGGTTTGTCCTACTTGGGTAAAGTTGTCAAGGGGGACAGCCATATTTTGTCTGTGAAAAGAACATTAAATTCCAAGTCTGAGGACCCTTGTTCAAAACAGCCCTACCCCCACTACTTCCTGCATAGCTTCCTGTCTCTGGATCTCAGTTTCCTCATCTGTAAAATGAAGGATTTGAACTATATCTCTAAGATGCTTTCCAGCTCTAAATCCTGTGATCTCTTAGGGTAAGTGAGAATACAAGGTTGGATAAGCTACTGGTTTGAGCTAATACGGAAATGTTTATGATCTTTTGTAGTTTTCTGTCTGATTTGTTTCATCTCACTATTAGAATAGAATTTCCATGATGATAGACTGATTTTGCCTTCCTTGGTATTCCAAGTCCTTAGCATGGTGCCTGGTGCACAGTAACAGGCAGCTAAAGTGACATAGTAGATGGTACTGGATTTGGAATCAGGAAGATCTGAGTTCAAATCCTACTTGTACTCTTACTTAGCTGTGTGACTCTGGGTGAGTTCCTTAACCTCTCAGTCACAGTTTCCTTGTCTGTAAAGATGGAGATACTAGCACCTGTCCCATCGGGTTGACATGACGATCAAATGAGATAACCTATAGGAAGCACTGTGCAAATCACGTGCAAGTCAGGACCTCACCCATGATGTCATTGGTCCTCTTAGAAAATGAGGGAGGAACAAGTTAGCACCATATAAATGCTAGCTATTATTATGATCGATTGGTGACTATCGAGTTGTTTTTGTCTGTTTTACGTGACATTATTACTAACGAAACAGTTCCTTCTATTGCAGGCTCTCTGCCAACACTGAGCACCATGACTCACCTGGAGGAGTCCAGTTTCTCCTGAGGTTTTCAAAGCTTCCATTTTCAGAAAGATGGAGGTCTGGCCTTTGGGACAAAGAGATCGGAAATATTCTCTTGATTTATAGCTATCAGAAAAGAAAATAGGGCAAGAATCCACCTTCACCACAATAACCTGGAACTCCACCCTGTGTCAACAGCTCGTACAAACAGAGGGACAACACAGGGCTCTTTCACACTGCCTGGTACTGTACACTGGGACTAGTTCACAGGTTGACCAGAAAGAAAAACAGTTTGACGGCCCCTGTGCTGATGGCAAGCAGATAAAGCCCATTCTGGTTAGGTCGTCATTGTTCTTTTCACCCCCTTCCTGTTCCCGTATCCACCACCAACCAGCCCTGATAAGTCGAAGACTTCTGCACAGTTCTATTGGAGTTGGTGCTCTTGTTAAGCCCATTACTCAAAGAGAGGATGTTGATCTGCTTGGAGAAGGGTGGACTCTGGTCTTAAGCCATAGGAAAGGAGAAAGATGATTTATTATTAACTAAGCAATACCTAGTGTCACTGACCGCTGCTTAGGGCATCTCAATTTTGGCTTCTAAGAGTTACATAATAGCTTACATTTATATGGTGCCTTGATGATGGCAAAGGGCTTTTTTGCTGCTGTGATCTTATCTGATGCTCATGACAGCCCTGTGAGGTAGGATCTATTACTATCCTCTTCTTATAGATGAAGAAACCAAGACTGTGAGAGTTTGTCACTTATTTAGGGTCATACAGCTAGTAACTGAATGAAACAGAATTCATACATATATCTTCTTGGTTCCAAATATAGCACCTTATCTGCTAGGCTACCCTGCATAAACCAGCGTTTCTTGACATTTTTGGGGGGTCTCTGACCCCTTTTTTCAGACCGGTGGTGCCTATGGACTCCTCAGATCAATGTTTTTAAACACATAAAATAAAATGCAGAGGACTGCAAAGAAAACCAAGTGTATTGAAATTGTCAAAATGCTAAAAAAAAAAAGTTCACAGACTCTGGATTAAGAACCCTTGGGTAATAAACATAGTTTATTAACAGTTTAGCACAAAGAGAATGAGACAGAAAATAGTAGTTACCGGAGCCTTGCAAATAGCCACCTGCCTGAGTGGATTAGTTGTTTATACCGGGAAGAGTGATGGATGGTGATTTAATTTTGTACTCTGGAACTCCGGGGGACAGGGTGGGATAGCAGGGTTTTTTTAAAAGTGTATTTGTAGGATAGTCTGAATGATGAGCAAAGGCTCCTTAGATTCCACTATAAACATTTTGGGTGTCTTTATGGTGCTTCCTATGTTTTTTTTTTTCTTTTCCACAAATTTGGCCTAAAAAAACTTGAGAAGAGTGATATCTTTGACACTGGTGGGGGCAGTATCAGGGGAACCACAGATGAGGTGGGAAGGTGCGATGACAGACTATGAGCAGCTTGTTGTGGCTTTGTGGGGTTTGTATGTGTCAGAAGAACAAACAGCAGGAGTTCTCTACTAATCAGTCTTGCAAAATGAGTGAAGCTTTGGCAATGGGTCTGATTGTTGCAGTTTGGAATTCAGGAATTCCATGGGAATATAATGAGGAAAAAATGGATTGCACTAGGTTTTCCTTCACTGGAAGCATACATTTGAGGGATATACAGTTATTCCTTGAGTTATGAACCACCAATTCAGGACTAACCCTTAAACATGGTCCCCTCCCTGGAGACTTCAAGAGTAAGTATTCTTTGAATGGCTATTTCTTATTCCTATTGGGTGACTGGCAGTTTGTATGGAGAAGAGATGTGTTGCCCACAACCCAAGCTCTATTTTATTTAAAATACATTTTCCCACAGAATCAGCATGCAAAATTGATGGCTAGCTTTCCAGGATAGCTCACAAAAATACACTTCACTCATAATATAGCAGGAATACTAGACATTTGCAAAAGTGTGGTTTTCTACTACTGCGATTTCCTTTGCAAAAATCCCATACTTCAGCCCCATTATAGATTAAATAGGTATCAGGCTAGCCTAGTAACCTGTTATGTCTATCCTTATTATTTTTTTCAAGAAAGTACATTTTAGTTTGCAAACAACAAACTTAAAAAAACCTTTTTTGGAACAAAATCCATTTGTAAGTTGGGGACTTTCATTATTATATATATATATATTTTTATTATTTTTTAATGTTTAACAATCACTGCCATACAATTGAGATTTTATCCCCCCCACACCTACACCCCCCATCCCCCTCCCTCCCCACGACTGCATACAATTCTGTATAGGTTCTACATATACTTTCCTATTGAGTACATTTTCACTATAGTCATGCTATGTAGTCAGACTAAGATAAATGAAAGAAATCGTATAACAAATCAGAACATGATACACAAACACATACACATACACAAACATGATCTGCTACATTATGTGAGTGACTTCCATATTTCTTTCTCTGAGTGTGGAAGGCATTTTGCCTTAGAGAACCGCCAGTGGGATTTGGGGACTTTCTACATGTAACTGCATTACTTTATGCTATAAGAGCTTAAATTTTTTAAAAATTGTAACCTTCTCCTCCATTTCCAACTTTTGTATAGTATTAAGTTGCTGCATTTGATCTCTCAGATAGATAATTTATGCATCAGTATCAAATACATAAAATAGTGAACAGGAAAAAAATATACAAAGTAGTAAAATAAATGGAAGATTTCAAACTTCTTATATGTCCCCTCTCTTGTTCTGATAAAATTTCCCACTGTCTCTGTTCAACATTTCTTTGTTTATCTCCCCTGGGCTACATTTGAACAGAAGTAGAGAGAAAGCAGAGATATTTGTATGTTTTAGCACTTAAATGAATTGAGGATTTAATTGGTACTAACTAACATTAAATTTTGGAATCTTGGCTTCAACATGTTCCAACCTAAGCGTGTGTGCTCTTAGTTGATTTGCTGAAACTCTGCATCTCAGGTTCTTCATCTATAAAGTGAGAACAACAGTACTTGCACTATCTCACGGGGTTGTTATAAGTAAAGCATGTTGCAAATTGCCAAGCACTACATAAATGTGATTTATTATTTTTATTACCTTACTATTACTATTCTCATCTTTCATTTTATGGAGTTGAGGTAGAAATAATCTGTGGGCAAATTATTTTGAAACTCTTCTTTTATCTTTAATATTCTGCAGACTATTGCATGGCTGGATGAAATGACTATTTTTTTATAATTGAATAAAAATGTTGTGATGTAAACCTGTCATCTGTAGATTCACTACAAACATCTTCAGGGTAATCCTAGCATCTGACAAAATGACAGGGCTGACTCATATTTCTTGTTCCTTTTCCATCCAACTGTAATTTCTTCTTCTAAATCTCTATATTTTCAAAATTTTTCTTTCCATACAATTTGGAGATTATGTGTTCTTGGTATGAAAACCTCTCTTAAAAACTTAGTTCAATTATGAAATGCAAAATGGATAATTTTGATCACATTAAATTGAAAAGTTTTTGCACAAACAAAGCTAATGCAACCAAGATTAAGAGGGAAGCAGAAAACTGGGCAAGAAATTTTATAAGTAGTGTCTGTGATAAAGGTCTCATTTCTAAAATATATAGAGAACTGAGTCATATTTACATGAATACAAATCATTCCCCAATTGATGAATGGTCAAAGGATATGAACAGGCAGTTTTCAGAGGAAGAAATTAAAGTTATCTATAATCACATGAAAAAATGCTCTAAATCATTATTGATTAGAGAGATGCAGATCAAAACAACTCTGAGGTACCATATCACACCTATCAGATTGGTTCATATGACAAAACAAGAAGATGGTAAATGTTGGAGAAGATGTGGGAGAGTTGAAACACTAATTCATTGTTGGTGGTGCTGTGAGCTCATCCAACCATTCTGGAGAGCAATTTCGAACTATGCCCAAAGAGCTACAAATATGTGCACACCATTTGACAGCAATACCACTTCTAGGATTGTATCCCAAAAGATCATAAAAATGGGAAAGGGTCCCACATGTATAAAAATATTTATAGCAGCTTTCTTTGTAGTGGTCAACAACTGGAAATTGAGGGAATACCCATCAACTGGGGAATAGCTGAACAAGTTGTATTATATGAATGTAATGGAATACTATTGTGCTATAAGAAATGATGAACTGGTGGACTTCAGAAAAACCTAGAAAGATTTATAAGAACTTATGCTGACTGAAATGAGCAGAACCAGGAGAACAGCCGCAGTCTGTGATGACCAATTTCGATAGACTTAGCCCTTCTCAACAATTCAAGGACCTAAAACAATTTCAAAGGACTCATGATGGAAAATGACATCCACATCCAGAGAAAGAACTATCGAGTCTGAATGCAGAGAGAAGCAGACTATTGTTTTTGTTTTTTTGTTTTTTCTTTCTCATGGTTTCTTCCATTCATTCTAATTTCTCTATATAATATGACTAATGTGAAAATATGTTTAATAGGAATGTATACAGAGAACATATATCAGACTGCAGGCTATCTTGAAGAAGGAGAGGGGAAAGAAGCGGGAGAGGAAGGGAGAGAAAATTTAAAACTTGTGGAAGTGAATGTTGAAAAATAAAAATAAATAAACTAAAAAAAAGAAAGTTCATGAAAATTTATGGATTAATGTTATGTTCACTTGGTGGTGGGTAATTAACAGTTCAGTTTATAATATTTCAGTTTATTTGCTGATTTCTCAAGGATATGTTGTGGTTTGTATTTGTAGTAGAGGAATTTTTCATCTGTTAGTTTATAAAAGATAGTGACCTTCCACTGTATAATTCTAGTGTAGCATTGTCTAGAAGCTATGAAAGAGATAAAGATGCTGCTGATGAATACCGACTGATTTTGGGTACCAATCTTGGGTGGAAATAACCCCAGTGTTTCCTTCTTCCACCCTTGGGAAATATGTTTTGACCTTATGATTGACTGAGTGGTCTTTGACAAACTATCCCCTCCTATCCTAAGGCATTATGGGAAAACTCAGAATAAGAACCCTTTGGAAGAAGGACAGGGGCAATAAGAGTAAACTAAAGTGGAAACAAAGCAGCACCATGAGATCCTCAGTACCAGAGACTAACAACAGATGTGTCATTTTTGTCCTTCAACTCTCATGTTATTGATGTCACATAAAACATCAAGAAGGGAACATGTTTGCCAAAGGTTTTTGACATGGAGCTTGTGCAACATGGAGTTTAAATCAAAGAGGGTTTCCACATAAACTGTGAGGTTCTCAAAATATTCCTGTTTGCCAGTGACACATCCTTGATTGTAATCATCCTGATCCATGGCACAGTCTTTGAAATGGGTAGAACTGTAATCCACTCAGAAGATTTGGTTTCACTATTTGCACAGGATAAAATACTCTAGATCCTGATATTCAGTGGAACGAACAACCTATAGAGCTGATTCATCAGTATAAAAATCTTGAAATTGAACACGAATGATGAGCTGAGATGGAAATGAGAAAAGAGGAGAGGAAACGGATTGATGTTAAGAAATTGCACAATACTTTTAATACTGACAAGTTCCTTCCAGAAACAAATTCCCACCTTTTTAATATCAGCATTCCTCCTGGGATGCTGTATAGCTATGAGTCATAGAATACCATCGTCTGTGAAGAATTAAAGTTGTGGGTCACCCAAAGGGCAATAGAGAGGTTCATGGTGTGCATGAGCAGCCTGCAACAGATCATGGACAGAGAATTTTGTAGAAGTAGTATGCTATACTATCAACTCAGCTCCTTTTCTGCTCACCTATCTCTGTGATGGCAGTTGGAAGCACAGTGGATATAGTTCTGAGCCTAGAAGTCAGGAAGACTTGAATTCAAATCTGGTCTCAGAAACTTACAAACTGTGTGTGACTTTGGGCAAGTCACTTCAAATCAGTTTGCCTCAGTTTCCTCCATTGTAAAATGGAGGATAATCATAATAGCACCTACCTTGTAGGATAGTAGTTGATCAAATGAGATAATATTTATAAAATGTGCCTAGTGCCGTGACTGGCACATAGTAGTCACTATATGTAACTACTATTCCCTCCCTCCTTCTGATGGCATCTTTTTAGAAAAGATGAGTTGATAGTGCAGCAAGAACAAGGGATAAATTGAAATGTTCCTTTGGAATCAATGGAATATCATGAGATCTAGGGGGAAGACTCTATCACATTGGGTCCCCAATGGGAGATTTTAGAAGGCAATGAACAAGAGCTGCATAGGATGATACAGCATGCATGAATTGTGATCATAGTCTTCAGAGAGAGAACCCACATTGAGAGAACCCATGGAAGTGCTGGTGTATCCATCCTGCCATCATTGATTTTGCTCTCACTTTGTCTCCTTCACTCATTCTAACTTATGCATCAGTTATTTTCATCTTCCCATTATAAATATTTTATTATTATTTATTTATTTTTATTATTTTTACATATTTATTTTGTTATATAAAAGATAAGGAAGCTTATCTTTTTAATGACAGTAATAATAGCTGACACATGGATTGTTTTTGAGTAGACATTCTTCTATTTTTTGCATATGTATTCCCAGTTCCAACCACAGCACTTGGCATATAGTAGGTGCTTAATAAATGCTTGTTGGTTGATTGATTATATTGAATTTACAAATAACCCTTCTTAGAACAACTCTGAGATGGTTTCAAGAACAGGTAGGATTATCTTTATTTATAGACAAAGAACACTGATCCTCAAAGTGTTAAAGTGATTTGCTTAAGATAATATTACTACTGAGAGGTAGTAATGGGATTCAAACCTGAGTCTTCTAACTCCAACTCCATTTCTTCTTCTGAGGAATTTACCAGAAATTAACGTCTGTTGGCATTGATTGGCTTGATTGGTTAGCCCACCTTCACAGAGAATAATTCTCATTGATTTATTATTTAATTTGAGGCCAATTATTTCTCTTTAATAGTTTCTTCAGAAATAAAACGATGTTTGGGATTGGCTAATCTGGGCCTCTTGTGTAATTTTGTAAGTCTTTTAGGCTAACTAATGAGATAGTTCAGTGGCCTAAGCTTAGACCTAGAAACTGGTCACTTGAGTTTCAGTTCCATTGCAATGTGGCTTTTATCAGACTGTCTGGCCACAGATAGATATTCTATTTGTAAAATAGGAAGTGGCATATTTACCATCATACTTCCTGGGAAATTGAATCAATAAATATCCTTATTTTGAGTACCTCCTCTGTTCCTAGAATTATGCTTATGGCCATTACGTAATTTAACTGATTTATTACAATTGTCTTAAGCTATCATTTAAGGCTTTCTACAGCCTGATTTCAACCTCCTCTTTCTTTATTCCTGTATATATATATATATATATATATATATATATATATATATATATATATATATATATATATATATATATATATAAAATGAGGATCTGGTGCTCAGAGGGTGTCCTTCAATGTGGAGAATCTGGGAAGCTTGTTTGAGGGAGGATCATGGTGACATGTAAGGGAGACCTTGGGGAGACTTTGGGGAGACTTGGGGAGACCATGGAACATCAATAGATTTCTGTAACTGGTTCTACTGGGTTGACCAATGGTTGAAAAGAGCTACATTCAATCAACTGTGCCAGAAGTGTATGAATATCTTCAAAAGGACTCAATGCAGGTTTGACCTTCTCTTTGCTGTATTTGCAACCAGCAGAACATGGTGACTCCTTCAGAGAGACTGTGCTTTAAGGGGAAAGATTTCAAGGTCTTCTTTCTCTCTTGGGTCAAAAGATCCCAAGAAATGAGTTTCCATTTTTGGCATCGTGGGATTTTTCCTCCAATTTTAGCTGTAGGGAGTGGAGTCTCTGACTTGATTTGGTTAGGAGAGGGGGCCATAAGAATCCAGGAGTTGGAATCCAGGCTGGATGTTGCCACTAGCACAGAAATAATTACCTCAAAGTGCAAGGAGTCATATTCGGAGTACTCAGCCCAGCAGATGGATTTGCCCAGCAAATGTGTCACATTTGGCCAGGAACTTGATGGAACTCATATTATATAGGAATTGAGCTAAGTTTTGAGTCTAGTCCTTCAAAGTCTATAGTACCATAAGAGAAAGAGTATCCTTAACGTATAGGGAGAAATGTTTGCACATTTATGCTTTCTATGTCTTTGAAATAAAGATCCTTTTGTAAAAACCAATTGATGTTATTTTGTTAAGTAGAATTGGGGTCCTAACACTGGTTCCTAACAAATTGGGGAAGTCAGTAGGGACTTAAGCTAGGGCAGAGAAAGGAGATAAACCCCTGAAGGATTTCAAGGAACCTTGAGAGGAGATGTAGCCTGCCTGGCTCTGGGAGAAATGGTCAGAGCACACATTTACTCTGCGCTGCTTCTGAACTGGATTTCTTGCTCTTCCTGAATGTTTCTGAAGTTTCCCCGTCTTTTAGCTACTCATTCTGCTTATCCCTTCAGGCAGCAAGGTGGCACAGTAGAGCATGTCAGGCCTGAAGTCAGGAATACCTGAGTTAAAATCTGCCCTCAGACACTTCTTAGCTGTGTAACCCTGGGAAAGTCATTTAAACTTGTTTGCCTCAGTTTCCTCATCTGTAAAATAATCTGGAGAAAGAAATGGCAAACCACTGCAGTATCTCTGCCAAGAAAACCCCAAAAAGGGTCATGAAGAGTTGGACACAACTGAACAACTATCCCTTCTGCTTTACCATTTCCATCTGTAATGTTAATGGGATATAAAATCTTCCCTGCCCATTAATAGTCCTCACATGGAGCCCTGGGGCAAAGCCAATTAGGCTCTGGGCCACAGAAATTCTCACACTTTCCCAGTTAAGTGTTGATTCCCAAACTTCTCTAAGTCAATCAAGTGCTCAGTCTTTGATTAGAAGCAGTATATACTGTATTGCTTGGAAGGAAAGGTGTGGGCAGAGAGAGAAGCTGGCAGAGGGAGAAATAGGCAGAGGGAAGAACTTCCCTAGGGGAACTTGCTCTTATGGAGGCTTGATAGAGAGAAATGTCAACACTTCTTGGATTGATGATGAGTACCTTACTAAATCTTGCTTTCTGGTATCCCAATAGGGATGTTTCAAATAAATATTTTGGTTTTGTCTTGAAGGAGGAGAGTTTTTTATATTTTGCAAACAAACCCTGGGAATATGTATGCATATTCATGGGTATCACATAGGCATTATGCCATTGGCTGACATCCCACTCATCCCTCAAGGCCTAGTTCCAATATTATTTTCTGTGCAAGATCCCTTGATCCAAGTAATCTTAATGTTTTGTATTGTAGATTCATTTGACAGTTGAGTGAAGTCTATGGATCTTTTCTCAGGATATTGCTTTTAAATACATAAAATAAAATACAAAAGGCTACAAAGGAAACCAATTATATTTAAATTTTCATTTTCAACCATGTCTAACTCTTTGTGGCCCCATTTGGGGTTTTCTTGGCAAAGATACAAGAGTGGTTTGCCATGTCCTTCCTAAGCTTATTTTACAGATGAGGAAACTGAGGCAAAGAAGGTTAAGTGACTTGTCCAGGATCACATAACTAGGAAGTGTTTGAGGCCAGATTTGAATTCAGGAAGATGAATCTTAAAATTCAGATTGAATTGAAATACAGATATCAAAATATTTTTTGAAGTTCATAGATCTAGATTAAGATTCTTGTCTTGGCTGAAAGTGATCCTAAAATCTCCATCATCCTACACTAAAATAATGGCACCCACCACTTTCTCCTCTTTGTGCCTACACATGTCTCATTTCTTCAAACAGACTGTAAGATTCTTGAAAGCAGGGCTCATGTCTTCAATATCTCTGTATTCACCTATGTCACTGTAGGTCAGTGTCCTGATCATAAAGCTGTTCAATAAATATGTTGGATAAACAAATAATTCTTCTGTCTTGTTGTAAAGAACATATTCTTTAGCTGTTCAACAGGCTGCAGATCTGTCACTATTATTCTAAGGAACATTCCACCTAATTTATCATGATCTCTCTAAAACCTAGAGAAAGAAAGGGTGGGACAGGGTCTTTGAAAGCATGAATGAGTTGATATTTATTAAGTATTTTGGGTAGGCAGGTCAGATCAAGGGTGAAAAGGATAAAAATGCCCCTCAGGCAAGCACCAATAGTAGAGAGATCAATGAAAAGTTTCTTAGGAAAATAGACTAGACAAGCTAGTTTCCTTTGCAGATATGACATCTCTCTGTTCAAATGGCAGAGGTCTGTGTTCCTAGTCTCTGAAGTGAAAGGTAAAATGTTGGGGAAAAAATCAGTGTTCACAAGGAAGAATGATTTATCTTATTCAATCTGGCCAACCTGATATTGTTGGTTCACTTTATCTACCAGTTGATATTCCTTTTGCTGTGTTTATGCTGCTAACATGCCTCTTGGACCCCTATCAAAATCTGATCCCTTCAGCGGCTGGTATTTTATAAGAGTTTCTCCCCCATACAGCTACAGTTCATTAGTTACTGTTCATGAGGGGGCACAGTGTGTGTGGCACCCAAGACAACAGGCGGAGACCCAGTCTGTGCTGGGCTTACCTTTAAAATGAATGATAGATGGCACATATTGGGGTGCATGGGGTGTTCAAGGAGGACTAGTCACTGGTGTGAGCCCTTTTCAGGACTCCTCATCCACTTTTGGTATCTGCCTTCACCCATATCTCTCCTATGGCTCCAAGAAACTGTAGCTTGTACAGTAGCCACATCCCAGTAAAAGTGTTTGCAGATGGGCTAAACTAGATTGAAGATAAGTAACAGGCAAATAGGAGGCTATGATCCATGTATCCCCTCTGAACCCTATCACCATCAGGGGTCATAGAGGGAATCCAATTAGACAAGACATGGAAGTGGTTCTGTTATGTGACCTTAAGAAAAGAATGGAAAGAGAGGGTGAGAGGAATATACTAAGAAGGAAGGGAAAAGTTGGAGAAAATAATCTTGCATAATTGGAGTGCACATATAGACACACATTATATACATACACATGTACACACACACAGAAGAGAAGATGAGGGTGGGCTGCGCACACTTGAAGTTCACTATCGTGTGAATTGGTTAAAAGAAGAATACATACACACACACAGAGTTGGGTACTGAATAAATAAATTTCACTCAAAAAGGAAATTGGAGGGAAAGAGAAAAGGAGGGAGGGGGAATTAGAACGAGAGTAGATTAAGGGAGAGCTAAGTCCTAAGCAAAGTAAATTCTAAAGATGTAAAAAATATTTATAGCTCTTTTTGAGGTTCAAAGAATGAGAGTCTGAGGGAGTACCCATGAGCTGGGGAATAAATGAACAATTTGTAGTATATAAATGGAATACTCTTTTGTTTTTTAATTAAATTATTTTGTTTTCAGTGTTCTACAATCACTTCCATATATCTTAGATTTTTTCCTCTCCCTCCCCCTCCTTCCCCACTCCTTACCTGAGATGGCATAGAATTTTATATAGGTTCTACACATACATTTCTATTAAATACATTTTCATCTTAGTCATGTTGCATAGAAGAATTAAAATGAATGGGAGAAATAATAAAACAAAACAAAACATAATACAAAGGAAAATGGTCTGCTTCATTCTGCAACCAAATTCCATAGTTCTTTCTCAGGATGTGGAAAACATTTTGCCTGAAAAGTTCACTGGGAATTTTTTAAGTCCTTGCATTGCATTGAAGTACTAAGTCTATCAGAAAAATTCCTCATACACTGTGGTTTTTGCTGTGTACAAAGTTCTCCTGGTTCTGTTCCTATAACTCAGCATCAGTTCATATAAGTCCTTCTAGGCCTCTCTGAAGTCTTTCTGTTTCTCATTTCTTATAGCACAAAAGTATTCCGTTACATTCATATACAACAATTTATTCAGCCATTCCTCAATTGATGGGCATTCCCTCGATTTCCAGTTCTTGGCACCTCAAAGAGTGCTGCTATAAATATTTTTGTACATGTGGGACCCTTTCACATTTTTATGATCTCTTGGGGACACAGTCTTAGAAACTGTATTGCTGGGTCAAAGGGTTAAATGGAATATTCTTGTGCTGAATCCTTATCAGTGTAATGAACAACCGAGATTCCAGAGGACCAATGATTGAACATTCTACTTAACTCCTGAGATGAAGGACTCAGAATGTAGAATGAGGAAAATATATTTAGAGCATGACCAATATGGAAATTTGTCTTGAGTAACAATTCATGTTGGCAATGGGTTTTGTTTTCCTTCTCTCCTCAGTGGGGAAGGGAAGTTGGGATGGAAGAGTACAAAGATGATCTTGGCTGATTGAAACAAAATGTGTGCATGCGTGTGTGTGTGTGTGTGTGTGTGTGTGTGTGTGTGTGTGTGTATGAAAAGTTGGGAACTCTGATCAACACACTGACCAACCACATCTCCATGGACTTATGATGAAACATGCTGCCTACCTCCTGACAGAGAAGTGATGAACTCAGAGCACAGAGGACCTGCACACACATATATTATGTGTACATATTTATATCTAATATATATTTTATTTTTCCCAAATTACATGTTAAAACAGTTTTTTGAACTTTTTTTAAGTTTTGAGTTCCAAATTCTGTTCCTCCCTTCCTCCTCCCCTCCTTCCCTGAGACAGCAAGCAACCAGATATAGGTTATGCATGTGCAATCGTGCCAGACATTTCTATATATTTTTAACATGGTCCATGAGAAATTTCATTTTGTTTGGCTTTACATGCTTAGAACAGAAGTTATATTTTTCTTGCTTTCTTAATGGGAAAGAGGAGAGAAAAGAGAAGGGAAGAAGGCTGATTTTTGAAGAGAAAATGAAATTTAATTAAAAAAAAACCCTAGGTGTTAGAGATATAAAGACCTGGACTCATGTCCTACTTGTGGCACAGACTGGCTATGTGACTCTGGCCCAGTAATTTAACTTCTCTGGCAGCTCATTAAATCTATAAGTTTGCATAGCAGTTACTGACCTGCATTGTTAGTGGAAGTTTACTTACTAGCTGCTATGGACTAGGCCTTACTCAGACCTCTCTTGGTAGTTTAGGTTTGATATGAGAATAAAATAAGATCCTCTCCAACCATCTAATGGTTCACAAAAGGAGCTATAGCAGCGGGATGATATTCAGTGAGAACTTTCTCTAGTCAGGTAACAAATGTTATAGTAAATACTGTATAATAACTGTTCCAATTCCCATTCTTATTGATGAGTGAATCTCCAGAGTGCAGCTCCTCGATCATTTTAGGGCTGGCTCTAGGATTAAACGTAAGGGATTCCCATCTTTCCATTTTCTTGTGTTTCTAATGCTCTATACTTCATAAACCCCCACTAGCATGTTTCCTGCCATAATTTTCAGTTGACAATCATTTAGTCAGGTAGACTTAGATAGCTTTTAATAAGAGATACTTACTAAGGCAATATAGTTGAAACAAAACATTTTCTGAAAAGTTGGTGACATACTCTTTCACCAATACACAGAGTTCAGGAGTGAATGAGGCCAAACTTAGAGAGCACATGTGCCAAGGGATAACTCATAGCTCTCTGGGTTGCTGAAAGTCCTTTTGTGGGCTGCTCAGGAGATTCCCTTTAGGCATGGAGAGCTCCTTTGATGAGTTCTCTGTAGAGCTATGAATCTTCATCCAAAGGTCCCCAGACAGAGATACTACTCTCTGCCTTTGCTATCCTGAGGGATGATGCTAGGATGTTGATGAGAAGATGGAAAGTACATTATCTTCTGAGTCCTTTGAAAGCTTGCAAGGTTCTCTTCAGCCAAAGAATTGTAGGGAGATCAAGGCTGAGGCCAAAATGCTTTCCTTTCATACAAGAGATCACTCAGGGGATTTACCTGGAATGCTCTCTCCTTACTCACCATTCATTGGAATGCAAATCTCTTTGTTTTTCACCGATCTCTTGTTTTACCACCATACTACCATATACATTGAACCATCAGTTACAGCAAATGGAGTAGTTCTGAGTGCTGTGAATAAGTTCACTTACCTTGGTAGTGTACTTTCCAGGGAGGTACACATTGATAATGAAGTTGATGCACGCATTGTCAGAGCTAGCTAAGTTTGGGAGGCTCAGAAGGAAAGTATGGGAGGAAGAGGTATTACCAAGGGCAATGGCCATTCTCCCAGGCCCAGTATCAGTGTGGATGAGCATGGAAGCTTCAACAAACCTTCTTTCATCCTAGGTTGGTTCATGTGAGCTTGGTGGTCTGAGGTCCGACTTGTTCCCAGGGGTTCACTATACCGGTGCTGATTGTATAGAACCCAGATTGGTCCTGCTGCAGCTCAGAACCCTCATGCTTATGTGATCTACAGCCTCAGCCTCAGCCTGAGACTCAACTATTCTCCTTTCCCCCATTCCATCCTCTGAGCTGGAATTATTAGGCCAAGTCAATCTGTGATTTTAAAAAAGCGTTTCACAAATCTGTGCCTCAGCTTTTCTGCTTATAAAATGGCTAGTAATTCATATTATGCTTATCATTCTCCTTCCTCAGAAGTTTTAGAGTATGATTTTACAAGCTTGCATTTATTTGTAACCCAAATTCCCATATTTAATCTATTTTGGAATTTTATACTGCTATATTTTCTAGAATCTTTCTTGAAAGAGTTTGTAAAATGAGCTCATTTGGTGGGGTTGTCTAGTCATTGTGTTAAATGACATTTCCCCCCTTGTAACAAGTATGTATTGTCAAGCAAAGTCAATTCCATATTAGCTATGTCCAGAAAATTTATGTTTTATTTTGTGCCTAGAGCCTATTAATTATTATTCCGTCAGGAAGTGGATAGGATGCTTCCTCACTGGTCCTTTGGAATTGTGGTTGGTCGTTGCACTAATCAACGTTCTTTAGTCTTTCGCAGTTGCTTCCCTTTACAATACTATTCTTCTTACACAAATTGGTGTATTGAATCTTTTAATCTAAATACTGCTATACTGTAGCTATTTCTTCCTAATTTGTTGTATATAACGTCTGGAATATTCTATCTAACCTTAACTCTCTATTGCTGTACTACTAACTGGATCAAGTCTTCTAGACAACCATCTAACCAGTCTTCCTAATGCATTTGCAGATTGGGAGCCCTTCAAGATTTCAGAGAACAAGAGCCAGCATATATAATGCTCGCTCACTTTGAGCTCTAAGTTCACCTTTTCTTGCTCATTGTTGATATCATTTCTACCTCTAATTAACAAGATGGCAATAGAAATGAGTTGCCAAAAGATGTCAACAGCCTGAAATGCTTAGCTGGATAATAAATGGATTGAAATTTAATGGGTTCAGCAATTTATAGGAAGACCGAGAAAGCAGTTCATTTGAAAACAATCTAAGGATTTCAGTTGACTGTATGCATAATGAGAGTCAATGGTGGGTGACAGACAAAAAGAAATCCTCATTAAGAGGTTGCGTTTTACTGAACAAGGAACATGATAGTCTTGTTACACTTGACCCTGGTCAGAGCATATTTGAGATGTACTGTTCTGGTCTAGGAGCTACATTTTAGGAAGAACATTGGTAAATTGGAGTGTGTCCAGAGGAGGTTGACCACTATGGTGAAAAGATTGGAGACCAGACCATATGAAGATTAGTTAAAGGAACTGGAAAAGTGTAGCCTAGAGAAGAAAAAATTTTGAACTGCCTTTGAGCATTTGAATGAAAGTCATACAAAAGTGGGAAGAACTCCTCTGATTAGTTTGCAAGCACAATTGAGTCAGTACAGGGTATGGTATATGTGGCCTATAACCATGTCAACGTATTGGCATGGCATTAAAGTTTTGGGGAGCCAAATAGTCAGTTGAGCAACACACCTTGTATCTTTCATCCTGAATCTCCCCTCTTGTACCAACTTTCCAGTTTTCATGTCAATGGCTTAGATTTTGAAATACAAAGAAGCTCTGATATTGACCTGGCCTGGTCTCCTCAAGCCAGTCCGTTTCTTTGCCTTATACCAGTTTTCTCCTGACTCCGTGAATCATTCCTCAACATCATCGTGTAGAGTCAGAGATGCAAACTCTAGGTCACTGTTCTAGTAGCTCCTGTTTTAGAATTAGGAGAGTTGCCTGGATTGTATTAAGCATGTATGAGCCAACAGCACCCAATAATTGTGTAGTTATAACTTCACTGAGCATTAGATTTCAGAATGATGCTATAAACATTTTTAGGCTCTCTCCTAACAATTGTTAAGTGCTTGCTGTGTGTATGTCTCGAGGTGGATGCTAGCTACATTTTTTGTGGTAGAGAAATACTCTTAAAAAGACTGTGGTCTCAGTGTAGTTATATGCTGAGGACCCTCAACACAAAAGACTTTTCTGAATCCTGTGCTTTCCTGTATTTGTATGCATTGTCACCAAGGTGGCTGCTGTTTTTAAAGTTCATTTAGCAACACAATTCATTCTTAATGTATGACATTGACAAAGCAAGAAGAGAAAATATGTGGGAATGTTGGTCATGGTCCTTGGTTATAATCAACTTCAGGGAAAGGAATGGTGTGTTTCATCTAGTATCAGCAGGACCATCAGGCACAAAGATACAACTTCACAAATTGTAGTTCATCTTTTGTTTTCAAAGAAGACTGATGATATCATGGGGTGATATCTTAACTTGCACATGAGTTGGACTTAAGTGAGGCAATAGTGTGTGAAACTGTCAGCCTCACTCTCTCTTCCAGAGTTACTAAAATCCACAAGACAAAAGTCAGGATGATGGGTGATGGCCTGGGATATAGTGGAGGATGTTGGCATCTTCCATGTCTGATCAAGCTCTATATGCTCCACAGTGCCTGCTTCAGCCTCCTTCATGGTCATTGAAACAAATTGTTCTCACCCTTCCATTGTGCTGGGAGAAATCTTCACATGCTTGGGGTAGATGCCCCATCAACTCACCAATGGACTTGAGGCTCATCGGTTACTCTCAACCTGCGTTAGCCTGTCTGGGATGTTCAGGGAGGGCTAGCACCTCTGGTGTGAGCACTTGCTGAGCCCTTTTTAGGACTGCTTATCCACCTTTGGTGTCCGCCTTCACCCAACTCTAACCTGTGGCTCTAAGAGGCCATAGCATACACTGTGGCCACACTTCATAAATATTTTTTTAACTGGATTGAATCGTGGATAGTGCTCTGGATGTGGAATTTCAACTCTGCAGATGTAGTCTTTATGATTTGCTCATTTATTTAAATATTTTATTAAAGTTAAATATCAAAACAACCTATTTAACTTTCTTGGTGACTATATTTAGTTAATTAATTTCAGTACATAAACTATCATAACATGTTTTTAGTCATTCACCATTTTTTTCTCATGAAGGTTTTCTATGAATTCATTGTCACTGATTCTTCTTCACATATGGTCTTCACATTCTTTCATTTTCTGGATCTCCTGTTTTTTCTTTGCATTATTTCATAAAAGTCTTTCCAGTCTCCTTAAGATTTTCTTATAATTTATGGCATTAGTTGTATTATGGTATTCCACAATATTAATATATTGCAATTTATTTCACCACATTTCTATTGTTGGATATTTAGGTTGTTTCCAGGGTGAAGTATATTTATTTATTTATTTTTGTGATTACATGCAGAATGTTCCAAAAGTCTTAAAGCTACACTAGAATTTTTGGAACATAGTGCTGCTATAAAAATCTTTAATAGATACCATTTTGGGCAGGGGTTTGTTTGTGATAATATTTTCTGGGTATAGTATATTCTCAACAATGGAATTATTGGGTCAAAGGGCATGACCATTTTGGTTATTTAGCCTGCCAGAATACTATTCAAAAAAAGATTCTACAGGTTCCCATTTTCTTCTGCAATGGATTAGAATACTATTTCCTTTACAACCTTATCAGTATCAAGTTTTGTTGCTTTTAATTATTTTTGCCAGTTTTGTGGATGTGAGAGATGGAGCCTCAGAGTTGTTTAAAGTTCAACTCTATGATCTTTAGTGAAGCTGAGTATATATTTCAAGGGATTATCGACCATTTGTATTTTCTTTTTTTAAAAAATTGGCTGTGGATAATCTTTGATCATTCATCTCAAATATTTTTTGTGAGAACCCAGATAAGCGACTCATCTGCTCTTATTCTATTTTCACTTTGCAAAATAAGAATAATAATACTTGTTACTACTACAACAAGAATAATAATGATAGCTCATTTACATAGTGCTGTAACATTTGCAAAGTACTTGCATGTATTTTCTCATTTGATCCTCACAGCACCCTTGAGTTATAGGTGTGATTATTATCATCATTTTACAGATGGGAAATGAAGGCGTAAAAAGATTAAGTAATTTGTCAAGGATCATACAACAATAAGTGTTTGAAGTTGGACATGAGCCCATCTAAGTACAGCCCGAAATAGCGTTAACACCATTGGATAAGCAATAATTATACTGGCAACAGCCATCCTTCCTACCCCACTTAAGTTTACTACTAAAGAGTCAGTACTTAACGATCAATGCAGACTGACCAATAACATGGTGGAAACTGCGCAACATATCACTGCAGGTTACAGAAATTTAGCACCTATTGTACAGCAGTAAAGATACAATCTGGTGGCTAATAGAATGGAAATTTCCTATCCATAATGATAATAATAGCTAGCATGGATATAATGCTTTAAGGTTTGAAAAGTGCTTAAACATATTTCCTTTTATCCTGACAATCTTGGGAAATGGGAAAATGACTCCCATTTTACAGATGAGGTAACTGAGGCAGACAGATGTTTAGTGATTTACCCAGAGTCTCTCAGCTAAGCAATGTGCCTGAGGGAAGATTCAATACTCTTCCTGATTCAGGATCCAGTACTTATCTATCCATTGTGCTATTTGCTTGCATCAAGGATATTTTGAGAATAAATTAGCTACTATTCATAAAAAAACAAAAAAACCAAAAAACCCAATTAAAGTATTTGGAGGTAAAGTATGATATAGGATGAGAGTACTAAGTGTGGGAAAGTCAAAGTGAAATGAGCAGAACCAGGAGAACATTGTAAACAGTAATAGCAACATGTAGGATTATTTATCATGAATAACTTAGATCTTCTCAGCAATACAATGATCCAAGACACTTCAAAGGACTCATGATAGAAAATGCTGTCCCCATCTAGAGAAAGAACAGATGGAGTCTGAATGCAGATTGAAGCATGCTATTTTCACTTTATTTTTTGCATATATTTTTCCTTTTGGTCTGTTTCTTCTTTTATAACATGGTATATAATATGGAATAACATATATGTGTATATATATGTATACATATAATATTGAAATATGTTTTATATGATTGTACATCTATAATTGCTTACCATTTTAGAAAGAGGAGAGGGGAAGGACAGATGTAGAAAAATTTGGAACTCATAAGTCTTGTTAAAAATGAATATTAAAAATTGGCTTTACATATAATTGGAAAAAAACCACTATTTTTAAAGAACCACCTTAAAAAAAAGAGTGCGAAAGTACCTTAGAGAATGTCTAGTTCAAGGATTCTTAATCTTTTTTTTAATGTCATGGATCCCTTTGGTTACATGGTGAAACCTATAGACTCCTCAGAATAGAATTTTTAATGTATAAAATGACCTATATTGGATTACAAAGAAGATCAATTATATTGAAATACCATTATCAAAACTTTAGAGAGCTATTTAAATGTAAGCTAGTATTAGTTAATAAGTGACAGAGTTGGGATTTTACCCTAGGTCATCTGGTATATGGTCTAATGCACTTGCTTTTACCTTATATAATAAGGTAATATTTAATAAAAATTTTAATAAAATTAATAAAGAATAAAATTTAATTTAAAAAAGTAATAAAAATCTTGTCTGAACATTGTAATTTTCCAAAATAGCCCCCTTGATCTAGGCAGTAAGTGAAAAAGAAAAAAATCTCTCTGATAGTGCTCTCCCTCCTAAATCTGCCTTCTGTTACTTTGTGTATGTCTTGTATGCACCAATTTATGTGTAAGTTGATTCCTCCATTAGACTAAAAGCTCCTTAAGGACATGAACTGCCCCACTCCCTTTTTCTTTGTATCCCTGAAGTTTAGTACATTGCCTGTCATGTATTGTTGTCAAATCGTTTTTCAATTGTTTCTGACTCTTTGGGACCCCATTTGGAGTTTTCTTGACAGAGATAGTAGAATGGCTTTTGATTTCCTTCTCCAGCTCATTTTACAGCTAAGGAAACTGAGGTAAACAGGGTTAAATGACTTCCCCAGGGTCATACAACTAGTAAGTATTTGAGGCCAGGTTTGAACTCATTAAGATGAGTCTTCCTGACTCCAGGCTTGACCCTCTATGGACTGAACCACCTAGCTATCTGAATAACAATAAGTACTTAATAAATGCTTGCTGGTTGAATGATTAATTTATGTAAAATTGTTTGCAGATCAAGTTAACGTAATTTACTCTAGGGAGACGTTCCCACCACCTTTGCCCTTACTAGAAGCTTTTTTATTTTTATTTATTTATTTTTATTTTAGATAAAATTTTAACAAGTTTGTTGATGTGGTTTCTTGACCTACATCAGATTAGAAATCATGTCAATACGCATATATTAAGCCCTTAGTATGTTTCAGACACTGTGCTAAATATTCAGATACGAGCAGAAAGAAACGGTCCCTAAAGGAGCTTGTATTCTAATTGGGTAAGATAACACACAAAAGGGAACTGAAAACCTGGGGGTTGGAGGAGAAGAGTAAAGAAATAAAGGTAGCAAGTCATGGGAAAATGGTAGAGAAAGCCCAGAGAATCAAAAGCAGAAAACTAGAAAAGGGGTTGCACGCAGTGCAACATCAAGAAATGATTTCTGTCAAACTTTGAGGGAGGAGCTTTAAAAAAAAAAAACCTATAAAAAAGAGTCACAAGACAAAAAAAAACAAAACCCAACAACATTAGTGAATCAGGGCTTTTTAGTGTGGTGGTAAAAAGCGCTATATACCTCATTAGCCCCTGAAGAATCATTGTATTGCAATGCAATTGATATTGATAAGGAGTCACTGAAAAAAGTTATATAATGCTGAGGTTACTGTTTTTTCCTGTATGGATTCTTTGGTCAATCTCTTTAAAGTAATCATGCATTATACTGAGGAGATCCTGTAGTGCTCTGAGGCTTAATGCAGTCAAAACACTATCAATAGGAAGCAGTATCTGGAGGAGCTCATCATTTCTGAAGCCAGATTGCAAGGAAGTGGAGGCATCCGGGATAGATAACTTTTCCAAGAAGTTTAAAGGGAGGGGAGAGATAGGAACATAACATCATAGAGTAGGAGACTCAAAGGAAAGCTTTTTTTTTTTTTTTTTAGAATTGGGATTCAGGCATGTTTGGAGGCAGTAGAATAGGAGAGATTGAGGATTCATTCAACTAATGTATTATAAAAGCTTGTTGAATGAATGTATAAGAGAGAAGATGATAGAAGGAACAAACAAGATCCTTGAGAAGGTCATAGCAGATGAGATCAGGTGCACAGATAGTGTTACTAATCTCAGCAATGATAAGGGAAAATAATTAAAATGAAGCAATAGGAGCGGAAAAGTGATAAAAGTGATAGCTACAAAGAAGGGACTGATTTGACAAAGTTCCAGGTGATATAAATTGTATTCAGTGAGCCTTCAGGGTTTTCTTTTCCCTGTGAAGAAGAGGCTTGTGAGGAGGAGGAGGGATAAAGTTCTTAACATTGTACCAACTTGACATTATGGAGAACACAAAGTCCAGACACCATGATATGTTTCTTTGTTTTACTCTAAAGGTGGTGATTTCTTCTGTTTTCAGATTTATGCCTGCCTCTCTTAAACTATTAAAAAGACAACTAAAGGCTGCAACCCAGTAGTTCATATTTTTATTTAAAAACCATTTAAAAGTACATTAATAAAATTTACATGGCCAAGGGTATAAAATACAAGAATTTTGATTAGCATTTTTGTTTAGTTGTACAAAGGATTCAAATGAACAAAATAAGATTATATTGTTTTCAAGAAAAAGTGAATAATTTGACAATATTAGAAGAGAAATTTAAGAATTGCACCACTGAATGTAAATTGATTATATTTCCCTATAAAAAGGAAAACACTTACAGAATGGATGAAAGAAACACTTAATAATATGTTGCCTACAGGAAATACATCTTATGTCAAAAGAGGTAAACAGGCTTAAAATTAAAGAATAAAATTTATTTGATCATATTATAGCTAGCTTAGGAAAATTTGAATCTATAAGGAAGTTGTGGTATAATGGGAAAAGCCCTGGATCTGGATTTAGAGACCTTCTATTCAAAACCCTATTCACTGACTATACACATGATCTTAGACAAGTACTTTAACTTTTCTAGGTCTCAGCTTCCTATCACTAATATAGGGGATCTTGATCTTGAAGGCTTTTCTTTGTCCTGAATCTTGTGATCCAATTTATAAGGAATCCTTCTTTTCTTTGGACCCCCACCTCCATGACAATTGAAGATATTCTGGTGAGGACACATTTCATTGTTTTATGTTTTACTTTTTGTCCATAATCAGACTTATTGAATAGGGAAAAACAAATGGATAAACAGTGCATGTCATCCAAGCTAAAAGACAACATGGCATAATGCACAATGTTTTAAACTTGGAGTCAGGAAGGGTTTCAAATCTTGTCTATGACAAGAAGTGTATGACCGTGGGCAAGTTGTATACATCTCTTACCTTTCAAAGTCAAATTTCTAGAACATACTATTTACTCTCATTGCCTCTGTTCACATTTCTTTTGCTCACTTCTAAACCCTTTTCAATCTGGCTTCCAACTGTATTAGTCATTTCAAGGTAATTTCTGCAGTTACTAATGGTCTCTTAATTGTCTGGTTGACTTTTCTCAACTCTCATCTTTTTTTTTTTTTCAGTCTCTCTTCAGATTTGACATTGTTGATCTCCTTCTTTACCTGAATATTCTCTCCTTTCTGGGATCCCATGATGCTGTTCTCTCTACCCAGTCTGACTACTCCTGTTCAATCCCCTGTGCTGGATCATCACTACATCCCACCCCCTAATTCTGGGTGTTCTGCCAAAGTTCTGCCCTGAGTTGTCTACTCTGCTTTTTCTATATCAATGGTTCTTAAACTTTTTGGTCTCAGACCACTTTACGTTCTTAAAGATTATTGAGGATCCCAAAGAGCTTTTCAAAATGTGGGTTATGTCTATTGGTGTTTGTTACTGTTGTTGAGTCATTTCAGTCCTGTCTGACTCTTTGTGACCCCATTTGGAGTTTTCTTGGCAAAAATACTGGAGTGGTTTTCCATTTCTTTCTCCACCTCATTTTACAGATGAGGAAACTGAGGCAAATAGGATTAAGTAACTTGCTGAGAGTCACACAGCTAATGAATGTCTGAGGCCAGATTTGAACCCAGGTCCTCCTGACTCCAGGACTGGCACTCTTATCTACTACACCACCTATCTGAAGCATTAATATTTACTGCATTAAAAATTAAAACTGATAAAAATTTAAAATATTTATTTGTTGATTCATTAAAAATAACAAAGTCATTGCATGTTAACATAAGTAACATTTTTTAATGAAAAATACATTTTCATGTAATGGAATACTATTGTGCTATAAGAAATGACAAAGAGATGGACTTCAGAAAAACCTGGAAAGACATATCTGAACTGATGCTGAGTAAAATGTGCAGATCCGGGAGAACATGATACACAGTTACAACCACAGTGTGCAAGGACTGTTTCTGATAGACTTAGCCCTTCACAGCAGTGCAAAAACCTAAAATGTTCCCAAAGGATTCTTGAAGGAAAATGCCATCCATATCCAGAGAAAGAGCTATGGAATCAGAACACAGAATGAAGCAGACTATTTTCTCTTGTGTTGTGTTTTGGTTTGGTTTGATTTTTCTCTTGGTTTCTCCTATTTGTTTTAATTCTTCTATGCAACATGACTAATGTGAAAATGTGTTTAATAAAGATGTAAGTGTAGAACCCATATAATATTGCATGCCATCTCGGGGAGGAAGGGGTGAGGGAGGGGGAGAAAATTTAAAACTTATGGAAGTGATTGTTGAAAACTGAAAACAAATAAATTAATTAAATTAAAAAATAAAAATACATTTTCAAAAAAATAGTGAAAAGAGTGGCATTGTTTTTACATATTTTCACAAATCACTTTAGTGTCTAGCTTAAGAGAATATAGCTAGATTCCCACATCACTCTGTTGTGATACATTTTTCTAGTTAAAGAACAAGAGGAAAATCTAACCTTACACTGTTACATAGCTGGAAGGAGGAATATTTTGATAGGCAAATAACATCTTACTTTTGTTATAAAACAGTTTTGACCATACAGAATCTCTCAAAGATCCTTGGAGACCTCCAAGGGTCTGTAGACCACCCTTTGAAAACTGCTACTCTTGATGACCTAGTCAGTTCAATTATCATCCCTACACTGATGACTCCTGAATCTATATATCCAGCCCTAGTCTCTATCCTGAGCTTTAGTGTGGCATCACCAGGTGCCAATCAAACATTTCAAACTGGATGAACCACAGACATCTCAAGTTCAATGTGTCCAAAACAGAATGTGCTTCCTTTCTCCTCAAACCTACATCTCTATTTAACTTCCCTAATGCTGTTAGGGTCACCACCATCGTTCCAGCTACCCAGGTTCCCAACCTTGGAGTCATCCTCCAATTTCTCATTCTCCCTCATCCCACATATCTAATCATCTGCCAAAATTATTTTTTTCTGTCTTCATAATATCTGTTCTCTCTACTCACATGGTCACCAGTCTAGATCACACTTTCATCCTTTCTTGGGTGGACTCTTGTAATGGACTCACAACTGGCCTCAACTCCTTCCCATCTCTAATCTATTTCCACATAGCTGCTAAAGTGATTTTCTTAAAGCATAAATCTGATAATGTCACTCCCCAACTCAAAAAAACTCTTAGAGTCTGTTTATTTCCTCTAGGTTCAAATACAAACTCTTCTGTTTGGTGTTTAAAGCCTTCACAGTCTGACAAAAGTTTTCCTTTCCAGGCTTATTGTATTACCATTCTTCATGTACTCTATGGTCTATCCAAATTGACTTGTCTTCTTGCTATGCCTTATATACAATTTCCCATCTACCATCTCTCTGTCTTTGCATAGGTTCTCCACCATACCTGGAATGCAACTTCCTCTTTACCGATACCTCTTAGAATACCCAGTTTTCTTTAAAGCTCAGTTCAAATACTACCTTCTATATGATGGAGGCTTTTCCTGGTCCTACTGCTAGTAATTCTCTCCCCCCACCCCATGCTCCTCACCAAATTACCTTGAGTCTATCCTCCATATATTTTGTATGGTCATCTTTCCCTACAGGATGTAATTTCTCTGAGATAAGGAACAGTATTCTCCAGTGCCCAGCATAGTGCCTGGCACATAGTCAGCACTTAATAAATGCTTGTTGGTTGATTGATTGAAATCATCTGACATCTTTGAATCTCAGCAATTTTCCAAGATTCTGAGTTATAGACCAATTGACATCTGAGTTCTGACATGAGTTCTTGAGATTTTGTCCAGATTGTGGCATATGATTGGATGGCCAGTCAGTAATAAATTAGTATGCCATATAAACGTGTAGGACACGCATAAGAAAGTGAGCTAGATCCAGAGCTGGACAGAAAAAATGAATTAAAAAGCATTTGTTAATAACATACTTCAAGCACTATTCTAAGACATGGGGATACAAACAGGAAAAGAGATGTCTCTCCTCTCAGCAAACTCATATTCAAATTATAGGAGAAAGGAACAGAGATAGGAGCTGGATTTGTGGTTTCCTAGGGTATTCCTAGGTGAGGAAATAGTTTTGCTATCAACATGGGCTTCAATAATGGTCTGCCATTTTTTTGACCAAAGAATACATTTTGTCTTTGGTAAGGTCCATTCCATAGAATGCAAACAGTTTTACCCTGAACATCTTCAATAATCAACTAGAATTTAAGAAAAATAATCTCATTAATCTGTAGCTTACTTCAAGAATATTTCACTTCAGACCATTAGAGACAATTTTTGATCTTTGATTCCTCATATGGTTCTTTCCCTATGCCCCCCCCCCCCATATTGTATATATTTAGCATATCTGGTACCTTGACATGATCTCAATTCTTCTTTGAAAATGAGTTGATGTAAAAGAAAAAGATGGTATACAGGCTGAGACACAGCTGAACTCTCCCAACATTCCCTTCCAAACAACCTTAAAACAACACTTAAAATTAAATTGTGGAACAGCATAGCCAATAACATTTTTCCAGTCTAAGACAAGTTAGGAAGTCCTCAGGTAAGAACTATAATATTATGGTAGAAATGTCAGTGGTAGACCTTGTGGGTGGCTATCATGGCAACAGCAGCAGCACCTTCAGGAGCTGTCAGCTCAGAGATGGTAAGGGGGTCCAGAGCTATCTGGGTCCAGTAGCCAGATATAGATCAGGACAACTGGAAATGGTGCAGGCAAAGAAGTTAAGAATGAAACTGACAGACATTTTTGAAGAACTCTAAAGTCAATCAAAGGGCCTCTTCCTCCTCATATGGTTAACTTAGCAGAATCAGTTACAGAATGTTCACATATGTTTAACAGTATCTCCACGGCATTGCCTTTACACAACATCATGATTCTTTCAAAAACAGCTCTTTGGTGTCCTCCATGTGGAGAGATAGTCCCTCAGGTGATCTAAGGATGTGCTGGGTCCTTATTGCTCTAATATTTCTTGTGGTCTCATAGAGTTTCTGTTTAGTCTGTTCTAGTTTTCAGGAAGTCCATTACTTGGGTAACTTTCTTGTCTACACTATTTATTTTCTTTCCAATTCTTTCTTCTAGAGTTTCCCCCACCCCACTTTTGTCTCTTGCTTCATTTCTTCTAGGTCTTAATGTAATACTTGGGGAAAATCCATTTTTTCCTTTGAGTCTCTGTTTGCAAGAGTTAATCTTTCTCTCTAGACTGAATTTTTTAACACCTTTAGTTCTACAATATTTTTTATAAGCATTTCTGGTTTGTTTGTTTGTTTGTTTGGTTTATTCATCTCTCCAGTTTTAGTTCTTCAAAACCCTCCAAGGAATTTCAGGACAGAATGAGAGAGACCTAAGAATGCTTGGTCCTGGGCAGTCCCTGTCTGAGTTCTACCACCTCCAGACCAGTCTCTGCTTCTTAGGACTTCCAAGATCCACTTCTTGACCTCCTAGGGCTTTCTGGGAGCTCCTTCCACTCTCACTACTCCAGATACAGAGCTTTGTACATTGCATGTCCGACCCATTTTGGAGGAGGCTGGAAGATGACTGGCTTACTTCTTTGTGCTGGTACTGGCTTTGTTGGTGGCTCCCTTTCTTATTTTCTGGATTTTTGGTTGACTTTTTGTGCAGTTCAAGGACAAAAGAAATCACTTTCTCCAGTTTCTCATTAGATTTCTTTATCATTATGCAATCTGGTACAAATTTCAGGGTTTTTTTTTTTTTCCTTTCTTCTGGAGTAGGTTTGTGGGAAATAAATAATCTCCCTCCTTCCATCAGTCATCTTGGCCAGAATCCCCTCAGCTCAACTGGTTTTAGAAAGGCAGAATGATATAGTGGGTAGAGGGCTGGTTTTGGAGACAGGAGGATTTGGGCTCAAATCTTTCCTCTGATACATATTGGTTATTTGACCATTTTAAAGTTATTTAGCACAGTGCCCGATACATGGTAAGTACCTAATAAATACTCTTTCTTTTTATATATTTAGTTATCTTTCATCTATCTGTTTATCTACTATCTTGTTGTAGTCTGTTGATCTCACGGAGGACCATGATATCAGGAAGGTCTTGCCATGACTATCATCTGTTTACCTACTATCTAATATCTCTCTCTCTTTTTCTCTTCATTCATCTCTATCTATCTATCTATCTATCTATCTATCTATCTATCTATCTATCTATCTATCTATCTGTCTCTGTCTGTCTGTCTATCTATCTATCATCTATCTATCTATCTATCTATCTATCTATCTATCTATCTATCTATCTATCTATCTATCTATCTATTTATCTTCACTTAGTACTCCAAGCAGCTATTTAGAACTATTAGCTACCGATGGAATGCTCCTCTATGTCTGTGGAGCAAAGTTCCACACAGAAGAAATCACAATTCTAGACTAAAAAACCCCACCAAAAAATCACAACCAAACCCATAACTTAGTGCTCTTTTGTATTTAGCATTGTTTAAGATTAATCTGTCTTCTCACATAAAAAATTCTGTGAAGTTGGCTCTTGTTTTTATAAAATGTGACATCCTAGAGAGTATAGAAAATGTCAGTAGGCTAAGGACTGGGTGCCCTAAATGTGAAATAAACAATTCAACAGCAAAAACACAGGACAAATGTGACGGACACAATTGATTAGAAACACTAAGGCAATGTGTCTTCCCCAGAGAGTAGCACTGATGTTTTCCTTTGTACTAGTAAGAGGCCTAGAAAGTTTCCCCCTCCCCTCTATTCCTTTTCTCACCAATAGTCCCCCCTCTGCAAGTGGGATCCTGAAGCTTGATTTTACTGCCAGGAAAAGAGAGCAAGGGTACGATTCATTAGCAAGGGTGAGAATCAGTGGGGGGGCTCCCTCCCTCCCTTCCTGCACCACCCCAGTAGAGGCTGGCCTTGCTTCACAGCCAGGCTTATCTCCAGGCCCCTGTAGGTACCAGTGGGGGTAGTCTCTTTCCATATATGGACAATGTGGAGCCTCCTCTTGCTGTGATGTCCCATTCTGAAGGCCAGGCTCAGTTCCCATTGTGCTTCAATGGGTGTGGATTGTCCCAGAGCAGCATTTTCCCAAGGTTTGGCTGTGTTAATTATGCAAGTAATTACTCTTTCCATCTCCTACTATTAAAACCTAGAACTCAGGGGAAAATTCAAAGAGAGCTTTGGGAGGGAGAAATAAACAAACCCGGAAAGGAGTAGTAAGTGGTACAAGGCCACCCATCTGCTGTGGCCGCTTTCCATACTCCCTTATCTGTGATGTCACTGGCCCCAAGGCCTTACTATTCATTAAAACAGTTGAATCACTGAAAATGATAAAATTGACTAAATTTTCAGCCTTCTGCCTTAGACATAATAGAGCTCGCCTTGATGGAGAAGACATCCTAACTAGATAAAGCTTCCCTCCTCCCACCTGCTCTATGGCAGGGAGAGAGGAGTGCAGGGCTTAGGCTAATGCTGAAAGCAACCCCAAGGCCTATCAAATCTCCCATCAGATCCTGGATAGATAAGAAGCGTCTTGGGACAGGGAGGGACCTTAGAAATCATCAGTCCTGCCAGACAGATGTGGGTAACTTCCTGTGGAGGTGAGAGACTGACCCTGCAGACGTCTTAGGGCTAGTGACAATGCCTTGCTATTCCACACCTCTGTAGGGGAGGGGGTGGTAAGCTGGCTAGCCAGAGTTAAGATACAGTAGCAAATGTTTGATAAAGTCTGAGCACTTCTCTGGAGTCCATTCCCACCTACCCTATTTTCTCTTGAGCCAGCTGTGGGTTCACATTCAAGGTGTATAAATTATAGATTTTTATGGCCTTGCAGAAGTGCCTTAAATTCTCTAAGCCTCAGTTTTCTCATCTATAAAAGGAAAATGTTGACCTAAATGACTTCTAACGTTCCTTCCCTTGAGTCTACCTATGTTAAGTCAGTCTCATATCAGTCAGAATTACAAAGGCAAACAGCCACCCTGCTGAACCCGTCCTTCCTACTTCACTGAGGGTTAGTTACCCTTAAGGATCCAGGGCCTTGAGGCCAAATGTAGTCTTTTAGAGCCAGGACTTTTTGATCAATGAGGACTGAAACTGTGAGAAGAAACTGTAGAAACTGTGAGATTACATAGCTGCAGGTTACAAAAATTTAGCATCTACCGTATAAGAAAGACATGATCAAGTGGCTATGGAATGGAAACTTGCTATCCCTGATCATGATAAATAATAATAACTAGTATGACCATTTTAAAATTTGTGAAGCACATCACAAATATTACCTTTTTAAGCTCACAACCGAGGTAGCTAGATGGTGCAATAGGTAGAGAGCTGAGGCTAGAGTCATGAAGACTTATCTTCCTGAGTTCAAATGTGGCCTCAGACACGTACTAGCGGTAAGATGCTGGGTAAGTTACTTAGCCCTGTTTGCCTCAGTTTCCATATCTGTAAAATGAGCAGGAGAAGGAGATAGCAAATCACTCCCCTATCTTTGTCAAGAAAACCCCAAATGGAGTCATGAAGAGTTGGACATGACTGAATAACAACAACATCACAAACCTGCGAGGTAGGTGCTATTATCTCCATTTTACAGATGAGGAAACCAAGGCAGACAGCACTAAGTGACTTGTACAGGGTCACATTACTAACAAGTATGTGGTCACATTTGAACTCAGGTCTTCCAGACTCTAGGCCTAGAGCTCTATCCACTGTATTATGTAATTGTCTCTATGGAGAAACAGAAAACAAATCCTTATACTACAAACACACATTCCCAGATGTCTGTGAGAATTAAGGAAATAAACTGTACTGCGAGCAGAACGTCATTATAGACAAACTGTGGCTCACAACTGCTTTGGCAAAGTTGGATCTATTAAAGTTGAAGAGCAATATTTTAATAGATGTCATCGTACCAAGTACTCATCAACTCTGAGCAACATAAAATGAGGTGCTTTCAAAATATAGAGACATAATAGGAAAAATTAAACTACCTTGAAACAAGACAAAGCCCTGTTGTCCTGCCTGCTCCAAAGATGCTCTAGCGAACTAGAAATGTAGCACTTACATTTCAGAGCTTATTTAATTACAGAAAGTAATCTTATCCACTGAAGAGTCCATAGAACATTCCATTTACAAGGGTAACAGCAGAATAGTGACTTGTCACTGGACTCTTTCTCTTTGAAACTCATGGTAAAAGATGAGGAAAAATGAGATGTTAACACCAACAACAAATACTATTATTATTATATATTATAATATAATTATAATATAATATATAATGGAACTACAAAATAAAAAAAATAACTTATTAGGTTTTGGATAATATGATTGCTCTATATAATTTCAAACAAAAACCTGTACAATATTAATGAAATATATATAGCTCCCATTCAGTCTAAGTCTAAGCTAGTTTTAGAAAGATTGGAACTTCTTCTTTAAAAGGGAGGAAGAGGATTGATAGACATTCTCAGAGTACATAATACACAGGTCAAAAATCCAAAGAAATGCACTTTACCAAGCAATAGCAAAGACTGACAAGAGGCACACAGCATTGGATTTGCTGAATATGACTCAAAACAATTTACCTAAAATAACTAAGATCCCACAGTAGAATCTAAAGGCCTTCATTGAGAAACATATGCATGAACACAGTTAATCAATCAACTTTTATTAAGTGCTTATTACTCTGTGTCAGGCACTGTGCTAATCATTAGGGATACAAAAAGAGACAAAAGACAGTCCCTGCCTTCAAGTTTACAATGTAATGAAAAAGGCAGCAAACAAGTTACATACAGGATAAATAGGAAATAATTAACAGGGGAAGGCACTAGAATTGGGGGGGTTGGGAAAGACCTGCTGAAAAAGAAGAGATTTTAGTTGGGACTTAAAGGAAGCCAGGAAAGTCAATTAAGTGGAACAGAGGTAGAACATTCTAGACACGGGACAGCCAGAGAAGATACCTAGAATGGGAGATGGATTGCTTTGTTCAAAGAACAGCCAGGAGGCCAGTGTTCCTGGATCAAAGAATATGTGGTAGGAAGATGTAAGGAGAATGGAAAAGTAAGAAGTGACTAAGTTATGAAGGGCTTTGAAAGCCAAATGGAGCATTTTGTATTTGATTCTGGAGGCAACAGGAACTGGAATTTAGTGAGTAGGGGGTATGATATGTTCAGACTGTGCTTTAGGAAAACCATTTTGGTGGCTGAATGGAGGAAGGCAGACTTAGCAGTAGGCTATTGCAATCATCAAGGCGGGAGGTGGGCCTGCACTGGAGTGATGGCAGTGTCAGAGGAAAGAAGGGAGAATATTCAAGAGATGGTGCAAAGGTGAAAATAACAGGCCTCGGCAACAGTTTCAAGATGGAGTGGGGTGGATAGTAAGGAGTCAAGGACCATGCCTAGATTGTGATTCTAATGGACTGGGAGGATGGTATTGCACTTGACTATAGTAGAGAGGTCATAGGACAGTGTTTATGGAAAGATAACGAGTTCCATTTCGAACATGTAGAGTTTAAGATGGACTCCCAGTTTGAGATCTACAAGGCATTTGGAGATGTGAAATTGGAGGTCAATGGAGAGGCTGGGCCAGGACAGGCAGATTTGAGAATCATCAGCATAGAGATGGTAATTAAATCCATACGAGCTGATGATGAGATCACCAAGTGAAGCGGTACAGAGCGAGAAGAGAAGAAGTCCCAGGATAAAGCCCCGTGATGCACCTGTGGCTAGAGAGCTTATGGTTAAGAGTGATTTGGATGAGGATCCATCAAAGGAGACTGAAAAATAATGATCAGATAGGTGGGAGAAAAGTGAGGAGAAAAAACCTTGAGGGAAGAGAATGTCAAGGAGGAGAGAGTAGTCAAAGGCCAGTGATCAAAGAGAGGTCAAGAAAAATGAAGATTGTGAAAAGGCCATTGGATTTGGCCAGTGACATGCTGACAAGATAAGTGCCAAAGAAAATGGCTGAGTGATATGGATTTATTTGTGGAAATGGAGGAGTTTATGATGGCAAGTTAGGACCAGGTCATCATAACTGGAAATTACAGAAGCATTATCCTTAAAGAGAATGAACTTCATAATCAATAAGGCACTTAGTAAGGAAGCAATAGAATTGTGGGACATATCACTGCAGGCTGCAAAAATTTAGCACCTACTGAATACTCAGCAAGATATGAGGGCAGCTATGTGGATGAGTAGAGAGCATACCAGGCCTGGAGTCAGGAAGACCTGAGTTCAGATATGGCCTCAGACAACTTACTAGATCACTTAATCCTATTTGCCTCAATTTCCTCAACTGTAAAATGATCTGGAAAAGGAAATGGCAAACCATTCCACTATCTCTGACAAGAAAACCTCAAAGGGGGTTATGAAGAGATGGATATGACTGAAACAACTGAACAGCAACAACAAAGCAAGATACTGCTTGAAGGGTAAAATTATATATTAAAATCTTCATACTACAAGTAAAGACCTCTGAATATCCTGGGGAACACAGACAATAAGCTATACTAAAACTGCATCTTTATTACACTCTGAACTGTCACCCACAACCACTCAGACATGACACTGAGCCATAACAACTTAAGAATACTGTTTGTTTTTAAATACATATTGCCGTACCAAATACTCATTGTTTCTAAATTCTGTGGAGTGAGAAGCTTTAAAAATACGGAGACATATTAAAGAAATCAAAATCAGGTGATGGAATTATATGTATATAAAATACATACACATACATATATGTATATATACATATGTACACATATGTGTGTGCATATATATATGTACATATATATATATATGATAGTATTTTATATATATAAAATACCCATCATCCTGTCTACTACTGGAGTTCAATGAAGGATGCTTTCAGTGATTTTAGTTGGGAAAATGAATGTAGAAGAATAAATTACAGGACAGCAACTGCACTCTTTCATCTGAATTCCAAAGAACAAGATGAGAAGAACTATTTTCTATAACAACCATAACACATCAGCAGTTCCTATGTTCAGGGTAACTTGAAAAGTTACTTGGAAAAGACTTTTGGATCTTGGGTCAGAGGACCTGTGTTTGAATGCCAGTGCTGCTTTGTTCTATCTTAGTGATCTTGGGTAACTTTAAGAACCTCAAGCTCTCAGAGCCTCAGTCTCCTCACCTGTAAAATGAGGGAGTTAGAGTAGATGATTTCTAAGTTCCATTTCAGCTTCAAATAGGTGTTCCTGTGAATAAGAGGAATAACCATGTAGCTGATGCTTATTACAACTCTGTAAACTTTTCAAAGGGCTTCAAATTTCATTTAAGATTCACAACGACCCTGAGAGATGAATATCATGCCCATTCTACAAATGAGGAAACTGAGGCTCACAGAGGTTGTGACTTGGCCATGGTCATCCATCTAGTAAGTAATGAAGGTAAGATTCCAACTTAGGTTTTCCTGACTTCAGATCCAGGGTTAGAAAGACAGTTTTTTGTAGCAAGATGTTAGAAATGAGATTGGGAAGATATGGGAGACCTTTAGGCAAAGGACTTTAAAAGGAGAGCTTTGTACTAGCCATATGTGTAGATGCATATTTTCCTTCAGCATGATGCAGTGGGTAGAGACTCTGCCTTGAAGCCTACCTGTGCCACATACTGGCTGTGTGACCTTAGGTAGGTCTTTTGACTTCTCAATGCTCTGGGCAACTATCTAAGATTATGTCTGAAGAGAAGACAGGACCTGCATGGGTAAAGAAAATTTACTAACCCAGGAAGAAGTTCTCCATACCAGTGAAATCCCAGGTCTAACCCCTACCTCTGTCTTATTTTTTTTCTCACACTACTCTGCCTAGAGGCAACCATGTGGTGCAGTGATAGAACACTGGGTCTGGAGCCAAGAATATCTGAGTTCAAATGTGACCACAAACACTTTGTAGTTGTGTGACCCTGGGCAAGTCACTTAATCTCTGCTTGCAACAATTAGTTTCCTCAAATATAAAATGAGGATCATAGTAGCACCTACCTCCCAGGGTTATTATGCAAATCAAATGAGGTAATATTTGTAAAGTTTTGGCATATAGTAGGTACAATACAAGATGCCTATACCCCTTACCCAAAGGATCCCTGCACTCAAGAACCCCAGATCTATGAAAACTCTGGTGTGACAGGCTTTGACTAAGGGTAACTCTGGAGCCTAGAGTGAAGAGAATCGTGGATTCAAATACTGTATGCACCTTCAGTCTGCGAGTCAGTTGAGCAATAAGCATTTAAATGTCAGGCATTTTGCTAAATGGAGATACAAAGAAAGGCAAAAACACTACCCTTTCCCTCAAGGACCTTATTTTTTGTCAGAGATAAAATGTGCAAACAACCTTGCATATTCAAGATATTTACTGTGTCTCTATTGCATTGTTGGTGGAGTTGTGAACTGATCCACCATTCTGGAGAGCAATTTACCAGCACTAGGTCTGTATCCCAGAGAGATCATAAAAACGGGGAAAGGACCCACATATACAAAAATATTTATAGCAACTCTTTTTGTGATGGGCAAGAACCAGAGATCAAGGAGGTGTTCAACAATTGGGGAATGGCTGAACAAGTTGTGGTATATGAATGTAATGGAATACTATTGTACTATAGGATATGATGAGCAGGAAAATTTCAGAAAAATCCAGACCTACATGAACTAATGCTGAGTGAAATGAGCAGGGCCAGGAAAGCATTGCACACAGTAACAGCAATATTGGGTGATGACCAACTTTGATAGACTTAGCTCTTCTTGGCAATGCAATGATCTAAGACAATTCCAAGGGACTCATGGAAAATGCTGTCCACATCCAGAGAAAGAACTATGGTCTAAATGTAGATCAAAGCATATTATTTTCTCTCTTTTTTTTCTTTCTTGTGGTTTTTCCCTTTTATTTTGATTCTTCTTTTATGTGCTGAGTAATGTGGAAATATATTTAATATGATTGCATATGTATAGCTTATATCAAATTGCAAGTGCTCTTGGGAGGGGAGGAGAGAGGAAAAATTGCAACTCAAAATCTTGTAAAAGTGAATGTTGAAAACTATCTTTGCATGTAATTTGAAAAAATAAAATATCATTAAGTAGGGGGAGTTAATCTCAGGGGGAAGAAACTAGAAGTAGGAGTGAGAGATTGTGGTGAGGGGTGGTAGGGGTAGGGCATGTGTGGGAGGAGTGAGGGACTGAGAGAGACTTTTTGCAGAAGATGGAATTTGAGCTGAGTCTTCTAGGAAGGCAGGGAAACCAGGAGGTGGAGACTAGGAGGGAGAGCATTCCAGGCTTGAGGGACCACCACTGAAAAGACATGGAGTAGAGATAGGAAATGTCCTTCCCGGAGATAAGAAGAGGAGAAGGGACTAAGAATTTATTTAGCTTCTGCTATGTGCCAGGCTTTGTGCACTTCTTATAAAAAACATAAAGAGGGAAATGACATGGGCAGATCTGCCTTCTGTGAAGATCACTTTGGCAGCTGATTGGAGGATGACCGGGAGTGGGGAGAGCCTCGTGGCAGCGAGGCTGTTGCAGTGGTCCAAGCTTGAGGTGATGAGGGCCTATGACGATGAATTGAGCTTGACCGTTAATAGCTGTTTGAGGCTAGGCATATCTTTAATTAAACTCTCTTTTTTTTTTCACCCGTAAAATGAAAATAGCATTTCTTGCACTTTCTACTCCATACAGATTTTTTGGGGGATAGGGGTGGGAATAGGCTTTGGGAGCTTGCCTAGATTTGTAATTTCATTCACATGGGGTTCTGTAATTTAAAGGGCTGCCTGGGATCCTGAGAGATTGTGACGTACCTATACAGACAGTACATGAGTCAGTGGGAGGACTTAAACCCTGGTCTTCCTTGGCTCTAAGGTCAGCTTCATAGCCACTGAGCTAAACTGCCTCACCCCAAATGCTATAAAGAACACAAAATGCTAGGTAAATGTAAATTATTGTTACTTTTCCCAAGAAGATGCTCATCAGTGATGCTGGCAGGAGTCTAAACCCACTTAATGGAGCTCCAAGACTTCAGGCATGAGACTGTGTGCCTTCCAGCAAGGGTGGGTGGTGGTTGTAACCAGAGTTGCAGGATCCGGAGGCAACATGCTTTGAGGTGATAACACAAGGGAGACCTATTTGGAAATGGATTAACCATTCTTGAAAACAGATTAAACAACCACACCCCCTTAAACACCTGCCCACTGTACTCTTTCTCTTTCCACTGCCAGCCATCTTCCCATTTCCTGGACTACCACTCCCCAACCCCCAACTTGAGATGCATGATGGAACCCTCCTCCCCAGCTTTCTTTCAAATTGAATTCATTTGCCAAAAGGAGGGAAAGAAAGAGGGAGGAGGAAAAAATGAGCTCTAGAGAGGAAGGAGATTTGGGTGGATGTTGAACAATAGCACCTTTGCTCAGGCTGGTACAGAAAAACTGGGCTAACTGAGAAAGGCAGGGCAGCAAATCTATAACAAGGTGATGTTTGGCTCCCTGCCCCCTCCACCTCAATTCTGTGCCTTGAATAATCCCATGTTTCCGGAGAACAGACTACTGTAATGATAATCCAGGAAGTATATTGCCCTTTGAAAAGCAGCGAAGAAATCAAATGGGCTAAGTATTTATTTATATTTAATGCTCCAGGGCTTCTGTTTCTAGCTTTGAAGGACTCCTGGCCAAAGTTTCATGGAGCCATTAATCCTGGGGCTGAGCTAAACATATTGGAGGCTGTTTCTGGTGTCTGTACCCTGGCATAGTGTGTTTATAACAGGGGACTCTCCAGGAAGACAGGCAAGTGTGGAGAAGAAAACTAAAAGAGAAGCAGGGAGGATTCAAGGATGGAGGGACAGGCTACTGGGGAACAGTATTGAAAAAAGAAGAGATGGTTCCATATTGAATCTTTCTGGGTTGGTTAGAAGAAATTCCCCAGTGTTTTCTCTAGGAAGGGAAAAGGGAATGCCAGATTAATGACCTTCTTATCAGTTTGGAAAGTGTATGCCAAGACTCTTGACCTGTCATCTTGCCTCTAGCTCTATAGTTGCTTAGTGCTGGGTCTGAATCTTTCCTCTCTTTTTACTTTTGTGACTTGGGCAAATAACTTTTAATCTCTCAGTGCCTCAGTTTCCTGAGCAGTAAAATAAACAAGATGACTACTCAAGAAATTTTTAGATATAAATCTATGATCCTCGGACATTGGTCACTCTCTCAGTGTCTGAGTGATAATAAACCAAGATATATTATCTGAGAGTCTGAGCATGAATTTAAAATGTTAGACCTGAAAGAGATCATCCTCTTCACACACCTCTTCCCCCCCACCTTGTTTTCTTACTGTGAGGAAATAAAGGACAAGAGAAGTGATTTGTGACTTTTTTCAAGGGGCCTGTGTCACAACTTGAATACAATCCTCTGCTTTCTAATCTCTTTTTTTTAAACCAAGAAACTCATTTATCCAAGTCAGCAAAAACAGAAATCAGAGAAGGTATACATAAGAAAATATATCCTAAACAATACAGAGCCAGAGTTGCTCTCCCATTGGGAGAAAGTCAACTCAGCTCAGCCAAGAAAGTTCTAGATCTCAGGCAAGGAGAAGTTCCCAGAAGACTTAGTATAGCAAGCTGGGGATGAAGATATGATAGAGACTGCCATCTCCTCTCATGTTGGTTTCTTCCCAGGATCTTTTCCTTTAGTAAGCTGAAGATGCATTGGCATCATTCATCTCTCTTGAAATTGGGAGCAAGAAGCACCCAGAGTGACTACAGAGACTAAAGAGAGGGTTCTAATCTACTATAGCACACTGTTATAACCTAACCCCTAGGCAATGATCTTCCTAAAGCACAGATCTGACCATGTCACCAGCCTCTCCTCAATAAACATCAATGGTTCCCTCTCATTCCCAAGATCAAATGGAAAATCCTCTGATTGGTGGTCCAAACCTTTCATGTCCTCCCTGCCTTCCCCCAACCCCTCCACTTTTCCAGACCTCTTACACTTTACTCCACCTCCCTCCATGTACTTGTTGATTCCAGGGTACTGGCCTCCTTTCACTGACTGTCCCCCATGCTTGGCAAGCTCTCTTTCCTCATCTCTGCCACTTGGTTTCCCAGGCTTCCTTTGTGTCCCAATTAAAATCACACCTTCTACAGGGATTCTAGTACCTTCCTTCCTTTTTATCTTGTATATAGCTTTTTTCTACATAGTTGTTTGCATGTTGTCATCCCCATTAAACTGAACTGCTTGAGAGCAGGGACTATCTTTTGCCTTTCTTTGTTTCTCTAGTGTGAATACTAGCTTAGTAAATGCTTAGTAGATGGTGCATGGTAGGAACTTAAAAATGTTTATAACTGACTAAATGCTTAGTAGATGGTGCATGGTAGGAACTTAAAAATGTTTATAATTCCTGTGGGATCACACCTGTGGCTAATACTTCTTTTTCTATGAATAAGATGGGCAAGCTCTGTGGGCTCTCAGACCCACTTATCTTTTTCCCTTTTGAGGGGGATGGAGTTGCTGTTCTAATTTCCAGAATTTGTCAGAACTAAGTGACCAAGTGTTTGCCAGGAGAAGCAATTTGTGTGGGTCTTCATAGTAGGAGGCACTTTGGGCCTTAATGTTACAAAAGGAAAATTCATTATTGATATTGTACAGCTTCAAATGCTATACAAATCAATGAGAAATTGTTGGTGGCTGTCTAGGTGTCATCTGTGACTGGGTGTCAGTGACTGGGTGTGAATTGCTGTCTGAGTGCTGGTGACTGAGTGAGAATTATTTTGGCATTTATTTGGCATGTGCATTCCCCTTTAGATAGAAAGCACTAGCAGCCTATGCTTTGGGGACTGGTAAAGAACCACTGGATACCTCATCTGTGAAAGGTGCTATAGAAAACATTTAGCTCTGTCCAAGCCAGCATGACGTGAGAAGGGTTTGTGGCTTCTGGATAACTCTCCCGGCTGTGAAGTGTACCTTGTTTGTAGGCATTCACCATCACCCAGCAAGGAAACTTGAGCAAGGAAGCCAGGAAGCCAGACCACACCCTCCAAAGGTACACCTTTTCCTGATCTCAAGACTTTTGTTGAAAATCCAACAAATCTGTTCCCCAGAAGACCTTGTTTGGTTTTATAATTGTGTATGGAATACTTTTTTTTTTTAAAGTTCCACTGTTTTCTTGTGACCATTTCACCATCTCACCCTTGACCATTTAAAATGCATTGACTCCATGACTTTGTCCCTGGGCTGAAATACTTTAATCAGGACATTTGGTATCAGACTGTGTCTGTTTTTGTTGGGTGAGAAAGAAAGAGGGAGAGAGAGACCAATAAAAAGAGAGACAGAGAAAGAGATTGAAAGAGAAGGAGAGAAGGGAAAAAAAGATGAATAGAATAGGAAAGTGGAGAAGGGGAAAAGGAGAGAAAGAGGAGAGGGGGACCAGAAACTGGATTTGACAGCAGGTTAAAAAGAGTACTGGTAGACAAATCGGAAACCCAGAATTCTTTGGCTTACTGGGTATTGGGTGACTTTTGGGCAGCCTCTATAGGCCTTGATTCTGTCTTCTGAATAATGAAGGACTTCCTCTGGGTCAGGGGTTCCCAAACTGGAGGCAATATACAGAATTTAAGGCAGCTGGGTGATGCAATGGATAGAGTGCCAAGCCTGGAGTCAGGAAGACCTGAGTTCAAATCTAGCCTCAGATACTTTTGACTATGTGATCCTAGGCAAGTCACTTAACCTTGTTTACCTCTGTTTCTTCATCTGTAAAACAGCTGACATAGGAAATGGTAAATTACTCCAGTATTTTTGCCAAGAAAACCCCAAATGGGGTCATGAAGAGTTAGTAACTGAAAAAAATGATAACAACTTCCTGACTCTATCTACTGGTCCACCAGGTGCCTTTATATTTGGTCAATAACTATATCATCCTATTGAAATTAATCTCTATTTTATTCTTTATGTGCATACTCGTGGTGCAATCTGGAATTGATGCTCTTTCATATTGAATAGGAAAGGTTTTGTGAAAGCCAAGGGCTACAGATACCCAAAAAAGCTTGGGTACCTCTGTATTGGGTGACATTTAAGGTTTCTTTGAGATCTAACCTTCTGTAATTCTATGACATTTATTGAGCCGTCTAAGTGTTTAATGAATGAATGACCTAACTTTGTGGGGGGGAGTTGTTGTTTGTGCTTCCTTCTCAAAGTTTCTTTCTTAAGGAACATGCTTTAAACCCAAATCACTCTGGCTCTCAGAGACTGACCAACAATAGGTCCCAGGCCAAGCCTCACTTGGTGGGGAGTTAAATAATTAAAAGAAGACCATCCTTTGCCCTCCGGTTGTTTAAGATTTAAAAGAAGGGATGAAACAAAGATCAAAAAACATGATCAACACAAGCTGTCAGGGGATGAGTCGGAACAACATCCAGAGTAGAGAGAGGAGGGAAAGAGAAGGGTTGTGTGGAGGGGGAAAGGTTGGGAGATTCCAGGAAGCAGATACAGAAATGTTCACATTTCTGTGGAACATTCTCTTAAAAACTGTTAGATTAGAACTTTAGATCTTGAAGAGCATGGAATTCTCTAGAGAACTCTCCTAGAGAAAGCAGCAGACTCCTTTCCTCCACCCCTGACCCTGTTCCTGAGCTGCCTTTCCCACTTCTCCAGATAGATTTTCTTTGAGACCCAAAAGAAGCTATTATTATCTATGCCTCAGTTTCTCCATGTATAGTTGAGAAAAATAGTCATCAGAAATCTACATGGAGCCATTTTAGACTCTTCTTCCTCTCTACCTTTAGTCCAGTATCGTTTGTTTCATGCCAGTGTGGATCATTCATAATTGAATGGAGAGTATATATGACATAAAATAGCTCATTTCCATAGTACTTTAAGATTTATAAAATGTTTCTCCTGCAACAATCCCATGACGTAGATAGTGCAAACTTTTATTGCATTTTACAGATAGAAGTGGCAACCTGGCGTGGATAGAGAGTCAGATATTTAGGGAGACCTGGGATGAATTCTTCTACCTCAATCTGACAGTTTACTGAGCCAGTCACTTACCTGAGCCAGTCACTGATTTTTCAGTTTCCCCTAAGCAACTTTCTGACACGAGAAGTTGTGAAAAAGCTGATCTGCATTGGCAGAAGAGGGTTTTCTTTTTTTTTCTGTACGAAATATTCTCTTTTTAAATATACATTTTTATTTTTATAGCATTTTATTTTTTCCAATTACATTTAAAGATAATTTTCAACAATCATTTTTTATAAGATTTTGAGTTGCACATTTTTTCCTCCTTCCTCCCATTCCCCCCTCCCCGAGATGACAAGCAATCTGATATAGACTAATCATGTAAATGTATTTCCACTTTAGTCGTGTTGTAAAAGAAGAAATAGAACAAAAGGGAAAAACTGCACAAAACAAAAAGTGAAAATATAATACTTCCATATGCATTAAGACTCCAAAATTCTTTCTCTGGATGTGGAAAACATTTTTCATCATGATTCTTGTAATTGTCTTGGATCACTGGATTGTTGAGAAGAGCTAAGTCTGTCAAAAGTGGTCATTGCACATCATTGCTGTTACTGTGTACAGTGTTCTCCTGGTTCTGCTCCCTTAGCTCAGCATCAGTTCATGTAAATCTCTCCAGGTTTTTCTGAAGTCTACCTCTAAATATTTTTGTACATGTGGATCCTTTTCTCTTTTTTATGATCTCTCTGGGATACAGACCTGGATTAAAGGGTATGCACAAATTGCTCTCCAGAAGAAGAGGGCTTTGTTACCTGGAATTCTTTATATTACAAGTTCTCAAATTTTTTTTTGTCTTAGAGCCCCTTTAAAACTCTTACAAGTATTGAGGATCTTTCCTTCCAAGAGTTTTTGTTTATATGGGTGATATCTATCAATGTTTACCATGTGAGAAATTAAAACATCATAGTATTGTTATAAAAAATGATTTTTATTTTGAGGACCCTGAAAGGATCTCGAGAATCCAGAGGAGTCCTCAGACCAGAATTGGTTGCCTAAACTAATGAAATCACTGTGGTCAAAACCACAGAAATTTTTACAAGGGAAACTGAAGCATAATGAAGTTAAATGACCTTGTCAGTATCATACAAATGGTAGCTGAGTTTCAAGACCAGGTCTCTGGACTGGGATCTTTTGTTTATGTCCCACTGAACTTTTTATTGATAGACCATCCAATCCAATTCATACCAACAATCTACGGCATATATATATATATATATACATATATACACACACACACATATATATACACATACACACACACACTCATATATATAAATGATTATTTGAAGAGAAGGAGAATACTAACAACGGTTTTCCCCTTTTGTTCCAATTCTTCTTTCACAACATGACTAATGTGGAAATATGTTTTATATGATTGTACATGTGTATCCTATATCAGATTGTTGTCTTGTGGAGGGAGGAAGGGAGGGAGGAAAAAAAATTTGAAACTCAAAATTTTACAAACACGAATGTTTAAAACTATTTTTACATGGAATTGGAAAAAAACATTATTAAGGGGAAAAAAGGAAATTATGAAGGGGTTAGCTTTAGAGAAATATGAGATTTGCATGAACAGATGAAAAGTGAGCAGAACTGAACAGTTTATATAATAATGCCAATATTGTAAAGACAAACTCCTTTGAAAGACTTGGGAACTTTGATCAAGGAAATGATCAACCACAGTTCCAGGGGACTCATGATGAAGCATGCTATTTACCTCCTGAAAAAAGGTGAGAGACTCAGGGTGCAGATTGAGACATACTTTTTTGAACAAGGCCAATGTGGGAATTTGTTTTGCTTAATTATAAATGTTTGTGAGAAGGGTTTTTATTTTTCTTTCTCAAAGCAGAAAAGTGCAAGAAGTGGAGATGAGAGACAGAGTAGGTAGATTTTCATCAAGTGAAAAATAATTGCAGTCCTCTCAATAAGTTTACATTTGACTTAAATTCAGCAGTCCTGAGGGAATTGGACTAATTCTCTTGTAGTTCTAACTATTCTTTTATTTTACAGGGAAGAATTTTAATCATTTGCTTGTGATTTCATATATTTGTCCTGTCTAGTCAAAGCCCAGAAGTCTGGGAAGTTTTCTTTTTATTCAAATGCCATAGACTCACAGGCCATTTGGAGAATTTATTCTGTAAGTGATGAGGTAATAATCTTCACTTTACATGTTTCCAGAGAAGGGAAGAGGCTTCAGAGGCCAATGACTCTGGAAATTGTCTAGTCTTAGGCTGGCATGGGGGAATGGATCTAGACTGCATTTTGGAGATAACTCTGCATAGATCTGACCTCTAAAATCAAATTCAACAGTTTAACAAATACTTATTGAAGTTTCCATTGTAGGACTATAGCAGGTTCTGTGATGGGATACAAAGTTCAATGACACATAGTCCTAGCCTTTAAAGATTTAAGACACATAAGCAAGGTAATACAAAGTCAGTTATTGTTGTTCAATCTTTTCAGTTGTGGCTGATTCTTCATGACCCCATTTAGTATTTTCTTGGCAAAGTATTGGAGTGGTTTGCCATTTCCTTCTCTAGTTCATTTTAAGGATGAGGAAACTGAGGCAAACAGGTTTAAGTGACTTGCCCAGGATCACACAGCCACTAAAAGTCTGAGGCCAGATTTGAATAAAGTAGATAGGGTTTGAAAATATTGACTAAGTTGCTATGAGAGCTCATAGATGAGACTTCGCTGGTGTAGGGTGGCCTGCTAGCACAGGTTCTTAGATCTCCTTTTCTAAAAGGAAAGCAACTTTAAAGGAGGGGTGGTGGTGGTGTCAGCAATCTACTTTAATGACATTCACCCCCCAGAGAAAATACAAGTAGAGAAATAAAGACAGACAGAGCTTCTAATTGTCTGACCACAAGCAACACATACATCACAGATCAACATAAAGATCCAACTGTCTGACCGTTACATACATACATAGTTACCAGAGAGAGAAAAAACATCTGGGTTTTCAAAGGGGTGTGTGTGTGCTCCTTAATGGCTACCCAGAGTCTCATCTGCCATAGGAACCTTGTTCCAAAAGGTAAAACCCCAAAGGAAAACCTCACCTCAGAGTATATATATACTTCTCAGAGCCAGAGGTTATCACAACCCTAGATCTAGTGCCTCATTAATTAACAAACGGTGTGGGCTTTCCTATAAAACAAGCCTCCCCTAATTAAGCATCCCTTAATGAAATTCTCCTGAGGCATATTAATGGGGGGGGGGAAACAATCTTTAACTCTCAATGCAGCTGATCAGATCAAGGAAAACACTTGGTAGAGACAACATTTCAAATGGGCCTTCAAAGGTAATCAGAACTTAATCAGGATGGAGATGTGTTTGTATTGGGAAGGGATTGATTTTGCTGGAATTGTTTATTGTCTTTTTAGCTCTTCATTTTAAGGGATGATTCTCCAGAAGGAGAAAGGACAATTTCAATTTAATTGGAAATTAATGTAATACATAACCCCAAAATGTTACTTTTAAAGAGTTATGGGTTCTATATTAATCATTATGGCATTAGAAAAGGTTCAAATGTAGAATCGTAGACACAGAGACATGGTAAAGCTATATGTTGCAGTGAAAAACACATGGGACCTGCATTTTATTTTATTCTCATAACTAATTTACAAATTGTGTGAAGTTAGGCAATTCATTTCATTTCTGTGGGCCACAGTTTCTACATTTGTAAAGTGAATAAATTGAATTAGATGAACCAGGATGTTGCTGTACAGTGGCAAAGAGCTTTGGATTTGAACGATGTCTGAAGTACCTGTTAAAGTACCAGTGTAGTGCTAAGCCACTGGACCCAGAAGGTTCTAGAGGAGAAAGTGAGGCTGTTAACTTTGCACAGCCCTCCTTGACTTAAATCCAGTTCACTTGCAATTCATGGCATCACCTTCCAGATGTCATGGTCCTCTTCGGGAATGAAGGACAAACAATAACTATTGAGCAATGTACTTCTCCTGTGGGAATCTTGGTTTCCTCATCTGTAACATGACTAAGTTTGACTAGATGATCTTGAATGTTCTTTCCAATTCTAGACCTACAATTCTAAGGTTCTATCCAGCACTAACCTTTTGTGAGTGAGGGACCAAAGGAGTATCATTAATGCTCCAATGTCCAATGTCAATGTCAACTCCAATGTCAGAGGGAGGTCTCTGGTGGAGTCTGCTAAGGACTTGTCCTTGACCCAGGGTTGGTTGGGATGAAAGCATGGATGAATGCTTATTGAGCTTGTGAATGGTACAAAGTTGGAGGAGATAGTTAACATTTTGGATAACAGACAGGACCACAAAATATCTTGGCAAATTAGAATGAAAACCTAAATTTAATAAAATGAAATAAAATAGAGATAAATACAAAGTGTTATATGGAATAAAAAAATCAGCTCTACAAGTACAGTATTGGAGAGGTTTGGTAAAATATAGTTGTTAGGAAATATAGTTGTTTCCTATAGTTGTTAGGAAAAAGATCTGAGGGTGTTAGTGGACAACAAATTCAGTATATTATTAACAGTGCAACATAGATGCCAAAAAAAAATGAATATGACTTTAGGCTGTAGTAAGTCTAGTACACAAAAGGTGATAGTCTTAGTTTCTGCCATCATCAGACTACACATGAAATATCATAATTCTGGGAGACATTTTAGGAAGAAATAAAGTCTGGAGAGAGTGCCAGATGTGGAGTCAGAAAGGCTCTTCTTCCTGAGTACAAATCTGACTTCAGTCACTTTCTAGTTGTGTGGCAAGTCATTTAATCCTGTTTGTCTCAGTTTCCTCATCTGTAAAATGAGCTGGAGAAGAAAATGGCAAACAACTCCAATATCTTAGCCAAGGGGGTCATGAAGAGCTGTACATGACTGAAAAAGACTGAATAATATATTAACAATATACTGATAAATGTTTAACAACTACTTCCTTCCTCCCTCCCTTCCCCTCAAAATGTACATGATACTTTTTGAAGATGGCTTAGTCTTTATGACCAAACAACTGAATAACAACTTCCACTAACAATTCTATCGTGTTTTGGGGCAGCTAGGTGGCATAGTGTACAGATGGCTGGGTCTGGAGTCAGAAAGACCTGAGTTCAAATCCAGCCTCATATATTTACTATCTGTGTGACCCTGGGCAAGTCACATAATCTCTTTTTGGCTTAATCATTGGAGAAGGAAATGGCAAATCATTCCAGTGTCTTTGCCAAGAAAATCCCAAATGGGGTCACGAAGAGTTGCACATGACTGAAAAGTCTAAACAACAACATCTGGAGAATATTCAAATGAAGGGGACCAGAATGATGAGAGAATTTGAGACTAAGAGGATAATTTTTCCTAATTAAAAAAAAATTGAACTTAATAAATACCAAGATGAAAGGAAGGGAATGAACATTTATTAAGTGACTACTGTGGCCCAGACACTATGCTAAGTGCTTTACAAACATTATCTCATTTGATTCTTATAGTCACCTTGGAAGGTAGGTGCTATTATTAATCCTATCTTACAGATGAGAAAACTGAAGCAGATAGAGGTTAAGTGACTTGCACAGGATCACACAACTAGAAGGTGTCTAAGGTCATATTTGAACTCAGGAAGTATCTCCAGACATTACTATGATATTCTACCTGTGGTCTGAGCATGGCAGAAAACAGGACTGTCACTTTTCATGTTCTAGGCTTAATAATATAGCCTAAAGTCAGCATCTGAGGCTGGATCTGAATTCGAGTCTTCCTGCCTCTAGGGCCTGAGCTCTATCCACTGTATCACCTAGCTTCATTTGAATACTTTTAGATTCACAGTCAGATTATACACAAAGCTTTGATCTTCTATAATGGACAGCTTGCTTTTCTTCTTCAGTATATTGGTGAGGATATTTGGAAAGATGTGAGAATGTTATGCCAGGAGATTTAAACAGGCTATTCTAGCTGTCTTTATGTATTTGAAGGGTTGTCATGACAAGAAAGGACTGGACTTTATTTACCTGGCCACAGAGGACACAATTAGGAGGAGCGGGGTGAAAATTGGCTACAGGCAGATTGGAATTTGCTGTACTTTCTGGACAGGCTTCGGGGGAGCTGTCCAAAGGGGGCATAGTCTACCTCAGAAGGTAGGAGGAGGTTTCTCTTCATCAGAGGCATTCCCATTTCATTGGAGCTTTTGTAGAGGGGAATCTTTGTCAAGCAGGTTGCATTAATGACCCAAGTTCTTTCTAACTCCAAGTCTATGATGCTGAACACGGAAATGGGGAATATAAGAAAGCATAGATCACGAGGAGTGAAAGTGATGAATGGTTTCATTCTTAAGGAGACAGAGATCTTTCAACATCTTCAATTTCTGGTATCAACACTTTAATTGAAACAAGGGAGATCTAGGGCATACTAATCCATGTTGTGTTTTGAAAGAGAATGTTGCTCCATTCCCCAAAGTGGCTTTAATAAGACTGAATACAGTTAAGAAAAGACCTGTGGATTGAGTTGTTTGGATTTTCAGGGTGAAATGGATATATACCTACAAGCTGTAACTGGATACTCAGTGTAGGAAAGATAGCTCTGAGGTTGATCATGATCTAATAGCCAATGGCACATAAATTCTCAGTCCTTTCTTATTCCCTTCCCTTGTTCAGTCGTCCATTTCGCTCTTAGCTGGAGTCACCTCTAGGATTGTGCAAATTGAGAGGATAGACACATGGTGTGATAGTGATTTTCTGAAAGCTGGACAAGGACACAGAAAGGCAAAAGGCAGGTCCCTGAGGCTAATGATTAAAAAGCAGAACTAAGTTGTGTGGCACATTAGAAAAAATACAGACTTGAAACAAATTTGGAGTTGGATGACAGCTTCAAATTCCAGCTCTACTATACATAAACGTGATCTTGAACAAATCATTACTCTTCCCTGGGTCTCAGTTTTCTCATCCATAAAATGGAGAGGGAGAGATAGACAAGATCAAAACTTCTTAACCTAGGGTCAATGAATTTACTTTTAGAAATATTTAGATAATTATATTTCAACAGAATTGGTTTTATCTGTAATTTACCTGTGCACTTTATTTTATGCATTTAAAAATATTATCCTGAGAAGGGGATACCAGATTGCTAAAGGTGTGCATGACACAAAAAGAGTTAAGAATCCCTGGACTAGATGATCCCCTTTTGGCCCCAAATCACAGAATTTTAGAGTTGAGAAGGACCTTAGCAGCCATCCAGTCCAATATCAGTGATGCTGTGATCCAAAGTGACCATACACTATCAGTTGCCAAAACTTCATTTACTAAGGAACTTGGGGTAGCTGTTCATCACATACTTCCCTTCCCTTTCATACACTTTTCAAAGTCTGCATGTTGCTCCCTTATGACTTCTTCTGCCCTTTAAGGCTGCCCTGGTTTATTTTATCCTTAAGAAAAGGTAGAGGAGGGGCACACAATCTCCTCACTCTACCTCTCTCCCCCAAGACTCTGTGCTCAGGAATGGTTTGTGCCTTTGAAGTTATGGCAGAATGATAAGTATCTGGTACCTTGGGAGGTGAACCTTGCAAACTCCAAAGACCTTCAACTCTGTGCTCTTCAAGATTCCAGTTTCCACACTCTCTGGCCTTTAATTCAGTAACATCCTTTCCCTCTACAAAAAGAAAGGGAAAGAGAGACATCTTGGTATAAAATGAGCCTTAAGATGATGGAGTAGAAAGATGCACATACTCTAGCTCTTCCCCCACAGCCCATAAAATACCTGTAAAAAATGACTCTCAACAAATTCTAGAGAAGCAGAAGCCACAGAACCACAGAGTGAAAGAGATTTCCAGCCAAAGGTATCCTGGAAGGCCCAAAGGAAAGGTCTATCGCATGGAGCGCAGAGTGGAGGGCAGCCCAGTCTTGGCCACTCAGCACCAGGAGGAACAAGACTGGAACAGGCCTCAGGGGCAGAATCCCCAGCTGCAGCAGAGGTTCCCAGACCCCTCAACCCATAAGCACCAAAGAAAGCTTCAAAGGCCAGTGAGAGGGCTTTTCCAACTGGGAAAGAAGGGAGCAGGGTCCATCCCTAGCCCTGGCTCCAGGAGGCGTTAGTGTCTGTAGAGGCAGCAGCAGTGTTGGTGGCAGCTGCAGCATCCATTTGAGGAGCCCTCCACCTAAAGCCCCTGGGAGAATCGTGTAGCTGATCTGAATCTCAGCCCTGAGACGGTCCTGGGGTGAGGAGGAACACTGGGCTGACGTGGCAGAGCTGGAGGTGGTTGTGGAGAGGGAATTCTACTACTCGCAGATTCTAGGCAGAAAAGTTTTTGGTTGCTCCCAGATCAGTGTGCAGGAGTAAACCAGGAGAGGAGTAAACTCTACTCCCATGATTGTGCCATCTTGGAAGAACTGAGAACTTACAGGTCCCCAGGGTATACCCTCTTCTTGACAAAGGACTCAAAAGTCAAGTAACTGGCTGGGAAAATGCCCAAAAGAAGGAAAAAAAATACGACTATACAAGGTTACTTTCTTGGTGAACAGGTATTTTCTTCCATCCTTTCAGATGAGGAAGAACAATGCATACTGTTAGAGGAAGTCAAGGTTTCTGCATCCAGTAGCTCCAAAATAAATATGACGTGGGCTCAGGCCATGGAAGAGTTTGAAAGGCGAGTCAACAGAAGAGATCTCAAAAAATGCTGAAGAAAATAACACCTTTAAAAATAGGCTAACAATTGGAAAAAGAGGTCCAAAAAGTCAACGAGGAGAAGAAAGCTTTAAAAAGCAGAATTAGCCAAATGGAAAAGGAGGTTCAAAAGCTCAGTGAACAAAATAGTTTTTTTTAAAATAAGAATGGAGCAGATGGAAGCTAATGACTCTATGAGAAACCAACAAATTACAAAACAAAACCAAAAGAATGAAAAAATAGAAGATAATGTGAAATATCTCATTGGAAAAAAACAACTGACCTGGAAAATAGATCCAGGAGAAACAAATTAAAAATTATGGGACTACCTGAAAGCTATGATCAAAAAAAGAACCTAGACATCATCTTTCATGAAATTATCAAGGAAAACTGCCCTGATATTTTAGAACCAGAGGGCAAAATAAATATTGAAAGAAACCACCAATCATCTCCTGAAAGAGACCTGGAAAGAGAAACTCCTAAGAATATTGTAGCCAAATTCTAGGGCTCCCATGTCAAGGAGAAAATATTGCAAGCAGCTAGAAAGAAGCAATTTGAGTATTGTGGAACTGCAATCAGGGTAACACAGGACCTGACAGCTTCTACATTAAGAGACTGAAGGGCTTGGAATATGATATTCCAGAAATTAAAGGAACTGGGATTAAAACCAAGAATCACCTACCCAGCAAAACTAGTATAATTCTTCAGGGGAAAAAAGTGGTCATTCAATGATATAGAGGGCTTTCAAGCATTCTTGATGAAAAGACCAGAACTGAAGAGAAAATTTGACTTTCAAACACAAGAATCAAGAGATGCATGAAAAAGATAAACAGGAAAGAGAAATCATAAAGGACTTTCTAAAGTTGAACTGTTTACCTTCTTGCATGGAAAGATAATATTTGTAACTCTTGAGACTTTTCTCAGTATTTGGGTAGTTGGAGGGATTATACACACACACACATACATATAGACAGAGAGCACAGGTTGAATTGAATAAGAAGGGATGATATCTAAAAAAAATAAAATTAAGGGATGAGAGAGGAATATATTGGGAAGAGAAAAGGAGAAATGGAATGAGGCAAATTATCACTCATAAAGGAGCTAAGAAAAATCTTTTTCAATGGAGGAGAAAGGAGAGGAGGTGAGAGGGAAAAAGGGAAACTTACTCTCTTCACATTTGGCTTAAGGAGGGAATAATATGCTCACTCAATTTGGTATGAAAATCTACATTATATACAAGTCATTCCCCAATTGATAAATGGTCAAAGGATATGAACAGGCAATTTTCAGAGGAAGAAATTAAAGCTATCTATAATCATATGAAAAAATGCTCTAAATCACTATTGATTAGAGAGATGCAAATCAAAACAACTCTGAGGTACCACATCACACCTATAAGATTGGCAAACATGACAGAACAAGAAAATGATAAATGCTGGAGAGGATGTGGGAGAGTTGGAACACTAATTCATTGTTGGTGGAGCTGTGAGCGCATCCAACCATTCTGGAGAGCAATTTGGAACTATGCCCAAAGGGCTACAAAAATGTGCATACCCTTTGACCCAGCAATATCGCTACTAGGACTGTATCCCCAAGAGATCATAAAAATGGGAAAGGGTCCCACATGTACAAAAATATTTATAGCAGCACTCTATGTAGTTGCCAAAAACTGGAAGTCAAGGGGATGTCCATCAATTGGGGAATGGCTGAATAAATTATGGTATATGAATGTAATGGAGTACTATTGTGCCATAAGAAATGATGAACAAGAAGACTTCAGAGAGGCCTGGAAGGACTTATATGACCTGATGCTGAGTGAAAGGAGCAGAACCAGGAGAACTTTGTGCACAGCAACGACCACAGTGTGTGAGAGTTTTTTCTGGTAGACTTGGATTTTTGTAATAACGCAAAAACTTCTTATAAAAAAAAAAATCCCAAAGGTGGTTCTCAAGGCAAAATGCCTTCCACACTCAGAGAAAGAAATATAGAAGTCACTCACAAAATGTAGCAGATCATGTTTGTGTATGTGTATGTGTTTGTGTATCATGTTCTGATTTGTTATACGATTTCTTTCATTTATTTTAGTCTGACTACATAGCATGACTATAGTGAAAATATACTCAATAGGAAAGTATATGTAGAATCTATACAGAATTGTATGCAGTCGTGGGGAGGGAGGGGGGTAGTGGGGGGTAGGTGGGGGGGGGATAAAATCTCAATTGTATGACAGTGATTGTTAAACATTAAAAAATAAAAAAAGAAAATAAAAAAAAGAAAATCTACATTATACTACAGGAAAGTAGGGGAGAAGGGGACAAGTAGGGTAAGGGAAATGATAGAAGGGAGGGCAAATGGGAGAAGGGAGTAATTAGAAGTAAATGCTTTTGGAGAGGGACAAGGTCAAATGAGTGAATAGAATAAATGGGGGTCAGGATAGGATGGAGGGAAATATAGTCTTACACAACATGGTTATTATGGATGTCTTTTGCAAAACTACACATATATAGCCTATATTGAATTGCTTGCCATCTCAGTGGGGGTGGATGGGGAGGGAGGAAGGGAGAGAAGTTGGAATTCAAAGTATTAGAAACGAATGTTGAGAACTGTTTTTGCATACGACTGGGAAATAAGAAATACAGGTAATGGGGTATAGAAATCTACCTTGCCCTATAAGAAAAGAGAGAAGATGGGGATAAGAGAAGAGTGGGGTGTGATAGAAGGGAGGGCATATTGAAGGAAGGGGTAATCAGAATGCAAGCTATTATGAGATGGGGAGAGGGGAGAGATGGGGAGAAAATTTGGAACTCAAAATTTTATGGAAATGAATGTCCGAAACTAAAAATAAATAAATAATATTATGAAATGAGTCTTGATAATCAGGAGTGATTCGGTGAAATGGGCAGGTGACCATTAGAATACAAATTAGGGAAAAAAGAAGGATAACATAGTTATCATTATAGGAACATGCTAGGGTCTGAACATCTTATTTGCTGAGCCGAAATGAATTTTACTATCTTCTTCATCCTGAGTTACAACTCGATTTGAGTCAAAGAGCATCTCATCTAGCTGTTTTTTTCCTAATGAGAAAACTGAGGTCCAGAGAAGAGAAATGACTTGTCTGATTTCCCACAGCTAATCAGTAATAGACACAGGATTTGTACATGATTCTATTTTTTTTAATGCAGGTCTTGTGTTTCTGCTACCAGTCCTCTTTTCTCCTACCCTATGCTACTGTTTTCTCCACCTATCCACCCTGCCCCTCATCTATCCAGCTTGACTTCCCAATGATCTCATTTCAGTCAACAAATCCACCACTCTTCCCATTTCTGAGGCCAGAAACCTGAAATTATCTTTGATGTTATACTTTCCATCATTTGTTATATCTAGACTATCATCAGGTCCAGCCATTTCAGAAGAGGAAGAGTTACTTGAAGTCACTCTTTCTTCTCCATTCTTGCTGCTCCTTCTGTGGTCCAAGGGACCATTCCACTCCACCCTTTTTTAATTTTTGAACTGTAATCAAATCAATATGGCACCCATCCCACTACGGGGGAGGCATTTGACTTAATGTCATAGTCCAGACTTTATCATTGGATTTGGAGTGGGAGGATCTAGTGCCTTCAGTAGGAGTCTTTCTATCTCCAACCCATTCTGCATACTTCTTCTAGGTTAATGACTCCCTACTGCCTACTAATGGAAACCAAATTCCTTTTGTCTTTTAAGGTCTGCCATTGTCTTTCCCTGTCCTCCCCACCCAACTTTATTTACAGTTGTTGTCTAATTGACAATCTGCTTTAGTTAGACAGGTCTACCCCTTGACCTTCAATTGAATTGAACTGAATTAGATAATCATCTATCAAGGGCCCACTATGTGCAAGAGCTTGGGATGCAAAGATAAATGGAACTCATGCCTTGTTCCTAAGGAATTACAAGGCTAGTGAAAGAAAAGACAAATACACGAATAACTATGATAAAAAGGCAAAGAAGCTATGTGCAAAAGAAAGATCTTTCATTTATTCAACAAGCATTCATTAAGTATTTATTATATGTAAGGCACTGTGCTAGGCTCCAGTGATACAAAGACCAAAAAGTATAAAATCCCTGCGCTCAGTAAATTTATGCTCTGCTGAGGGACAGGGGAGGAATAATAGACACACAGAGAATTCAGTGTAACACATATGAAAAATAAGTACAAAGTAATTTGTGAGTAATCTGAGGCAGCTAGGTTGCTCAGGGGTTAGAGGGCTGGGGCTTGAGTCAGGAAGATCTGAGTTCAAATCCAGCTTCAGACACTTATCCAGCTGTGTGACCCTAGGCAAGTCACTTATCCTCTGTTTTCCTTAATTCACTGGAGAAGGAAATGGCCAATCACTCCAGTATCTTTGCCACAAAAACCCCACAGACGGTATCGCTCACAGGATCACAAAGAGTCAGACAAGGCTGAACAACAACAATTTGTGGGAAGGGTAAGAATGTTAACAACTGGTGGGATCAGGAAAGGTCTTCTATATGAACTGAGCCTTGAAGGGATCCAGGGGTACCTAGAGGCAGAGAAGACACCCTCCTAAAGTCTTCTTCCCACTCTGACCTTTCAATTTTCAGATCTTTTTTTTTAAACTTGTACCATAAAATAACAGCTTTTCTGATCAGAATTTTATTGCCTTTTACTAGACATGCTAGAAAGATTTACAGAACAAAGTAGCAGTGATCTTTAAAATCAACTTTGTCCTGTTTTGATCTTTATAATCTGAGAGAGTTTCTGGACTTAAGAATAGTGATTGGAAATGTGATTACTCTTTAATTTGTAGAAACACAGAATACTAGAGCTGGAAAGGGCCTTAGAAATATTCTGGTCCTACTTTGATAGACTTAGGTCTTCTCAGAAATGCAGTTATCTAAGACAACTCCAAAAGACTCATGATGGAAAATGCTGTCCACATCCAGAGAAGAACTACGGAGACTGAATGCAGATTGAAGAATACTATTTCTCTCTCTCTGTTTTTCTCTGTCTCTCTTTTTGTCTCTCTCTGACTTTGTCTCTCTTTCTGTCTCTTCCTGTCTGTCTCTGTCTTTCTCTTTTTCTTTCTCATGGTTTTTCCCTTTTGTTTTGATTCTTCTTTCACAACATGACTGATGTGGAAATCTGTTAATATGATGGTACATGTATAGCCTATATCAGATTGCATGTTGTCTTGGTGAGGCGTTGGGGAAGAGAGGGAAAAAATTTAGAACTCAAAATCTTATAAAAGTGAATATTGATAACCAAAAATAAATTTTTTTCTAAAAAAAATTAAAAAGCTCCTTATAGATTTTTATAAAAAGGAAATAATTCTGGTATAAATGCTTCATTTTATAGATGAGAATATGACCCAGAAAGAGACCTGGACTTAGAGCAGGTCATTTGAATTAGAACACTGTCTAAGGACAGGCATCTTGAGTTTTACTCCTTATCCTGTGGTGCCTGGATTTGAAGTCAGAGGACCTGAATCACGATTTTGCCATTAATTCCCTATATAGCCTTGAACAAATCACTCCACTTTTGGGTTTTTGCTTTCTTTGTTTGTAAAATGAGGAGGTTGGATTCGATGATCTTTAAACTCTTGTGTATGAGCCTCTGCTGTGGCAACCATGTGACTTGAACATGAGACTCAACCAGAAGTATCACAACACAATGGTTAGGAAGACATTTTGAGAACCTTGCAATAATACAAAAGTAGGAATTATTACTACTGTTTTTAGTAGTCCAAATAATAAATAGATGCCCAGAGAGAAATGAAGTAACTTGTCTAAAGTCATACAATTAGTAAGAGGTAGAACCAGTATAGAAGGAAGGAAGGGAGGAAAGAAGGAAAGGGAGAAGGAAGAAGGGGAGAAGGAAGAAAGGGAAGAAGAAAGAAAAGAAAGAAGGAAGGAAAGAAGGAAAGGGAGAAGGAAGAAGGGGAGAAAGGGAAGAAGGAGAGAAGGAAGAAAAAGAAGGAAGGAAAGAGGGAAAGGGAGAAGGAAGAAAGGGAAGAAGAAAGAAAAGAAAGAAGGAAGGAAAGAAGGAAAGGGAGAAGGAAGAAGGGGAGAAAGGGAAGAAGGAGAGAAGGAAGAAAAAAGAAAAGAAGGGTGGAATAAAGGAAGGAAGAGAGAGAAGAAGGAAGAAGGAAGGGAAGGAGGAAAGACAGAAGGAAAGAAAGTAGTGAAGAAAGGAGGGAAGAAGGAAATATACTTTTATTAGTATGAGGAGTCTTACACTCATCCTCCAAAGCATCTAGGTCAACAAATAATGGTTGATTATCTTCTTAATTCCAGTATGAGTCTCAAGGACTAACCCTCCAACGCCCCAAAGAGGGCCTTTTCCTTTTTTGGATCCAACTGCAGCTAAATTCAACTAACTCTCACTCAGTGGCCAGAAGGGGTATAAGCAACTACCTGAGAACAGGTCTCACCTTAAATAGTAGTCAAACTCAGCACATTGAGAAAATACTCAGAAAGTGCTCTTGCTGTGTGTTGGGTGTTGTTTGTTCAGTCATATCTTCCTGAAACATATGTCTCTTGGTGAGGACTCAGTCTTAGAAAGCAAACAGAAGGCTTCTTACTGACTCCTGTTGGTAAGAGGTGCTGTTGAGGCTAGGTGATATGGACACAGAGCATCCTGTCTCTCAGTTGAACTATATTGCCCATGTAACCTGCCCCTCCTTGGTCCCTGTGACCTCATGCTCTGGCTCTCTCTCAGATCTTTCCTCCCCAGGGTCAGACATTGGACTTACCCTATAGGGTCTTCCTCTTTGAGGAAACCGTGACCTGTAAACCCAGTTATATAATCTTGTTATGTACCCCAGTCCGGAACTCATAAAACTGTGGGTGGTACTGCTGGCTGGTACCACCCATACTCTGACTGTTGTCCCCCTTGGCTGAAACCAGTTCCTTTGAAATGAGAAGGGATTCTAGTCCTCCAGGGTAGCAGGGTCAGTGGGGTAGGGGGAAGGAAAGGAACCAGTGGTAAGATTTATCTGTAACAGAAGTGCAAACTTACCTTCAGTTCAGTTTAAAAGCCTAGTCAATGATTACACATTTTTATTATTTACTTGGTAGAAATCCCCTAGAAAAAGGGGTTAAAAAAAAAAGCCAGGGGCCACATTCCTTCCAAATGCTAGTAACCTGGACAGACATTGCAAGGTTGATGCATGGGGATGTGGGGCTTTGGGGCTTTGGTTGCTGGGCTCTGGGCTGAGAAATAGGTTGGAATCATTAGTCTTTCAGCCACTGGGTCTGTCTGTCTGGGACTTGTTTGAAGCAGCATTGAAGCCAGCTGGCAGACTACAGCTGAACCAGGTAATGCTCCCAGCCTTCAGATGACAAAGGTTACAGGGACACCTGGTTAGCAGGTTTAATCATCTACCATCTCCAAACACTGCAGGCTAACAACCAGTGGAGTTGAAGACCATAAAAAAAAAATCATCCCCAGGGACAACGTCGGTGGGAAGCAGAAGGGCACCGGTGTGGTCCCTGCTTCTGAAGTAGCCCCCAGAGCAGGGGCCCAGGGAATTCATCTCCAAACAAGCAAGAGGAGAAACAGTTGCCACAAGTTCCATGAGAAAATGGACATCTGGGGGAAGCTCTTTTCCCTCTCACAGCTTTCCCAGCCCACTCCTTGGTGAGAAGAATCTCTTTGGAGGGTTATCTTCCTGATAAGGAACCCTCCTTGGGTGCATTGTGAAGGTACTAGAGAAGGCTGAGCAGGGCTTGTGTTAGCCACCTTCTCTGTGTCTGTGGCCCCTTATTAGAGACAGACTATGCTGCCTACTGTTCTTTATCAGGATGGATTCCTCTGATGGTAAAGAGCAATCCAGACATCCCTATGATCAACTCTGGCTGCTGGCTTTCTTCAATCGTATTTGTCGGCAGACTTCTGATAAGAGACCAGGCATTGGTGTGAGAGCTCAGTATGTGGGAGGTGATTTGGGGAGTGGAGAGAACCTAGAATCTGGAGCCAGTTCTGTCATTGCTACTGGGGTGACCTTGGGCAGGCCATTCACCTTTCTGAACCTCAGTTTCCTCAAAGTGGGGGATCGCCGTTGTATTGTCTGTATTTCTTTGAAGACTAAATGAGACAATATCTATTTTTATTATGTATTTGTTATTAGGATTTTATTTTATTATATATTATTATATATAACATATGCTATTATATATTATCAGGGTTATTGTTTTATTATTTATTATTAGGATGTTTTTAGATTTTAGAATGGGAAGGGATCTTAGAAAACAAGCAGTCCAAATCCAACCCCAGATTTTACAGATGAAGAAACTGAGTCCCAGAGATGTGAAATGACTTACCCAAGTCAACAAGCATTTATGAAGTGCTTACTCTGTGCTAGGCATCATGCTGGGGATACAAAGACAAACAAGGAACCGCTCTCAAGGAACATATATTCCAATAAGGGAAGACACATAAAAGGGGAGCTGAAAAGGGGGTTTGAGAAGGTACCTGAGCAGAAGCATGGTCTCAAAGCTCAGAGAATGAGGAATGGATGGTTTGTACCCTTCCCCAAAATGGAATATCCAAGAAAACTTCACAATGGAAGAAAGGACTCCCGGGGTGGCAGGAGAAGGAAACTGAGTTATGGTGGTCCAGAGAATGAGGAATGGCTGATTTCTCTATGAGCAAAGCAGAAATGAAACAGCACAAAGGAAACAAAGAATGTGCATATTTGGAGTATCCACCCAAAATGTTCACATGGATTATCTGTGCCCAGAGCATTCTGAGCTCATATTGGTCTGATCAGCCACAGTCAGACACACTGAAATTTCACTTTATCATGGTGATGTCATTTTGGTCCTCTTTGATATTGAAGGACAACAGCCAGCACAACTGGGATTTGAATCAAGGTGTTTTGACATAAAATCCAGGGCATGTATGTTAAATATGGATGATGGCAATCTTTCAGTTTACACGGAGGTATTAAAGAGACAAGGCAATTTTTTACTCCTTAAACATCTCTACTTTGGATAAACCATGTAGATTGATACACCAGGACAACTTGGATCTTATTTTATGATATTAGCTATTTGAGGGAAGATCAGTCAATCAATGAATAGTACAGTGCCTTGCACATAGGTGCCCTTCAATGCATATTTGTTGAATAAATGAATAAAAATGAATAATCTAAGGTATTACTATGATAAATATCAAATGAGTGGTATAGACCAGATAGTCTATGGAGTTCAGAGGATAAGATCATTATGGATAAGAAGGGCTTCATAGAGGAGATGTGACTCAAGCTGGACCTTGAAAGATGGGTAAGACTCAGAGAAGTAGTGAGGAGCGAGGAGGGAACAGAAGTTGGGGCACAGGATTTAAGTATGAATGAATAGGGAAAAAAACCCCAAACAACCATTCATTAAGCTCTAAGAACCAAGCACTATGTTAAGTGTAAGGGCTCTAAATAAAAAAGAGACAGTCCCTGCCCTCAAGGAGTTTGTATTCTAATGGCAGAAATAATAAATATGGGGGAGTGGTAGCCAGAAAGGGTGGAAAGTCAAAGGAAGGTTTAGTACAGTCTTAGAAGCCTGCATTCTAAAGAGAGAAGTTATATTGATATGAATATATATATGAGAGAAGATCTATCATCTCCCTCTCTCTCTCTCTCTCTCTCTCTCTTTCTCTCTCTCTCTCTCCCTCTCTCTCTCTCTCTCTCCCTCTCTCTCTCTCCCTCTCTCTCTCTCCCTCTCCCTCTATCTCTCTCTCCCTCTCTCTCTCCCTCTCCCTCTCTCTCTCTCTCCCTCTCTCTCTCTCTCTCTCTCTCTCTCTCTCTCTCTCTCTCTCGAATAGCTAGGATATATGCATATATGTATATTCTCCAATATATACATACATGATATGCATAGATATCCTCCCCTGCCACTACTCCTAAACAAATAAATAAAAGAATGAATGAGTAAATAAATAAATAATAAGTAAATAAATATACACACATACACACAGCCCCTACTATTATATATATTAGGCTATATTTTACATGCATATATATGCCATTACTCCTAATACCTTTACATGGCCACTGCTCCTATTGGTTTGGGAAGGCAAAGGGTTGTTTAGTAAATTCATAGGGGAACTGATTGACACTCCCTTCTGGTAGTGATGGCCATATTGATTTGATTACAGTTCCCAAATTAGAAAAGGGTGGAGTGGGGTGGAGGGAGGATGGTTTGGTGGGGGAGGATGGGGGCAAAGCCCGCATCTGGAGGGCAGATGGCCAGGTGGAATATGGAGCATTCCTGGGGCCATGATACAGAGAGTCATGTGATGTACTCACCAATCAGGATGGGAGTTCCAGAGCTCAGAACAGAAGTAAAGAAAATGCCTTTGTTGGGCTGTTCTGGCTGAAAAACAGGGTCTTTGTAGGGTTAGAGTTGGTAGTGATGTTGAAAAGGTCAACGGGGGCGAGATTGAGACACCCAGGGAAGAGAAAGCCCCCAAATCACCAGTTCAAAGAAATATTTAGCAGTATTGGTTAAGGTCTCACTATCTCTGTATTTCCAGCTATGTCCAAATAGTTGATAAGTTGGTATAGTCTTTAAAGTAAACTAGTTATAGTTATATTAAATTGCATAATACCTTTAATCAAGGCCACTGGAAAATTACACAAAACTTTTTTGCTCCACGTAGCTTGGGAAAATCGAAAGACCCAGCAGAAAAATGTTGACACTTGCCAAAGTATTGAGTATTTTTCCCCTTTCTGAGAAGGCATCAATGGACCTTTGTACTAATGTATAATGCAACTGATTGACTTGAGTGCTGTTGTCTGGTGCTCTGTTTAGGGAATTCACCTGCCAGTGATGCTGGGGCCCAGCATTCTGTGTCCCCTTCCTTTTAAGCTCCGTGACAATCCAATGCCTTTGTCTTCACACATTTCATATGATATCCCAGTTCACTGTGAGTGCTTAATAAATGGCCTTAAACACCACCAGCATCATTGTTTTGGGTTGTACTTTTTGGAATACTGTTGACTTAAGTCTTTTTGCCCCAACCATACCTTGATTTCCCCTCCTTTGAAAGAAGGGGTCATACTAGTTGTTCCCAGGCATGATGAAGATTAATGAGCTGATGTTTGCTTAAGCTCTTTTGAAGCCTGGGCATTACATAAGCTCCTAGAGTTATTAGTCAATGTAGGACCCAGATGGTGGTGGTGTTTCTCTATTTGCCCTGATTACAAAGGCAGGCTCCAGTTCAACACCCAAGCTGCTTTCTTTCTCTTCTTAAGATGAGTCAGAATTTGGGAGGGAAGGGCGTAGGGAAATGAGCTTTCTCCTTATTTCTTCTTAAGCTCTATAGCTTCAGTGTCTTGAGACCATTAAGTGGGATAAAATGAATACCCTGTTTTATACTAAGGGTTGTGGATTCAGATTTTCTAACACAACTCTTGTTTTTTTTTTCTTCTTCTTCTGAGTTTTAGCTTCTCTCTTCCTGGAAAGAAAAAACCGACATGCTGGAGTGTTTTTAAAAGAAAAAAAAATACTCCTTAAGAATGGATGTACATATAAAGCCTAAGAGTTCAAAGGACAGGAATAAACAGTTCTCCAAAGAACTGCAAACTATTAACAACCACATGAAAGATAGTTCTATATCACTAATAATAAGAAAAATGCAAATCAAAGCAATTTTTTAGGTTCACTTCATATCCCAAAAATTGTAAAGATGACTAAAACAGGAATGGTCAATGTTGGCAGAGTTTCTGGAAGTCAGGCACGTTAATATACTATTAATGGAGTTATGAATTAATTCAACCATTTTGGAAAGCAATTTGAAACTATGCTAAGAAAAATGACTAAAATATCCATTCCCTAACTCAGACTCAGAGATCTCAGTGCTAGGCATAATATGCTCCACGCAAATGAAAGAAAGGATCAAAGGAAGGAAGGCAGGAAAGAAGGAAAGAAAAAAGAAAGGAAGGAAGGAAGAAAGGAAGAAAGGAAGAGCCCATACACAACAACCTATTCATAGCAGAATTTCTGTAGTAGCAAAGAACAGAAAACAAATGTAGATGCTCATTGTAGGCATTTAGGTGGTACAGTACATAGAGTGATGGAACTGGAGTCAGGAAGGCTGAATTCAAATCCAGGCTCATCTACTTATTTACTAGATGTGTGACTCTAGGCAAGTCACTTTAATCTCCATTTGCCTTAATTTCCTCAACTGTTAAAATGGAAATAATAATTGCACCTACCTCCAGTAAAGAGCACATGAGAAAATATTTATAGAATAGCGTCTATTACAAAAGTGGTGCTCAATGAATGTTTGTTTCATTCCTCTGTCATGTCAGTTGGGAAATGGTGAAACAAATAGAGGTATCTGGCTGCCATGGAGTATTATTGTGTCTTAAGAAACAACAAATAAAATTGATTTAGGAAAACTGGGAAGACTTAAATGAACTGGGACAAAGAAGTAAGCAAAACCAGGAAAACAATGTACACAACAACTATTCAACAATGTAAATGGAAAGAACCGAAAATCAAATTTGAAAACTACATGACTCTAATGACCAAGCATGACCCCAGAGAAGTGAGAACATGAACCTCCTTCCCTTCGTGGCAGAGTCTATACAGTGGAACACTACATATATACTGTCAGACATAATTGATATATTGGTCAGTTTTCTTGCATGACTAATTTTATTTAAATTTTTACAAGTGATGGTTCACAGGTCAGGGAAGGGGAAGAATATATTTGGAAATGAATATGATGAAAAAAAACAAAAGAAAAAGATTAACTTTAAAAATGAATCCCTCAAATCACCAAAAAGAAAAAAAAAGAGGTTACTTGATTGATCCATGTAACTTTGTAGTAATCTTAGGATCATTTTCCATTTTGCCAAGATGAAAAACAAAATCTAAAGTGCCTATGGTACAGCTAAAGTTCAACATTTTGGGGGATTTTGCTAGACCCTCAGTATTTTCCAATTGACTGTTGAAAGAGCTTTGACTAAAACAGACAAGCAACCTAATTTTCCCATCTTATCAATTCAGACTAACTTGGCCACCCACAGATACATATCTGTAAATAATCTAAATCTTCCCTTTGAACATACTGGTCCCTAACTTACTATCTTATGAAGATGCTTAGGAGATGACAACATCAGAGGATTCAGCAGACCGGTTCTAACTCTGCTTCCTTTGCAAGGAAATAGGAGAGACAGGAGACCTACTGGGGTGAAAAGGGAAAACTGGCAAAGTCTAGGAGAACTCCACAAAATGCTGTCTTACCTTACATCCTCCTTCAGATCCTCCTTTCTGCTCACTTTAGGATCATGTCCTGCTTGCCACATACCTATTGCCCTCATCCCCATTTATTTCTCCTAAGACTCCATCACCTAGGACTTACAGACTCCCAAGTTGACTCCTTACTTTGGAAGACTAATTTACCATAGAAGTCACTGAGAAATAATATGATAGGTTATGTTCCTACAGTGTTTGAAAGTAATAGAATTCTTTTCTATACTTTTTCTCATTTGACTCTCCAAGCAGCCCTTTGAGGTAGCTGCTGAAAGTATCCATAAAGAACTTGTTTTATAGATAGGGAAACTGAGGAATAAAAGGACTAGGTCATTGTATCACAGCCATCAAGTGCGATAGCTACCCTGTAATCTGCGTCTCTGTCCCCTGAATCCAGCATCTTTCCTTAACATATTGCCATCTCCCTCTACTTCTCCTAGAATAAGAGAAGGAACTTGATAACCTTTAAAAAATCAATACAATTGACTGTGCCCATTTCCAGGATCCCTGTCAGCAGCTCCCTCCCGGCCTCCTCTTCCTCCCGCCGCCTGCCTGAGCTTATTAGAGTCCACTGACCAGAGTCTGCGAATCCTCTGCTCTGGGGCCCATCCACACCCTCCCCATTTCAGTTGTTTTCCCTTTTGAAAACACTAAGAATAATGTCCTTACATCAATTTTTACTAGAGCCAGTCACCTGCCATGCTTGGAACAGAGACCGTACTCAAATTGCCCTTACCTCTAATAATCATGAAGTCCACATTTACAAGAAGAATGGGAACCAATGGGTGAAAGCCCATGAATTGAAGGAGCACGATGGACACATCACAGGTATTGATTGGGCTCCCAAGAGTGATCAAATTGTAACTTGTGGTGCAGATCGTAGTGCTTATGTCTGGAGTCAGAAAGATGGCATCTGGAAACCAACCCTGGTGATCCTGAGGATTAACCGTGCAGCCACCTTTGTGAAATGGTCTCCCCTGGAGAATAAATTTACTGTAGGTAGTGGAGCTGGACTGATTTCCGTATGCTACTTTGAGTCTGAAAATGACTGGTGGGTGAGCAAACACATAAAAAGCCAATTCGTTCTACTGTCCTTAGTTTGGACTGGCACCCCAACAATGTTTTGCTGTCTGTTGGATCTTGTGACTTCAAATGCAGAGTTTTTTCAGCCTACATTAAAGAAGTTGATGAAAAGCCAGCCAGTACTCCATGGGGTACCAAGATGCCTTTTGGTCAACTGATGTCAGAGTTTGGTGGTATCCAAAGTGGTGGTTGGGTCCATGGAGTTAGTTTTTCTGCCAGTGGGAACTGCCTTGCTTGGATCTGCCATGATAGTACTGCATCAGTTGCTGATGCCTCAAAAACATGATGGTTTCACAGCTGAAAACAGAGTTCCTCCCACTCCTGAGTGTGTCATTTGTCTCTGAGAATAGCATGGTGGCTGCTGGCCATGACTGCTGCCCAACGCTGTTTAATTATGATGATCCTGGCTCCTTGACCTTCGTCTCCAAATTAGACATTCCAAGACAGAGCATCCAGCGTAACATCTCTGCCATGGAATGCTTTCACAACAAGGACAAGAGAGCCACGACTGAGGATGGCAACACTGCTCTAGACACGCTACACCAAAACAGTGTCACCCAAGTGTCTATTTATGAAGTGGACAACCAAGACTGCTGCAACTTTTGCACCACTGGCATTGATGGAGCAATGACAATTTGGAATTTCAAGACTTTAGAGTCTTCGGTCCAGGGGCTACGAATCATGTGAAGCTGTATTTTCCTTCTCTGTCATGACAGACACCTGACAGAATGCAGGTCCAGTATTTGCATGAAGATGGGAAAGAACCTACCACAAGTCAAAACTGAGAAAATATCCTTGGAGATGTTTTGTTTCTGTTATTTTGAATATAACTGCTGAATGTGTTGGTTTAAAAAAATCAGCAGTGATGTTTTTTTGATTGGCTATTTCATTCCATTCTTGACCAAAGCTGCTCTTTAAGTAGTTTATCATGGGAAGTTGTCACACTAATTTAAAGGGGGATTTTATGTAAATTGTCTGCTAGAAAAATTTAAAGAAAATACAGGAAAAATCAACAAAATTATTAAAGCTCATTTTAATTTTCATCTTCTTTTCCTTCCATGGTTTTCAAGTCTTCCTGATTTTTTTCTCATTTTTTCATTCTCATTTTTTCTCATATGGATCCTTTTCTGTTTGCATCTTTATTGTCTGTTTCATTTTCACCTCATTTCTATTTTCTCCATTTTTTCTTCATTTTATTTAATGATTTATTATATTTTATTTATTGAATAACTATATATAATGTATAAATATCATAAATGAATATTATTCATTATGGAATTTATTAGATTTATTTACTGAATTCAATTGACCTAATTTCTTCCTTCTTGCCATCCTTTTCAATTTTCCATTTCTTTCTCAAAAAGATCTATATTCCAAATACTCGGTTTTACAAAGAAGATTTTTTAGTTGTTTAAGTTGTATCTGATTCTTGGCAACCCCATTTGGAGTTTTCTTGGCAAAGATATTGGAGTGCTCTGCATTTCCTTCTCCAGCTCATTTTATAGATGAGGAAGCTGAGGCAAACAGGACTAAATGACTTGCCCAGGGTCAGACAACTAGTAAGTATCTGAGGCCAGATCTGAGCTGAGGAAGATGAATCTTCCTGATTCCAGGCTGGCACTTTATCCATTGAGCCACCTAGCTGCCTGCAAGTTGGAATAGGTTATAAAGATCTTTGGATTCCCCAAAATATTTCCCAGCTTTCTCTATTTGTGTTGCCTTCCCCTCTCTGAATCTCCTCAAGCCATACTCTTTCCCTTTGGGGGTTACCCTACACCAAGACGAGAGTTTATTAATTCATCAAGAATGCATTGAATGTCTAATAAGAATGAGAAGTTAAGAATCTTTTTATCATAGCTAATATATTCAGAGTTCTCTCCCCTAATTCTCACAAAAATCTAATATATATAAGCCTAATAGAAAAAAATAATAAATGACACATTTCTATGTTGCTTTGAGGTTACAAAGAACCTTCCTTGCAAAATCTTTGTGAGTTGGATCATGAGACTATGATTATCTCCCTTTTACAAAAGAAGCAAAAGCTCATTAGTAAATGTCAGAGCTTGTATTTGAGGTATAATAAAGTCATTTAATTAATTAAAGGTGGCACAGGGGATAGAATGCTGGATCTGGAGTTAGGAACACCTGAGTTCAAATCTGACCTCAGACACTTACTAGCTTTGTGACCTTGGGCAAGTCACTTAACCTTTGCTTGCCTTAGTTTCCTTAAATGTACAGTGGGGATAATAATAACACCTACCTCCCAGGGTTGTAAGGATCAAGTGAGATCCTCACTTAGTAGTAAGTGCTATATGAATGATAGTTATTCATTAGTTTTCAGTTTTAATTAGGTCAAAGAAGCCAAGGTAGGGTATAATACAAAATGGACTGGAGTGGGTTTTAGGAAACTAAGGTTTCAGCTTCAGTTCTGGTAGTAAGTAAATGTAGGACCTTAGAGAAGTCACTTCTATATGGGTTTCATTTTTGTCAACTGTCACTTTTGTAAAATGAGGCTATTGGACCCTCAGATGGTTTCTGAAGCTCTTTCCTTGTTCTAAAATACTTTGATTCTAAGCTTTGACTTCCATCATCCATCTTAATCATAACAAGAATGATAGTATCTCCTGCTCTGTGCCAGACACTGTGCTAAGCTAGGAAGTCAACTTGTCTAGTGTTGTCCAACCCAGCAGGAGCATATTGACTTAGAAATGCACCAATTAACATTATGTTTTATTTTTATTTCTTTTATTAAGCATTTTCCAATTATATTTTAATCTGGTTCTGGTTGCACTCAGGAATTTTTCATGCTGCATATATAGGTCAGCTGCTAGTTTAGCCCCTCTATCTACTCCCTCCTCATTTAACAGTTTGCAAATAACCCAGATGGAATTAGAGACCCAGGTTTGTCAGATCCAAATCTGGCACCATTTATTTACCCAGTACAATTTTAAAGCTCTCATTTGTATGACTGATTTAATCCACTTCTACCAGCCAGCCTCCACTCACACTGGGACCTTTTCGTTCCCCAACACCAGGGGTATCAGTTAGAATCTATATCATATTTCTTGGAATTAAAGTGTGGAAGGGTTGCTGGATACTCTTTGTAATGTGTGCCAGGGGCTATGTTTTCTGAATTCAGTTGTAATTCTCAAAGCTACTATCCAAGTGGAGGTGGTGTTACTTCATTTATAAGTAAACTGGTAAACAATGAAACAAAAGAACCAGTGGCAAAGGGTGAGTTGATGAAGGAGTGGGGTGGGAGTGGGGGAGGGTGAAGTGGGAAATAAATGAAGGGTTGTCTTTCCCCCTGCAATGCCAGATGACTGGTGTCTTTGCTATGTTCTCAACAGAGAGTTTCGTAGTTCCCAAATTTGAGGCGAGATTAAAAAAAAAAAAAAAAAGGTTTCAAAAGATGTCATTGTGCCCTCTAAAGCCAGGAACTCCATAGAATTAGGATGAGGTTGGGGGGAAGGGCGAGGAGTAATGAGATAGGAGAGAAGAAAATCAGAAAGCAGGAGCCACAAGATTTGCTAACATTTCCCTTCTTTGCCCATCCTTCCTCCCTCCCCAAAACTTGTAACTGGGTTTGCTACAAGGCAATGGCGGTGGATGGTGTCTGCCAGGTGAGTACCCTAATTTTAATAATTTGTGCAAATGGTGGGGCAAATCAGCACAGAAAATATAAAATTATCTATATTTGGCTTTGCAATATACTTAGTTCACAGAATTCAGAAACATATCAGCTTATGCAGTATCCAAACTTGAGACCTTCTTGGATAATCTGGATACATCACTTTTCCCTTTCTGGGCCTCAGTTTCCATAGCTGCAAAAGAAGAGAACTGGACTAGAGGTCTCTGATTCCCTGTCCAGCTTTGCTAGGTCATGGCCAGTCCTCTTAACTTATGTCTTGCCGTTGGACTCCAAAGACTCTGGAGGAGAGAGTGAGGCTGATGACTTTGCCCAGCCCTGCCTCATTTAAATCCACAATTCACCCGCAAGTCAAGACATCACCTTTGAGAATGAAGGACAAATAGCAGTCCCTTCCAGCTTTAACATTCTCTGATTCTGGGTCCTGCTGTCATACCTCGCAGAAATGGAGTGACAGGGGGATCCCAAGGAGCTGTCAACAACTCTAAGGGGATAATATATCTGTAAGTCAACTATAGGCATGATCATTATCATGTGCTTGAAAATAATTTTCATTTATTCCACGCTCCCAATTCTAATTATCCTCCCAAATGGTATAGAGAGTATTTCTGGTTGCTAACAGGATCCTAGGGCCCCATTTGATCTGCCAATCTGTCCCATTCTTTCTGTGTAGGCAGCTAAGTACCTGATTTAGAATAAGGAAGACCTGAATATATGACCTCAGATTGTGTTCACCCTTCCTTGCCGAAGAAGACCGTGCCATCAGAGAAATGATGACATGACTTGCACTTGACTTTGTTTTGAGTGAGGGAGGGCTGTGCAGGTCACCAGCCTCAATTCTCCTCCAGAGCCATCTGAATCCAGTAACCAGTTATTCCTCAGGATGACTATAGATGGCCCAGGATGCACTGGGACACCTTGGGCCCTTTAGGTCAAGGTCTTTGCAGGTACTCACTTAGAGTGAGACAACGCCCATTCATTGAATAGACCTGTTTAAGAAATAGCCTGGGCATGGCCCCTTTAATGAATGACCTCAGATATTTAGTAGCCTGTATGACCCTAGGCAAGTCATTTAACCTCTGTGTCTCAACTTCTTCATCAGTAAAATGGGAATGATAGTAGTGCCTACACCACAGGGCTGTTGTAAGGATCAAATGAGATAACATGACTAAAGTGCTTTGTGAATCTTGAAGTGCTATGCAAAAGCTAGTTATTATAATTATTACGGTTCATTGTCTCCCTCAAGAACCCTAGCAAAGCCTTCTGATTTCTCTTTATCCTCCACCTTACCTTCCCCAGATTTAGAAAGCTGACTCAGTCTATAGCAAATTCCCTTTAAGGCCTCTCTGCCTATTTGTCTACTGGCTCTGGGCTCATGGAATACCCAGGTGGCACAGTGGAAAGAGTGCCTGGCCTCTAGTCTTCCTGACTGGTCTTCCTGAGTTCAAATTTGGCCTTGAAGACATTCTAGTTGTGTGACCCTGGGCAAGTCACTCAACACTGCTTACCTCAGTTTCTTCACCTGCAAAATGAGCTGGAGAAGGAAATGGCAAACCACTCCAGTATCTTTGCCAAGAAAACCCCCAAATAGGGTCACAAAGAATCAGATGCAACTAACAATCTGGGCACATGGCATATTTAGAGTTTTGGAACTGGAAGGCATATTAGAGAGGCATCTGGGATGAGCAGAAGGAGAATGTGCCTTAATAGTCAAGACACCTGGCTTAGAATTCCCAGCTCTGTAACTTACTAGCTGTGTGGTTCACTTCAAGCAAGTCATTTCCTTAACCTCTTGGATCCTCAGTTTCCTAATCTGTAAAATAAAGATAGTACAGTTGAGTTACCCACCTCATAAAGATCTTTGAGAAAAAAGTGCCGTGCATGCTACAAAGAGCTGTATACATGTGAACTTCTATTATTGAGCTCAAATTCTTCCCACCCTTTTAAGTCAAATGAACAAACTGCACCCCAAGAGATTAAATTACTTGCCTAAGGCCACACCTTAAAGACAGAACTGTGATTCCAACCTGGGTCTCTGTCCTATCAGTCCTACCAGAGACAGCTAGATGACATAACAGGTAGAATATTAGACTTGGAATCAGAAAGCTGTGAGTTGAAATCCTACCTCAGACACTTGCCAGCTGTGACCTGACTTGATGTTAGGCAAGTTACTTGACCTCTCTGAGTCTCAGTTTCATCATTTATAAAATGGGTATGCTAATAGCACTACCTCACCGGGTTGTTGTGAGTACCAAATGAAATTAACATGTATAAATCACTTTGCAAACCTTGAAGTGTTGTATAAATGTTAGCTATTATTATTAAAATATTTTACAAACTTTTAAAGTATTAATTATTTCTATTACTAAATTGAGGAAGTCCGAGATTTCTTATGGTCATTTTGACATTCCAAGGAACTGGAATAGAGAGAAGCAGTAATATCCTGGCTATACTGCTAAGTCAGGCATTCTCAGCTCTTTAGTTTCTTTGCTATTCGAAAACCAAGATAAGTAAATGTTCTTCAGTTATATTGCCTTAATACCTTCAGAAATATCATCAGAAAATAATTGGAAATACTACCTTGGAGGCAGCTGGTATTGCAGTGGACAGAGCATTGGACTTGGAATCAGTAAGACTTGACTTCAAATCCAGCCTCAAGTTGTATGTCCTTGGGCAAGTCACTTAACCTCTGCTTGCCTCAGTTTCCTCAACAGTAAAATGATTGTTATAAGCATCAAAACAGATAATATCTATAAAAGCTCCTGACATAATAGACACTATACTGCTTATTCTTTCCTCCTCCTCTACTAAACCAATCTCTGAAGAAGCTCATTTTCTCTGGAAGATTTGTCCCTTAACCGTAACGATGGAGGATTGGGAATAAGTTGGTCAGAACAACGTAGACACTATTAAATTCATCAAAAACTTGTTGTCTACTAGGTTCAAGGCACTGTGATAGATTTGGGGATAGAAAGACACAGTGAAAATCTGTTCCTGTCCTCAAGAAGCTTATATTTTTACTGGTGGATACGAAATTTACAACCTGCCCTTACCTGCCATGTAAACATGTGTAAAGTAAGTTAAGAAGGGAGAGAATCCTAGAAGGAGGGGAGATCAGAGAAAGCTTTAGAGTGCAAATAATTGAGTCTTGAAGGAAACTAGTGATTAAAGAAAAGTGTGTTCTAGTTATGGGTGCCATAGATGGAAAACTTGGAATTGGGGGATGGATTCCAAATTTGGGGAATAACAATATGTTAATGGGAAGGGATGAATGTGAAATGTCTAGAAAAGAGTAGGTTGGAATCAGATCATGAAAAGCTAACCTGACTGAAAAGTTGCTTTTTTGAAAGGAATGCCTTCCATCATGAAGGAGAGAGTGCTAGGGTGGTGGCAGGTTTGAAGTCTGCCTCTGCTACCTGTGTGGACAAGTTGAATGATCTCTCTGGACCCATAGGTGAGGGTTTTCAAGTACATCAATGGTTCAGGGATTCTTGAGGGAACCTGGCATCATTGCAAAGGGAGTCTGTGAATCCATATGCATGCTGGGCATTGCTGTTTCAATCCAATAAATTATGCAGCATGATCACTTCCTTTTTTGATGGACTAAATTGGGGAATACTATAGATATGGTATTTTAACATTTCAGCCAAACATTTGCCAGAGTTTCTCATTTTTAATATACGTAGGTCAGACAGAGAAATATGTGTTAGGTGACCGTACAGGTAGGTGCTTTTGGAGAAAGTCTTGTTTTTCTTGTTCATTTGTCTCCAACTCTTCCTGAACCCATGGAGCACAGCACACCAGGCCTTTCTATCTATCCTCCATTCTCTCTCTACATCCAGTTCATGTTCATTTTTTCCATGATACTATCTATGCATTGCATCCTCTGTCCTCCCTTTCTCCTTTTGCCTTCAATCTTTCCCAACATTAGGGTCTTTTTCAATGGGTCCCATCTTCTCATTATGTGGTCAAAGAATTTAAACTTCTGCTTCAGTATTTGACCTTCCCATGAATAGCCTGAATTAATTTCTTTAAGTATTGACTGATTTGACCTTCTTGATGTCCAAGGATTCTCAAAAGTCTTCTCCAGCATCACAATTCAAAAGCACTAATTCTGTGGCTGTCAGCTTTCCTTAGAGTCCAACTCTCACAGCCATACATTGCTGTTGGGAAAACCATAGCTTTGACTGTATGGATCTTTGTTGGCAAGGTGATGTCTAGGAGCCTGTAAGTGAAGGTTGGATGGCCCCTAGTTGGGGATCATTTGAAAGGGGTATGAGAAGGATCTGTGTTGGACAAAATGACTTCTGAAACTCCTTCTGATTGTTAGTTTTCATAATAACAAATAGACCATCTTGCAGATAGTCATTAAAAACATATATAGATGATGTGATGATTAATAATATTTAATTTCATTTAAAAGCTGTAATGAATTCATGTCTGCTTTTGTGCTTTTCTTTCTTTCTTAGGCAGTTAGGTGGTACAGTGGATAGAATACTGAACTTGGAGTCAGGAAGACCTGAGTTCAAATATGACCCTAGACATTTACCAGGTTGTTCTGGTGGTTCAGTGGTTTTTCAGTTCTGTGCAACTCTTTATGACCCCATTTGGAGTTTTCTTGGCAAAGATGCTGGACTGGTATGCCATTTCCTACTCCAAAGCATTTTACAGATAAGGAAACTGAGGCAAACAAGGTTGTGACTTGTCTAGGATCACACAGCTAGTAAGTGTCTGGGGCTAGATTTGAACTCAGGAAGATGAGTTTTCCTGACTACAAGCCCAGTCTCCCTATCCACTTCGCCACCTAGCTATCTATGTAACCCTGGGCAAATCATATATCTCTGTCTACCTCAGTTTTCTCAACTGTAAAATGGGATAATCATAGCACGTACCTTGCAGGATTATTGTGAGGTATTTGTAAAGCATTTGGCATAGTTCCTGGCACATACTAAGTATTTAATAAATGATTATTTCCTTCCTTCCTTTCTTAGTCAACTACTATTTGTGTGTGTGTGTGTGTGTGTGTGTGTGTGTTGAAAGAGGGGTGGTTATCTCAATTTTACTTTAAAAAGAGGCTCTTCATATTTGACAGTCATTGAAATGTAGTAGGAAGGAAGCTTACTGGTTGTCCATTCCAGCCTTCTCATTTTATAGGTGAGGAAACTGAGGCATGAGAGGTTGAAAAGTGACTTGCTAAAGACATACAGGTCATGCAGTGGAAGAGGTGTCATTCAAACCCAAGCTGTCTGAGTCCATACCTAGCATTCTTTCCATTACATGGGATTATGGGATTTAGAACTAGGAGAGATGTCAAAGATCATTTAGCCCAGGAACCAATGAGGTTAAATGATCTTTGACATCTCTCCTCATTCTAAGTCCCATGATTCCATGAATAATAACAACATGTTAACAATAATAATAATAGGTTAGCATTTATATAGCACTATGTTCCAGGCACTGTGTTAACCCATGACTAACCACCCATTGACGGTGTCCTTTGTTGAAAGGGAGTCCCATGCACGTTAACCTCTTTGAACAATCAATTCTGGAACCACTCAAACTTCCTCATAAAAAAACCCACAGTAACAGTCTTTCTGCTGTGTGCCCAGACCTTCAGTTACACTCCCTATTTCTGAGTAATTTACTAGGTTTTCTCTTACTAAGAATGTTTGGAGAGGTTCAAAATGGTTTGCATCCAGAAGATATAAACAGATGAAAGGAAAGTATTCAATGTAAATTACACCCAAACTAGAGCTTCAAAATTTTTCTGATAATTCACTTTAACAAGTTTTTATTAAGCATCTCCTTTGTGGGGACAGTGTGTGTGTATGTGTGTGTGTATGTGAGTGTGTGTGTGTGTGTGTGTGTGTGTGTGTGTGTGTGTGTGTGTGTGTGCGCGCGCCCGTGAGATAGAACTCAAAGAGATGGTCTTTTATCTTCAGCTTTTGTCAAGGAGTCACACAGACATAGTCTATCACAATACCAATAATAACTCATAGTTATATTGGAGTCCAAGGGGCTATGGATAGAGGTCAGGGAATATGCGAACTTTGATTGAAAATAAAATGCTACATCTTTATTTTTATCAAATTCTAACTGAAAATGAGGATTTCCTTCTATCATGAATATCAGCAGCAAAATGATTCTGAAAAAGGGTCCACAGGCTTTGCCACACTGCCAAAGGGGTCCATGGAACAAATAAAGTAGTGTATATATGTATGCCCTTTTGATCTTCACAATAACCCTATGTATGTAGTCCTGGGCAGCTAGGTGGTTCAGAGAATAGACCACTGAGCCTGGAATCAGGGAGACTCATCTTCCTGAGTTCGAATCCGGCCTCAGATACTTCCTAGCTGTGGAAATCTGGGCAAGTCATTTAACCCTGTTTGCCTCAGTTTCCTCATCTATAAAATGAACTGGAGGAGGAAATGACAAATCACTCTGATACCTTTGTGAAGAAGAACACAAATACGGTCATGAAAAGTCAGACATGATTGAATATCAGCATTAATCTATAAAACTGCACATGCTTCTGCCTATGATCCCAGTGAATGCCAATGAGATTGCAAACTTTCTGAGAATTGAAACCAAGCCTGATGCAGTCTTGTATCTCCTTCATTGACTTGGATCCAATGTTGGAGCTAGAAGTAAGTGCAGAGATCATCCAGTCCAATCCTTTCATTTTATAGATAGTGAAGTTGAGACCCCGGGGAGGTAAAGCCACTGGATCATATATGTAGTGAGTAGAGAGTTGGGATTTGAACCCAGATTTAAATGATATTCGTTAACATTTCTTAGTTTAGCTAAATACAGCTTTATAGCATGCTGTCTGGAATGGTGCTCAATAAACTTTTTTTTGATGGGTAAGAACAAAGTTAGTTAAAACCTAGCCCACTGTCTTCAGTCAGTCTCAGATGAAACTAATCTTCACATCCCATCCAGTCACTGTCCTGGTCTGTTTCCTGTTGGGTTCCTGCTCCGAACTTCACTTTCTGCCTCCTACTCTGAAGAATAGTGATCATATCAATACTCTGGTTGCTTCTAGAAAGAACATGTCAAGGTCTCATACCACCTCCGTGACTCTCTAGACCAAAACTCCTTTTCTTGGCTATTACTTCCCCATGTATTATCTCCTCCATGAGGAGGAGGGGGCAAGGTGGAGCAAAGGGTAGAGCCCTTGACTGGGCGTCAAGAGGGCTTGACTTCCAATCTGACCTCAGATATTACCTGTACAAACATGGACAAGTCACTTAACTTCTGTCTGTCTCAGTTTCCCCATCCATAGGACAAGGATGATAATAGTACCTACCTCCCAAGTCAATGCAGTTTTAAGCTGTAAGAACTTAAAACTTCACTAAGACTTTTGGAACACCCACTTAGCACATGCTTGTTTTATATGGTTGATCAGTTGTTTTTCAGGTGTGTCTGATTCTTTGTGACCCCATTTGGAGTTTTCTTGGCAGAGATACTGGACTGGTTTGCCATTTCTTTCTCCAACTCATTTTACAGATGAGGAAACTGAGGCATACAGGGTTAAGTGACTCGCCCAGGGTCACATAGCTAGTGTCTGAGGCCTGATCTGAATTTACAAGATGAGTCTTCTGACTCCAGGTTCTGCATACCATCCACTGTGCTATCTGGCTGCCCCATGCCTTTATAACCCTGCTTCCCTTAGTGTTTGTGAAAAAAAAAAATTTTTTTTAAATAAATAAATAAGGAACAAAAACTTTGCATATAATCTGAATTACAATTTTGTATAAAAGAATAGATTGCACATATCAGAGACTGATTAAACAACAATCATGCATTAAGTGCCTACTATGTGCCAAACATGGTGATAAGAAGAGGAAATTCATGACAGCCTATACAAAGTCCAGAGACCAGAGATACAGGTTCTGTGTCCAAACCTTCATCTTTCCTTTCATCTATGTCATTCTCTGTCAATTCTTTGGCTACATCTTGAACTATTCCATTAATAAATGTTTCTTGAGCTTGTTTGTGGGTGGTCTACTCGTGCAAGGTAATGTAGGGGAATGCACAGAAGTTCTGTGGTATGGTACAAATAGGACTCAACTAGGAATCAAAAACTTCTATATTAAACCTGGTTCTACTTCTAGCTACCTGTGTGACTGTGCAAGTCATCTTACTCCTCTGAGTCTCAGTTTCCTGATTTGAAAAATGAGGGATTTGGACTAGATTTTTTTAAAGATTTCTTTTAGTGCTGGGTTTATAATGGTACAAGATGCAGTCCCTTCCTGTGGGGGAGTTTCTTTTAAAGAGATAAAGGAAGGAAAAGAAAGCAATAATTTAAGGACACCTTCCCCAACTAGGAAAAGAGGAGTACAGGAAAAGGGAGCAAGAAATTCTATAAGAATAAATGCTATTGCATCAAAGTGGTTTAAACTAAACTAATTATAGGAAATAAGAACTGAGTTAAAAGATAAGGATAATTTTTAAAATCTTAAAACAACAGCAGAGATACAGATAGATGAAAATACAAACCTAACTCCATAATTTTAAATGTAGTTGGTTGTTCTCCTTCCTTCTTGAAGAGGACCAAAATGACATCACTGTGCTAGAGTGAAGTTTCAACGTCTGATTGTGACTGATCAGATCAATATGAACTCAGAATACTCTACCATAGGTTGAGCACAGATAGTCTGCGTGAACATTTGGTGCGGATTCTCTAAATATGAGCATCTTATATCTCCTTTGTGCTATCTTAATTCTGCTTTGCTCATAGAGCACAGCACCCTTTCTGATGTGGGCCTGCCATGCTAAGCGGTCCTATAGCAGCGTCTCCCATGTCCCACGATCAAATCCAAAGTTCTTAAGGGAGACCTTGAGAGTGTCGTATGGCTTCTTCTGACCACCTTGTGATTGCCTGCCCCATGAAAATTCTCTGTAAAATAGCCTTTTGGGCAAGTGTATGTTTTGCATTTGAACAACATGGGCAGCCCATTGGAGTTGTGCTCTCTGAAGCTAGGTGGTGCACTGGATAGGGCACTGGGCTTGGAGTCAGAAAGACCTGAGTTCAAATACAGTCTCAGAAACTTTCTAGCTATGAGACCTTGGATAAGTCACTTAACCTCAGTTTGCCACTGGAAAAGGAAATGCTTTTAAATGTGAATAACTAAATAAACCAATTGAAAAAACCTCACCATAGTCTAAAAAGCAAAGGAATACAAAAAATCAATAAGAGGTTGTAACAAAATTTATTGTGCATCAGGAGAATTAAGAAAAGTTGGAATTTCAATAATGTTTTTAGACAAAACAAAAGTAAAAATTGATAATATCAATAGATAAATAAGGAAATTACATTTTACTTAAAGGAAACTTAGACAATGAACCATTATCAATAGTAAGCACATGTACCAATTGGCATAACATCTAAACTATAGAAAAAAAAGTCAATATCAAAAAGACACAGTAAAACAATAATGGGAGGAAACTTAAATGTGACCATCTCTGAGTCAGACAAATCTAACATAAAGGCAAACTAAAAAAGATGTGAAATTGAACAAACTGTTGGAGAATTTAGATCTAAAAAGATTTATGGTGCCTTCTGAATGGAATCGCTAGAGTATGTAAATATTTCTAACATGCTACATGGCTTTTTTACAAGAAAAGGTCATGTATAAGGACAGAGAAATTATAAATAAATATTTTTAGAAAGTAAAAATACTAAACAAAATTTTAATAGACCATAACAATTAAAATTGGTCAAAAGACACAAACTTAAATAATGACTTCACCTAAACCATAACTTGGTCAAAGAAGAAATCATAAAAGTAATTAATAAAGATGAAATGTCATACCAAAATTCCTGGGATCAGTGAAAGCAGTATTCAGAGGAAAATTATATTCTTAAAAATAAATATTAGCAAAATAGAAAAAGAAAAGATGAATGATCTGAACATACAATTTAAAATTATAAAACAAATAAGTAAATTCTAAAATCAGCACAAAAGAGGAAATATTGAAAAACTGATGTGAAATGGATACAATGGAAACCACTAAAACTGGTTCTTTGAAAAGACTAACAGAATTGATTTTTAGTCAACTAGATTTAAAAAAAGGAAGAAAATTAAATTAACAAAGTAACAAAAATGAACAAAGAGAAGTTATAAGCCCAGATGAATTTAAATGAAATTGTCAAAAACATTTTATAATTATAAACAGAGATTTCAAAAGAAGTTAGAGATTATTTATAAAAAGTATAAAACACTGAAATAAACAGAACTCCCAATAGAGATGTTAAGTAATTCAGTCTCAGGAAAGGAAATAAAACTAGCAGTGTAGGAACTATCAAGGAAAAAACAGCAATGTTGGTCTAGATGGATTTACAGGTGAATTACATCAAAATTTTCAAGAAAAATTATTATCTATGATACACAAATTATTTTCAAAAATTATTAAGCAACTATGCCAAACTTCTTTTATAAAACAAATACGTCATTAATACCTAAACTAAGGAATGATAAAGCAGATATAGATAGCTATAGACCTATATAATTAGTTGATATCTATTTTAAATTAAAAAAAAAATCCTGACAGAAAGATTAAGGCAATTTACAAAAAAAAAAAGGAAAACATTTGCTATAATCAAGTTGAATTTCAAGGTGGGAAGAATGGTTCAATACTAGGAAAACAATTTACATTATCAATAATATTAAAATATCAAAAGCTATGTGATTGTATCAATAAAGGCAGAAAATATCATTGACTAAGTACAACATTGACTTGTGAGGAAAAACCCTACAAATTATAGGCATAGTCATCTTTTATAAATATGGTAAAAATATGTCTATCTAAAATCCAAAATAAGCATTATTTACAATGAGAAAACATTAGAAACTTTCCTAACAGAAATACAAAGAAATGATGCTCCATTTGACATAGCTCTAGAAATGATACCAATATCAAGCACAACAGAAATAATGTCAAAAGAATGAGGATAGTCAAGGAAGAGCCAAAGCTATCTGTATTTATTGATGACGTAAAAGTCTATATTAAAAAAAAATCCTAAGAAATCAGTAAAGATGTTAATTAAGAGAATTAATAGATTTAGTAAAATTACAATCTGTACAAAAAACTCATAAAAATCAACAGACTTTCTATATAATAATAACAACCCAGTAAACAATAAAAGATAGCAAAGTTCCATTCAAATGGATAATGCATAAAATGCACAAAATATCTGGGAGTCAGTCTATCAGAGAATACTTAATACCTGGGCAGCTATAGTTACAAAATGCTCCTTAAAGAAATAAAGAACTTACATAACTGGATTTATTAATAAATTGCTTATGAGTGAACTGCCTCAATAAAACAAAGTTACAATGCCATTCAAGTTAATTTACAGATTACATAATTTATCATGCTTGCTAAAACAAAATATCCAGATTATTTGGATTCTATAATTATTTCTTAAAACTAGAAAGCAATTTGACAGAAGTTAGTTTTAGATAAACATTTTACACACTATATCACAATAAACTGAAGTGGATACATAACTTGAATATTAAAGACCATATTGTAAAAAAGTAGGTGAGCAGATTGTATACCTGTCTAAGTTATGAGGTTAAAAGGTGACTTCTACAGCAAACAAGGAACAGAGGTGAGTCCAAAAGATAAAATATATAATTTTGACTACATTTACTTAAGGCTTTTGCATAAAAAAATTTAATGCAAGTAGGATAAAAAGAAAAATGTAAGAATCTTTTTATCAAGTGTCTTTCATTAGGGTCTGATCAATCAATCAATCAATAAACATTTATTAGCTGACTACTATGTGCCTGGGTCTGATGTCCAAGATATATAAACAACTAACAGAAATATGTAAAATTAAAAGTTACTTCCCAATAGATAAGTAGTTAAAGGATATGAACAAATAGCTTTCAAAAGAATTGAAACTGTTAACAACCATGTGAAAGAATACTCCAAATAACTAACAATAAGTGAAATGCAAATCAAAGCCACTCTGAGATTTCACTTTACAATTGGCAAATTGGGCAAGATGACAAAAGATGGAAATGGTCAATCTTGGAGAGGTAGTGGAAAGGCAGGTACACCAATCCATGACTGGTGGACCTACAAATTGGTCCAACCATTCTGTAAAACAATTTGTAACTATGTATTGAGAGTTGACTCAGATTCCATTGCTAGACATATTCCCCGGGAAGATCAATGACAAAACAAAAGACCCTACATACCCCAAATATTTATAGCAGTACCTTTTGGGGTAGCAAAGAACTGGAAACAGAAGCGATGTTCATTGAAGATGGCTTAACAAAATTTTGCATATGAATAGAATGAGATGTTATTGTGGGAAATGTAAGTGATGTAAAAAACAAAAGCTCAATAAAGTTATGTTAAAAAATGGTATGTAAGCTTATTGAGAGCAAGGACTCTCCCCTCCCCTTTCTGTCCTTGGTATCCTTGGCACCTAATAAGTATTAAGTAAAAGTTTTTTGAATTGAGTTGAAATGAATTGATTTCTATTCTGTATCATTGCTCCTTCAATGATCTATGATTTTATTGATGTGTAGGTTAAAATCTGTTCATACCCATTACTGTAGTTTTTGTATATTCCTTCTGTTTCTTATTTGTGTATGTATTGTATCCTCAACCCCAACTCCTAGCCCCCAAACTGCCAGATCCATGAGGGCAAAATACAATGAGAATTATCTTTGTGTCTCTCCTGGTGATGTTATACTGAATACATAGCTATCGAATGGAGGACAGAATGACTGGAGAGTCAACAGTTTAATCCAACAATCATTTATTAAGCACCAATTATCTGCAAAAGCACAGACAACATCATTCCTGTCTTCCAAGAGCCTACATTCTCCTGGAAGGATAGACTACGTCTACACAGATAAGTAAAGGTAAAGAATACACCAAAAGATACAAAGTGGTTTCAAGGAGAGAACATTAAGGTGGGGTGAGGAACAGGTATAGCTTTCCATAGGTGGAAGCTCCTGAGCTGTGTCTTACAGGAAGTGAGAGATAGCAGGAGGTGGAGATAAGACTGGTATCTCTGCCTGTTCAGAATACTAGAATCAGTTTTCCAAAGACTTTATGCCATAAATCATTATAATAGGGGTGGAGAGATGAGGGAGGACTATTTCGGGGTGACAGGAGAATCTCATTAAAAATCATCACATTTTCCATCTGAAGACTGTCTATTTCAAGACTATTTGTTGTAATTCAGTTAGTAGAAAGAAGTCTTACTTTATAAATTAAATTTTTAAAGAAATATGGGCAACCTTCCCAAAATCAAAATATTGTAAATAAAGCCTGGGGGAAAGGGGAAGAAAGTAATCCTTTCATCATAGAGTATTAAGGGGAAAGTAGGAATGGGAGTGAAACTGGACAGTTCCCAGACAAACCATCAGTTTGAGAGTTGAGTCCCACCAGAGCTATCTACTAAATGAGGACATCCATACCCTAGATGGGAGTCATTAGAAAGATTTTCAAACCGTGAAAGAAGAAATGTTCTGTCTAGTCAGAAGCTTCTTTTAGTTTCTTAGGTGCTGAGTATACTCTCTTTAGAAGAAGGGATCTTTATCTTTTGTGTGTCATGGACCTCTTTGGCAGGCTGGTTATGAATGTCTTCTCAGAATAATGTTTTTAAATGCATAAAATAAAAGACTTTGGGTTATGAAGGAAACCAATTATCTTGACATAAAAATGTAATTTTTTTCTCAAATTCATCATCTCCCTGAAATCTATCCAAAGTTCCCTTAAGGGTCCTTGGATCCCAAGCTTTAGAATTTGGTATCTTGCTTTAGGAGTTCCTGTTTTGGAAAAGAGCAGGAACTCAAAAAAATCAATGGAGTCAGCAGAAATTACATGACAAATCAAATGTGGGGTGGGCAGTTAAGTGGCATGGTGAATAGAACATTGGCCCTGAAATCAGTAGGACCTTAGTTCAAATCTAGCCTCAGACATGAGCTGTGTAACCCTGGGCAAGTAACTTAATCCTAGCTGTCTTCCTTCCCCTCCGCAAAAAAAAAAAAAAAAAAATCAAATGGGAGTCTTTCTTCATTGAGCTGTAAGGCATCATTTGTTATAAAATTATCTGAAACAGGGTTTTCTTTCCTTGACTTTTCTAAAGAGCTTAGACTTCCTGCTGTAAGGAAACTGTCCTCTCCAGGAGGCTACATTTTTATTGAAGCATATAGCTTTATAGGATTTCACAATAGGGCAGCAAAGGGGCCAGTAGTTAAAAATTTCAAAGGAAATCTGGTCAGCAAAGCTTGTATGACTCACTCCCTTTTCTTCTTTTCTTTTAACTTTTGGAGTGAATGTGCCCAGGTGGATGGCCTGTTCAATAAATCTTGGCTAAATGGATATGTTAATAATAATAATAGGCATAATCTAGTTTTAAAATTTTCAAAGTACATTATAGAAATGAATTCATCTGAATTTATAACAACTTTGTGAAGGGATTACTCTTACTAGCCCCATTTTACAGAGCAGGAAAGTGAGGTTCAATGACTTCCCTATGGCCAGCTGATAAAGTAGAAAAAACAGGGTTTGAAAGTAGGTCTTTCAAACTCCAAGTTCAATGTTTCCCATTACGCTATGATGCCTCTCAGACTGATTGAAGTTACATGTTTATAGTCAGTCACTAAGCACCTACTATGTGCCAGGCACTGTACTAAGCCTTGAGGATACAAAGAAAGCCAAAAGACAGTCCCTGTTCTCTATCTAGGAGCTCACAATTTGATGGAAGACTATGTGGAAATCATTCTCTTGGCTTCACTCTCTGCCTCTGTTTGTTGTTATGTCCAGTCATTTCAGTCATGTCTGACTCTTTGTGACCCTATTTGAGGGTTTTCTTGGCAAAGATACTGGAGCTTTTTTCCTTCTCCAGATCATTTTCCAGATGAGGAAACCGAGGCAAACAGGGTTAAATGACTTATCCAGGGTCACACAGCTAGGAAGTATCTGAGACCAGATTTGAACTCAGGAAGACTCGTCTTCTTGACTCCAGGCTGAGCACTCTACTTTCTGGGTCACCTAACTGTCCTCAACAAAGTTCTAGGGATCTGTGGTTATGTTAGAAGATTTTCTCTGACCATGTCTGATACATGAGATTAGCAAGAAGGGAACAGTTGCTTCTCTTTAGACTCAGTTTGCCTAGCCTGGGGGGGGAACCTCCAGGAGTTAGCCAGGTGGAGAGGAGAGCCCCGATGGGGGTTAAGCAAGTTGAAAGGAATCCTGTGAGAGTCTGAAAAGGTAAGATCACCTATGTAAAGTCCTTTGTAAACTTTAGAATTCTAGGTAAGTGCTAGCTGCCAATATCATTATTTATTGTTCTCTTTATTCATTTGACAAACATTTATCAAGCAGCCTAAGATGTGCATCTTCTTGGGTCAGCCACTATAGGAGGTCAAAAAATAACATAAAGATAGTGTAAAGCATCTTCCCACAAAGATCTTATAAACTACTTGGGGAAACAAGATATACCTGTAAGAATGATGGAAGATTCAAAGACCAGTCCAGGGCAAGAATACAAGCCATTTCATGAAACAATATAAATTGTGTTCAATGGATGGTACTGGGGACATGAATGGTGTGGGAGTTAAGATGATTGTGGATAGATTGCCTTTATGGAAGAGATGGACCTTGAGCTGGAATTATGGAGAGATGGTCATAGATTTAGGGTTGGAGAGATCTTCAAAGATCATTTAATCCAATCTCCTTGTTTTAATGACTGAGGTCCCAAGAAATTGGTGACTTGCCCAAGGTTACAACAGTATATTTCAGAGCTTGGATTTGAACTCAGATCCTTTGACTATAAGTCTACTATAGATGGCACTGACTTATCATGCTAGTATGAGTTAGATATGTTATATGATACGGGGAATGGGGAAAAGACATAGTTCATGACTTGAGGAGCTTGTGATTTTTGGAAATAATAATTCTATAACAATGCCACATTATTAATGTTCCTTCTTCATTTTTGAAAAGGACTGATTGCATCATGATGTCTTGACTTACAAGTGAATTGGATCTGAATAAGGCACAGTTGCACAAAGTCATCAGCCAAAGTCATTGACGTCAAATGACAAGACAAAAGTCAGAATGAGTAGTGATGGTCTGGGATGCAGTGGATATTCTTGGTATCTTCGATGCCTGACCAAGCTGTGAGCATTCCACAATGCTTGCTTTAGCTTCCTTCATGATCATTGGAACAAATATTTCTCACCTGCCCACTCTGTCAGGGGAAATTTTCACATGTCTGGGGTAGACATCCCCCTAACTCACCAACTGGTTTGAGGTCTCTTAGTTGCCTTCAATCTGGTTAACTGCAGAGCAGGGTGTGACTGCTGCATATGCTACAGCTTCTTGAAGTTGGATAAAGGTGGACACCATTAATAATAATTTCTGTTGGTCAGTGACTAGGGATCTTGTTGATTTGCTCTTGTCATTTTGTCAAGTGTTCTTGACAATGACGCTATTTATTCCACAGAGATTTGCCAGCAGGTTGTGAGGAACTGAGTGTTGTAAATAGCAACTAGGGGTTAGAAAAATAAGCTAATCAGAGTGAGTCTGAGGATGCACTGAGACTCTCCAAGGGTCATGTCTTTGCACCATGGTTTCCTCAGAATTTGTTTGTATTTGGGGATTTGTAGTGGTAAGCACCCTGGCATACAGAGGAAGGTCTGTTGCACAGGTTCTTAGATCTGCTTTTCTAAAAGGAAAGCAACTTTTGAGGGGTCAACAATCACTTTAATCATACACATATACCAACAGAGAAAATACAAGCAGGAACAACAGACAGGGCTTCCAACTGTCTGACCATAAGCAATACATGCATCACAGATCAACAGACAGATCTAGCTGTCTGACCATTACATACACACATAGTTATCAGAGAGAGAAGCACCAACATCTGGGTTTTCAAAGCTGGGGGCTCCTTAGTAGTCACACAAACACTCTCCCAATGAGTGAGCCCCAAAGCAAAATCTCACCTTAGAGTATATATAGAGCCAGAAAGACATCACTACCCATGTGCTTCAGTGCCTAATGACCAAAAGGTGTGAAAGCCTTCCAGAAACAAGCCTCCCCTAATCAAGCTCCACTTGAGACCTATTAATGGGCAGGGAAGATTTTAAACTCTCATTATGAGATTATGGATTCTCTTTTCCCCTGCCTCTCCTTTTTTGATTTTGGATCACCTACAGGAATTGTTACTGAAGGGAAGGTTCTTCCTCATGATGCTTTCCCCAGCTTCTAAGAGACCAGAAGTCTAAAGGTTTCCTAATATCTGTCCTTTAATGTTGTAAAAAAGAGTACTGGACTTGGAATCAGGAAAATCTGAGATCAAGCCCCATCTCAGATACTTGATAGCTTGTGATTCTGCACAAATTATTTAACCTCTTTGAAACTCAATTTTCTCATCATGAGAGGTTTGCACTTGATGGCCACCAAGGAGTTTTGATTCTCCAACAATTTCTAGAATTTTGATGGTTCGTCTCCTTTTGAGTAGCCAGTTAGCCAAGATGGAGGGTTGGCTGGGTTTTGGGCATAGGCACATTACCATACCTAGCCAACTAATCACAGTGCCTTAAGAAAGGGACTGAGCAAAGTTGGGTTCACTTAACTGGCCAAAGTTGGTTGAATTGTCTCAGTTTTAGCAAATATGCCAATTCAAGGGAGACTGATAATGTGTGATTCTACAGTAAGTGGGAAGGAAAACAGGGACCTCATTGAAGACCCACAGAGCAAACTCTCATTTTGGCACCTAAAGTCATCAATTTTAGTTGATCAGACCATTTCGCAACTTGGTTATGTGATTCATAGGCATTACCTCTTATCTCTAAATAGAGGTGTGAAAGCAGAAACCTGCCAGGCATAGGCTGGCTGGCTGAAGGCTCTTTGTGCTAAGTTGAAGGCTTGTCTCAGTGGAGTAGAATAGGACACATGATGCCTCTAGGTTAAATCCCAAGTCCTCACAGCTTCCACCACCCCCCAGCTCACTTCTTTCCTTCCTTCTCCGCCAGAAATGACTGAAACCATCACATATTGGCATATTGGCAGAAAAGGGATCCTTGGTCATTTCAGAGGGGAAGGAAAGAATGCCTACTACTGCTCACATTATATCTTAGTTCCAGCCCCTAGGGAACTTATAGCTTGGACTGAGCTACTTCAAAAGCTTGTGAATGTTCCCCAAATGTGTCTTGAAGCTTATCCACAAATATGTAGCAGGCAGTGTTTCAGGGCCCTCCTGGGAGCAATGAACAAAATGGCGCCATGCCAGCAACTTCACAATACTGCACGTTGTTAATGCTCTTTTGGATGTTCCTGGGTGGCTTCAGCAGAGCAAAGGAGGATCTGTTTACGGTGACTGGCTAGTAATATTGATTCTTTGGGGAGTGACAACTACAATACAGGCCTCTGTTATTTTCTGGGCTGGCTTGGAAAGTGCTTGGCTAACTCTTGAAGGTATCCTATGATCCTTTCTGGTTGGTATGGTACTAAATTACACACCTGGAAAGTGAGCTCATTCCTCCACTTCAGGCAACAAACACCCCATGAGTGTGCCTGTGTGTGTGTGTGTGTGTGTGTGTGTGTGTGTGTGTGTAAATTAAATGGGGAGCAGGGAGGAAATTCAGAGCTCCAGTTCTTTGAAGACTCACTATCTCATGGGGAAAGGAGAAGTGAGTGTAGGGTAGTGGTTTTTAAAGTATAAAAATTTTATCTATAAATTGTTGAAGTTCATAAATGACCGTTAGGTAGCCTGGTCCAAAGAGCTATTTATGTGGAAGTCTGTGGGTTTTTCCCAAGGTTCCTTTTCTACTAATATTCATCTTCTCTTGCTCCTTGGCCTTTTTTGATAAGATCAGGGAGTGAAGTCTTCTTCTGATAACTCATTGTGGTATGAAAGTGACCCTAAGTTCTTGATGGTCACACATCTAGACACAATGTCTAGAACACTGGATTTGGAGTCAGGAAGCTGTTATTCAATCATGTCTGACTCTTTGTGAGTTCATGGACCATAGCACGCCAGATCTCCTATCCTCCACTGTCTTCCAAAGACAGTTCAAACTCATGTTGATTGCTTTCATGACACTATCTAGCCATCTCATCCTCTTCCATCCCCTCTTTTTTTTGCCTCTTCCTTTTACCTTCAATATTTCTTGACATCAGGGTCTTTTGCAATGAGTCAGAAAGACTTGGATTCAAATCTTGCCTCAGACATTTACTAGCTATGTGACTCTGGGCAAGTCGTTTGACTTCTTTTGGCTTCAGTCTCCTCATCTGTAAAATGAAGATCATGATAATATCTACTTTACAGAACTATTGTGAGGACCAAATGAGGTAATATTGGTAAATATATAACGCTTTATTATTGTTGTTGTTACACATAAGCATTGGCAAATCCTCCCATCTAGAAAAACTTTAGTTCTGGGCCCAATATGAACTGTAAGAAATAAGAACTAACATTTATGTAGCATTTACTATCTGCCAAGTGCTTTACAAATATTATCTCATTTTATTGTCAAAGCAATTCTGACACAAGAAGGGCCATTGTTATCCCCATTTTACACATGAGAAAACTAAGGCAAACAGAGGTTGAGTGGCTTGCCTAGAGGGACACACCTGCTAAGTGTCTGAGGTCAGATTTGAACTCACATCTCTTCTGACTCTAGGCCAGTACCCTATGCACTGCTTCACTATCATCTAGCAAAATGTGGAGAGGTTCCCTACCAGGTAGGTTGCTAAGTGATAAGCTTTCCAGTTGAGCTAGGTCTTAATGGCTTTCTAAATTGTCCTGGGATTATGTTTTTCATTGGAGGCAGTACCCACATCAAGGAAGCCTAAGGCCATTTATTGCTAAAGACCCCAAATTGTGTAAGTTTCTTGAGTCTGTTTTCCTTTTATAAGATCACCAGTGCCTAGCACTGTGTCTGGCATAAGGCTGTTATTTCATAAATAATTGATGACTGATTGAATCTAAATTAATAGGTACAAAAACAATGAACACTTCCAAATACTAGGAGGTATGCTATCTTTTGTTTAGGCAAAACTTCACCATTTGTTTTGTCAGAAGTGGGTGGAGTTGGTGACTCTGAAGTCTTTTGTTCTGCTGAGGAACTACACCAAAACTAATCCTGGGTGGCAAAATAATGCAAAATTATAAAGCGGGTTAAGCTTAATAGTCTCTGTTATAATGCTTCTCCCCAACCTCCCTTCTAACATTCCTCCCACCTCTACAGCTGGAATCCTATGAATTGCCTATATGATGACTTGACTGACCTTCCCTTCCCTGAAATGTATCCCACCCCATTGGAAAATCTCATTGGAATTCTTCCTCCAGGGTCTATTCTGAATCCTGTGCTGGGAGCAATTGATCTATCCCTGCCATTCATTATCAGAGGACATGGGGATCTCCACATAAGGGAGTTTTCCAGAGAATTAAAGGTCACTACTTTAGGCACTGAAATACTTTTATTTTAACTAGTTTTGATGGAAATCTTTTTAAAATGTAAGTATCCTGAGATCCCTGTCTTCTCTAGGGAGTAGTGATGACAATCTATCCTCCCAAGAATGGTTTAGGGGCATGTTAGAAACAAGAATCCTTGTACTTTGCAGGAATATACTTTTTATGTCAACGTTAAAGTATTTGTTCCTTCTCTGAGCTTGCTTCTAACAACCTGCCCTTTTCTCTATCCGCTTCCCTTTTGGTTTGCTCCTTTACGTTTCTTGTGAGCTGGGAAATCAGGTAATCAAATCTTGTTAAGAACTGGATGTTAAGTAGGAGATGCTTGAGCTCAGAGTGACGAGCTGAGGGATGCAGTGCAAGGTTTTAGTGTTAAGGTTGCCTCTCCGAACTAGGACAGCTGTATGCAGGAGGAGGCTTTGAAAGCTTTTCTCTACTACTTTAAGACTGGACTCCAGATGTTTCCAATAGGAAACCTTTCCCAACCCTTCTTGATTCCAGTGCCTTCCCTGTGTTAGTTATTTCCTATTTACTCTGTATATAACTTGCTTTCTAGGCAGCAGTGGATAGAGTGCCAGGTCTGCAGTCACCAAGACTCATCTTCCTGAGTTCAATTCTGGCCTCAGACATTTACTAGCTGCATGACCCTGGGCAAGTCACTGAACTCTGTTGGCCTCAGTTCCTTATTTGGAAAAAGAGCTGGAGAAGGAAGTGGCAAACTACTCAGTAATCTTTGCCAAGAGAACCCCAAAATAGGGTCACTGAAAAGTGTGACTGAACAAAACAACTTATTTTGTATATGTTGGTTTGCACGTTGCTCTCCCATTAGATTATAAACTCCTCGAGGACAGGGACTGTCTTTTGCCCCTTTTTGTATCCCTAGTGCTTAGCACAGTGTAGGACATAGGGTAGACACTTAACAAATGTTTACGGAATTGAATATTTGAGAATCTCAGAGTCTGACCTTTGAGTAAGGGTGGAATTAGATTGTTCCTCCTGAGGGCATTTGCATTTTAATGGAGATGTTGAAAACGTAGCTGAGGACCTGGCTTGCAAAGCTGCCTCTACTTCTGTAGTTAACTTGCTATGTGAACTTGGTGATACTCTTTTACCTTCGTGAATCTCAGTTTGTACCCTCGCCAGCAAAATGAAGAGATCAGATAGATGATCTGTTATAAGCTGCCTTTCGGCTCTAATGATCTATGATTGTAGAAGTCTTTTGGAATTATAGAATTAGAGCTGGAAGGGACCTTGGAGGGCACTTTGGCCAACTTTCTGATTTTACAAAGGAGGAAATTGAGGTTTATGGACTTGTCCAGGGTCACACAAGTGGTAACCACTGAGTGTCAAACTCAGGATTTGAACTCATATCCTCTCTCCACTATTTTACACTGTCTCCCTGAGGAGTGATTTGCCCAAGGTAAATAGCAGAGCTAGAATTTGAGTGCAGATCAATGTCTCTGACACTAGTTGTGTCACCTTGGGCAAGCTGCTCATCCCAGTTTGCCTCAGTTTCCTCATCTGAAAAATGAGCTACAGAAGGAAATGGCAAACTATTTCAGTATCTTTGCCAAGAAAACACCAAATGGCATCATGAAAGGTCAGACACAACTGAAAGGACAACAACAAAGCTCATTCCTTCACACCACGCTGCTTCTCTTAGACAAAAAAGTCTTGAAGAAAGAAACTCTCCTTTCCATCAATGAGAAAACTTTAGGGACCATGAGAGGTGGTAGAGGAAATATTTGGTGTGGGATGGGATGTCCACCTTCCCTAGATCCCCTCAAATTCAAAGGCAGCTTCCTACTTATAAGGGAGGAAGTAAGGAAGAAACAAATATTTATTAAACATCTATGTGTCAAGTGCTATGTTAAGAACTTTACAAATATCAGATCATTTAATCCTCTGAGGAAGCAGACAGAACTGAAATGACTTACCCAGGGTCACATAGCTATTAGCTGTATTTGAGACCAGATTTGAAGTCAGGTCCTAGCATGCCAGTCTTGTTTGAAATCTCAAGCTTCTGACTAGTCATCCCTGAAGAGAATATGGTGGTGGCCAAAGAGGGATTTGGGAAAGGCAAAGGCTCAATTGTTTTATTGGCCTATGAAGGCTTAGGTATGTCAGAATCTAGCTAGAGAATAAAACCATCTTGATTTTGTCTACCTGGGGTGGCCAGGATCCCTAGAGTAGCTCAGTCTTCAGCATATACACTGGGATCATAGATTCATACACGTGGAACTATAAAAAAGCTCAGGGACCATCTTGACCAATCCCTTCATTTTAGAAATGAAAAGACTGAGGCCCAGGGAGATTAAGTGAGTTTTCTGGGATCACCTGGGTGGTGGGTCTTAGGGGCTGATGGTCATGCTCTTCAACAAAATGCATGACAAATGTATTCATTGGGTCCTGTTATAACATAACTTTAAAATTACATGGACCTGATATAATATAATATCCTATTTTAAAAGTCTGATATAATACTGAGAGGTAGTATGGACCAGAGGATTTAATTCTGGACCTACTGCTGTGTGACCTTGGATAGGTTACTAACCTCTCTGGGACTTAGCTTTCTTCTCCTATACAAAGTAAAGGGATTGGATTGGATCAGGAGGTCTTCATCTTTTTTGTGCCATGGATTTCTTTGGCCATTGGGGCAAACCCATGTACCTCTTCTCAGAATAATGTTTTTAAATACATAAAATAAAATACAAAGGATTACAAAGAAAACCAATTACACTGAAATAGTTATAAGCTTTTTTAAAATTTGTAGATCCCAAATTGAGAAAACTTGGGGTATGCAATTTCAGTTCCAAATCCTATGATCTTGATTTAACCCCAAGATCTTTAATACCAGATGACATTATAATATTGAGAAAAAAACTCAGAACTCTCTCTTGTATATTTCATTTTGGGGCATGGGAAAGGGATCCTTCCTTACCTCTCTATGCTTAGTTCCTTTTTTCTCAATCTGATCTTTATGTGCCTACTGGGAAAATCCCTTTCTAGACCTGGGACTAGCTGTTGTGCTGATGAGAATGAATCACAAGCAAAAGATGAACTTTGACATTTTCTGCCAAGGTTTCTTGAAGAGGTCTGAAGTCTGATAGAAGGAGAGTCCATTGGAATGAGGGAGAGAAATCAGGCCCTTTCCTAGTCTTGCAGGAAAACAATCTGTTCTCCCTAATGATAATCAGTTAGTAAATATTTTAAAAATGCCTACTATGTGTCAGATGCTGTGCTAAGTGCTGGGGATGCAAAGGTAAAAGACCTGCTCTCAAGGTCTGATGGGTGTGACAAGTAATGGTTGCTCAGGGAAAAACAAGGACCTAGACTGTAAGAAGAAATCACAGACAATAAAAACATTTTGAACACTACTTGCCCACCAACCATTGGCACTGGTCATAGCAGCTGTTGTCTTCTTTATCTGTGTGAATTTGTCCTAACAATACACACCTTCCTATCTTTAGCATGACTGTGTGGTAAAGTCCCTTCCGGTTAGTCTATCAACAAGGATTTATTGAGTGTTTTGAAAACCATTTGGTAATTTAGGCTGGTGTTGAATGTAGAGAAAAGGCAATGTGTACAGTGCCTTTCATGTAGGAGTTGCTAAGGAAATATTTGTTAATAGACTCAGGGATGTTCTAGTTGTATGCTATTTGTTAAATTTACATCGAGCAGTTGAAACTAGCTACTCATTCTCTTTTGGATATGATTCAAGGTGTTCATTCTGATTAATGAGGCTCAGTACAGCATGTCAGTCTGCAGAAGATTAAAACATTGTTTTGGGAGTCAAAAGAATGCTCTGGAAGGGTCAGGAGCTGGTGGTGCTGCCCACCAAGTTTATTTAAGTCCATTTGAAATGGGTGAAAAATGTTTATTTCAAGCTCACATCCTGTTCAGTTTAGGGTCTGAGTCATTTGGCAACTGAGTTCTAAAGACTTCTAAACTCTGCAAATATGTAAAGAAGGCCTCTAGCACATTAGATGGGTTGTATATGGAGGATTTGTAGAAAGGCACAGACAAGAATTCCACAAAATGAGATGGCTTAGAGAAGATGAAAGATGACTGTCTTCATTGGAAAATGGAGTTCCCATAGTAGTAAGAGACAACATGGGGGAATGTGATAAATTAGTGGCTGGAGCAAGAGGACCTGGGTCTGAATCCTATCTTCTGATGTTTACTACATATGTAACCTTAGGCAAATTTCTTAACCACACTGGGCCTCAGCTTCCTTCTCTGTAAAAAGAGGGACTTAGATTTGATGGCTTTCTGAGATTCCTTCCAACTCTGGATCTTTGATACCATAAAGAACCCAGATTCATTGAAATATCTGCTCCGATCTATTCCAGCCACTTCATCTCATTAAGGCTTGGATGTCAACAGTCAGAGTCAGGCATATTTAAATTACACCATACACTTAGAGCAAGGGTTAGACATCCAATCTGGAGTCAGGAGGACCTGAGTTCAAGACCTGCCTCTGGTATATACTGGCCATGTGACCATGAGGAAGGCAGAGCCCAGGCAACTCTGTTAACTGCAGAAGTGGTACTCACTGGTATCAGTAGGAATAGTTTATTTATTGGAACTTACCAATGAAATAATAGATTCATTTCAGAAAAACAAATGTGCCAGGCATTGCGCTAGACACTGACTTACAAAGTAAAAGAGTTTCTGCCCACAGGGAACTTTCATATACTTAGGAAGAAACAATATACACATTTGCTGTTGTTCTGTCATTTCTTTCAGCCTTGAATGACTTTTCATGACCCTGTTTGGGGTTTTCTTGGCAGAGATACTAGAGTGGTTTGCCAATTCCTTCTCCAACTCATTTTCCAGATGAGAAAACTGAGACCAACAGGATTAAGTGACTTGCCCAAGGTCACTCAACTAGGAAGTGTCTGATGTCATATCTGAGCTCAGGAAGATGAGTTTTCCTGACTCTAGGCCTGCTACTCTATCCACCCCCCATAGTATTCCATTACATTAATATACCACAACTTATTCAGTTATTCCCCAATTGATAAGCATTTCCTTGACTTCCAGTTCTTGGCCACCACAAAGAGAGCTGCTATAAATATTTTTGTACATGTGGACCCTTTCCCATTTTTAAAAATTGTTTTATTTGTTTTCAGTGTCCTACAAGCACTTCCATATATCTTAGATGTTTCCCTCCCTCCCCCTCCATCCCTTCTCCCTCCCCATTCCATCTCGAAACAGTGTGCAATCATATATAGGTTCTACACATACATTCCTATTAAATACATTTTCACCTTAGTCATGTTGAATAGAAGAATTAAAATGAATGGGAGAAACCATAAAACAAAACAAAATGTAATACAAAAAAAAATGGTCTGCTTCATTCTGCAAAACAATTCCATAGTTCTTTCTCTGGATGTGGAAGGCATTTTGCCTCAAAAATCCATTAGGAATTTTTTAGGTCCTTGCATTGCTATGAAGGACTAAGTCTACCAGAAAAAACTCTTATACACTGTAGTTGTTGCTGTGTAAAAAGTTCTCCTGGTTCTGCTCCTTTCACTCAGCATCAGTTCATATAAGTCTTTCCACACTTCTCTGAAGTCTTCCTGTTTGTCATTTCTTATAGCACAATAACATTCCATTACATTCATATACCACAGCTTATTCAACCATTCCCCTGGTGATGGGCATTCCCTTGATTTCCAGTTCTTGACCAACACAAAGAGAGCTACCATAAATATTTTTGTACATGTGGGACCCTTTCCCATTTTTATGATCTCTTGGGGATACAGTCCTAGAAACAGTATTGCTGGGTCAAAGAGTATGCACATTTTTGTAGCCCTTTGGGCATAGTTCCAAATTGCTCTTCAGAATGGTTGGATCAGCTCACAGTTCCTCCCACAATGAATTAATATTTCAACTCTCTCAACATCTTCTCCAACATTTATCATCTTCCTGTTTTGTTAACCAAGTGTTAACCAATCTGATAGGTGTGATGTGGTACATCAGAATTGTTTTGATTTGCAATTTTCTAATCAATAGTGCTTTAGAGCATTTTTTCACATGACTATAGATAGCTTTAATTTCTTCCTCTGAAAACTACCTGTCCATATCCTTTGACTTATTTATCAATTGGGGAATGTTCTGTCGCTTTTTCTACAGAACTGTGGAGACTTTTGGAATTTATCTGGAGGATTGAGGGGAACCTATCTGAAATCAAACTACAACTCTGACTGCCTTTTTTGACTTTCCCCCTTCAGTCTTTCCTCTGAAACTCTATTTTGTTGACCTTTGAGGTACAGAGCTGTTAGCTATTTGTTTACCTGTTGAGAAAGTGATCTCTGATATCTGAATTCCCATGACTAGTTTGTGAGCCACCTCATTCTGACAGAATTCCAAGAGACCTGGGTTTAAAATTTAAATTGTTTTTCAATTAACAAGTATTTATTTGATCTATTTCTCATTTATTTCCCCCATTTAAAAGAAGAAAAACCCCCTCATAACAAATATGCATAACAAAGCAAAACAAATTTCTACGTTTTGCATGGGTAAAAATGTATGTATCTTTTTCTTCACCTTGAGTCCATCATGTCTCTGTCAGGAGATGGGTAGCCTGCTTTATCATCAGTGGAACCCTGGTTAGTTATTGCATGAATCAGGGCTCTTACATCTTTCAAAATTATTTAGACACACTTTTCTAAAAGGCATAGAAAGTAAATCCTATGACCATGCAAATCTGCTCATGTTACAAAAACAAAAACATACTATGCTAGTCTTTTTTCTTAATAGACAAGTTGGGAAACTCAGGTTTTCATTGTCTCCAAAAAGGAGACAAATATTTATTGGAGGAAAAGCCAGAGAGGTGGAACTGGGGAGGAACCCTGATGAAAGAAAAAGGGAACAACTAACCGGGAATCAGACATGTAGGCCACTCATCCAGGTGTCTTCTTGGCAAAACTGAGATTCTTTGGGAAACAGATTTTCCCAAAGACCAAGGTGAATTGCCATGATAGCAATAGAAGAGTTTTTATTTTTCCACAAATGGAAAATGGATTTAAAAAATGTAAACATTTCTTGTGGTGTTTTTATCTTCTCTAACACAGAAGACAAAGGTCTTAGAGCTTAGAGTAAAAGACAGGCACAGGCATAGCTCTCCTATGGGAGGATTGTAGTCTAACTATTGAAGGAAAAAAAGCACTGTACATAAAAACACTGGCTGAGATGGTAGAAAAATATTGGAATTAGGAGGTTATTAGCCTTTTCTTTTTCATCCTGGTGAGTTTTTTTTGTCCTTTAAGAAAGGTCTTTAAAAACAAATGAACCCTAAGAGTGGGAATAAATTGTACAAAGACAACAAATGCAAAATATGTACCAAAAAATAAAAAAAGAAAGAATGAATCTATCAACACACACTTATTAACTGTCACCTGTATGCCAGACTTTGTATTAGGCATTGGAATTCTGCCCATCCTCAAGGAATTTCCATTCTGTCAGGGAAGACATAAAAGTACACACAAAATAATTTGGGAATAGAGGAGTCCATGAAACAACTGGAAAGGCTTCGTATGGACACTTAATAAAGCCATAGATTTAGAGCTGAAAGCGACTTGAGAGGTTTAATTTTGACCCTACCCAGGGAATCTAAGAGAACACCTAAGAAGTAAAGGATGGAGTATATTGTAGCTATGGAGGGCAGCTTATGATGTACATGGAGATGGTTAATAAAATGTCATATGTGAGAGGGAACAAAAAGAGCCATATTTAGCTGGATCATAGCATGAAGGGAAGTAAGGAAGTGGATAGCAAAAGGTAAAGGAGAACTAGGTTGTGAAGGGCTTTAAATGTCAACCAAGGGTGTTTCATATATGATCCTAGAGTCAATAGGGAGCCACTGGAGTTTATTAATTAGGAGACAGACATAGTCAGACCTGCATTTCAGGCACATCATTTTAGTAGCTGAGTGGAGGACCATTGAAGAAGCTGAAGGCAAGGAGACCAATTAGTAAGTTATGGAACACTGATCCTCACAGAGAGACGGTGGGAGAGTCATTTGGAATCAGAGAGGCACCAATAAATAGGTGGAATTTTAGAGCTACAAAGAAACTGAGTTCAACTTTCTCATTTACAGAAGAGGAACCTAACAAGACCTTTGGAATTTAAATGACTGTCCCAAATTAACACAATCAGTAGCCAAATCAGGACATGACTGAGTATCCTGTATTTTTCAGTACCCAATGCAAAAGACATTGATTAAAGGAAAAAAAAACCAAATAAACTGAGGAAGGAAAGTAAGGATGAATGATTTGCCCAAGATAAAAGCCAGTTACACAAAGAAAAACTCCAAATTGGAAAATAGCTTCTTCAGATGCCTTAGACTGAATTGAATTGAATGCACTAATCACTGTCTGGGTTAACTTCTTAGAAATCAGTCATTAACAGAAGCAGGTGAATTGGAGTGACTGAAAGACAGTTGATTCAGTGGCCACCTGCAGACATGGTTAGTTTGCATGTCTCTCCTTTAATAGACAGGAAGCCAGAAGCCCAATTAGGTTCAGTGTTTCTTGATCAGAATCCAAGATCATCTTTGAAGCATGAAATGTTAATGCTCCCTTTTGTTGTGATATCACTTTTTTTTTTTTAAAACTGTTATTTGATTGGTGTAGGAGCTCCTAGTGAGGAACTTATTCTACCAAGGCAGATTGGCACCTGTTCTTCAGTTTATAGATTATGACCAATAATGACTTAAGATAATGAAATTTCAGGTTCCATGTCTACTATTGGAAAAGTATTGTAGATCAAGGAAAATTAAGATCAGTCAATCAATAAGCATTTATTAAATGTCAACTGTATTCCAGGGCCTCTGCTAGGCAATTGGGATACAAACATGATGGTGATGACAACAACAGAGCCCCCAAATAGTCCCTACTCTTAAGGACTCTAAGGATCACCATAGTCATTTGAAGTTAACTTCTCATCGGAGTTTATACAAAGGTCATGATTTTGCTCTTGGTCTTTCTCAATAATTTGTTACTAAAGGTAAAAAAAAAACAAATTCAAAACATCCTTTTAGAAGGGAAAAAAGTAAATTCAAAATACCCTTTTCAATCAGGTCCTTGGCACATCAAACATCATCTTATGGGTTTCTCTGTTTTATAACTACACCTCCCACCTTTCTCTTGAGCCCTTCTGTGTCAATTGTCTCCAAGAAGTTGTCTGGATGGGTTGGCCAGGAAAGCAACAAGGATGCTGGGAGTGGGGAGGGTGGTGTGGTGGTGGGGAGTTCATACCCTGAATGATAGGCTGCATTTACAACAGGTACATTGTGCAAGCCAGGCAGTCAGCTAAACTTGTGAAACTTGTTCTAAGACAGAAATAAGAAAAGAAGGAAAAAAAGAGATTTGAGGAGATCCTGTACTTCTGACTACAGTCTCTGTGAACATGAACAATTTAATTTAATTGTAAATGGAAAGAAGCCACCCCCTTTCCCTTTTCCTCCTTTTCTCAAAGAAGACCTGTCAGGTTTGGAGTGGGGAGGGGGGGAAGAAAAGGAGGGGGACTCTATTTGCTCAACAGCCACCATCAGGGCCATGCTTGTGACAGACAGAAACATGGCTGTGAATAGAAAGTCTATCATAAGGGTTCTCAAATATGAAAGTGAAGTTGGAACAAAGAACAGGCATCAAGCCCACTTCCCCTGTTAAAGATTATGCAGCATGTCACCAGTGCCAACGTTCCCATAAATCCCAGCAGCAAATGGCAGTTATATCTCACCTAATGTGACTTAACGGCTTTGAACCCCTGCCCAGGATCTCACGGCATTCCATACTACCACCTCATCATAGGAGAATGAACTTTATCTCTAAGATTTTAAGAGTGTTTGCTTTAAAGATGATTTACTGTGCTCAACAATTATCGAATTTCCTAAATTAAGCCTGCTCTCTTGTTGTAATTATGTATCTTGCAATTACAACAAGAGGAATGTCTTAGCTAGGCAAATATCTAGTACTGGAAAGAACACCAGACTTGAGTCAGATGGCAAGTATTTGAGTGCTGACTCTGGTATCACACAAATCACCTAGTGTCTATGAGCCTCAGCTTTTTCATCTGTAAAATGGGGATACTTACTGTACATCAAAGAGCAGGTATGAGGAAATTGGTTTCTAAACTTTGACCACTATATAAATTGGGGGTAAGAGCAGTGGCCTGGTAGTAAATATTTAATAACCAGCTCTCTGAAAAAGGTCAAACATTTTAAGTTTAATTGCATCATTGTTTTCTTTATCATTTTCTTAAACCTTAAAAATCATCAAAACAAGAAATCATGCCTCAATTTGTGGCATTGTTGATTCCTGAGGTATAATTACTTGCACTGAAAATTTAATAGTCAGCTCTATTTCAAGTTGACTATAGTACACTTTTTGGTGAAAGACATTATTGAAGAAACATGATGAAAATGGATTTGGGGTTTCACCATATGATGGGAGTAAGAGGAAAATGGAAGGTTGAGTCATAATGCTACACAAAAGGACCCAAATTTTCCTACATTAAAGAGTATTTTGAAAAAAGGAGAAGAGGTCTTCTGTACACTGTGTAAATTCTTTATGGAAATATAGGAGCAAATATAACAGGATGAAAAGGCATGGGAGAACAGTGATCACACAGCAAAGGGAGGGTTAGCTGCTGAATGGGTCCTGTGATGTTCTGAAGTATCTTAGATTGTTAAACAATCCATCAACTGGTGATAAGTATTGGTTATATATCTACTATGTGCTTGGGACTTTTAGGCACTCTATAACAACATCGTATATGCTTCCTACCTTCTAAGACCTTACAGTCTAGTCAGGGGGAAAAGTAAATAGAAATTTCCCTAACACAGTCCCCAGTCCTAACCCTAATTTCTTTCTTCTGTCTCTTACTCCCAATTCCCCTAATCTTAACCCTATTTTCCTTCACACTTCTCTTCTTTTTCTGGCTCCTGTCTCCCCTATAACAACTGGAGAAAAATTTTAAAATAAACTCAGAAGATGTCAAATAGACTCAGATTAACTAGATGTGCTATAGGAATCCAAAGGAGAAGGAAACCAGTGAGGGAAAGCTTTGGGGAGAAGAAGGCAATACCTTAAAATGAGTAGGACTGGAATGGACAGAGGAGGTAGAGGAGGATTTGCAGGTAAGAGGAAAGACAGGGAGGTAGGAAGGAAGATGGAATGAAAAGTTTGGCTTGGGAAGATTTTGAGACTTTTGAGACTTTTCACTCTGTTCATTGAAACTCCTTTCTGGATTCCCCTCTTCTACCCTTCCCCCCCCCCCCCCATCCTCTTTTAAATTCCTTTCATCTGTCTTGGTCAGGTGGGTAGGACTTTCTCTACCCCATGACCCCTTCACTGACCCTCCCACCCACCAAATGAAAAAAAAAAAAACTGTCATTAGGCTCCTTTTAAATGACTCAAGAGTATGTGGCAGAAAGAATAAGCCTCCTGTGTTTTTAAAGGAGAAATATATTTAAAATGGAACACATCAAAAGTAAAAGGTGGCAAATGTCTATGTTTGGAAAGTGCTTCTGCTTTGATCTTGGTTTCTATATTTTAAGAGGTTGACAAATATGCCCTCTCTGTAGTTTGGCTTCAAACATCTTCAGGCCACAGAACACTTTATTCAATGGAAAACTCATTTGATCCTGCAGTAGCTGGTCCCTCAGGTATCCCAAAGGGTTGGGGATCATGGAATGGGAAGGGTCCTTGTTATTATGTCTCAGGGGTCACCGTTCCTGAAGCATCCTCTAAAAGAAAGGTGAGAGAAAGGAGGATCAGGACCAAAGTGGTGGAGATTTGTCTCCTGTGAATCTTAATGTTCCTTCTAGAGAGGGATTTACAGTGGACCTAGCAAAAATGGGGTTTGTGATTTCACCTGTTTGGAGAATTTGTACCAAAGCAAATTCTCTCTGTCTCTGTCTCTGTCTCAGTCTGTCTCTGTCTCTGTCTCTGTCTCTCTCTCTCTCCCCCACTTACAGTCTTAGAAAGTTGTCTAGAGCACTAAGAGATTAAGTGACTTGTTTAAGATCACCCTGTTAAACTATATCAAGAAACCAGACAAACCCCAAATCTAGAGTGCTGACTGCTTTGCCATGCTGTCTCTCTGAGCAACAGAGACCTTTTATTTTACTCTTTTCACTGAATCATCTCAGGGCACTTTACTGACACATTACATTTCTCAGATATTTATTTCTCTTGCCTTTCTGTTCCATGAGGTCATCTTGACTCTTTTCATTATGGTTGATGTGTGCTAACAGCCCTTGACCAAACTGGTCTAGGAAGTCACTTGCAAAGGAAAATGCATTGAGAGAGCATTGTTGAAGACTGACGATAACCTTCTAAGAGGAACACGAGCTTTGTTTCCCTAGGCCCCCTTAGCAGACAAACTTCAAAGTCCTTTTTAATCTTTTTTGAAGGTGAAAACTTTTGGTATCAACTCCTGTCCAATCACAAGGTAGATTAAAAATATTTTAACCCAATTTCAAATGTCTCTAAGCCCCATCCCAGCTATTCGTTCTGGAACTGCCTTACCATCTCCTCACATCGCATCCATCATAGCTAGTTAAAGCCCTTTTTACCTCTCCCCTGCAATGTTTCCATGACTTCCTCTTTGGTTTCCTTGCTGCCAAGCTCTCCTTCTTCCAGTAGATCCTTCAGATAGGTTATAGCAACAACAAATTGATATTCTTAAAGCATGGGTCTGACTGCACTCAAGAAACTTCAGTGATTCCCAATTGCCTTTAAAATAAAACACAAACTGCTCTATTTGGTATCTAGAATCCTTCATGATCTGATTCTTGCCTTTTTTTCTAGACTGGTTATCCTGGTTGCCCTCAAGCGTTCTATATAATTCAAGCCAGCCTACTTGCTGCTCCTCATCCACCATACTCCATATCCCAATTCCAAACCATTGTAGATTGTTTCTGTTTTCCATGACTTAAATACTCCTTCTTCCTTACCTCTCTTTCTTAGAATCCCTTATTTCCTTAAGGCTCTTCTAGGAGATCTTTTCTGATTCCCCAACATGTTGATGCCTGTCCCATCCCTTGAAATTACTTTTTTACATATTTTGAATGTATGTATTTGGGTACCTCCCCCCTCCCATCAGGAATGTAAGCTTCTTGAGGGTAGGGGCTATTTAATTTTCATATTCCCAATATCTAGTACAGTGCCTGACACTTAGTGGTCACTGTCAAGTTCTTGTTGGCTTGAAGTGAATCAGTGGCAGAGAACATTAATCTCTTGAAGATTACAGAACTTATCATAGGTTGTGTGCTTACAGAACTTGGACTGAAACCCTCTATTTTTGTTTAAAAGTCCTCCCTCTCTTCTGTTTGATTTATTATGAATCTGGACTCATTTATTTCTAGATTTAGATGTATGTTTGTCAGTCAAATCTACTTTACATTTTGTATTTATTACTTTGCCTAATTTTATTTTCATTTTCATAGATGAGTACCAAAGATACATTTTAAACTAGGATTGGGGAAAGAGATGAGTTGAGGGAGAGAAGGAAAACCTAACTACAGGGTAAGGACCAGCAAGTTCTATAGAAGATGCATGCTTTGGGCTCTAGTGGAAATGACCCCCATGGGCCTTCAGACTTTTGAGGACTGTATGTGGAAGACAGAGCTTTGATCCCCAGACTGAGATTCCCAATAGAGGAGTACAGGGCAGTAGGGAGAATGATGAAGGATCTTGGAGAGAGAATGGTATGAGGTAATGGTAAAACGTGTACTTGCTAAAAACAGAACTGTCCATCTGTCCAAACTGGTGACAGTCAGCAGGCATTGACACTCTCAGGAGAGCCCAGCACTGGCAGAGATAACACCCCCAGCTCCTCAGCAATCATCACTACTCTTCTCAGAACTGCTGGCATGATCAGGGTGGCATTTCCATGAATGTTCAGATGGTACTGGGGAAGTGATAAATTCACTCCTGAGACTGTTGAGAAATACAGACAGGCCCAGAGGGGGAAATAGCATAGAGTTGTGGGACCATAGGTTAAGAACCAGAAAGGTTATAACGGTAATTTATGCCAACCTTAATATTTCATGGATGAGGAAACTGAGACCCAGAGAGGCAAAGTAGCATATAATTATAAGGCAGTTAGATGGTGTAGTGGCTAGAGTACTAGCCCTGGAATCAGAAAAATTCATCTTCCTGAGTTCAAATCTGGCCTCAGACACCTACTAAGCTGTACGACCCTGGGCAAATCACTTAACCCTGTTTGCCTCAGTTTCCTCATCTGTAAAATAATCTGGAGAAGGAAATGACAAACCATCTTTGCCAAAAAAACCCCAAATGGGTCATAAAGTGTTGGGATATGACTAGCAACTACTTTCTTCATTTTATTTTATTTTTCAATTAATAAGCCTTTGTTTTCTCTCCCTCCCATTTCTTGTCCTCTCTCCCCAATTGAAAAGGAAAAAATAAATCCCTAACAAATATGTATAATCAATGAAAACCCACATTGCCTGGGTCCAAAAAAGTGCATCTCATTCCACATCTTGAATCTATGAACTCTGTCGGGAGGTAGGTAGTATATATCATCATCAGTCTTCTGTAATCATGAATGATCATTGCATTGAGCAGGTCTTAAGTCTTTCAAAGTTGTTTGTCTTTACAATGGTACTGTATACATTGTTTTCCCAGTTCTGCTCAATTCACTCTATATTCATTCATACAAGTCTTCCTAGGTTTCTCTGAAACCATCCCTTTGATAATTTCTTAGAGCACAGCAGTATTCCTTTATATTCATAGAAAATTCATATAAAATAATATTCGTATAAAAGTTCATATACAATTTTCAATAAAAATATTCATATAAAAATTTCACATAAATTTGTCCAGACATTCCCCAGCTGATGGATACTCTCTTAGACTCCCATTCTTTGACACCACAAAAAGAGCTGCTATAAACATTTTTTGTACATATAAGTACTTTTCCTCTTTCTTTGATATTTTTGGGATATAAGCATAGTCAGAAGTATTGCTGAGTCAAAGTGTATGCAGTTAGTGATTTTTAAGGCATAATTCCAAATCACTTCCCAGAATGGCTGGACTGATTTATACCATCATCAATAATGAGTACCTACTTTATACAGGGCATTGTAGAAACATGCATCAGATTGGTTTTCTGACCTCAAAGGGTTCACAATCAATATTGCTAGCATTGCTAAGAATAGTTGGTTTGGGGTGGGACGAGATATACCACCAGCTACAATACAAGACATAATGTGGCAAATGATTTAAGATGGACAAGGAATGATGGGAGTTAAAAAAAGAGAGGGATAACTTCTGGCCAAGGGTACCAGGCAAGAGTCACTGTGTAATAGGAAACTGAGCAAAGCCTTGAAGGATAGATAGAATTTTGAAAGTTGGATATAGTGGAGGAGATGTTTTGAATTTAGCTTAGGAGGTGGGAAAGGGTAAGTAAGATTGCATTTGACAATGTTAAGAAGTACAATTTAGCTGGAGCATAGGATACAAATGGGAGAGTAGAGAGTGGTCCAGCTGGAAAGGTAGGTTAGAGCTAGATTGGATGAGGCCTTGGCTTCTAGGCTGGTATCTTTTAATATCATTTAGTGAGCTATGGGGGTGGGAGGTTAGGGGTAGGAATGGCATGGGGAGGGTGGTGGAAACTGAAGGTTTGGGAGCAAAGGACACAATAACAATAATATCTACCATTTTGTGTAGCACTTTATGGTTTGCAAAAGTTCTTGACTTATAATTTGATCCCCACAACAACCCTAGGAGGGAGGTGCTATCTTTTTTTTTTCATTTTACACATAAGGATACTAATTCTCAGAGTGGTTAAATAACTTATCTAGGGTCACACAGCTAGTATCAATCCCAAGTCCAGGGCTCTTTCCACTAAATCCCATTACTTCTCATGCAAATGAGAATGAGGCCTCTTGAAACTATAAAATAATAGGTCAGTGAATCCTACATAATTCTTTGTAGCATTTTATTATTTTTTTAAGAGCCCTCCATTACAGGAATTCTCAATTTTTTTTTCTTGGTCACAGAAGTCTTTGGCAGTCTGGTGAGAACTATGGGCCTCTTCTCAGAATAATGTTTTTAAATGCGTAAAATAGAATGCAGAGAATCATTTGGTTGTTCAGTGATTCAGAACTATCCAACTCTTTGGACCAATATAGGTATGGGATCATAAAGGGTATCAATTCTATTTAAGTATCAAAAATACAGTCATCAAATTAAACAGTAATCAAAGTAGTAATCCAAAATTTTGAAACAGTGATCAAAATACGTTAAAAAAAAGCTTCCAGATTCCAGGTTAAGAGCCCCTGCTCTATAAGACTTTAAAGTTCTCATCAGGAGAACTTTATTGGGTGAGCAGAGTAATTTTCCAGGGTGATAGCAGCTAGGTGGTACAGTGGATAGAGCACCAGAGCAGGAGTCAGGAGGACGTGAGTTCAAATCTCTTTTCAGACACTTGACACTCACTAGCTATGTGACCTTGGGCAAGTTACTTAACCCCAACTGCCTCATCCTGGGTCATCTCCAGTCATCCTGATGGCTCTGGAGGAGAAGCGAGGCTGGTGACCTGCACAGCCCTCCCTCACTCAAAACAAAGTCAAGTGTGAGCCATGTCATTATTTCTGTGATGGCATGGTCTTCTTTGGCAACGAAGAATGAACACGCACTCTTTTAGTATTCACTTGCTGTCAAATGCCAAGACTATATTCTGTGAGGGGAGGAACTTACCTCCCCACACCCCATCCTAGGTGTTACTTTGTGATTTAATGGAGAAAGCACTGAGGTTGGAAGAAAATTCAAGCCTCTGCCACTTATAATCTTGCATAAATGACATGGGGCAGGTAATTTAACTTCTCTGAGCCTCAGATGCTTGATGTATAAAATGTGAATAATAGTCTCCCACCAGCTACTTCACTGAGCTATTGTAAAGATCAAATTCAATCATGTGTAGAAATCAATGTATAAATGTCAGCTATTATCAATCTATAGCTTAGATATTTAATTAGAAAAAGATCTCTTAAAAAAGCCTCCAAAGAACAACTGGATTTTTCTTCTGTGTTTTCTCCATGAGAACTGGGACACTGGAGATAGCATTGGACTTGTAGGCAGAGGATCTTGATTCAAGATCTACTCTTCGCTGCTTGTGAGATTTTTGAGTAAATGACTCAATTTCCTCAGTTTTATCTACTGTAAAATAAAGGAGTTGGGACTTAGTAGTACCGTTTAGCCCTCAGGTTAGAAGACCCTTCTCTTAGGAATTATCTATATTCAATCTATTGACAACTCTTATTGATTTCACTATTGCAACTAACATCCCCCTTTTCCCTTCCAGCACCTCCATCACTCTGGGGCATCTTCATGCCTCGACTCTATTGTAATAGTTTGCTAGTAGGTTCTCCTGCCTCAAGTCTCTCCTCGCTCCAATCCATCCTAAATTCAGCCGCTAAAGTGATTTTCCCAAAGTTCTAATCTGATCATGTCACCTGGGTCCCCCAAACGCTAGGGGCTCCCTACAGCCTCCAGCAAAGCAAAATGCTCTATTTGGCATTCAAAACCTGTCATAACCTAGCCTCCTTCTACCTTTTCCAGTCTTCTTCTATCTTATCCCCTACCACATACTCTTCCATTATGGGTTCACTGGCCTCCAGGCTGTTTCATCTCTCTGTATTGGGTCCCCAACGTCTGGAATGCTCTCCTTCCTTATCTCTGCCTATAGACTTCCAAGGCTTCCTCTAAGTTTCAGCTAAAATCCCACCTTCCACTAGAAGCCTTTCCCAACCCCTCTTAACTCTAGCATCTCCCCTCTCTTCATTATTTCCTATTTATCCTGTATATAGTTTATTTGTACATTGCCATTTACTTGTCTCCCTCTTCAGATTGTGAACTCCTTGAGGGCAAAGACTGTCTTCGGTCTCTTTTTATCCCCAACACTCAGCACAGTGTCTAATACATAGTAAGTATTTAATAAATATTTGTTGACTGAATTAACCTTGATTTCTTTGATTGATTTCGGGGGAAAATGTGAAAAACAATGTACAAGATCTATAGGTTAGATTTCTTAGTGATTAATAAGTCAAGTTAATTCTCTGCCCCCAAATGTTCAGTGGCTCCCTATTGCCCTCTGAGCAAAAATTAAAATTCCTTTGTCTGCCATTCAGGGCTCTCCAGAATTGGCACAGCCCGGCATTTCCTTATCTCGTAAGGATATTATTCTTATCTTATATTACTTCCCTTCATGCAATCTATGTTGTAGTTCAACTGGATGACTCTGTCCCCTGAATATATTTTCTTGCTCATTGGCCTTTGTTCACACAGATCCTTAGGCCCAAAATGTTCTCCCCTCCTCTTTGCCAGTCAAATTACAGTACTACCACTCATCCTTTAAAAGTGATACAAATTCCATCTTAAGCCCTTCTCTGATCCAGACCAATTTCACATAGCCCTCAGATCTCACCTAACACTTTGTTCCACATCTCTATGGCACTAACTGAGTACGTATTACAGTTTTCTGGATGAGTGTCATCCTACTAGATTGTGAAGTCTACAGGGGAAGGGATAATGCCTCCACTAAACTTATCTTTTCTTTAGTACGCACACAGTAGGCATTTAAGTGTTCAATAAGTGAATGAACTCCCATTTATATATGGTTTAGTTGGTAAAGTGCTTTCCTTGCAAAAAAAAATTAAAACAAAAAATTCAAACCTTGTAAGATAGGTGGTGTAAATGATTATCCCTATTTTATAAATGAGGGAACAGACTCAATGAAATAAAGTGACTTAGGCATTAACCACACAGTATCATCACCCAGTTTCAAATCTCTGCCTTTAGTCCCCACCAGATCTTCTCTCTATTATACTCAGGGGAGCCAGCTGGAGAGCTGCTTCTGCCAATCATTAAATTATCACAGTGAGCCTTTACAGCTCAGATACAGCACACCTACAAATCAGGGCTTGATTTATTGTTTTGTGGATGTTTAGAATGCAGATGGGAAACTTGAAGCCTTGAGGCCATATGTGGCCCTCTAGTTCCTTGAGTACGGCTTTTTGATTGAGTCCAAGTTTTATAGAAAAAACTTTTTATTTAAGTGGATTTGTTCGGTGAGGTTTGGATTCAGTCTGTGGGATGCACTTGAGGACCTGGAGCACCCCATGTGGCTTTGAAGTCACAGGTCTAGGCGTAAGAAAGTAATGGAGGAAATGTTAATAATGAAGATTAAACTGAAAAGTATGGCACATCTATATTTCCCCCAGAGAGCCAGTTGTTAAACATGTACCTGCACAGCCTTGCTCGCATTCCAGTTGACTTTTTCAGAGGAAGATCTGATTCAGGTTGTTTAACTTTGACTGAGAAGGAAATATCACTAGTATTGTCAAATACGTGCTTCTCTCATGCATAACCACCGTCCTTCCCCATCCCATCCCTAAAAAGATAGAAGAGGATGCATTTCACTCGTTTTCAGCAGTTTCTGTGGAACGAGGAACAAAAGAACTGTTTTCTTCTCTGTTGTTTTCCCAAGTGTTCTCTGCATTCAAGAAGGCTGAATTTCAGTTTCCTTGTTTTCTATGCAGAGTGATGTTTGATCAGCACCCTTTGATTTTGCCATTCCCTTTTAGGGAGTAAAGGGAGGTCATCTATGTCCTATCTGTGTCTCTCAAGTCACTTTGAAGTAAATTAAATCTTCATCGTTGTGAGACAAGAGGGCGATTCATCTTCCACTGTGAAGATCCTCTCCAACCTAAGTCTTTCAGAAGAGGAGAGAAGGAATTTAGCTCCCTCTTCCAAAAGGAGGAGGTTGGACCAGATGACCTCTAAGGTCCTTTTCCAGCTTCATTTAATGCTAACCATTGGATCTGCTAATCTTTCATTCAGGGAGACTTAGGAGTTGCCTGTATGGGATGGACCCTGGACTAGTTCAGTCAAATTAGACTATTGTTTTCTGATTTGTTTTGAGAGGGCAGCATGGTATAGTGGGTGGTACAATGGGTAGAATGTGGTGCCTGGAATTGGGAAGACCCGAGTTCACATCTGACCTCAGACACTTACTTGCTCTATGACCCTGTTTGCCTCAGTTTTCTCATCTGTAAAATGAATTGGAGAAGAAAGAGGCAAACCACTCCAGTATCCTTGCCAAGAAAACCCCAAATGGGTTCACAAAGAGTTGGATACACTTGGAACAACTGAACGACAAAAAGTGGTATAGTGGTCAGGGCATGGGACTTGGAGTTAGGAAGACTTGGATTCAAATCCTACTACAACAATTAGTAGTCATGTGACCCTGGGGAAATCTCTTAACCTCTTTGCCTCAGTATCCTCATCTGTACCATGAGGTGTTTAGACTCAATGCTTTCTACTTCCAAATCTATTAACCTACAATCCTATCATTTTTGTCCTGAACTCTGGGGCCTCCAGGAGCAGGAACAAATTCCTACCTGTCTCCATAGCCTTTCTTCCTTTAAGGCCTACCTTAGGGACCATGTGGACTGGTCTGACCCATTGCTCCTCTCTCCAGGTGAAAGGGATCTCCATCTCCTCAGATTCTTTTAGAACACTTTGCCTGGATTTCTCCTTTGTCTTGATCAAATTGTGCCCATTCTTTCTCTTTAGGTCTTCTAAGTATTCCCCTCAAATTTCCAGCCAGGCTGAATGACTGTTTTCTGCTCATGTATTATTCTCTCAGGTGCCTCCTTTCGCCTTTCCAACTATTGAACCCCTACCCCTTTTTTGATGCTGAATTCAAACACTATCTGGTCCATGAAGATTTTATGGATTTTCCCAGCTGGTGGAGTTGTTCCTTCATCAGACTCCCCAGATCACTTTATTTTTATAAAGCATCTAAGATTTACTACCTTAAAACTGTACTAGAGGTGGTTGGTAAACCAGTGGATGGAGCGCTGGTCCTAGAGTCAGGATGATGTGAGTTAAAATCTGGCCTCAGATACTTACTGGCTGAATGAGTCTGGGCAACTCAGGTTGCCTAAACTGTAAAGTGGAGATAATAGTAGCACCTGCCTCCCAGGATTGTTATGGGGATAAAATGAGATAATATTTACAAAAAGTGCTTGGTATCTATCTATCTATCTATCTATCTATCTATCTATCTATCTATCTATCTATCTATCTATCTATCTATCTATCTATCTGTCTGTCTGTCTGTCTGTCTGTCTGTCTGTCTGTCTGTCTGTCTATCTATCATCTCTCGCCTATATCAAATTGCTCACTGTCTTAGAGAGGAGAGAGAAAATTTGGAACTCAAAATTTTATTTAAAAAAATGAATGTTAAAATTGTCTTTACATGAAGAAGAAGAAAAGATACTATTTGAAAGAAAAATTTAAAAAATAAAAAAGGAAAAATAAAAAAAATGCTTAGCACAGTGCCTGGCACATAGTGAGTACTATATAAAAGCTTATTCTCTTCCCTCTCTAATACTTAGGGAACAATCTTTATTATATATTGTAGCTGTCTCTTCTGCTTCATCCTTCAACGAGACTAGAAATTCCTCGAGGGCAGGAACTATGTTGTATTTATTAGTAGGACCATAGTTCTAGAGATGGAAAGGGTCCCAGAGACCATCTTGTTTTACAGATAAAGAGTCTGAGGACCAGAAAGGTTAAATAATTTGATCCATTCACACAGCTAGTAAGTCAGGTGTCCGAGGCTAGGTTTGAACTCAGGTACTCCTGTCTCCAACAGAGGTGGGATTTGAATGCAGACAGTATTCTTTCCACTCTACCAGCTGCCTCCCTAGAATAGAATATTTCTCAAGTAAAGGTACTGTTTTGGATTTTTTCTTTATATCTCTAGCTCCTACAACATGGAGTAAGTGCTTAATAAATGCCTGTTGAGTGGATAGTGCTGGGCCTGGAGTCAGGAAGACTCATTTTCCTGAGTTCAGATCTGGCCTCTGACACTTACTAACTATGTGACCCTGGACAAGTCACTTACACCTTGTTCCTCATTTATAAAATAAGCTGGAGAAGAAAATGGCCAACCACTCCAGTATCTTTGTCAAAGAAAACATGAAACAAGCCACAAAGATTTGGACATGACTGAAATGACAATAATAAAATCTCTCCTTCCTCCCCCCTCTCCCATGCTCCCTTGCATCTTACAGAGTGCTATGTACATAGTAGGAGTTAAACAAATATTTTTTTCTACTTTCTGTTGTACAAATGAGATTACAAGCTTCCTGAAGGCAAAAGAGATAATTTTCTTCTCTGTGCCCTACTAATTTGTTAAATGCCAGGCATTTAACAAATGTTTTTTGAATCAAATGAAAATGGAGCTGCCTACAGCAAGTCTTCCTTTTTCCACTGGGCCAGCCTAATTTTAAAAATTCTAAGCTGCTTTTCTTCTTCTTTTTTTTTTTTTTGATCATTGACTATGTGCTGAGTACTGGGAACTGGGCGTGGGGTAGGAAGGATACAAAAATGTACAAGACCTTGAAGAGTCTTTGTCCTTGGTGAATAAGGCCCCTGGCCTGGAAGAAATTACAGTTTACTCTTTTTCAGTCAGATAAGGAAGGCTGTTTAGTAATAGAAAGTTCTGGATTTGTAATCAGAATAAATGGGTCCAATTCTTGGACTCACTCAGTTTGTTCATCTATAAAATGGGTAGGTTGGGAGTGGCGGTATGGTTGGGAATGATACTTGTACCACCTCCTTCACAGGGTTTCTGTAAGGGGAAAAAAGTGCTTTGAAAACCCCAAAGTTTTGCACAAGTGTGAGTTATTATTAATAGCTAGTAGGGAGGAGAAAAGACAGGTACAAAAATAGCTACAATACATATCAGTGTGTGGTAATTGCCATGAGTGGTCCAAACAAAGAGCTTGTAGCAGGCCAGAGGAAGAAGCCTTACTTCTAGTTGGGACAACTGAGGAAGGTTTTCAATAGAGTTTTCTCCACAGTGCTGTGGGTTAGTACAAGGAGGTAGAACTCCTGGAAATGGTGCCAATTAATGGTATCCATCCTTCAAAGGCATGTGTAGTAGTAGGATAATGGAAGGAAGGGTGAACTCAGAGTCAAGAGCTGAATTCAAATCCTTCTTCCAAAGATCACAAGTTATGTGACCACAGGCACATTGCAACCTAAGCCTCAATTTCCTCATCTGTAAAATGGAATAATAAAAAAGTGTATGTAATAGTGAATTCATCGATGAGGAAAGTCCTACCAATGGAAATCAACACTTTCTCTGTAATGTATAGTATTAGAGAGCTTCCTAGAGCAGAAGTGTCAAATTTAGACACAAGAGTCCTATAAAAACACTGGGAGCCGGAGTCTGAAGCAGATTAAAATGTAATTGGAAAATATTTAACAAAACATTTAAAAATGCAATATAAATAATGTTAATTTGTGGTTTTCTAAGTCAATAAGCCTGGCTCAGGGATCCAATTCTATTGGAATTTGAAACCACTGAGACTAAATGACCTTGCTCCAAGTCACAGGGCCAAGAGGTGTACGAGGTGTCTATGTATTTAAAACTCTATAAATGTCAGTTATAGTTGCCATTACTTATGACATCATTATGAGCAGGATGGAGAGCTAGGAATGGAGCTCTGTAGATAGCCATGGCTGCTGCATCCCATCCTTCTGGATAAATGTTTAGTTTATGACTTGGCAAGCAAATCTGTTTCAGCCAGAAAATGTCCAAGTTCCTATTGAGGTGGTCTGACTTTTGATTTTCCAGGCTTTGCGTCTTAGGCTCAGAGTATTTTCAAAGTCCTCTGGGTCCTGTCTGTGACTTGAGAAGTTGTGACTTCCTTTCTAGGTTGGACCCAAGGATGAATGATCAGAGACGCTGCTGTTGTGTAGGGTCATAGGGCCGCAGATTCAGAGTTAGAGGGGACCTTAGAGGTCTTAGAAGTCCAAAACTAGAAGGGATCTCAGAGGCTTTTAAATTCACCCCCTTAATTTTACAGATGAGGAAACTGAGGGATAGAGAAATCAAGTGACTTGCTTAGGGTTACATGATATATTTACATAATGCAAGTGGATGTTTTTCTCCTCAAAGCAAATGCTAAGAAACAATGTGATATAGTGGGTAGAGAATTAGCCTTGAGGTCAGGAAGATTTGGTTCAAGTCCTGTCTTTGAGACTGTGTGACCCTGGACAAATCCCTAAAGGACTTTAGGCAACTCTAAGTCTTAGAGCCAGAAACGCTATTTTTTTTTCCTTTCCCCCCCCCAAATTATCAATTTATTTGTTTTCAGTTTTCAACAATCACTTCCATAAATTTCAAATTTTCTCTTCCTCCCCAAGACAACATGCAATCTTATATGGGCTCTACACATATATTCCTATTAAATACATTTTCACATTAATCATGTTGCATAGAGGAATTAAAACAAATGGGAGAAACCATGAGAAAAGTAAAACAAAACATAACATAACAAAGGAGAAAATAGACTGCTTCATTCTGTGCCTAGAACTCTAATTTGCAGACACAGTTTGAACCTGTATTAATTAAGGGAACTTCCTCATTCAGGAAGTCTTCACACCAATGGGAATTACATATCTAGTATCTATCCTGAAGTGTTATTATGCCCAGTTTATCATTGTGGAAACTGGGACTCAGAGATATCAAGTTTTTGCCTCTGTGTCCCCAGCACCTAGCACAGAGTCTAGCATGTAGCACTTAATACTTATTGATTGATCCTTTGGTCCATGGTGCCACAGCTAGTAAATGTTCCCAGGATTTGATCCCCTTCTAGGCATGTTGTCCATTCAAGTCACTAATAGTTGACTCTACAGAAATGATTTCAAAATAAGTTTTTGTCTACAATAATGTCCTGTATGCATATAACATCTTTATATAGCATCATTTTTGCAAACATCTTTGGAAGGACTATCTCCTTGATTCTCACAGTAGGCTTAAATACTAGGTCAGTGCCCAAATTTCATTTTGTAGATGATGAAACTGAGGTACAGGGTGGATAAGTGTTGCAGTAAACTGAGAAGTTAGCTTAAAAAGACCAAGGTCTCCCACTGCATCCTGGGCCATCTCCAGTTGTCCTGATCCATATCTGACCACTGGACCCAGATGGCTCCAGAGGAGAAAGTGAGGCTGGTGACTTTGTACAGCCTGTCTCACTTAAATCTAATTCATTTACAAGTCATGATATCACCTTCCTGATGCCACAGTCCTCTAGCAAGAAAATTCTAATATAGAACTGATATTCCTGGGACTCTTGTCTAGATACCAAGCTGGTTTAAAAAACAAAATAGGCAGTAAAAAAAAAAATCTATCTATCTATTTATCTATCTATTGATCTATCTCTCTGTCTGTCTATCTCTCTGCTATCTGTCTATATCATCTATATCTATCTATCTGCATAATAAAATCCCTCTTGACATTTTATTAGCTATAGAACACTTCAGCTGAAAGAAGCAACGAAAGTAATTCAAAATTTACAGTTAGCCCTCCTATGTGATCATCTTTTGGAAATTTGAAAAAGAAAAAAAAGTTACCTCTAGAAAGCAAATCTACTTTGATTTGTATCTCTCTAATCAATAGTGATTTAGAACATTTTTTCATATGACTATAAATAGCTTTAATTTCTTCCTCTGAAAATTGCCTGTTCATATCCTTAAGCAAATCTACTTTGAATGAAATAAAATTAAGGAAACATTGAAATGCCTTATGACCACTGTTTACTTTCTCTCCCCACTTCTCATCTCATATCATCAGAAAAGGCAGCAAAGTATGGAAAAAAAACCCTTGGTTTTCTCTTGTTGTTGTTTTTAATTGAGTTCATTTTAATGCAGCAAACATCTAGTATGTGCAGTACTCTGTCCTAGTTACTGGAGATAAGCAAAGTTTATGTAGCACATCTCATGGAGATCACCATCAAATACAGAGAGGCAAGAAACATACAGGGAAAAATAGATATATAATGATCCATCATAAGTGTATTGGGGAAGGGCAAAAAAATCTAATGGGAAAGGGGCCTTTAAGGCTTTCCCTGACAGGAGGGTCTCTTGTGGGATGGGGAAAATAAAGAAAACTGGATTCTAGGTGGAGGAAACAGAAGAGCTAACAAATATATAATGACATGGGATTAATTTTAAGTGTCTTAGTTCTTATAGGACTTACAATATCTTTTTTCTGGAAATTTTGTGGAAAGAAATGTGTGAGGACTTCAGAGAACTGAACTTTGGCCTACATAAACTGTTTCAGTCTCTGAGAATTCCCGTCCCTTTATAGAAATATGCAGCTATTTTATAAGCCCCAGGTGAATGACTTTTGGTGGGGAATAGGAACACTGAAGAGATCCTAAGGAGGGAGGAAAAATTAAAGGAGTTAAATTAATTAAAGGGGAATATTAATTAAAGGGTAGTGGCAGCACTCATCAGCCTTAAAAAGAGAAAGTCAAAGGATGTTTTGAATTATTCTCTTCAATTTTAAGAAAGTTTTGGTAAAATATGGATGTTGATTATATGTTCCTTGAAGACAAGGATGGTTTCATTTTTGTCTTTGTATTCTGATTGCCCAACACAGTGCCCGGAATATATTGGATACTTAATAAATGCTCATTGATGGGTTTGTAGAAGAATTTGTCTTCTCCATGAGGCATTGATACAAGGGAAAGTATGTTAGATTGAAATCTCAGCTCTGCTACTTACTACTTGTATGACCTTGGTTGATGTAATCTCTCTGAGTCTCCCTGTTTTCCTCTGCAAAATGAGGGGGTGCAACTAGAAATCCTCTAAGATCCCTTCCAGATCTAAATCTATGATCCTATCATATTAGAGCTTGGAAGCACCTTAGAAATCGTCTATTCTAAACTCATATTCCTCTCCCCTACTTTATTTAAAAAAACTTTGGTTTTTTTGGAATAGATAATAGAAGGTGATTGGGAAGATGGAAGAAAACCTGTGAAAGAGAAAGGGCATGGGAGATAAACAGTGCAGGGGAGCTGCACAATCCAGAAAGGTTTAGGCAAAGGATAAGGAAGTTGGTGGAAAGAGCTTTCGAGATCAATATATGAAGAACAGATTTCTTGGACCTGATTAAAGGGAAAGGAAAAGAAAGAACATGGCTATTGAGACACTATAGGATAGCAGAAATACTGTAGCTTGTAAAGTGTCAGCAACAGATGAACTCTTCAGTGGGGTAAAGTACACTTTGCAAAAGAGGAGGATGAAACCAAATAAAACAGAAGAGGGTACTGACGACTGAGCCAAACTAATATTGGTAGAAGGAACTAGGGATGTCTAGTTTAGAGAAGAAAAGTCCAAGGGGGTGGGAAAGGGAGATCATGATCACTATCTTCAAATATGTGAAGGGGATGGATGTTTAAGTGGGATTGGACTTGCTCTGCTTTGTCCCAGAAGGCAGTAGGAGGAGCAATGAAAGCTGAGGGACAGATTTTAACTTGAGATAAGGAAAACTAGCACTTGGAGCTGTCCAGATCGGGAATTTTGGACTAGAGTTCTCCAAGCTGATATTGAAAGACCACTTCCAAGGAGACCCTACAGTGGGGGGATTGCTGTTTAGGTACAGCTTGGATATGATGTCCTCTGAGGGTCCCTAAAAGCTCTGAGATCCCATGAAAATCTGGGCATATTAAGGAAAAGCACCAAGAAAGGGTCAATGCCCTTCTTATTGATCTTAGCAGGAGTTAAGACTCTTCTGCAGGACCAGGCAAATAGCTTCATCTCTCCAACCTCAGGTGTAACATGGGGATAGTACTTGTAGTACCCACTTCTCAGGGTTGTTGTGAGGGTCAGATGTGTGAAAAGAAACTTTAAATATCAGCTGTTATTACTCTGCCTTCAGATATGTTACCTTTTTAAAAAAATATATGTTTGATTAGCAGGGCAAATAAACTCTTGCCTAGAGTTTAGAACAGAGAAAATTCTATTGATCATTGGAAAATCAGGTATTTTTTTTCTCTTGGCAAATTCTATTCCTCTGTACTAGGTTCTGTTCTCTCTGTCTCTCTTTTTCTTTCTCCATCTCCCCTCTCCCTTTCCACACTGATCCACTTTTTGTCTGCCAGTAAAAGAGCAAGCTGTTTTGAGAATGGAGTTAACTTTTCTAAGGATCAGTCTTACCCTTGGTGTTATCCATGTGTCATTGTAGCTAGTCTCACTGGTAGTCATGGTAGGGATATGAAGCCAAAAGAGGGGGTGGAGATGAATGACGGGGAAACTAGGTTCCATAAATATTATTTTGGAAAATGTTATAAATAAGGTAGTTTAATACAATCTGTCCTATCCAGACTAGGAAACAGGACACTAGTTCTTATTTACCTAGTGGTGTTCAATTTGGTGGGGTTACATTGATGGATATGAGAGCACTCCTGGATAAGAGGTCACACTTGTTTGGTTTAAAACCAAGGAAAGAGATGTAGGTTCTTCTTTGCTACCTGGGAAAGGATTGACAATGGATTTGAATTAATCTCAGTAGAGCTCAGCTCTTTTCCATTTATTTAACACCACCACCCACTACCACCCCACTCTCATTCTTTCTCAGACATCAAATACCATACTGTATGTAAAGCACTTTGAAAACCTTAATATACATGTCAACTTATGATCATCTTGAGAGAAGTACACATAATTCTTTTTCGTGTTGGTGGTTTGAGTTAAGGGAAGAGAGGGAAACAGTATTTCTAGGAGAGAACAATTCGAAAATGATTTACTGAACCCAGGATTTGGAGAGAATCATTTAGAGGTGGGGGCAGTGGATTTAGTCCCCTCAGGTTTCATTCTTGAAGTTTCCCACACTGAATAAATAAGCCAAAGTACAGGCACAAGAGGGGAAAATTCACCAGATGCCTTTGCTCTCTGCTCTAACCAATGGGAGCTTCCCCATCCTAGCTTCCCTTTCATACAGAAGCTTCCAGAATAATGGTTTGTATTGTCTGCCCACTTCTCAAAGTTTCAGTGAGCCTGGGAGCTAGTAAATCAATGTATACTGGGGAGACTCCTGGGTATCTGTCTCCATTATTTCTCTCAGATTCTGATGAATGATGCCACCTGAGCTTGGAAAGTGGGAGTGTTTTAGAAGCAGCCTGACTTCTTTGAAATGTTCTGGAAAAGACAGAGAGCTCACCTCACTCTTAAAAAGAACTCCCCACCCACCCAAGGGAAATACTTGGTAACCTCTTGACCCTTAACACTTAAACCTGCCATTTCCTTGAGTGTAATGAGAATACTTGTCTGATTCAGGAATGTATTTTTCCTCTATGACATGAGACTGTTGCCTACCCAAGTCCTAAATCATGGTGGCAGATCAGCTAGACTGGGGAAGTGCTGACAATGAACCCCACAACCTTTAGAAGATCCTACTCTCAAATTTCAGATATTCTGATCCTATCTCTTCTAGGAAGAGGGTAGGACAAAGGGGGTAGAAAGAGGGGGTTAGCGGTAGACAGAATCTCTCACTGAAGCTTAATCTAACCTTCAGGAATTCATTAACTTTGAATTGAGTGGCTATACTAACTGGTGACCTCCATGTCCTCTTCAGCAATATACATTAAGCCTTTTTGATAGGAGTGGAATGGTTGATAGGGAATCAGGTGATGGAGGGTGAGTGGGAGGGAGGCTGTCTATGGCTTACTATTAGTCATTAGACTTATCAAGAGAGCCCCATATTAGTCAGGGGATCTGCTATGTAGTTATCTATCTATTCTGCTATCTGCCTGTTTGATATTCAGGCAAGGTAGACTGCTTCTCATTGTTCTTCTTTTTAGATTAGACATTCACTTGATCACCTTTTAAGTTTTGCCACTCTCAAATTCCTCTTGGAACGTGGCTCCTCAAGGGACAAACTGTTAACAGTGTCTGGACAGCCTGGCTTCAGGAGGTTGGCTGTATCTGCCTCCAGATCTCTCCCTGAAATGGGTTGTGGGGAGATAGTGGTGATAACAGTGCCCACATCGAGGGTGCTTCCCAATGGAGCAGGATGGTCCCATTTGGGGTGCGTATATGTAAGGAAAAGTGGTTGTGGAAAGGATGGCTGCCATGGTTTGGCAAGAACAGTAGGAAGGAGATCTTGAAAGCCTTAAACAGCAGGGCCCTTTCCATTAACTGCTCCTCCTCCCCCACCAACTCCCTTCATGATCATGGAGCTGGAAAGAACTTCAGAAATCATCTAGTCCAAGGATTGTTAACCTGGGATCCACGGACCATCCTCAAAGGATCCTTGGATAGAATTCAGGGAGGTCCATGAACTTGGATGAGGGGAGAAAAACTACATCTTTATTTTCACTAGCCTCTAACTGAAATTTAGCTTTTCTTTCCATTATGAATGTTGGCAACAACATTTTATTTTGAGAAAGGGTCCATGGGCTTCACCAGACTGAAAAATGAAAAAGGTTAAGAACCCCTGATTGTTGATTGTGAAAAAAACAGACTGAAGAAAGGTGACATGAGGTGTCCAAGATAATAAAGGTAGTTAACAGCAGAGCTGGATTTGAAGTGAGTTCTTCTCCTAGGGTCCAACATACAAGCACCTCAGCTTTTCCCACCATCCATTATTTTTACTAAGGTCTACTCCCAACCACACCTGCTGGACAGGGCTGGCAAAGAGTCTAATGGTGCTGCAAGAAGGAAGCCCTTAGTTTCCAAGGTATGTGACTGTGCCAGGGATGGTTGAATCTCGATTGGCTCATGAGCCTTGTGCCCCCAGGCTGAAAGAGGAGAAGGAGTCAGAATCATGCTGCCTTCCAAGTGTAATTCCAGAACCTGGGAAACAACAGCCTGTATGTTTCAGTGAATCACAGAGAGAAAGGGATGAGTTGCACTTGGAAGCTTGTGAAAAGTTGGACAAGAAGGTGAAGAAAGAAAGGCATGGTGTTAAACTAGAATTCATTTTGAAGCAGATAGCATTTAGCAGATATCTGAATTGTCATTTCTACTGAGGATGGATGGGTAAAGTTTATTATGCCAATTACATCAAAACAATAGCATCTTGTTCCCCTTGCACTGAACCTGATAAAATTGCCTGTCCAGGAGAAGGAAAGTATTTCATTTGAGTACCTTTGAAAAGGATAATCCTTTCTGTACTTCCTTTCCAGGGGGAGGGTATCCTTTGTTCTCTTGCCCCTGACCCATGGGGACTCCTCATCTCATCTTAAGTTTTGAGGAAAGAACTTCCCGTTGAATAAAATAATGCAGTGTGATGAAACAAACAACCCTCAAGCAAGGAAGAAAAAACAAGCAAAGGGCCACTCGGGGAACTACTTTATTTAAGAAAGTAGGAGCCATGTTTTTATTCTATTTTACTTTATATGGACCCATGATTTCATTGATGTTGGGAACTGCAGTTGAGGAAACTCTCTCTCGCAGTAAAGATCAGTAAGTACCCTACAACCTAGGAGTCAACATGGTACAGTCAAAAGAAGATTGGTTCATGAAGCAGAAATCTTGTAAAGTCACTTACAAGTAAAGTCACCTTGGGCAAGTCACTTAATTTTTTCAAACCTTGTTTATTCTGTAAAATGAGAGGGTTGGGACAGATAACCTTTAAGGTACCTTTCAAATACTAAATTTATGTTTCTATGATTGTAGTCTTTGAGAAGGGGTTCTTCTCAATCTTTTATTATAAACTCCTTTGCCAGTCTGGTGATACTTATGGCACTCTTTTCAAAATAATATCTTTTTTTACTGTTTTGGGGGGATAGGCAGACAATTGGGATTAAGTGACTTGCCCAGAATCACACAGGTAGCAAGTGTCTGAGGTCAGATTTGTACTCAAGTCCTCCTGTCTCCAGGGATGGTGCTCCAAGAATAATAGTAAAAAAAAAATGCATAGAATTTCAAGGAAACCCAATTATATTGAAATGAAGATGTATTTTTTTTCTCATCTAAGTTAGTCAACCCTTTGAAATCTATCCACACACTCCAAATGAAGAATTCTTATCTTAGACACTTTCTTGAGGTCAGTGAGAGGTTAGGTGACTTGGCCAAGAAGTATCAGAAGTGAGACTCGAACCCAAGTCTTCTTGACTCAGAGGCTGTCTTTCTATCCACTATATCTCTAGTGATTATATAGGATTCTAATGGAAGCCCAGGAACAGTGTTGCAGTAGCATCTGACGTCCTTCTCTGTGGAGGATTCTGAGCAGATCCTGACATCTGCTATAATGTGGTACCTGTCAACGCTTTTTAGCTTAGGAATTGTTGTTCAGTCATGGAATCATGTCTATCTTTCATGACCCCATGTGGGGTTTTCTTGGCAAAGATACTGGAATGGTTTGCCATTTCCTTCTCCAGCTCATTTTACAGATGGGGAAACTGAGACAAACTGGGTTAAGTGACTTGCCCAGAGTCACACAGCTAGTATCTGAGGTCAGACTTGAACTGAAGTCTTCCTGATTCCAAGCGCAATACTCTATCCACTTGAACTATCTAGTTAGCCTAGTAATGCTCAGGGTGAATGTATATACCAAGAGTAGAACCAAAGAATCTGAGAGCTGGGAGGGACACTGAGGGGCATCTAGCTTTTCTTATTTATCTTATGGATAAGGAAGCAGAGGCACAAGAGGTGAAGTAGTTTATCAGAGCTCACATATCTAGTTGGTGACAAAACTGGGATGAGAACTCAGGTCTCCTGGCTTTTAGATTTGCAAGGCCACCATTTTGAAGGGCACACTTAAGGTCAAGAAGCTAGTTGGGAGGGGGATGTGAATTCAATATTCTCATTATTATGGATTCCAGAGGACTCTAGGAAATAAAAGGGAAAAGCTAAAAACTCCTCCCTGACCAAGCTGCCTCAATTATCACGTCCTTCAGAGTCTCCAAGTGCCACCAGCTCCTAGAAACTGTTTTAGGTATGGTCATTGCAAAGTAATTCTCACAGATGTGTTTTCAAGTCCTTCTCTGCCCCCTATGCCCATCTTCTCTGTGGTGACCTTTATTAATGGAACATTTCTTCTTTCTTTGGAAGGATAGTATTTCCTCAGCACAGAAAACAGTAACCATTGTCAATAACCCTGAGAAGGGTATCCACCTCTTTCTTCTCTCTGAAAGGAAGACCAACTTGTTAAAAGAAAATTAGCCCAAGATTCTGCCTTCATATTGGAGAACTGATTGGGTTGATGGAAGGAAGATCAGGTGAGACTTCTGGGGAGAAGAGTGGGATAGTTCTATGGAAACTCACCATGTAGGGGTGTTGCCTTGTGTTCTGTGTCCCTGGAGTCTAGTACAATGGGTTACATTGCAAGTCCTTAGAGGCCTTAAGTAACAGCACCCACCTGTACTAGCAGATGGTCATCCTGCTACATCAGGTCAGCTCCAGTGCCATCCTTCCTTCTAGTCACCAAATGTAGCAGAGATGATGTCATCCTCTAATCTTCCTTCATTTCCTCTCACCCCACATATCCAAATAGCTGCCAACTCTTATCAAATCTACCTCCTCAACTTTTCCTTACCCCTTTTAGTTTTATTTATTTATTTTAGTTTTCATCATTCACTTAAGATTTTAAGTTCCAAATTTTTTTTCTCCCCCCCAGATGGCAAGCAATCTGATATTGGCTGTACATGTACAATCATATTAAACGTATTTTCACACCCCATTTTCCCTTTTCCCCATTCACACCATAAGTACCTTATTTGAAGCCCTTTTCCCTTGTCACCTAGATTATTGCAATAGCTTTCCAATTGATTTCCTTGCTTCCTCTCTCTCCCCTCTCCAACCCCTCCTCCAAGCAACTACCAAATTCACATTCTGAAAATGCAGTTCTAAGTATATTATCTCTTTTCTCGATATGCTTCAATATTTCCCTATTGTCCACAGGTTACAGTAAAAAAAAAAAAAAAAAAGCAACTCCTTTATTTTGCATTTAAAACTCCTTTACAAGCAGATGCCAGTCTTCAAGTCTGATGGTACCCTTTTTATCCTCCCAAAATTGCACAACAACACAATATAACACAACATAACACAAGTTCCCCCATACAACACTTCCTCCCTTGCATCTCTGTCTTTGTACTAGCTGTTTCCCTTGTCTAGAATACTTGCCTTTGCTTTTTAAACCCCATTGCTCTCTTCAAGACTCATCTTAAGGGTCACCTCTTTCAAGGGAAAGAAATAAACATATATAGTTTCTACTACTAAGTGTTTTAGAAACATCTCATTTGATCCTCACAACAATTATGCAAAGTAGGTGCCATTATTATCCCCATTTTACAGCTGAGGAAACTGAGGCAGACAGAGGTTAAGTGATTTGCCCAGGGTCACATGGCTAATAAGTGTCTGAGGTAAGATTTGAACTCAAATCTTCTAGATTCTAGTCCCACAGGGCTCTATGTGCTATATATCACATCACTGCTTCTTTCAAGAGAGCTTTGGTGATTCTCCCAGTTGTTAGTGCCCTCCCCCCAATTACTCTATATGTTTTTGGTATCTATCCTTTATTTATTCATCTGTGAACACACATCCCTGGAGTAGAATATAAGTTCCTTCATGGCAGGGACTATAACAATTTTGTTGTTGCTTGCTTTATACCTGAGCTAGTAGGTGCTTAAAAATTCTTGTTGATTGTGGGTCCTTGAATATACCTCCTCAACCTTTTCCCATTTTTTTCCCCAGATGTATCTATACCAGAAGTCATGAGATTCTGGAAATCAGAGGTTGTAAGATCTTTCCAGAAAAATACCTGAGAACGTTATTTCTAGATGATCACCTGGGCTCAGAGACTTCTATCTCCTCCATTCTACCTAAACTTGCTCACCATGGCTTTCCTATGACATCCATCTGAGAGTAAGTGATAGTGATCAAAGATAAAATTTACTATCCCTGCTCTTTTCTTGAATGGTGTTTGTTGGTGTTTTCCCTGAATGAAAGGGCTTATGTTCCAAGTGAGAGCTGGCCATTGGTCTCCTTAGGAAAAATGGCTTTCTCAGTGAATTCTAAATTTTGAAACTCACAGAAGGAACCCTTTTGGGTAATCATCAATGGATCTTTGACTGTTAATTGTAACTCCCCTTCTCCATTAAAGTCCTACTCTGAGTTCCATTAGGGTGTGGAGGTGGCCCTGGGGTCTTAAAGGCTTTGCTGGTAGCACAGAAGCTTCTATATAGCTAAGAGGCTGTGGGTATAGGTGTAATAGTCAAGTCAAATCAACAAGCATTTTATTAATGCCTTCTATGCACCAGGCACTATGCTAAGTACTGAGAATACAAAGAAAGGCAAAAAAAAAAAACCAAAACCCTACTCTCAGGGAGCTTACAATGTAATGGGTGAGACAACATGCAATTAATTATGTGCAAACAACATACGTGTATATATTTGGAGATAATCTCAGAGGGAGGATGCTAGCCCTTAGGAGGACTAAGAAAGGTTTCTTGATGAAGATGAAGTTTTAGCTGAGATGTGAAGGAAGCCAGGGAACTGAGGAGGTGGGATGAGAGGAGAGGGAACTGTGGACCTGAGGGGTAACCAATGAAAGAACAGCAAGGAAGCCATTGTCACTCTATCACAGAGTATATGGAGAGAGTAAGATATAAGAAGACTAGAAATGTAGGGAGGGGGCAGGTTTGAAGGGATTTAAAAGCTAAATACAGTATTTTATTTTATTTTATTTTTTAAGATAGACCAACCATTTTATTTTCCTCTGACTGGTTCAGGAATGTTGATGGGCAGATAGTTCTTTACATGGGCTTTGGAGGGGGTCTGGGGGCAGCACCCGCGGGTCTGAATCGGGGTGGGGGTGTCCGATCCTTTCGTGCCTCCCGGGAGCGATTCCTCACTACCTTGCTGTGGATCGCGCAGCTCACACAGTAATGTAGCTTCACGTACAGTTTGGGCAGCACATAGGAGTGGAAGACGCTGGCCTCGGAGATGTCCCTGATGGCCGCGGTTTCCACGATGTTGCGGATGACGAACTTCTTGATGTCCTTGTCCTTGGGCACGCAGCGGGCGCAGTTGGTGCAGCGGTTGGGCTGCACGTGGCCGCGGCCCTTCTTGGCGCGTCCGTTGTTCCTTCTCTTCTTGGTCATCTTGGAAGCCAAGAACCGGAAAAGGCTAAATACGGTATTTTATATTTGATCCTGAGGACAATAGGGAACCACTGGAATTTGTTGTTGTTGTTATTGTTTATCCTTTGTTCTTAAAGAGGACGGTGACATCAGGAAGGTGATGCCATGACTTGCAAGTGAATTGGACTTAAGTGAGGCAAGACTGTGCAAAGGCACCAGCCTCACTTTATCCTCCAGAGCCATCTGGGTCAAGTGGCAATATATTGATCAGGATGACTAGAGATGGCCCCCACTAGAATTTATTGAATAGAAGGATGATATGATCAGATCATCACTTTAGGTAGACCACTTTGATAGCTGAGTGGTGGATGCACTACAGTAGAGAGAGATTTGAGGGAGGGAGATCAATCAGTATTCTTCTGCAATAGTCTAAGCATGAGGGGATGAGGGCTTCGACTAGGGTGATGACAGTGTCAGAGTACAGTAGACTTATATGAGAGTATGGCAGCAGATTGGACATAGGGAGACAGGAGAGAGGCAGAGACAGAGAGAGAGAGAGAGAGAGAGAGAGAGAGAGAGAGAGAGAGAGAGAGAGAGAGAGAGAGAGAGAAGACATAAGGATGACATCTAGGTTGAAAGAAAGTCTGGGAAACTGGAAGCATGGTGGTTACAATGTCAGTAATAGGGAAGGAGGTAATGGATTCTGCCCATTGTCTTAGGACCAACTGACCTGCAGTCAGAACATCATCACCAGAAAGTTGATCATAAAATTATGCTTTTTTTTCTTCAGTCATAGCAACTCACAACTATTTTCTAAGTTGTGAAGGGTTTGTGATATCGGCCAATGGAGGTACGAACCAGATTGATGAAATCAAGATCCTTGACAAATGGAAGTAAGGTTACCTCTCCTAAAGTTCTGGAACTTACTGTCTGAGCCAGCCCTTCCTGGGCTGACCCTATCTTAGGTTCATTCTGAGAATATTTTGAAAAGGAAATTTAAGAGTGAGGACTGAAAACATAGAAAAGCAGTATATTATAGTAGATAGCACAATGGACTTGGATTCAGGAAGTCTTGGGTTCAAATACCATCTCAGAGATTTCCTGACTGTGTGGCTCTGAGCAAATAATTTACCACCCTGAGACTCTGCTGTAAAAAGGGATCATAGTTCCTTCTACCTCCCAGGGTTGTTGTGAGATGTAAGGGAAAAATGTATGTAAGGCACTTTGGCAACCTCAAAGGACTCTTTAAATGTCAGTTGTTATTATTATAAAGGCATCATGGTGCAGGCTAATGTAGCTTTTCTTTTATCAACCCAGAATTAGTTCCTTGGAAGGAAGGAGAAGCTCTTGGTGGGGTGAGAGAGTTTTTGTGCCTCTCTCACACAACCATTACTGATGGTACCTGGAGAGTAGAACCAGAAGCAATGAATGGGTAGAACATGAAATTTAAGCTTGATGTCAGAAAAACCTTCTTGGCAGTCAGAGCTATCCCGAAGTAGAATGGACCACTGCAGATAATGGATTCTCCCTTTTTGGAGGTAGCTGAGCTCTGCTGGAATAAATGATCACTTGTCAAGTATGTCAGGAATTCCCTTTTGAGTATGAGTTGACTGAGATGGTCCTTCCCAAATCTGAAACTCTATGATCTGTCATCCTGATTCAGTTAGGCTACAACTTATTAGTGGAACAACTGACAGACAACTCAAGAATAAGTCAAAATTTCCAAAGCTCCAGATCAACTTAGGAGAAACTATGTAAGTCACCAAACCCATCCTGAAGTGATGTTTACTTCCCTTTACTCTCATGTCCTAAACCACATCTCATCTCATCCAGATTTCTCTACTAGGTAAGATGTTTAGAAACACCCAACATGCCATGATGTAGCAACTTCACCTGAACCACAGTTGTGAAAAGAGACCTGGACTCTCCTCTCTCTGGTATGGAAAGAAACCGCATTTCGAAAGGTGAAAGATCAGGGTTTTATTATTTGTTAAACCACTCAGCTTCCTAGAAATAAACATGGTCTCTGATGTTGATTTGAGAACTAGAGGATATCTTTCAAGTCTAATAAATGTGATAAAAATAAACAACATCCTTTCATAAATTTAATGGAGCATGGCCCTATGTTTATCTTGTGTCATGTACTTGAGATTACTACACCACAGGAAGAAAACACTTGATTAATGCAATGAGTCTATTTTGTAATCTGTGGCTGGCTGGAAGATCTTTCTCTCCTTCCCACTGCTCCTTTTCTTTCCTCGTTTGTCTGGGAAAGTTATCAATGGTGTTACTTTGTGATAATAATAAAGCAACAATCTCCTGATTTCTGGTTTGCACAAATGCAGCCAAACAGAATCCCTTTCCTTCTTTTTTTGTTTTCTTTTGGCAGAAGGGTGTATCTTTTGTTACTTTTTAAAATTTCAGGGTGTGGGCTTGTCAGCCTTGAACAGGATTGAAATGTGGAAAGGATCATATTTCATTTAAGGTGACTATCTTGAGAAGGGAAAAAACTATGATTTAAAACCAAACCCCAAAGCATCTGCTGAGGAACTCAAAAGAGCACTGGACCAGAAGCCAGAAGAGGGACGATATATACCATTTATTATCTGGGTGACTTTGAGCAACTCCCCTAACTTTGCTGGGCCTCTATCTCCTCATCTGTCAAGTAACGGATGAGACTAGGTGGTCTCTCAAATCTTTTCCACCTTTAATATTTAGAGATCCTATGAATTCTAGGGAATTATGATATTAATTCACCTTTATATTACATTTTATGGTTTCAGATGAAATATGTTCTCCCTCGATCTTGACCACAATCTTGTGAGAAAGAATATATATGTATATATATGTATGTATATATACATACACACACACACATATATATATGTATGTATATAAATTTCCATTTTATGGGAAAGGAATAAGGAAATTGAATCTGAGAGGTTTAGTGGTCCACATCTTTAGTCTTCTAGTACAGTATCTTTCAACTGTAACCCAAATTTCAGTCTTACATACTCAGAAAACGCAGAAAGGGGAAGGAGAAGTTATGACAGGTCTAGAAGTGGACCTTTGAGAAACCTGGTCTTTTTCACCCAAGTTTACATTGCATATAGCCAACTATTCTCAGTGATATGGCAAGACATTGAAAATACAACCTAAATATGTTCCTAAGGTACCAAGATCCTTGAGAACAGAGATTAGCTCAACTTTTCTATTTACATCACTAGTTCCTAGCACAATGCCTAGCACAAGGTGAGCACTTGTTCAGTGTTTGTTGGTTGATAGTTATGTCTAAAAGTACATCAGTAGGTCATAGGCTAGAGAAAACACCTTTCTAGTGACCGCTATTGAAGGAGTACCATTGCAAAATACCAGTGAGGTAAAATGATATTGAGAGTGGGGGAGTTACTAGATTATGGAATTGAATGGACTTTTTGGGAGGGTGGGTCTTAAGATATGCAAAGACTGACTTCCAGTAGAGACAAGCTTATCAAAAGTTCCACCTGAGAGAGGTATGGTGGAAGGTGGTAGAGTTAGAAAGGGAGGAGGAGAAAATCACCCTTTCTTATACTAAGAGTACCAGTTTGGGAGCTGATGGATTGTAAGGTCCTAGATTTAGATATTGCAGGGACCTCAGAGACTATCAAGTTCTCCCACCTAATTTTACAGGAAATTTTTACAGGAAACTGAGGACCAAAGAGATTGCCCAGGATCAGTTACTAGTCAGTTACTAAGTATTTGAGTTGGGGTTTGAACTCAGTCTCCCTGACTCTAAGTCTAGTTGTCTATCCACTGGCTTTATTGTTCCCTATTGTATGCAAGACAGTCATTTGTCCTTTATCCCCACCCTCTCAATTGAACCTTTCCTTGATACAAAGAAAAACATTTAAACAAAACAAACCAATAGTGATGGCATATCAGATAGTGCATACAACATTCCACATCCTTAGTCCCCCACCTCTCCACTGAAAGGAGGGAGGTATGTTTCATCATCTGTTAACTCTTATTGTGCTTGTTCAATACAATTAGAATTTTTTTTAATTTAACTTTTTTGGATTACATTAAGAGTTCTGAGCTGTCTCCCTCCCTCCCAAACCCACAGTAGAGAAGGCCAACCAACATTTGACACAGATGTATATGTGTAACCATATAGTACACACTTCTATATATCAGTTCTTTCTGTGGAGATGGATAGAATCTTTCTTCATAGGGCCTTATATTTGATTTGAATATCCATATTACTCAGAATAGCTTAGTCATTTACAGTTACTCTTCAAACAAAATTGCTGTTTCTGTATAGAACATTCTCTTGGTTCTGCTTATCTCACTCTCATTATTTCATACAAGAAGACTTGTACATATTGTATGTTCACGTTTTTTTCTAAAATCAAGCTGCTCATTATTTCTTAGCAGTATTTCATCACGTAGTAGTATTTCATCACATTCATATACCACAGTTTATTCAGCCATTTCCCAATTGATGGGCATCCCCTCAATTTCCAGGTCTTAACCACCACAGAAATTTGCTGTAAATATTTTAGAACATAAAAGTTTTTCCTTTTCTCCAATTAGTCAAAGTTTGATACCTTTGGATAATTATTTGCAATTACATAGGCACTGTACATACAGTTTCCTGGCTCTATTTTTTTCCTTTCTGCATCATTTCATAGGAGTCTTTTCCTAAATATTTCTTTGAAATTCTTATATTTGTTATTCCCTATGGCAAAATAAAATTCAGTTGTATTCATTTACTACAATTTATTCAGTTATTCCCTAATTAACAGGTGCCCTTTCCTTTCAAGTATTTTGTTACCAGAAAAAAACATTGCTATGAATCTTCGGTTATATTGACTTTCTTTTAGTCATTCCCCATAAGAATCGGTGGGTCAAAGAATCTCAAGTCATTTTCTCATATAATTTCAAATTATGTATCAGAAGACTTGGATCTATTTAGCCTCACCAACAATGACATCTTAGCATCTTTGCCAATTTGTTGGCTATAAAATGAAACTTCATTGTAAGTTAAACAACTGTGTTATTTTAAATCGCAATTCTCTTCTTTGTTCCATGGAGCCCTTTTTTCATACAGCTGTTGATCATTTGCTTTTCCGCTTCTGAAAATTATTCACATCATCTTATCACTTATCTATTGGGGAATGGCCTTTGGTTACATATTTGTGTCAATTCCCTATTTATCTTGGATAACAGACTTTTATCAGAGTACTTGATACAATGATTCTGTGCCCCATCCCCTACTCGCAGCTTTGTTTTTTTCCAAATTGTATCAATTTCTGCAAGGGCTTTCTAATTTTATAGACTTTAAATGGACTCTTTCATGGTTTGTAATCAGAATTCCTTTATTGATTAAGAATTCTCCCCTCGTGTGGTGGCAAAGAACTGGAAATCGTAGGGATGCCCATCGATTGGGGAATGGCTAAGCAAGTTGTGGTATATGATTGTGATGGAATATTACTGTGCTATAGGAAATGATGAGCTAGTTGATTTTAGAAAAACATGGAAAGACTTGCATGAAATAACAAAGCAAAATGAGTAGAACCCAGAGAGCATTGCATACAATAACAGCAATATTGTTTTAAGAACAACTCTGAGCAGCTAAGTCATTTCAACTATTATAAATACCCAAATTAACTAAAAAGGACATATGAAGGAAGTTACTATCTGCCTTCAGAGAAAAAAACTGATAAATAGAAGTTATGTAGAGTATGGTTTTACATGCATATACATACATATATACGTACATATATATGAATACATATTGTATTAAATAGTAGTGAGAGGACATTAAAAATATAAAAAGTACACAGCAGAGAAGAAAAGAAAATGTCAAAGGAAGCATAGAAAGCAGAGTAGCTTTGAAAATGACAAGAAGTACTTATATAACATGAAAAAAGTAAACAGTGTGAAATGTAAAGTCAAGGTCTTATAGTGACTAGTCTTTTTTAGGTTGTGCTGTGTACATGGAAATGTTCTTTTTTTGTCTTTATGTATTGGTTCAAAATGAATAAAAAATTAAATTAAAAAATAATTCTTCCCCTGAAAACTGCTTGGTACCAGTTATGTAACTACCAAGTAAACTCATGGTATACATGTAAGTAATACATATAAGTAATAATAATAGTAGCCAACATTCATATAGCATTTTAAGGTTTGCAAAGTGTTTTACATATATTATCTTACTTGATCCTCATAGCAGCTCTGTAATGTAGAGGCCAGATTATCTCCCAGGAAAAATGATCAATTGCTGGTGTTAATTAAAAACCTATCCCATCATTGTTTAATTTCCAATACATTTTTGTCTTCACTGAACTCCTCTTCCTAAGGGGTCGGCTGAGACCCTAGGTTCTCATAGGTTGTGACTAACAAGCTTTGCCAAGTTCTGCCAAGCTGGAAAGGTTTGGGGTACAGGTTTGATGATGAACTGTCTGTCCCTGTTGTCCTAGAATCAACCTAATTAAGTTCAGAGAGGATCCATCAGTTCAGGTTGGTTGCAGGTTGATGTCATCCCTCAGCCACAACAGTGCTTGAAGACCATTTCTTAAAATGCAGAGAGCCTGCAATTCATGTAAGGGGCTGAAGTGGGTTTATTGGCAGAATCACAGGTCTTGCAAGTATTTATGTGAGTAGCATGAAATTGGCGATAAACTTCAACCCACTGACCCTCTAGTCCACCATTTTGTTTGTAATTTAAAAAAGTTGTTGATTTTCCACATTCTAACCTAGAGTGAAGCATCAGTACCTTCTTTGCTAAGGTAGTTGAATTTTCACATTATACTTTATGGGATATCCTCTATTTACCTAATGTTTTCCTGTCCAGTCTTTCCAGACTATGAATTTTGTGTATTTTATATACACCAAGGTGACTTTTCCTTCCTTTAATGACTAGTTCTTATCAGCACAGGCAATCCATACCGGCTCATAAATATGTCACTCCTAACTCACTCTCGGTCCTTCTACTTCAGAAGCACAATTCCTTTATGAGCTTTTCCTCCTCTTTCCTTTGGAACAGGCTCCACTCCCTCCTCCAATTCAACTTTCAGACTAGCTCTTGGTTTTATCCCCCATTGATAGATATAAATAAATGCAACACCGATGGCTGCACACTGGAATCATTGCAGCAAGAGTGTAGAAACAATATAAAACAAGGTCCATGGAGCCAGGGCCTTCCGATTCCAATTAAATATTTCCTGTCAGTCTGTGCCAATTGTGCATCTTGTAAGAACATTTGAAAGCAGAAGTCTGAACTCTCAGGGACCCCCTCCCTACCCCTTGACTTAAAAACCTGCTTCCTGTTTGACAAGATTTAACAAATAGAAGCAAATACGCATATTCAGCAACACAAGGCACTGAGAGCTGGCTCAGATGTGCAAAGGTGGTCTGTTTCCTCTGCTTGTGCCCATCCACCCAGCACTGCTATCCTCTAAGACTTGCTTCTTCCTCACAAAGTGTCTCTGCACATCAGAGCTTTGGTGTATAGAGCTCTGATGAAGTTTCCAGACTTACAGGAAATAATTGCATGTCTTGGGACCTACTCTTCCTCAGCAGATCCTGGGTATGTTGTCTTGAAAAAATCCAGTATATCCATGACACTGCTGGTGTTAAGTATTAGGCAATGAGGTAGGGGGGAACATAGGTTTCCATGCTGCCCTTAATATGTGGTCCTGCCTAAGTAATTTAAATTCCCTGTGCCTCAGTTTTCCCAATCCACAAAATGGGGATAGGATTAATAGAGAATGTGAGGACACATGACATGAAATGACAACCAGGTTGATGTGGTGAAAAAAGCTATAATAACTCAAATTTTCATAGTGTTTTTAAACTCACATTTATGAAGTACTTTCCACACAACAGCCTTGTAAGATAGTAATACTTTTGTTGTAAGCCTCCCCCTCCATCCCCACCATATTTTAAAAATGAGGAACTGAGGCTCAGAGAGGTTAAGTGACTTCAGATCAGAAGATGTTAGAGTTCAAAGAAATCTTATACATGACCTAGTCCAATCACTTTCTTTTACAGATGAGGACATTGGGGACCAGAGAAAGGATGTGACTGGCCCAAGGTCACACAGGTAGGAATTGTCAGTGTTGGGACTTGAATCCAGGTCTTTTACCTCCAAATCCAGTCTTCTTTCCATTAACTGTCTACTATTAAGTACTGAAACTGGAATCAGCACTGGGGAGGTCAGCACTGGGAGATCAGCTCTAAGGAGGTCAGCACTGAAGAAGCTAGGACTGGGGTGGTCAGCATTGAGGAGCAGTACTGGAGAACTCCTTATAGTAGAAAGAGTATTAAGCTTGGCGTCAGGAGACCTGAGTCTTAGCTCCATCTCTGCTTCTTGCCACATGACCTGGGAAAATTAGCTCCTTATTTGTTAGTTGTTGGGGGTGAAATGAGCCTTCTTAGTCCACTTCCAGCTCCAGCAGGTTTCTAAATCTAGAAACCTTTGAACTGGTCAAAAGACACAGCTGCCTTGCTAGTTGATTGATAATATTGCTAGCATTTTTCTGTATTGATATCTGAGACTTAAGTGGCCAAATAAGTAAGAAATAAGATAGGAATCCCAAATCTCAGAAGCCATGTTCCTAAATTATTCTACCTTATCAATGATGATGATGATGATGGTGGTAATAATAGCATTTATACAGCACTTTAAGGTTTGCAAAGGGGAAGCAATCTGATACCGGACACTATCAATTATTAAACTGTTCATGTCCTTTGACCCAGTTATCTTACCCTTGTAGAGCTAGTAGTTATGAAGAGGAAGAGAAAGATCTATTTGTAGAAAAAATATTTAAAATTGCATTATTCAAATGAGTAAAATACTGGAAGTAGCCTATGTGCCCAATGATTAGGAACTGACTAAACAAATTGTGGTGTGTGAGTAGGGCATCATTTCTCTATAAAACCTGTCAAATACAAAGTAATCAAAGAAGTATAGGAAGACCAATGAATGGATGCAGAGGGAAGAAAATGAGATTGGAACAATTCACGTCCACACTACACATAAATAATATTAATGATGGTAGCAAAACCTGAAAAAAATAGAGGAGTTTGGAAGAGAACATGGAAACAAACAGGATGCTTGTGTCATCATTTTGTCAGAATTAATACAAGCGTGTCCTCAAAGTCTTAGTGCTTTAAAAAAAAAAAGCTTCAAACAGCACTAAGACATTAGACCTAGGCATTAGACCTAGCATTTCATTGGTAAGGAATTCCTGAATAAGAAAGCTCCTTCTACCAATACAGATTGGTACTACTTCTCCAACTTAATAATGTTTCAGAATTGCTTAAAGTGTTGAGACTTTAAAGTGACTTGCCCAGGGTCACCTTGATGGTATATATCTGGAATGGGATGTGGACCCAAATCTTCTTGGGTTAATGGCTGCCTCTCCTTCCATTATTCCAGTCTGAATGCACATTTGAAAATAAACGTTAAAGACAGATTTTTATAACTTCATGATTTTTTTCATTTTTGTTAATGATCACTAAGTTTAAAAGGAATAAAATAAATTGAAGTATCTTTCTTCAGGAATAGAGGATGAAAATACAGAGTACAGATTCACTGTATGGAACTCTTTGGACATGGTAATCACTCAGTAAAATTTTATTGATTGCTTGCATTTGTTTCCCAAGTGAAAATATGGATTTGCATAAAATGTGATACCCAAACATCATTTCTAAGCTAAATTGGACAGCTCTCCCAATTACTTCCAGCTCACAATCGCCATCAGCAGCTCTGTTGCTGACATGGAAAGCCTCCAGCAGCAACAGCAGCAGCAGCAGTAGCAGCAGCACTGAGACTTCCGCCATCACTATTGCTATCAGCTGCAGCTAGAGTCACTACCACCAGTGCTGCTCCCATCCCTATCACCACTACCCCTGCCACCCACCTTCATGACTCTCACCGACATGTGACAACATTTCTGACATCACAGCAACCACCATTACCACAAGTCTGCATGACCCTATTGCCAAACCTACCATTAACACCACCACTAGTGACAAGACTGACCCAATCACAGTCTTGCCTTCCTTGAATGGTTTAACTGCTAAAGGAGACCGTTGCCATTTCTATCCCTTAGCCCTAGTGAGCCATAGAATGTTTCCAAATATTAATGCTATTTTTTTTTCCGATAGGAAGACTAGAGCTCAGAGTCTCATTAATGTTATAGCTCCATATGGTCTTTACGGGCATGACTTGCTTCACTTTGGTCTAAAGGGTTCTCTGAGGCATTTTAGAAGCTTCTGGGTTCCTGAAACTTGCCAAGGTCTCATGGCCTTTCCTATAGATCAAACTAGAGACACCTGTTGCTACAGTTGTTTGTCCTTACACGTCCTCTGAGTTTGGCAACACCTGATGAATCCTTTACATGAAATGTACCCAATCAATCAAAAGATCAAAACAAATTTGAACAAACAAATAAAAAAATGACAAATTCTCTGGAGTCAGGCCTTAACACAGAGAGTTCACCAATAGGTGGTGCTCCTGGAGCTGACCTTAACATAAATAGACTCACCTAAGAGCCATGACTGCTCAGGGACTTTCCTAGTCATTTAGCATTAATCATTTGATGTTTTCTTGTTCACCAGTCTCTTCTCACAACATCCTTAAGTAATAAAATCTTCATCCCCATTCTTCAGACTAAGGGATTGAGACTTCTTGAGAAAATTATTTCCCAGAGGATGCCTATGGTGGTGAGTCTGCCTTCTTTCTGTTTCCCCTTAGCTCTCCTTCCCCATAAAGAAGAGGCTTAGGCTATGAAAGGCATGGTTAGAATGCCTCACAACACAAGTATGCCTGTGGGAGTAACCTGAGAAGGGGAGTTATCCCTGGAAATGCTACTCTGTATTTTGACATCATGGGAATTTTTTTTCCCCTTTTGCTTTGTGAGGTTCAGAGAGGAGATGTGGAGGAAAAAAGTGAAGATTTGAAAGTGTTTCCTGAGATCTCTGAGGACATTAAAAGTGGATAAGTGGACTGCTAGGGTTGTATCCCAAAGAGATCATAAAAAGTGGATAAGGACTCGCATGTACAAAAATATTCATAGCAGCTCTTTGGTAGTGGCAAAGAACTGAAAATTGAAGAGATGCCTATCAGTTGGGGAATGGCTAAACAAATAGTAGTATACAAATGTAATGAAATATGAGCAGGTGGACTTCAGAAAATCCTGGAAAGACTTACATGAACTGATGCTGAGTGAACTGAGCAGAACCAGGAGAATGTTGAACACAGTAATAGCAACACTGTGGTATGATCAACTTTGATAGATTTGGCTCTTCTTGTCAATACAATGATCTAAGACAATTCCAAAAGACTCATAATGGAAAATGCTAACCATATCCAGAGAATGAACTATGGAATCTGAACGCAGATCAAAGCATACTATTTTCACTTTTTTTTCTCATGGTTTTTCCCTTTTGTTTTGATTCTTCTTTTACATGATGAGTAATGTGGAAATATGTTTAATATTATTGTACACATTTAACCTATATCAGATTGCTTGCTGTCTGAGAGAGGGGGGAGGGAGAAAAAATTTGGAACTCAAAATCTTATAAAAGTAAATGTTGAAAACTATCTTTCCATGTAATTTGAAAAAATAAAATGCTATTAAGTGGGAAGGGGGAAAGAGAAAGTTATGCCTAGGGGAAAACAAAAAAAAGAGTGGATGGATAGAACTAGATTCTTTTAAGACAATATTAGGATGATATTCCACTTAATTTTCACTAGTAGAGTAATATGGGGTTATAAAAAGGTCAGTGTAGTTGGAATCAGGAGCTCTGGTTTTGAGACCCACACTTGCCACTTACTAGCTGTGGGATTCTGGGCAAATCGTTAAACCTTTCTGAACCTTGTTTTCATAATTGGCAAAATGAGACTCACTTGTACTATCTACATTCCATTATTGTGAGGAAAATGCTTTGCAAAGGGGAGCAAAGCAGGTTATAAAATTTCAGCTCCTCTTTTATCCTCAACTTTAACATAAGATATGAATGAACTCTTCTTCTCCCACCACCCTGAGGGAAATAAAGCCTGAGGGTAAAGGGGTTTTGTGTTTTTGGTTGGAATTAGGTGTGTCCTTAATATGGGCCTATTTTGTAGAACTACAACCTCCTTACTGTGGCTCAGAGAATGTTAAGATTGAAATGACTTTATTCTCTGCCTACATTAAGCCACCTATGACCAAGAAGAGAAGCACAATCTCATTAGGCAATTGGATGGAAGCCATTCAAGCAAAGAGGACAGTTGGGTGCACCCTATGGACAAGCAAATAATTTGATAACCATTTTTTACAGGTAGAAAGTTCTTTCTGACGCTGATCTGTATGTTTTTCTGTTGTATCATCAGCCTTCCTCACTGCTACCCCCGTCCTAGGAAGAGAACATTTGGTCATTATTCTTCTTATGATAACATTGAAAATAATAGCTTATTTTCAAACAATGCATATTATCGATGCAATTAACAGATATGCAGAGAGTATAAGGGGGCAGCTAGGTGGTGCAGTGGATAGAGCACCAGGCCTGGAGTCAGAATCAAACGTGAACTCAGAAAAGTATAGCTGTGTGACCCTGGACAAGTCACCAGTTTCCTCATCTGTCAAATGAGCTGGAGAAGGAAATGGCAAACTACTCCACCCCTGTTGTCAAAAAAGCCCCAAATGGGGTCAATGAAGAGTCTGAAATGATTGAACAGCAATAATAACAGAGAGTACAAGATTTATTGATGTCTTTAATCTGACGATTTTTAAAACATCATTTCTTATAAAGGCTCTCTTCAAACAAAGATGTCTCTTACATACGTGTTAAAAACTCGCAAGGATCTAACACTGAGTTAACATCAATAACAAGCAAAGCATAAAGCAGCAAGACATTCCCTTATCAAACATGCACCAGGAGTATGGAAGATGTCCTGTGCTGAGTCAAGATATGTTCGTATTAAAAGGATTCACATGTACAAAAATATTTATAGAAGTTCTTTTTGTGGTGGCCAAGAACTGGATATTGAGGGAATGCCTATCAATCAGGGAACGTCTGAACAAGTTATGGTGTATAAACGTAATGGAATACTATTATGCAGTAAGAAATGATGAACAGTTAGACTGTTCATCAATATGCTTTCATCCAGAAAATCTGGGAAGATTATATGAACTGATGCTGAGGGAAATGAGCAGAACCAGGAGAAATAGCCAGTGTGTGAGGACTGTTTCTGACAAGACTTAGCCCTTCACAGCAATGCAAGGACCTAAAACATGTCCAAAGGACTCTTGATGCAAAATGCCATCTAGATCCAGAGAGAGAACTATGGAGTTGGAAGACAGAATGAAGCAGACTATTTTCTGTTGTGTTATGTTTTGGTTTGCTTTGGCTTTCCTCACGGTTTCTGTCATTCGTTTTAATTCTTCTATGCAACATGACTAATATGAAAATGTGTTTAGTAAGAAAGTATGTGTAGAACTCATATAAGATTGCATACCATCTTGGGGAGCGAGGGGTGAGGGAGGGGGAGAAAATTTAAAACATATGGAAGTGATTGCTGAAAACTGGAAACAAATAAATTAATAAAAAAAGACATAAAAAAGTTCCTATTGATGGAAAGGTTCTTTTAAATGCTAGGATTTTTAGATAATATTGTACCAGTTGAAAGGACTCCTAGAACCCTGCAGAGTCTTCTCAATGAAATCCACAGTCATTTGAAAGAGATCAGTCTAGTCATCTGTGTGGAAAAGCTAAGTGCATGAAAAATATAGTAGAGAGGTTAAGATGCCATCAGATGGGCAGTCCATTGAATTAGTCAATCAATGTATGTCTTGGGTGGTGCTGTAGGGAGATGATGACCTCAGACTAGAATTGAATAGGAAGAAGAGATTGGGATGGATTCCCTTTGGGAAATGGTGCCATGATGAAATGCTCTGACTGAAGGTCATTTCTGAAATGCTAGTATTCAACCACAGACTCTACATGGCTGCAGATCATGAAATGCCTCAGTACAACCACAGTCATCCAAATCCCAATGGAAAGATGCTGTTCTGATTGATGAGTGCTTTATATGACCCTCTATATCTAGGCTGGCTCCAGCTGTGTTTCACTGCTCGCCCTGGCCATTTTCTACCTGGCTGCCTTGACCCTGATTCCATAATTCCTGCCCCTGCTTCTTTCTGGTTCTGGAATTATAATCAGATCAGTACTGCTATTGTTACTAGAAAGCATCACCAAACTATGCTCCTGTGACTCCACTTAACATCTCTTAACCTCCTAAACCAAAATACTCCTTCCTAGAGACTACTCCTTTACATGTTTTGTCTTCCATTATGACGTAAGCTCTTTGAGGGCAGGGACAGCCTTTGATTTTGTTTTTGTATCCCCATGGCTTAGCTCAGTGTTTCTGGACATAGTGTTTCCTATCCCCAAACCACCACCTATGTATGCCTAATTGAAGAATCAAGACATCTTGATTATAAGTCAGGAAGAGGCATTTACTGTTGTTTGTGTCCAACTCTTTGTGATCCTGTGGACCATAGTATGTCAGGTCCTTCCAACCTGATAGGCTCATCTTCCAATGTCATATCTTTTAGCATTTTAATACTCTCCATGGAGTTTTCTTCACAAAGATATTGGAGTGTTTGACATTTCTTTTTCTAGTGGATTACCTTTTGTCAGAGCTCTCCACTGTGACCTGTCTGTCTTGGGTAATCCTGCATGGCATAGCTCATAGTTTCACTGAGCTACACAAGTCCCTCTGTCACACCAAGGCAGTGATCCAGGAGGCACATGCTAGGTACATGCAGTACCATCCAAGGCATACACTGATTGACTAACTAAATGGACTGCCCATCTGTTCTTGTCATAATCTTGCCACATTTTTCATTCACTTTGTTTTTCCATGCAGGTGGCTAGACTGATTTCTTTTAAATTACCTGGACCATTTATCTCCTTTCATTCCCTTGTAGAGGCAGTCCAGAACCTTGAGTCTAAGAGCTCTGGAAATAGGATCTCCCAGATCACCTCTTTCCCACCTAGGTCCTGTAACCATCATCCAAGGAGAAAATGCTTATGGAGATTTAACCTGGTATCAGCCTCTGAAGAGGCTGTAGCCTGCATTTCCTTAGCAGTCACAATTGCTTAAGACCAAGAAGAAAAAAAAGTTCACCAAAGTTCTAGTCAAATGGTTCAACATTAGAAATGGTTATGGTTTTTTTAATGGCAATGGCATTAAAGAAGATACATTGGCATCTGCTTTTCTGCTGCACCCTCAGGACCACAAGACCTTTCCATCTGATTTGTAGCAGAAACTTCATTATGTGTTGTCTCTCTCTTCCCATTAGAAAGTGAGCTCTCTGAAAGCTGGGACTGACTGACTTCTGTTTGTCTCCCCAGTACTTAAACCTAGTGCTTTGCACATAGTATTTAATAAATGCTTTTTCATTCATTCATTTATTCAGAAATGCTTTTTTATTCATTCATTCATATGGGTGAAAGTATGCTGCACCATATTATCTATGATGACTTTGTAGTAAGAAGTGTAATTAAAGTCATGGACAAGGGTGTTTATTCTTGAAAAAGGAAGTAAGCTAGTGATGAATGAGGGACAATAGGTAGGCACAGTTTTCTGTATTAATACTCCTGAAATAGTTAAAGAACTAAACAACCCAAGAAAAGTCACTATCACAATGGGCAAATTCTCCATGGAGGATTCATGAAAAATCATGCACAAAAACCTATACAAAATGGAAAGGAATGGAGTGATTCTGATCTGTAGTGGTAGAGAGAATACCCATACTTATCAAATTGTCCATCCATCACAGTGTAGCACTTCTCAGCCTTGCCTTTTCCAAAATAAATAGCCTCAGTTCTTTTCCTTTCCTCAAAATTTTCTTAATCCATCATATTGCTCTCCCTCTTAAATCTTTTTTTATCTAAAATAAGAACCTCAAAGTTCACACTTAAGTTAAAGACATAAATCCTTGTTTGTGTGTCAGTAGCTTACCTACTTATTTCTTGGGCATCCAAATGAGTGGATAAGAAATTACTCAAGATTGAATTGGACGTGTAATTGGGAAAAAATAAAATACTATTTTAAAAAAAAGATTGAATTGTATCTCTTTCATCTAATTTCTTGAAAGTCACACTTCCTTTCCACGCACATGCTAGGGAACAATGTTTTGGTGATTTTTTGTTAAATTTAAATAGAAGTACTTGGGAATACATACCAAGGATACTTGGTGGAGTTTTCTCTGACTGTACCATTCTATATAGATTCCTTACATGGTGATTTGAGTTTTGAAACTAGAAACTTATAGGTAATTTCACTAACCAACTAGAAAATTTAGCTTAATGAGCCTTTGAAAATAAGTAGTATGACAGGGTACCGAATGAGAAAAGTAAGTTTTCTCTGCACAACAGAGACTTTGGCAAATGAACATACAGAATGCTGACCTGGAGAAAACTTCCTTCCAGAAGGCATAGCTGAAATTACTTCTCTAATGTTACAAATAGGATTTATTTTATGGCAGTAGTTTATAGTATTTGCTAATTATTCAACTTCCCGTCCTACTTGGTTCATTTTTACTGGAAATTTTGAGAAGAAATCTAATTCTCTTAATTTTAAGAATCTGATATTCACTCACGGCAACTTCAAGAGCTAATCAGTGCTCTATCATTAATTATTCTGGTTCTACTTTTTTTTTATACATTCAGCTGATTTGTCATGTTCATGGGAAAGGAAGAATCACACTGAACTCTTGTTTTTAAGAGAAATAGTTGGGGTTTTTTTGGGTGTAGTTACATAATACAATTTAATACTTGAAAGCATATGTATGATTTCACCAGTATGGCCACTCCCATTACTCATGCAGATTTTGACTCCTTGCCACCCTAGTAGATAGTTTTAATAAGCTGATGTGGCCAAAACAATTTATCATTTGGTTCCTGAACTTGCAGTGTTCCAGTCTTAGCTACTGTCCTCAGATAGTAGATTCAGTCCACCACTTCAATCTTTCCCAGTTTGGTAAATCTAGAGCTCACAGCCCAGAGCTTTGGAATAACTCTTTTGGAATAACTCTTTTAAAAAATTAGAAATTATTTCCATTCCATAATGAAACAGTAGGACTATACTGAAGAAATGAAAAAAAACCATAATAAAACATGACATATTTTAAATATTTATATATGACACAATGAATATTATATCATGTATGATATCACACATTTATATATTAGATATATCATATAATATGTAAGTCATATATATTTATATACTATAATATAATACATTAATATTACTTGTTTATATATTAAATATATAAAATAATTTAATTTCTCCTAGATTCAGATAGATACTCATTATATCTATCTATCTATCTATCAATCTATCTCAAAATAACATGAAATCCAATTTATTTATTTGTCAGTCTTCACTAGGGACTTACATTAATGGTGATGTTCAAAAAGACATGAAAAAAATTACTTCAATAACTGAGGATAAAAGAGTAGCAAGAAGTAATTATCATCTCATCAGGCTCAAGAAATATTAATTTTGAAACATAATAATCGCTAAAAAAAACAACTCTCAGTTGTGTTAAAATTGATCTCTCTCTCTCTCTCTCTCTCTCTCTCTCTCTCTCTCTCTCTCTCTCTCTCTCTCTCTCTTTCCCCAATCTGCAATTTAGGATTGGAGATTATGATCTCTGAGAATTCTTTAAGCTTTTAAATTCTATGCTTCTATGTTTCTACTAAGCTATTAATCATTGATGGATGTATGCTGAAACATATGTACTATTTAACTACTTCGAGTTTCCTGTGAGTAAATATTACAGTATATTAAGCACACTGACTAGCAAATGGCATGATTTCATATTGGCAAATAGTCACAATGCATAGGATTAATTTATTAGATAGATAATCTGTCAAAGGGCTATTATCTTGTGCAAAATTCAATTATAGTAAATATCTCTCATAATTTGTTATATTTATATAATATGAGCTAATATTCAAGATCATTCAAAGCAATCACATAACACTTTGTAATTTGCTTATATTTTTAATCATATTCTAATTTATTCAATTTAACAAACATTTATTAAACATTATCTGAATGCAAGCCACAGGACTGTGATACAGCTCTTGGTCTGAAGAAGCTTATAGTCAGAGGGAGGGATACAATATATATCCACTTAAGTATAATAGGAAGTAGTGTTTCACCAGGCTAGGGAAAAATCCAGAGAAACTATGCTAGAAAAATCTGAGGAGAGAGAGAACACTTTCTGGAAGAATCAAAGAAAGTTTCATGGAAGATGTGACATCTGCTGAAAATTAAAGTTAGAAAAAAGATTTTTCTGTAATTTTCTGTTTGTTTCTAGACTCTCTTACCAAACTACAAGCTCCTGGAGAACAGGAACTCTCTTGTTTCTCTTTGTGTCTCTCCCTGGGCCTTACACTTAGATAGAATGCTGGCTTCGGAGTCAAAAAGATCCAGGATCAAATCTCCTCCTTAGAGGCATCCCACCTCTGGCTGTGTTACCCGGCAAGTCACAGTATGTCTCAGTGCTCCAGGAACATGAGCTGCAGAGAAGGTGCTGATCCTTATTGGTGGAGAAAGTCCCGGTCTGGGAACTCCTACTCTTATGAAGTCATGGAACTGGTCAAAAAAATAAATAAATATTTGTTGAATTAATGAATGGAAAAACAAGGAGAAAGCAAACGGAATGTCTACACTGTTGCATATTGGAATGCACAGATGGTCTCTTTCCTGCAATTTGCATTTCCAAACAAAGTGTTCACCTTCAGGTGGGCATTTTCTGGTATTTCGTTTACATTGAATGTTTACCCATTCTTTTCCAGGCTTTGCTTCTGGTTCTCTGGATTTCTACCCCATACCTAAGCTGCCTTCTTGCCCTGAAACATCTCTTCTTCTGGAATGCCCTTGTCCTGTTGGTGAGATCCTAGTGGAACCTCCATTTTGAAGAGATGGCCTAGCCAACCATCTTTCATTCCTTTCCCATCTCTACCCATGATCTTCTGGACCGTGCCATCATGCCACCCTCCTGCCTCTTTTTGGCTTTCATTTATGTCAGCTTCCCCCACTGGCATGTAAATCCTTTGAAGACAGGGGCTGTCTTTCTTTTTGTTTTGTTTCGCAGTACTTAACACAATGCCTGGCATATAGTAAATGCTTAATAAATGCTTGCTGACTTTCACGCTGGACATTTAGACAACACTCTTGGCTAATTAATGTCAGGCATTAGTTTTATGATGTTTATTATTACGTGCTCACTGGCACTTGAGGGTTACTTACTTTTTAAAAGATTTTGAGACCCATTGATACTTTGTCTGGGTTTTTCTTACACTGTACTATAGTATACTTTCTGTGGGTTGCTGCCCTACTTATTTTATCGAGTGTTATCTGGCACATTCCAGCCTCCCTGATTTATGTGAAAGAATGAAAGAAAACGAATAATATATTTAAACAATAAAAAGATGTTGGGTGAGATAATCTGGCTTGATTGTTGTGAGAACAGATTTCTGGAGACCTATAAATATCCAGCATGCACCAAGAGTCATGAAAAACATAGGAGGTAGTGATTGTGCCTGGAGAGATTATTTACCTTCTCTCCTGTCTGTCATCAGGCTGGAATATTCTTTATGTGGGCATGGAGAATGAGATTAGGGAGCCTGTTTCCACAAGAGAAACTCTGGGAAGATTTGTGACTTCTGTGGGATTTGGTGGCTGGTTGCTACTGCAGAGGGGTAGCACTTGGCTTACCTGTGGTCTAGATAAGATCATTATTGGGCTTTTAGGAAGGTCCTAAGTTCAGGGAAAAAAAGTCAAGGGGAAGAAAAAGATGAGACCTTTTCAATGCAGCCCTAGAAACTCTCATTTGAGGAAAGGGACTGAGTGAGGGATGTGGAATGATTGCTTCATCTTTAGGGATGTGATAATAAAAGATCTGCTATGCACTTACTAAAACTCTTCACTATCATTATTTGCATCAGTTCTTACTAGACTTTAATTCTGATAATTAATTCTTCTCTTGAAGGCTGTCCTCAATGTTCATCTGATTTTGTCTGCATAAAAATGCTGAGGGTGGAAGACAACCCATGGTGAAGTTTTGTGCCCCACAGACTCCATCTTTAACAGAGGGTCTAGGTATATCTTGGGATTTGTCAATAGAAAACTCTAATTCATTTTCACTCATTTGCATTGAAACAATACTTCCTGTGGACCATAGATCCAGAATTGAAAGGGACCTCAGAGGCCAAATTCAACCTTTTCATTTTATAGTTGAGGAAACTGAGGCTCAGAAGAGGTTAAGTGACTCAACCAAGGTCATTCCATTTATACTTCTCAGAGGGAGCATTTAAATGCAAGTCCTCTGACTCCAGAATAAATGCGTTTCTACATTACCTACTACTCGAATGACACATGATTTTGTGGGTGTTCCATCCAGAGGCACAGAAAAGAAACTCTCTGAGATTCATTACATGGTCTTGGAGAGTTACTATGTCTGTTACCTCTTCTCCCCAGATTATTCAACTGGTAGTCAACTTGGTGATGAGCCCCTCTGAATTTAGCTAAGCTGGTACTTAGACAACAGATATATAATCTATTATTGCTGACAGGAAATCAAAGCCCTTTCAGTTTGCAGGGTCAGAGTTTGTGCTCTATTAATCCAGACTCAGAGAAACTGGAGTTACCTCCCCACATGCCAGTTGGAGGTTGGTTGGTTGTTATCCATTCTTGAAGAGGACCATGAATAGTACAGAACAACTGAAGAGAGAATTGGACCAACTCATGAAATGGTTTCACTCCTGGGATTCCCCAGAAGCTATTGGTGAGGTTAGACGGCTACTGTGAAGTTGTCTCAGGAAAGATGCATGACTTCCTGGCAGGCCTGTTGACGTATGAAATTAATTTGCCTCCTTTGAGAAACATTAATTAATCAGGAACTTCACCTCCCTGTCTTGGACTTTTCCTGGCCCCTCTGACAGCATTTCTAACTCAACAGCTTCTCCCAATCAATGTACATACCTTCAGTCACATCCATGGCGAGGAGGTTAAGAGGAGGAAAATAGCTTGCCTTACCTTGGGACAATGCATCTTTGTGGCTCAGGTGGGGTGAAAGAAATGCCACGGAGTGCTTGGCAACTTGGTTAAGGGCCAATCTTGAGTTGGTTCAAAGAAGGGAGGCAAAGTTGCTTTCAGATGAAAGCATCCCGGCAGGGAAGGAATTCTCTTAGATCAATAACTAAAGAATTGGAGAGAAGAGAGAACCCAGGAGCTGCTTCTTTAGCTCAGTGACAGATTTTTTAAAAGGTATTTAGTTTGTATTTCAAGGAAAAAGAGGGAAGTGTTTATGAGTTATTTGACAGGGAGACCAATATAATTCCCTTTGGTTGATGTCGATATTGTTTCAGGGTTGTCTTGTGGTTAAACTGCGAAACAAAGCAGAACAAAAAAACCATGAGTTTTGATCTTCACTCCTTGGGTTTTCTGAGCTTCCCAGTCTGACCTGATCCTTTACTATCTGGTAGCATAACACTCAGGAAGACAATCGTTTCAGAAGACTGATGGAGAGGTGGTGAACTGAAGATGCAGACTGAGGAATGTATCTGCAGACCATTTCTAGATTCCATTTTCACAGTATTTCCAAGCTTTGATTTATTTTGCTCATTTATATTTATTTGATACAAGGAAGGATGCTAATGGAAATATGGTTGGGGAAGTAGTTGCTGGGAAGGGACAATGGTGTAAAACAAATGAAAACAACATCGATAAAACATTAAATACTTAAATAGAAGAGGAAGATATGAGTGAGCTGATAGACAGATGACCCAAAGTAGGCAAAGATACAGAGTTCCCATTCAAACCAAAATATTTCTAGAAACACTTTTTATAGCAGAGAAAGATTGGTAGCAAAGAATTGGAAGAAAATAGGAGTCTACTGATTGAGAATGACTAAACAAATTGGAGATCATGATTGTAAAGGAATATTGCTGCACGGCAAGAAATAAAAAATAAGAATAAAAGATGTGAATAGATAAGGAGTAAAGTAGGTAGAATTGAGGAAGATAATATGTGCAATGACTACAATAATTCAAATGGAAAGAAGATTTTAATGAAACTGAATGCTGTGGAATTATAATCACCAGGCTTGGTCTGGCAGAAGAGATGAGAAAATGTGCTTCCTTCCCACATTGAAGAAGTGGGGAGACTTGAGAGTGGAATATTGCTTATGAGGTTAGATGTGGTTGATAAATTGGTTAGTTTTGCTGAACTTCCTTTCCCCTCTATTTAAATCTTTGATATGAGAAGACTCGGTGGTCATGGGGATGAGGGTGGTGAAGGATGTATCAGGAACCACGGTGATATAAAAACAAAAGTCATCAATGGAAAAAAAGGTTGGAGAAAAACAGAATTCATGGATGAAGGATGGCTTTTATTGGGAACAGACACTTGGTTTCAATACTTTTGGTAGATGGTTCTGTTTTCCTTCTCAACCCAACTCCCATCTGAGAGTGCCCTTTTGGTAGACATGTTTCAAGGAGTAACTGATTTGTTGTTCAGTCATCTGTATAACATTTTGCCAAAGGAGAAAGACTTTAGAAAATCTTGTTCTGAGAGGACACTTTTCCCAGTGCTTGTCTTCCAAGATTTCTTATAACCAATGATTCCGGACACAGTTAAATCTTCTACCTGTTAGGAACTTTGTAAATCTGGAGTGAATATAAGCAAAGAATGTAACAATAGCAGCACTTGTCACATGACTTCCCACTTTCTGAAATGTGTGCTGTTACTTTGTGAATATTTAGGTAGGAAGGAAGGGTTTGGTCAGGCTGGAGAGGAGAATACAGGAAAGGGGTGGAAGGAGGCTGTTGATTCCCTCCTCCAGGGCTGAGAGTGGGGGATCAGGGGGAGGTAGACATTTCTGGCACCTCCAGGGATCAAAGGGGAAAGGTGAGTCATTTATGAAGGCGTTGATCTTGGCCTATCTCTACAGCATTACTGAAATTGTATTTTCTGTAGTATCTGTGACAGGTCATGCATGGGAACAGGGGGCCAATAGTCCTCACAATGGCCCTGTCACTCTGGCTAAATTAACATTCTCTGAGAGGTAGACGGTCTGGGGTGATCTGGAGTTTTTCTGGAAGTCTTGCGGTTCTCTAAAAGGGCAACTTATAAGATGAATCACAGCATTAGTGAAAACATTATACTTTGCTTCATGTAGTTTTGAGCTCAAAACCTTCAGGAATTTCACAACTGAAAAGACGCTTGCCAAATTCCAGGACAATCTGAGTTATCTCTGGGTACCTGCATTACAGTAGGAAGTCTGTAATTATGTAAACATTTGAGAAATACACAGGCAGGAAAGACACATGCCTCTCCTTTCATGAGTATGGAGTATTTTTAAGGGGTAGGGAAACAACTCTACAGGACAAATTCTCAGTGGTCAGCATCACATTTTTCCAAATCCCTTTATGTCATTGAAAGTCCATTTAAAAAAAAAAATGAGTTTTCCAGTTCAAGAGTTTATTCCAAGAGTTATGAAGTAATTTAGGAAAATAATAACGTCCTCATAAAACAATCCCATTAGAAAGAAAAAAAGCATTTTAGGAACAGAAAAGGAAGGAAACAGCAACTTCTGTCAAAGCATCCCAGCCCGAGATTAGCAGTGATGAAGCATTCTTCACTGGGCAGAATGGTCGTGTTAGGCAGAGTAAGGAACATCCAAATAGCTTCCATTTTCGTAATGTTTCCGCCATGATAAAAAGCAATCACTTAATTCATTACAGGAAAGAAAAATGAAAGTAGACGTGCTGCTTCTCCCTTTTTCTTAGTAGTCCCTCCCTGCCTCATTACTTCTCTTACCCTCGTCTAGAGGTCCAACTGACCTGCCTGATCTCTGAGGATAAATGACAGCTAATATCCTTTGTTGTGATTGGTTGCTTAATACTTTTTTCAGTACGCCTCTCCTCCACCAGCTCAGCCTGGGGCCCTTTATTTGTAGATCTGTTGAGGTCTCTCTCTCATTTGGTCCTTTGAAGGGGTCAGTAACATTCGCAATTGCTTTTAGATCTTAGTTCAGGTCAGCTGAGAAATGGCCCAGCTGTGTGTTTTTCCTTAGGGGAAAAGAGAGGGAGAAAGTGTGGTGGAGTAGCAGATTTTAGGCTCTTACTATTTCAGAGAGAGGTAATGGGTGAAATTTGTGCTAATTTTATATGGGCCCGATATTTGTGCTCCTGACACCTGGAAATGACTTTGTATGTACTTTAGATTTATTTATCTGTGTACCTGTGGTATCCCTTGAATAGGAAATAATGTCCTTTAGGACAGGGACTAGATAGGGGCTATATTCTTTCTAATTTTGTGTCCCTAGTGTCTGAGTGCCTTGCTCACACTAGGCATAAAATAAATGCTTAAGACTACAGAAATATACATGCATTTTCAGATTCAACCAATACAGCACAAATTTGTTTTGCTGACTATACATGTTTGCTATAATCGAAGGTTTTTATTTTGCAGGGAGGAGAATTGGGGCAGGACCATTTGGGAGATAGTGATAAATGCAAAAAAAAAAAAAAAAGGACAGGAAAAGAAACACAAAAACATCAATGAGATGCTTACAAAATAGGCAAGCAGGGCAAAGCATAGGCAAAGAATGGCAAACTACCATGTTATATTTGATATGTATATTTAAAATCAAATCATAAGCAAGAATTTAGTTTTTATATGCAGTCCTCTTATTCTGACCTTCTTTGTACATGAAAATGTTCTTGCTTGTTGAGGAATTTTCTAGTTTATATAACAGCTTTTAAAATGCTTGTTAAATGGAATTGTGTTGGAATTTTCCATTCCAGATGACTGGAATTTTGAAGTTTCTTTCCCAATGGGTACAAATGCTACGAGTAGAAAATCACTCTGCTCAAATGAAAAAATTTAGTGATTTCTAGATTTGAAAAATTTGAAGCATCATCATAATTGTTGTGTAGTGATATAATTATATAGAGACCCCAGAGTGATGAGTGATGAGTCCTTAGTGAACACAATAAACCTTGGTCATCTAGAAGAATTTTGTCCCCAGAGGTAGTTACTTTGGGAGGCTGTGCTCTTGTCCTAGCAGTCCTGACGTTGTTCATTGTCTTTGGACACTCAACTTTGAGAGGTGACTTTAGGACCAGCTGACCAGCCAAACAAGGAAATGAAAGAATGGGCAGGGCCAATTGGAATGTTCCCTAAAGTGTGTTGGCACAACCAGTCCATACTTTGTACCTGCCCGTGGATGTTACATTTTTTTATTTTGTCCACTATATATGCATCAATGTTGTTGAAAATCACATCAGTTTTTTTGATAATTATTTCGCACAGATGACTCAGAATTTAACTTTAAGTAAAATCTAAGTGTTTTTCATATGCATTTCTGGCTAATCATTTGCCCCTCATCCTATACTTCTAGGGGTTTTTGATTTTTGAAGCTCAATGCAGGACTTTTTGTATATTCCTAATTAATTTAAAGATTTATCCATTGCTCCAACCTGTCAAATTCTTTCTGGATCCAAAAACTTCCACCCAATATATTAGTTACCTCTTCCAGTTTTGTATCAACTGCAAATTTGATTAGGCATGCCTTCTGTCTTCAGCTAAGTTGTTGCTATAAAAGCTGAACTGAATGAGGATAAGGACAGAATGCTGTGCTATACTACTGGGTGCCTTTAACCAGGTTAATATTGGTCTTTTCTTTTTGAACAGTAATTAAACTAGTTATAAACCTGCCTAATTAGATTAAGCCCATAATTTTCTGTTTTATACAGAAGGATGTCAGGAGAGATTTTGTCAAATCTGTAGACACAGAATTTATGGATTTCAGCAAGACCCTCCCCCCCAACTCTACAGATCTAGTAACTATGTTAAAAAAAGGAAATAAGACTAGTTGATTCACATGACTCACTTTTAGTGAACTCATGCTGACTCCTTGTGATCACTATTTTCTTTTTTTATGGTGATAAATACATTCTAGCACTTTGCCAGGATTTGGCAACAGGGCCATTATTTCTATACTTTATGAAATCTACCTTTTCCTCACTTGTTTTTATTTGCAAGTTTAGGCTTTTGGTGCTGCTTACCACTAACTGAGCTGTGTGATCTTGGACATGTCTGCATTCTCTGGACCTCAATTTCCTTATCTGGAACATAACAGAATTGAATCAGATAATATCTGAGGTCCCTTTCAGTGTCAAAAATCAGTGAATATATTATTTTAGTTGCCATATGGAGTTTATCTTGAGGAAATTAAATTTGGAACTATTCATTTGAAAAAGAGAGCTAAGTACTTAGGCTCCAAAAATGTGTTGGAAAGTTGGACACCTAGACTGATAGTTAGATGGTGATACTTTCTGTTAGACCAGAGATTCCCAAACTTATTTGACCTACTGCCCTTAAAAAAAGTACTCAGTGCTCAGCACCCCTTGGAAATCTATTTTTTAAATAGTTTTTTGAAAAAAAAATTACATCATTTAAAAAAAACAAATTTTTTTTTAAAAAATGATACATCTTAAATTTAATGATTTATTATAAATTTGTGTTTTTTTCCTGCATTGAAATGTTGATGATGCAATATTGTAGCTTATAACCAAATAATATCGTCTTGTAGACAAGTCATTACTTGCACATATTCCTACTGATGCATGCTGGACTTCCTGACAATGGGAGACATGCTGTTCTGCTAACACGTGCTTGTTAAGACCTGTTGGCAGACTTAACTACTGATCAGTTATAACTCTCATTTTGTGTGTATTTGGAAAATAAGGTAATGACTACAACTTTAACTCTCTTACACAATAAATGAAACATGTACAAATGGTTTTTCAGAATTTTCTTCTCTTTTCTTTTTTCTTTATGCTTCTACTGCCCCCTTATTTTTATTCAATGCCCCCTAATTGCACCTGAGGCTGCTACTACCCCCCTTCCCCCCCCCATCATTCCAGCTCTCCCCAGGGGTGGTATTGTCCACTTTAGGAATCTCTGTTAGACTTTAAGTGGCTCTCCTTACTCTTTATTCATACGGTTGGGAGATCTCATGGCATAGTATTGCAAAATTCAATAATTCTCACTTGATTTCTTGTAGTAGCCCTGGCATTGTTTTAAAAACAAAAGCCTACATTTCTGTAGCATTTAAGAGTTTACAAAACACTTTCTTCACCATGACCTAGTAAGGTTAATACTACATGTATTATTATTCCCATTTTGCAGATAAGGAAATAAGGCAAAGCAATGGGGATTTGCTAAGCACTTACTCTGTGACAGTTAGATGGCTCAATGAATGGAGTGCTAACCCTGAAGTCAGGAAGACTCATCTTTCTGAGTTAAAATCTGGCCTCAGACACTTGCTAGCTATGTGACCCTGGGCAAGTCACTTAAGCTCTCTTTGCCTTAATCCACTGGAGAAGAAAATGGCAAACCACTTCTGAATTTTTGCCAAGAAAATAATACCATGAACGGTATGGTCTATGAGGTCAGGAAGAGTCCAGCAGGACAGAACTCAACAACAACAACATTGTGCAGAGCTCTTGGTATAAATATGAATAAACAGAAGGAAAATTCCCAAGGATCTTACATTATAATGGAGGGAGGTAGCACAGAATAGGGAACTGAAATAGGTAGGGGAGAAAATGAGGGTGGGGAGCACGGTGTAGAAGTCTGGAAAGTCACAAGCAGAGCCTGCACGTTCGCTTTCCTGGTCTGCTCCCCACAAAGGTGGAAATGGAAGAAGGAGGCTGGTATGGCAGAGGGTTGTTTCATAGCAAAGAGGTTCAAATTTTAAGGGGACTTTCCAGGATAAGATGGTAGGTGAGGTTTTTGTTGTTGTCCCTTCTTCTTACTGGAAGAGGACTAAATGACATCACAATGTTGGGGTCAAGATACAATGTGTTTATCTGTATTTGATTAGTACAATATGCATTCGGATTGCTCTTTGACAAGTCAAGCACAAATAATCCATTTGAACATTTGGGATGGAGATGTCTCTATAGTTGTACATCTCATGTTTACTTTTGCTACTACAATTCTGCTTTGCTCACAGAGCACAGCGTCTTCTTTGATGTGGGCATGGCATGTTGTGTGGTCCTGTTCCAGTGTCTCTGATACATCACAATCCACAATGAGGTCTCTTTAGTGAGACCTTGAGAATGACTTTACATGACTTTTTCTGACCTTCATGTGAGAATTAACCTTGTTTAAGTTGTCTATAAAATAGTCTTTTAGGTAAATGTGCATTTGGCATTTGGACTGTGGCCAATCCATCAGAAGTGCAGAAAATGAAAATAATGAGACAATTGTAAAATTTCTGGGATGCTTCTAAAACAGTACCTCTAAGAACAATCTCAATAAACTAGAAAGGAATTGGATTAGTGAACTGAGATGAATTTTTAAAAATAAAAAGCCAACAACACAACTAAACAAATTCCAAATAATCACAAAAGAGGAAATATTGAAAGTTAGAGAAGAAATAGAAAAACTGGAAACCAAAAAAACTATTAAAATTATAAGCAGAACAAAAAAGCTGTTTTTTTGAATAGACTAACAAAATTAATAAACCTCTAACCAACCAGTCATCTACAAAGATGATCATATCTTAAATGATGTTGTTGCTTGTTCTTTGTTTTCAGAAGACCAATGACATCAAAACGCTGGAGTCGGAGTAAGTACATTCAGCTGTGACTGATCAGACCAATACTGGCTGCTTGCAGTATTTACTTTTCCTTTGACCTGGAACCTCTGGATTTTGACTATAATGTTTCCGCAAGTTTTTATTTTGGAGTTTCTTTTAGGAGATGACTTATGGATTCCTTCTCCTTTTACTTTGTCTTCTGGTTCTGAGAGATCTGGACAATTTTATGATTTCTTGAAACAAAATGTCTACCCTCTTTTTTTTGGATATAGCAGTCAGATAATCCAATGATTCTTAAAATTTTCTTCTTTCTCTATTTTCCAGGTAAGTTGTTATGAGATACTTTACATTTTTCTTCTATTTTTCAGTTTTTTTTACTTTGTTTTTATTATTTCTTATTTCTTTATGAAATCATGGGCTTCTAATTGATCCATTCTAAATTTCAGAGAATTTGTTGTTTGGGCAAGATTTTGTACCTCTTGTATAATGTTGTTAATCTCCTTTCCAATTCTTTCTTTCAAAGCTCTCATCTCTTTTCCATTTTTCTCAGATGCTCTCACCTCATTTATTTAAACAAAAACATTTTAACTCTTAAACAAAACAAACCTCTAGCTTCATGTCTTTCAAGAATTTCAAGAATTATGTCTGAGGTCTTAGCCACATTACTTCTGCTGTTTCTGGCTTCTGAACTTGCTCTTTTCTCCTTTCCCTGGGAAAGACATTTCCAGGAACAGGTCCCTTCTTCTCACTCTTCCCTGGATCTATGACCTAAACTGGGTAGTGGTAACAAAGCTTCCAGTTCACACCTGTCCTCATCACAGTGATCTGATATGGGATTAATAATAGTCAAATATTGTTCTGGGACCTCTTCTTGTCCGGATGCTCAGCCTCTCCTGGGCACTGGAATACTCCATGTGTGCTTCTGGCCAGACCCTCTCCTATTATAAGTGTCTGTAGAACTCCCTGCCTCTGTTCAACTGGCCTAGACAAAGGGCTCACAGCCATTTTTTTCTGTATTACCCCATCAGGATACAGTCTAGTGCATTTTCTATTTGTTTGGAAGATTTTGTGGATGGGAGTTTACCATACTGGTTCCTATACTTCTACTGTTTTGGCTCCACCTCCTTCCATTCTTCAAGGATTATGGTTATAGAATGCTGTATATACTGTCACACTCAATTGGTGTTGTTTGGTAATTGCTGAACTGAAGTTTCTCCACTGAAAGGTCTGTTCTAAGAAATATAGGGAATGGAGTCAAACTTCTAAGAATAAAGCATTCCCCTATTGTTAGATGGTCAAAGAATACGAAGAGGCAGTTTTCAGAGGAAGAAATCTAAACTGTCAATAGCCATATGAAAAAAATACCTTGTCACTGATAATTAGAGAGATGCAAATTAGAACAGTTCTGAAGTACCTCCATCCATCAATTTGGCAAAATTGACAGAAATTAGAAAATGACAAATGCTGGGGGGACTGGGGAAAACTAGGTACATCAATGCACTATTATAAGACTGTGAGCTGGTCCAGCCGTTCTGGAAAGGAATTTGAAACTATGCCTAAAAAGCATAAATTATGTATTACCTTTGACTAATCTATACCACAATTAGTTCTATACCCCACAGAGATCAAAGAAGAAAAGAACTCTTATGTATAAACATGTTTGTAGTAGCTCTTTTCAAATCAGCAAAGAATTAGAAACTGAAGGGGAGTCCATTACCTGGGGAATAGCTGAACAAGTTACAGTATACCGATATGTTGTAAGAACTGATGAAGGGTATAGTTTCAGAGAAATCTGCAAAAACTTGCAAGAGCTGATGCAAAGTGAAATGAGCAGAACTAAAAACAATTTCTATAACGATATTGTAAAGACAAAATGCTTTGGGAAAACTTAATAAATCTGATCGATACAATGATCAATCATAATTCCAGAGGAATCATGATGAAACACACTGTCCTCCAGAGAGAGGTGATGGACTCAAAACACACTTTTTTTTCGACCTGGCTAATGCATGATTTTTTTTTTTTTGCTTGAGCATGCATATTTGTAACAAGTTTTGTTTTTCTTGCTTTATCAATAAGGTAGGAGTGGGAAGAAGAAGGATGAGAATTTGGAAATGAAAATAAAATAAAATCTTAAAACATTTTACTGAACTGCTTTTTTCTCCTCTTTCTTTTTAATTTTTTGTTATAATGAATGGTTTGCTGGTTTGATGGGGAAGGATATATTGAAAAGGTGATGGCTATGTAAAGAATAAAATAAAATTAAGAAAAAAAAATAAATTTACTCCATCCCTGTCTTTTACAAATAAGGAAACCGAAACCCAGCTAAAGGTCTTACATCTTAGAGAGAACAACTTGGAATAAGAATGGAACTGATGGTTACAGCCCCATTTACAACCTCACTACTTTCCTGAAAAAAAGACCTGGTGATATAATTAGAACCCAGAGGAACAATTCAGAAAGGTCTCAGGTGCACTTACTTTGGTCCATTGTGGAGAGGACCAAAAATATACAGAAAATTTAAAGCACAAAAATATATAGTAAGGGAGATGCCTGCCCATTCTCAGGGGATAAGGAAGGAGAAAGAAAAATTGCCAAGCTCAGAGCCTGAAGATAGATCTTGGAAATTAATGGCCTTGTTTTTTGAAGGGTGAGCTTGCTGCTTACTATTTGTTAAGTGGGCTGGTAAGTTATTCTGAGTCATTCTTCTAACAGGTCAGCACTGGTGTTTGAGTCTCACACATACTTTTAGCAATGTCTGGTATCAGAGAATGCTGACTCTTTCCTTGTCTGGTTAGTTGCTTTGTGGACCTGCCTACAATTGCCTTTCCTTTTCCTGAAAAATGCTGGAGGATATGGATTAACATCCCTGCTCTGATATTGACCATTTATGTGACCTGAGCAAGTCATTCAGTCCCTCTGGGTCTCAGTTTTCACATCTCTAAAGTGGAGACAATAAGACTTGGACTACCTGCCTTACAAGGTTGTGAGGAAATCCCCTTGTAAATAACACTTGTAAAACTTGTAATGCTTGTGAAAAAATATTCTAAAAGTGTGAGCTATTGAAAGTAACTGAACTCGGACTTAAATTTAGGTATTTTCATTCTCCATTTAGGACTTTTTCTCTTAAACCTTGAAGTTTCTCAAAGTAGAGACTCCTAAGAATAAGTATTATATGTGACTTGCCTTTGAAAAGCCTTTTGGTTGTAGAAACATCCTCTAGGCCTCCTATCAAATCTGAGGACTCCTTCCTTTGCTTCCCTCTGCCTCAAAAATGAGAATTTTTAGTCATTTATCCCTGAGTGGCTAGAACTTGGCATTTATTCAAGAGAGAGCAAGACTTAGATCAAAAGAAAAGAAAGGAGATTTGTAAAAATCAAAACCTAAATCAACTGTGATTGAGGAGGAACCAGTATTTCCTGGAGCCTGTAGAGTTCATTCCCGTATCACTTGGGGTTGGGTTGGAAAATGTCTTACAGTTTTTTCCAAGTGATTCCTCAAATTTGATGGCTGTCAAAAACCAGTGGAAGTCTTCCTCTCTGAGGAAGAAAGATACAAGCTTTTATTAAGCTCCTAGTATGTGCCAGGAACCATGATAACCACTTTACAAATATTAACTCATTTAATTCTCACAACTCTTGAATGTAGGTACAAACATTATCCCCATTTTATAATTGAGAAAATGGAGACACACAGAGGTTAGGTGACTTGCCCAGGATCAGACAACTTAGCAATTGTCTGGGACCGGTTTTGAATTTAAGTGTTTCTGATCTCAGTTCCAGCACTCTATCTGCTGTACCACGTAGCTGCCTGTCACAGCTTTGGGGAGTTTTAAACTGTCTTTCTCCACATGGAGATGACTAAAGTCACATTTTATAGAAGATAACTGTTTTCAGAGTTCAAAGCTTTGCCATTTATAGATGTGAGATCTTAAGCAGATCACTTAATTTCTCTGAACCTCAGTTTTCTCATTTGTAAAATGGGGGTGATAATGCTTTCTACTTCACTAGATATTTTGAGGAATATACTTCAATAACCTTAAAGCACTATAGAAATGTGAATTATTTGCCCTGTTTGTTCTAACTCTCTTTTAATTCTATTTTAACTTCTATAGAAGCTAAATATTTTATTTTTGCCCAATTACATGTTAAAACAATTTTTAACATTTGCCTTTAAAAATGTTGAGTTCCAAATTATCTTCTTCCCTTACCTTCCTCCACCCTGAGATAATGAGAAATTTGAAATAAATTATACAAGTGCAGTCATGTAAAATATATTTCTATATGTGTCAGATTGTGAAAGAAAACACACACTGCCCTCCCCCAAACTTCACGCCTCCCAAAATAAAGTAAAAATTAGTATTTGATCTGCATTCAGACTTCCATTAGTTCTCTCTCTGGGTGTGGATAGCATTTTTCATCATGAGTTCTTCATAATTGTCTTGGATCATTGTATTGCTAAGAATAGCTGAGTCATTCACTGTTGATTATCCTACAGTATTGCTGTTATTTTGCACAATATTCTCCTGGTTCTGCTCTTTTCAATTTGCTTTAATTTAAACATGAGATCATTCTTGACAATTTCTGTCAGAGGGGTTCATTTAGTTTGAAAAAATTTTTTTGCAGTAAGGAAAATGTTTGTGCACAGAAAAGATGGTAGCCTCTAATCTTGTGCATGAGAGTAGAAATTCTCATTATTTTGGTTAAAGGAATAGACATAAAAGTGTCTCTGTCTTCAAGATATTTACCCCAAATTTCCTTATTAGATTAAATTCTCCGTATGCAATCTCTTTCATCATTAAGTGGAATTGGCCAAAGGGTTGGGAGAGGTTACACTTCCAGATCGGGAACCTGGGTTGGAGTTCCAGCTCCAATTTTTACTAGCTATGTGGCCTTGGGCAAATCATTTAAAGCCTTTCAGCCTCAATTCTCTTCTTTAAATTGGAGATAATGATATCCATTACTGGCAAATTCATTCAGCTATTTAAAAAAAAATGCTTTTGTAAAAACTTACATGTTTTAATATTTTCAATGCATTTGTGGTCTCATTGATATAGGTACTTCATCCAGTAATACAGGTTACAACCTATCCATATCTACCACCATTCTGCAGTTTTAAACCCCTTCTCCTTATTTTGATTGTAAATAGGCACAATATTAGCTAATTTACAATCACAGATCTTAATTTTAAATAGACTCAATACTAGCTAACTTCAGATCATAGATTTAGAGTTGTAGAGGTCAAATAGTCCAAACTTCTCATCTTTTTTTTTTTTAATTGAATTATTTTATTTGTTTTCAGTGTTCTACAATCACTTTCATATATTTTAGATTTTTTTTCCACTCCCTTCTCACTCCCTCCCTGAGATGGCATACAATCTTTGACACATACATTCCATTTAAATGTATGTTGCATAGAAGAATTGAAATGAATGGAGGAAACCATAAGACAAAACAAAACATAACATAATACAAAAGAAAATGGTCTGTTTCTATCTGCAATCCAGTTCCATAGTTTTTTCTCTGGATGTGGAAGGCATTTTGCCTCAAGAGTCCATTGGAAATTTTTTAAGTACATGCATTTTAATGAAGTACTAAGTCTACCAGAAAAATTCCTCACACACTGTGGTTGTTGCTGTGTACAAAGTTCTCCTGGTTCTGTTTCTTTCACTCAGCATCAGTTTATATAAGTCTTTTCAGGATTCTCTGAAGTCTTCCTGTTCATCATTTCTCATAGCCCAGTGGTAGTCCATTACATTCATATACCACAACTTGTTCAGCCATTCCCCAATTGATGGGCATCCTCTTGATTTCCAGTTTTTGGCCACCACAAAGAGAGCTGCTATAAATATTTTTGTACATGTGGGACCCTTTCCCACTTCTATGATCTCTTTAGGATAGAGTCCCAGGAGCAATATTGCTGGGTCAAAGGGTGTGCACATTTTTGTAGCCCTTTGGGCATAGTTCCAAATTGCTCTCTAGAATGCAAGCCTCTTATCTTACAGATGAGGAAATTGAGGCCCAATGAGTTAGCAGAGGTTACTCAAGTCATAGTTGTGTCAGAGGTGGGATTTGGACCTCAGTCCTTTGACTCTAGAGTCAGTGCAACACTGCTTCGAGCACTAGAAACACTATATCTATCTATGCATCTCTCTGTTGATTTGTCTATCCATCCATCCATCCATCCATCCATCCATCCATCCATCCATCCATCCATCCATTTATCTACCTATCTATCTGTCCATCTGTCTATTGATTTGCCCATCCATGCATCATTTTTCTTTCCATCCATCCACCCATCTACCCATCTATCTATCTACTTACCTATCCTTACCCTTGAAACATCCATGTAAGAATAGAAAGGAAAAGGACTATTGATTCCATCTTACAGCTGAGGAAACTAAGATACAGAAGGATTAAACTACTTAGAATCACAAAGCATTAGAGTTGAAATGGATCTTTGAAGTCAACCCCTTGATTTTACAGGTGAGAAAAAAGACCTGAGCAATAGTAAATTGCCACAAAACTAAATAAGGGTAGGACCAGGACTTGAACTGTTCACTTCTTAACTGAAGTATTGTTTCTGCCGTTCCATGCAGTTATTTCTATGTTTTATGTAAAGGGAAATTACACGTCAGCAAAACTGAGGCTGGAGTCTTCTATTGCTCAAATCAGTTCAACACAACAAACATGAATTGATCACCTAGCAAACGTGGCACTGTAATAGACACTGAATATATCAACTACATTTAGTCTGTGCTACCAATTAATATCCTATAACATAACTATGACAAATAAAATATTCAACAGTTTCAATTATTCCTTCATAGATGTATACAAAGAAAATATTTTAAAAGATTATAGTACTAAAGATAACTGAGCTCATAAAGATCTCCTGATAACAGGTGATAAAAGCTATATGAGGATGGCCACTTTACAAGGAGCTAAAGAAACAGATGGTATGATTTGGATTTCTATCTGTAGCTGTTTCCTGTGCCAATAGAAGAAAAATCCAAATCTTTTTTGGAAATTGGAAGTAGCTTGCTCTTGTTGGGTATCTGTTGATTTATTTTTCTTCAAAAGAGCATTTTGCCTAAAAGAGAAAATTAAGAAGCATGCAAAAGGTTAACAGATCCTTGTGACATTATAGTTTGTCACTTGCTTGTATCTGTAAGTTATTATGTGTTGCCTGTATTTTTCCAGTCATATGCAACTTATATTTTTGAAGCTCGCAGCTATGAATTTGCAACTGGAATTTATTTTGATGACACTTTTTTTTAACCAGGTTGACTGGGGACATTCATTGGAAAGCTATTCCTTGAGAATTAGAAGAACTCTTTGTTAGTCTTGGTCAGGTCATAAAGTGTTTTCTGAATCATCAGGAAAAAAAAAGATTTGTAGACTGTGAGACTTGTAAGGTCTTAGAGAAGCACCTAGTCCAACTCTCTTGTTTGGAAATATGGATGTTTTTTTTTTTTTTAACAAAGCTTCAGAGACAATCAGAATGCATTTAATGTAAGATAGAAATTCATGAACAAAAGGATTACCTATTTCCTTCTGCAATCTATCCTCCTCACAGCTGCCAAATCATGTCATTCTGTTGCTCTTAAATCTCCATTGCCATCTTATTGACTCTAGGATAAAATACAAACTATTCTGGCATTCAAAGCTTTCCATGCTATAGTATCAACCCATCTTTCTAGCTTATTAAGAATTACTTCCCATAAAGTAACTGTATACCAGGAAAACTGATTAACTTGGTATTTCTTTTACACAACATTCCATCACCCATCTCTGTGTCTTTGCATATCCTGTCTCCCATGGCTGGTATGCATTTCCTCCTTACCTTTGTCTCTTAAAATCTCTAGTTCCCTTCAAGGATCAGCTTAAGTGTCTCCTATAAGAGACCTTTCCTGATGACCCCAGCATGACTTCCTTCAACTCAGAGTTACTGTGAATATATTCTATGTTTACTTATATGTATAGAAGTCATTTCCTCTGATAGACTGTAAGGGTAAGGACTATTTAATTTTTGTCTTGGTATTTCCACTTCCTAGAAGAAAGTCTACCTCATAGTAGGTTTGGTGTCTGGAAATAAATGAAAGATGTAGTGGACCAAGTGGGCTTGGTTAAACATAATCATCAATCAACTGGTTTGACTATTCTTCTAGAATAGGAGCTCTATGGAAGAGCTCTTTTCCCACGGACAAAACATGGATTTAAAAAGACCCAGGTATGGAAGCCCATATCTGGTCTGATGTGGAAATTGTTAGTTCAGTGGTAGCAGGCAAGTGATGAGAGAGTCTAGGTAGATAACCACAATATTATTTTGTCAACATTCCTAAAATGTTAGATTTTACATTGTATTCAAAAAATTATTTTTCATTGGAATTTTGATTAAATGTGATAATATTTATAAAATGATTAGCACAATGCCTGGAATGCAGTAGGCACATAATAAAGCTTGTTTACTTTCTTTCCTCTGCAGGAAAACATAGATCTTTACCTTTTAAAAAAAATTTAAATTACTTTTTTTGGTTACATTTTGAGTCTCAAAATGTCTGTCTCTCTCCCTGATCCTCCCTACCCAGTATTAGAGAAGGCCATCATTTTATATATAATATATGTAATATTACATATAAGTACACACACATCTGTACATACACATATATATGTAAAACTATACTATGTATCCTATTTATCAGTTCTTTCTCTGGAGATGGATAGCATCTTCCTTCCTAGGTCCTTTGCAGTTGATTTGAGTATTTATAATATTCATAATCATTGCGTAGTTCACAGCTCTTCTTCAAATGACATTGCTATAGTACCACATTCTCTTGGTCCTGCTCATTTAACTCTTCCTTATTTCATGCAAATCTTTCCATGTTTTTGTAAAATTAACTTGTTCCTCATTTCTTATAGTACAGCAGCATTCCAGATCTTTACCTTTTTATAATGGGGAACACATCTCTAAGGAGACAGGCTGGTAACTGTCAAATCAGCCTTTAATTTATATCCCACTATTAAATCTGGAAGATTTGCTTTCAAGTTCTGACTCTGTCACATGCTAGCCCTGGGTAAATTATTTAACCTTTTAGTTCCTGCCTTGGGCAGTTCTCTAAAAGTACAGTCTGCATAGGTAAAGGGAATTTCCTCATCGGGTGTTCCCTAAGCTAGTGAAACACCAAATTCAATAAAACCACGAAACCTCATCATCAAAACAAACCAAAATAATAGAACCTTGTAGAATGACTTTGTGTTGCTTCCTACATTAAAAAAAAGTTCTGTTATGTCTTCAATATGTCTTAATCCAATTTCAGTTTGTTTAGTGGTTGAGGGCAAGAGGACCTTTCATTGTATACAACAAGATGACTGGTTTCTTCATATAGGTAGCCAATCCTGGGCTATTTTTCAGGAAGTGATCCCTCCCTTCTCTCCCATTCTCCCCTTCCCTTTTTCCACCTTCCCCAACCCCATTTCAACAGAACTCCTTGCTGCTCTGACTAGAGATGCTGAAGAAGAGCTTTTTTTTTTTTTCCAAATTGAATTTGGTTCAGGAGATTTAATAAAGAGACTCAGAAATTTATTTCAATAAGAGCCTTCATAGTTACTGATAGACTCACTTGTCTCTCATGTAATTGTTCTTTTTCATTTATCCTTGAGACAGCACTGTCTATTCTATTTTTGGTGCATACCAAAGTCACAAAACTGCTTTTTGTATATTACATCCAGCAAGAGAGACTGCAGCATGTGTAACCTACATCAAACTGCTTACCCTTTCAGGGAGGGAGGAGAGAGGGAGAGAATTTGAAACTCAAAATTTTAAAAAATGAATGTTTAAAATTGTCTTTACCTGTAATTGGGAATAATAAAATATTATTTAAAAAGTGAGATAGGGAGAGACACACAGGATAACTTAAATAGGAGAAGAAATTTCAACATATCAACTTCCAAATATAAACTCACTTGGCATCTTTTGCTGAGTACAAGTAGTTAATTGTTTGTTGATTATCTACCATTTATTTGTCTTATTAAAGGACTTTCTTGCTGTAATATAAGTTGCTGATTATTACAAGAATCTGAATTGACTCTTAAAATGATCTGTAAAGACAAATTTGTTTCTCAAATAATTTTTTTTTTAAAAGAAAGAGGCATGATTTGACCTTGAAGATGGAGGCAACAAAGCCTAGTGCTGCATCGGGCGTCTACAACTGAACATAGCCTCGTAGTCAGAGAGAACAATGATGCTGGAGTAATATTCTCAAAATAGCTTATTCAAGGACCAATCTCATAATGCCCAGGCATGGAAATTTTCCACTGACTCCACTAAGAAGTTTGTCCATGTTAGGGCTCAAGGGTCAGACCTTATTATACCATGACATCATCCAGTGCTTGCTCCCCTTTGATGTAGGGCTTTGACCCAGCCCTTTGTGCATTTTTAATGGTGAAGTTGTTCTTCAAAAAGCTCATTGCGTTTCTCTGTGTCTCCAGGGTACATGCAAAAGGGGTTGGGGATAAGGAGGAAACACAGCCAAATACATATAGCTACATATAGAAATGATTGCCTTCAGCTGGTATGTTTTTATAGTAATAACACTGAGTATATGGTCTTGTACTTGTTCTATGTTTACAGAATCCACACATTGTGCAATAAAAAAACTGGGGGCCAAAGAGGTTGAAGAAGAGGCATTTTCAGTTGAGTTTTTGTGGAACAAAAGATCTCTGAGGGCAGGAAGTATCTCATTTTTTAATTTATATCCCACTGCCTAACACAATGCTTGGTACAGAATAGGTGCCATCATTATTATAGATAATTGCTGATTTATTGTATGACTGACTTTTGCCTGGCCTGATCATTGGAGAGTCAATCTGGTCATGCTTAGAAGATATAGACTCAAGAAGCTCATGATGGGATCATGAATGGATGTCTGTCACCCCATTCCCAAGTTCAAAGATTTCCCTATTATGCAATTCTTTCTCCCAGTAGAGCTCCATAACCAGGCTAGACTTCAGAACTTTCTACATTTGTTAAACATTAAATATCTTTGTACATAGAAAGACTTTTTATTGGTCCTACAAAGCCTCAGTCATTTCTACAATGTAAACGAGATACACTGGATGAAAGAGAGATTATAACTTTATTTCGGGTCTACCTCTGAGAGCTAACTGACCAAGAAGAGGAGCCTGGGTTGTAGGAAATGGTGTTATTATAGGAACATGTGTTTCTCATCCCAGAAAATGTAATAAATAAAATAGTCAGTTTTTACAAATATTTTCCTCTTGGAAATATTGACTATCATCTGGGATATCTGACTTCTTTTGGAGTTTTGGACAAGGTTTTGTTTTGTTTTGTTTTTCTCTTTTAAATAAATCTTGTGCAAGTTGATTGTCCCTCTGTGTTTCTGCATGCTAGGCTGTTACAAATGGAGATAATCAGGAGCGCAAGTTAGGAAACATATTTCCGTGTTTGGAAACATTTGCACATGTAACATTATGACAGTTCCTATTTTTATTCAGCTGTGCTGGCATTAGGTAAACAGCCAGATGCTAATTTAATGTAAAGTTATTTTATGAGCAAGGTGCCACTGCAGTTGTTTAGGGAATAACTGATAAGTTTATCTCAAGAAGAGAAATGTTTCAGGCAGAAGCTATCACACCAGATGACCTCAAATATCTCTTCCATCTCTAAGATTTAATGATCCTCTGATTTTCTTTTTCTTCCTTCCTTCCTTCCTTCCTTCCTTCCTTCCTTCCTTCCTTCCTTCCTTCCTTCCTTCCTTTCTTTTTCTTCCTTCCTTCCTTCCTTCCTTCCTTCCTTCCTTCCTTCCTTCCTTCCTTCCTTCCTTTCTTTTTCTTTCTTCCTTCCTTTCTTTCTTTCTTCCTTTCTTTTTTCTTTCTTTCTTTCTTTCTTTCTTTCTTTCTTTCTTTCTTTCTTTCTTGCTAGTTTTTATTCATCATGAGAGAGGAATTCAGTGGAGAGGATGTAAGGAGGGAAGGGGTGAAATGATTGCTATGTAAAGACCAAAGCATCAACAATTCCTTGAGAGATTCTCTGATTCTGTAATTTATGAGCCATTTTGGCTTGCTGGACATTGGACCACTGTTCTCTGATCAAGACTTTAGTGTCCTGGAAACAGCTTTCAATTTGGAATCAGTTTACCTGGACTCTGACACTTTCTAGTGGTGTGACACTGGACAAACCATTTCATCTCTGTCAGGATAACTTTCTTCATGTGCAAAATGGAGACAATAATACTTGTACTACCCTGTCCCTGAGCTGTTGTGAAGCATCAAAAACCATAACTCATTATAGAAATGGGAATTATTCTAAAAGAGGGAAATAAATGACTGTTCTTCAGAGATTATTGAGAAAGTTATATTAGATAAAGATCTTTGAAATGAATTCCATCTTGAGTGCTTTCAAGAGAGGAAAAAGTGTCTTCCTGAGAGATTGGTGTCCAAGTCATCAATAAATAAAAACAATTTTCCAGAATAGCAGAGTGGGGTGGGACTGAGTTGCTGAAATGCTTTACCTCATCAATGAGAAAGGGGGATCCCAGGGGTGACTTTGGAAATCTTATTAATAACATCACTAATCTGAAAAGCTTCCTTCGTGCCATGGTCACAGAACTAGTAACTAGATACAGATTTGAGGCCAGAAAATACTCTGCTAAGACTTTAAAAACCATATTTCAGACTCACCTCAGCATTTATTTCTCTGTGGTAGGAACCATGATATATACATTCATCTTCTTACCACTGTCATCTGATTTCAATGTACCATAATCCTCTTTCATGTTGCATCCTATATCTTTTAACTTCTTCGGTGATACTACTGTTCACCTGGCATGTTCCTTCTCAAGCATTTGTAGAAATGTTTTGGTGAGTCTGACTATCTTTTGTGAAAAGGTGATAGAAGGTGAGGGTAGGGGTAGAAGTACTGGGAAGGGTCAGGATCTGTTCACAATTGTGGAGAGATTTTCTGCCTTTACTCATCCTATACTTTCTTCATTAGGCTTCATGACACATTAACTGGAAAAAACCAAACAGCAACCATTACAATCCAGTGCCAATAGCCTTTACTAAGTCAATGCTTTTGTACCAGGCATATTAGGGGTACAAAGAAAAAGAAAACAGAACAAAACTTCTTGTGCTCAAGGAATTTACACTCTGGGGGGAGGGAGAGCAATATATACACATGCAAGTAAATGAAAAATACATGTAAGATAATTTTGGAAGGAATTAGGGATGAGAGAGAACAGAGACACAGAGAGACAGACAGAAAGGGAGATGGAAAGACCCTAACACTTAGAGATGTCAGGAGAAACCTTGTGCGGCAGAAAAAACTTGAGCTGAACTTGGAAGGTAGCTAGGGATTCTAAGAGATGAGGTGACAAGGGGAGGTATTCTAGGCATGAGGGACAGTCTGTGCAAAGGCTTAGATACTGGAGATGAAATGTCATGTATGAGGAGCCACAGGAAAGTCATGTTAGCTGGAATGCAGAATGTACAAAGTAGTCATATTATAAAGACCATAAAAGGCCAAACAGAGGACTTTCTATTTTATCCTAGAGGCAATAGAGAGCCACTGGGGATTTTTGTGCAGGGAACTGATGTGAGACTTGGACAAAGGTAGTGGGTTTTAGGAATAACATTTTGAAGCTAAATTAAATTAGATATATGAGAAGTTGCATGTACAAATCAGATAAATTGAGTGATTATTAATAATATATCTGGAAAGGACCTAAGGGGTCATTATCTAGTCCAAAGACCTCCCTTTACAAAAGAGGAAACAGCCTAGAGAAGTTAGATGAATTACTTAAAAGACAATGGTCTTTTGTTTAAGTATTCACTTTAAAAAGAGGGAGTTTTCTTGGTGCAGTTAATGCTTATTAATTGATTGACTGACAAAAACCAGACAGGAGAGAGAAAAGTGTTGGAAGTGACTGCTAATTGCTAATTCAATTAGACATGAAAATGAAAAAAAATTTCTGACAATCTAAAATCAATTTTCTGGAAAAAATTATGAAAAAAATAATTTTCTGAAAAATAAAATTTCCATTTTATGGAGGGATGAAATGGTATTTTGGGGAATTGAATTTATGCTAGATATACATTTTCAGCAACATATCCATCTATTGTATAAAGCAAGGTACACCTGAACAATCAAAAGAGAAAGTATAAGTTAGTGTGCTAACTGAAAGGAGTCATGGATACCAAATGTTTATGCAGGACTGAACCAAAATTATGAACTTTTATGGAGAAGGTAGGATCTCAGGCTCTGGTACAATGCAACAATTCTATGAAGTTTTAAGAATTATACAATGTTAATAATCTCCCTCCCCAGTAGAATATTAATTCTTGGGCAGAGGAAGGCCAGGCTTGTATTTCATCCTGTATTTCTCTCCCCTGTAGTAGCCTAATAAATGCTCGTCGGGATTGAGTTGGATCCTCACACTGATTTGTTAGCTAGATTGTACCAATATTACTAGCACTAGTTTCTAGATAAGTAAATTTGGGCTTGGGGAAGTAAGCCTCGCACAGACCTAAGTCGCTCCTGACTTCACGCCCAGGTGCTCTTTGAGAGCACTTGGCAAGAACATTTGGTGAGCTGTTGAATTAATGAAGAAAAGGGAGTTTTCCGGGCCCAAGGTAGTTTAGAAGAGGGCTCAGAGTAGGAAATGGCTTGATCAGATGAAGAGTAATTTTAAAGATGAGCTATGGTGGTAGAAAAGGAGGCTTAGTCAGCGCAGCCTGATGATGGTCCATTAATGCCGATGGCTAGGATTGGAACAGAATCTGTAACAAAGCACCTGAAAAAAAAGAGGCCATGTGATTAGAAAGTTGAGTCGACCCACTTTGTAAGCAGTGAATCTGTTTGGGGGAGTCATGTAAGTACAATCCAACAAGAATGATTAAACCCTTACTGGTTCACAGGACCACAGACATAAAGTTGAAAGGAATCTTGGCTTACTCTTTTCATTTTACAGATGGGGAAACTGAGGCCTGAGGTCACACAGCTTACAAATGGCAGTGCCAGGAGGGATTTGAGGTCAGGTTCTCTGAGTTCCAAATCTAGTACCTTTCCCCATCATAATATATTATACCGTCAGATCACAGAAGCCTTGACTAACATTGTGGCTTTAGGCATCAAGAAAAGTGGACAGGTGGTAAATGGAACAAAAGATAACAAAAACAGAATTTGGCATCACAGCCAATGTGCAGAAGAAAGTGCTATAATGCTAATGGAAAATTATGGTTGTTTCTTACTTAGGAGATTGGTTCTGTGATGCCACAGCCTTTGCTTATGGGGGTTAGAAAACTCTGCTAACCCAGTATTATAGGCAGGATAGGTATAGGTGCCCAATACATTAGAGTTTTCTTTTCATTTTCCCTCATTTTTTTTAAGGCCAAAACATTCACTGTGTTTTTCTCTGAGAATCATTTAATGATGATTTAATCCTTACCACACCCCTGTGAAGAAGGTGAACTGTATCTTAGATAATCTCAAGAAACCATCCTATCTTCTTCAGCCAAGAAAAGCTGAGAGCCAAATAGAAAAATGACATCCCTGTGTTGACATTTCCATTTACATTCCTTAGATTCTCCCCACATGGCGAGATCTGTATAGGAATAAGGGTTTTATACTGACTTTTTTTTTTTTCAGTCCTGGAGATTTTATGTTATTTTATACTTTGGTATGTGCCTGGTAGAGTTGAGCTTATTTTTCCTCTCCGCTGCAAGGAGAGGGTTCAGGGTGAGGGGCATCCTGTTTTATACCCAATGGCTTCCATCTAGGACTTTTTGAATGGTTCTTAGGGAGGTGGATCACAAAAATTTCAGCAATAATATCAATAGTGTCATAATCTCATTAAGAAACAAAGGTATCTTATCAGATAAACTCCCAATGATCTTCACACACATTAGAATTAAAGTTAAACACATGAAGGAAAATAATGCTATCTAAATTTGTGGGATGGGATTTTCCATCATCATGTGTCTTAGTGCTGCTAAAAATAAAACATGACTGAGCTATGGAAGGATGCTAATTTTTAGCCTCTTCTAGAACATGTACAAGGCTCTTCACTTGGTTTCTAATGTCATCAGAAAGCCTTCAATGCAACATGACAACTTTGTATCATCTCATGCAGCTGATTGTTTGGTGGCCTGTTCTCTTCAGAAACATCCTGGATATGAATGGGAACAGTGGTCCATCTGGTTGTCTGAAGAGGCTTTCATCTCCAGCAAGCATACATGGGAGGGACTCATGATTTCTTCCCTTCTCATTGACCTTTACAACTCCACTTGTACATCCTATTTTTTAAAAGTGGCATTTTGCATGTGTAGTAACAGTTTAATAAAATTCATTATTAAAAGGATATAATTTTTCATGGTAGAAAAGTACATGAACGGCAATTGGGGAACAGCTAAATAAATTGTGGTACATAAATGTAATAGATTATTACTATTCCACAAGAAATGATATCTATAAACCATACAGAAAAGTAAGAGAAGACTTAGATGATCAGATGGTGGTGAGGCAAGCAGAACCAGGATAACAATATATGTACTGACTGCAACAATATAGATGGAGAGAATGAGTAAAGACTGAAAGTGAATGATGTAAACTTGAAATGACAGAGCTTGGCCCTAAAGAAGAGATATGAGAAGGCACTTTGCAGAAGTGGTGGACTTTTGGTATGGATTTTTTTTTTTTTTTGATGTGTTGGTTAGATTTACTCAATTGCTTTTTTCCCCTTCTGTTTTTCATTCTTTACTATAAAAGAAGCCCTTGTTGGAGGAGGAAGAGGGTGGGGGTACATTAGGAAATGTAGATGATGTAAAAATAAAAAATATCGGTAAAAATATTATTTAAGAGGCTGAGAGTCAGCATGGTATCATAGAATGGATAAGAATCCTAGAATAAAAAAAATAATAAATAGGCACTATGAAGCATTATGTAGATCCTGGCAGTGCACTCCAGTTGCTATCAGTTTCATGTGGAAAGTAATTCTCTAACACTAACAAAGATTACCTAGAAGTAAAAAAAGGAATAGTTTCAGCACAATTTTGAATATGCAGAAGCAATAGTGAGTAGCAGAGAATAAGCCTGTGCGATCCATTACTAATCTATGACTCATTTCCCTGAGTTCAAATCTGGCCTCAGGTACTTATTAGCTGTGTGACTCCGGGCAAGTCACGTAACCATGTTTGCCTCAGTTTCCTCAACTATAAAATGAGCTGGAGAAGGAAATGGAAAACGACTCCAGGATCTTGGCCAAGAAAATCTCCAAAGGGGGTCAAGAAGAGTCAGACATGATTGAACCACAACAACAATACATAGTTAGGCTTTGTTGATCCTTCACGGACACAGTGCTTTGCAGACATTAGGTACGTTTAAAGAACATTAGTCAATGTTCTTTAAAAGTTGAGTGGATTGTTTTTTAAATAGAATAATTGATGCCCCATTTGCTTTACTACAAATAATGGAGAGTAGACTTCTTATGGAGAGGAAGGCTAGGACAGGGGAGCAAACTGGACTGGGGTGGAGTGACTGGGTTCACATCTCAGATCTCTTTTTTTTTTTTTTTTGTAATTCTTTTTTTTTTATTTTTTTTTATTTTTTTTAATGTTTAACAATCACTGCCATACAATTGCGATTTTATCCCTCCCCACCCACCCCCCACTACCTCCCTCCCTCCCCACGACTGCATACAATTCTGTATAGATTCTACATATACTTTCCTATTGAGTATATTTTCACTAGAGTGATGCTATGTAGTCAGACTAAGATAAATGAAAGAATCCGTATTACAAATCAGAACATGATACACAAACAGATACACATACACAAACATGATCTGCTACATTATGTGAGTGACTTCCATATTTCTCTCTCTGAGTGTGGAAGGTATTTTGCCTTGAGGTCCACCATTGGGATTTTTTTTTTTTTCAGAAGTTCTTGTGTTATTACAAAAATCTAAGTCTACCAGAAAAAACTCTCACACACTGTGGTCGTTGCTGTGCACAAAGTTCTCCTGGTTCTGCTCCTTTCACTCAGCATCAGGTCATATAAGTCCTTCCAGGCCTCTCTGAAGTCTTCTTGTTCATCATTTCTTATGGCACAATAGTACTCCATTACATTCATATACCATAATTTATTCAGCCATTCCCCAATTGATGGACATCCCCCTGACTTCCAGTTTTTGGCAACTACATAGAGTGCTGCTATAAATATTTTTGTACATGTGGGACCCTTTCCCATTTTTATGATCTCTTGGGGATAGTCCTAGTAACGATATTGCTGGGTCAAAGGGTATGCACATTTTTGTAGCCCTTTGGGCATAGTTCCAAATTGCTCTCCAGAATGGTTGGATGCGCTCACAGCTCCACCAACAATGAATTAATTAGTGTTCCAACTCTCCCACATCCTCTCCAGCATTTATCATTTTCTTGTTCTGTCGTGTTTGCCAATCTTATAGGTGTGATGTGGTACCTCAGAGTTGTTTTGATTTGCATCTCTCTAACCAATAGTGATTTAGAGCATTTTTTCATATGATTATAGATAGCTTTAATTTCTTCCTCTGAAAATTGCCTGTTCATATCCTTTGACCATTTATCAATTGGGGAATGACTTGTATGATTATACATTTGGGTCAGTTCTCTATATATTCTAGAAATGAGGCCTTTATCCCCGAGCTTAGCTGTAAAAATTTTTTCCCAATTTACTACATCCCTCCGGATTTTGGTTGCATTGGGTTTGGTTGTGCAAAAACTTCTCAGTTTAATGTAATCAAAGTTATCCATTTTGCATTTCATAATGCATTCTATCTCTCCTTTAGTAAAGAATTCTTCCCTTCTCCATAGATCTGATAAATACACTATTCCTTGCTTCTCCAGTTTATTCATGGTATCAATCTTTATACCTAAATCATGTACCCATTTGGACTTTATTCTTGTGTACGGTGTCAGGTATGGGTCTATGCCTAATTTCCGCCACACTGTTATCCAGTTTTCCCAGCAATTTTTATCAAACAATGAGTTCTTATCCCAGAAGCTGGGGTCCTTGGGTTTATCAAACAGAAGGTTGCTATATTCCTTGCCTACTGCATCTTGAGTGCCAAGTCTATTCCACTTGTCTACCTCTCTGTTTCTTAGCCAATACCAAGTGGTTTTGATAATAGCTGCTTTATAGTACAGTTTAAGGTCTGGTAGCGCTAGGCCACCTTCCCAGGCATTTCTTTTCATTAGTCCCTTTGATATTCTGGACCTTTTGTTTTTCCAAATGAATTTTGATATTATTTTATCCAGCTCTAGAAAGTAATTGTCTGATAGTTTAATTGGTATGGCTCAGATCTCTTACTGGGGACTTGTGAGGTCTTAGGTAAATCATTCTACCTACTTGGGCCTCAGTTTCTGCTTCTGTAAAATGAGGGCAGGTGAACTAGATGACACCTGAGGTTTTTTCCAGCTCTGAATCAGTGAAAATGTCACTGGAATGATGCATTTTTGAAGCTGAGCAAACAGGCAAATAAAACTGCAAAAAGGAAGCAACAGAACTGATAGATCCTATGTGGACTCAGAAAAGATGCAATATGTATTTAAAAACTTGTGGGAAAAAAACCCACTTATAGTGAAGAAATCATCAGAAAGAATGAGGGTGCTCTGATTTACTGAACTTGGTTATTCTGTGACAAGTTTGGGGCTCTTCAGAGTGAGTGTACCATGTTTAGTTAATTCCTGGAATTAAATAAAAGAAATCTTTCCCTTAATCTTTTCCATTCTTACAGAGTTTTTCCAATAGACTTTCACCTCTTCTTCATCTCTTTTAAAAATCAATACTACTTTTTCCTTCCTCCCCCATTACTGGTTAGAAATAGTTGGAAAATGATAAGCTTTATTCTACTTACAATCTAGGGATTTATTCATGAATCTGCTACTGGCAATCAGATAAATAAATAAATCATTCAGTAGCTCCCTTTGCCTCAGTTTCTTATTCACTGAATCTTATTCACAGTTAAGAAAAGCATGTTAAGATCTTTAGATAAAGATGCTTTTGAAATGCAAAAGCTGACTTCCTTTGTAGATCCATACTTGGGGTGTGTCCAGAGTCTTATAGGAGCAGACTCCCAGTTATAACTTTTAAATGTTGTGATCTCTCTGGGATTGTTTCCTCTTCTGTAAAATGAGAGGATCTAACAGTCTAAAAATTTCAAGCATTAGATGGATAGATCCTCATGTCCCTTCTAGTTCTGACAGTGTAGGATAAGGGTGGGAAACTTGCAGTCTCGAGGCCACATGGGTCCTCTTGACTGAGTCTTAAGTTTTACAGAGCAAATTGTTTTATTAAGGGGATTTGTTCTGTGAAGTTTGGATTCAATCAAAGGGCTGTACTTGAGGACCTAGAGGTCCCCATGTTCCCTACCCCTGGTCTAGGACCTTATAATAGCCAACAGCCGTGATTGGTTAATTGTATGGCTTCAATTTGCAGCACTACAAATAGAGGCATCTTGGCTCAGGGCTTACCAAAATGCCACCATTCCTACAGAAGTTCATAGGATCATAGATCCAGAGTTCAAAGGTTCAATTCCCTCCACCAATGTCCCATTAAAATATATGTGTGTGTATTTATGTATATATGTATGTATATATGTATGTATGTATGTGTATGTATCTACTGGAGAAGGAAATAGCAAATCCCTCCAGTATCTTTACCAAGAAAACCCCAAATGGGGTCACAAACAGTCATACAGAACTGAAGAGACTGAATAACAATTAAAATATAACTCATTTATTTAATCTCTATTCTACATCTATCTATCTATCTATCTATCATCTATCTATCTGTCTGTCTGTCTATCTACTTATCTCACCTCTATCTTTTAATTTTTACTTTGAAAGAGTTGAGTAAGACTGTAGTTAGGCACAGGTCCTGGTTGCAACTGTTACCAAAGCTTGTCACTGCCAAGGGAGTTTAGTATAATATCTAAACCTCAGCTTCCTGCCTTCAGACACTAGTGAAGTTCTCCCCAGGTGCAGACTCTGAGTTCAACTTTTATTTTAAAACAGAAAAAAATATTTAAATTTTTTGGTTTATGGACTTGGGGATATTTGCACATGTTTCTAATGAAGTCATGTAGAGTTATGGGGGGAAAAGAGGTCTATTTTAAACGACCTTTGCCTCAGATGCTTCTTTCAGGTCAATAAATACTCATATCCAACTGTAAGAGAATGTAAATAAATCAAAGCAAGTGACATAACTTATGTAGCAAATATGAAGTACCCATATATCAGCTGTATTGAATGAAACAAATGCTTTCTTCTGCAAGTTGTGCTGTTCAACAGCATGATATCATATGCATATCTAGAATATATTTCATTATTCAAATGCCATCTCAGTGCTTAGAAAGATCTGGGCCTGCACTGTTGGGCAGTTGTTTTTGTTATCTATGACTCTTTGTGGCTCCATTTGGGATTTTCTTGGCAGAGATACTGGAATGATTTGCCATTTCCTTCTTTAGCTCATTTTCCAGATGAGGAAACTGAGGCAAACAGGGTGAAGTGACTGGCCTAGGATCATACAGTTTGTAAGTGTCTGAGGCCAGATTTGAACTCAGGAAGATGAATCTACCTAACTCCAGGCTTGATGCTCTAACCATTGCAGTCACTTAGTTGTCCACACAATAACAATGGACAAATTAATGCTTTATTTTTAAGGATTGCCTTAATTCTTTCACGTTATGTTAGTCCATGGATATACAGGGTTTTATATGCGGGGCAGCTTAGTGTAGGGAGTCAACTTGGGAAATCAGTAGAAAGTTCACAAATGTGCAGCAGGAAAGACTGGCCCCCCCTCTCCTCCAAAGGTCATCTACTCTAATCTCATTTACATATGAGGAAACTGAGCCTGAGGGAGATGAAATGACTCTTAGATCTAGTGTTTTAAGGGGTCTCAGAAGTCATGTAATCAAAAATCTTTTTTTTTTTTTTTAACATAGAAGGAAATTGAATCTCAGGGAAGATATGTGATTTGCCCGATATCACACAGCCCGTAAGTGTCAGAAGCAGATTGTGAAAAGTGCTCTTCCATACTATGTGAGCTTGGGAAAGGTGCCTACCTTCTTAGAGCCCTAATCACATCTCCAATACTCTAAGTTACAGAATGATAGCTCATCTTTATACAGCCTTAAGGTTTGCAAAGCACTTTACATAAATGGTTTAATTTGATGCTCCCAACAACCCTGTGAGACGGGTCCACTTTACAGATGAGGAGATGGAGGTTCACAGAGGTTAAATGACTCCTCTAGGTTTACAGTTAAGTGTCTTGGGCAGAATTCAAGCCCAGATCTTCCTGATTCTAAGTCTAGCACTTCATTCATGATGCCATGCTTCCTGTCTCAGAAGAGTTAAGATCTGTATCTGTGGAGGGAATTTCCACACTAAAAATTCTTCATACCGATAAAATCACAAGTTCAGATTTAGCCTCATCCAACCCTCCATGAAAGTCAGTTTAAATCGCCAAACATAATTCATTCAGCGTCAGTGTTTGTACAAATTAATATTTCTATCATTTGAAGTAACTGAGGCAGAAAGGAGTTAAATGCTTTTCCCTAGGTCACAAGGCCATTTAGTCCAACCTAGGAACGTAACTCAGAACTCTTGATAGCCAAGCATCTTTTCCCCATCTTTCCGGCTGCAGTCATGAGGGCCACCTTAACATTAACTTAAGTTTTAAGTGACCATGTAATAACAGGCCCATAGGCAGTTAGCTTTTTAACACTTGGCCAGCAGACTGCATTAAATATTGAAATTAACATAGGGGAGGATGGTAACTGTCATTTTCTGGGGGGAATGTTGTAAGATTTTTTTTTTAAATAACAGAACAGACACGGGGTGGTAATGTTTCACATGGGAAGCACCATCTCTGGTCTCTTCTGGCTTTTTTGATGATTCTTGCCAACTTCTTGTGTGCATGAGGATTCAATCAGCCTTAGAGCTGCTCTGGGAGGCAGCAAGACTGTAAATCTGGGAGAGCTGGAAGCATTCAGGGTCTTGAACTTTATCGGGTTTGAATGTGTGATTGTGAAAGTAAAGAGCAGAGAAACGACAGCACTCAATAAATCAAAGGCAGAGAAGATCACGATTGTCAAAGATGGGAGAAAAACAGGCTCTGGGCACAAGCACAACCTTAAAAGAAAAGAAAATGCGCAAGCATTTGAAGCTCTTTTACATTTCTTTCAGGATCTTCCTTCTCAAAAGCAAATGTCTTTCTTTTCTCACCACCCTAACCTAGAGACCACAGAACCATAGAATTTTAAATCTGAAAAGGACCTCTTTAGAGGTCATCTAATTCCCTTCTGTTATATTCCCTATGTCCTCAGAATTAAAAAAAAAAAAAAGAAAAAAAGAATTGTTATCCTGATATTTTGAATCTACATTTTTTTTTTTTGTTTCTGAGAGTAATTTTTAAAAAATGAAAATCCCATCAGTTTGGCTTTCATTCCTTTTATTGAAGAGTCACTTTAGATTTTCAACAGGTCTCTCCTCACAACCCACCATTTCTTTTTTTCCTTTCTTTCTTTCCTCCCTAATAAAAATCATTCAGAAAACCAAAAACTGAAATTTAAAAATGAGAGAAATGAGTTGTTATGGGGTTTCTCTCCCAAATCACCCTGCATCTATTTTGTGTCTTTCTGGTGTATACTTATGCATGTACTCGTTTTCTCCTCTGAGCTTATATTCATAAGCTCCTTGAGGGAAGGAACTGTTTCACTTTTGTCTTTGTATTCTCAATAATGAGTACTTTTTGGTTTATTGAGCCAATGAACTTTAGATCTATTTTTGGTTATTTAAAAATATTTTTTCTTTTAATATTTCTACATTAATGTATCCCTGCTAATTTTCCCTTCCAGAGAGAAAGCCCTTAAAGGTACTAAAAAAGAAAAAAGTTCAACAAAACAAATTATCAAAAAAGTTTGACATCATACTCAGTATTACATACTTAGAGTCTTTGGCCTCTGTAGAGAAAGGAAGATGGTAGTGCCTCTCACATCTCCTCTTTAGCAAGCTAAATTATAATTTAATTAGAATTTAGGAACATTTCATTTTGATTATTTTGCTTTTTGGTTCTTTACTTTTTCATTGTTAGAGTCATCATATACTTTGTTTTCCTGGTGCAACTTATGTGACCTGATGCAAATTAAAGTAAGCAGAACCATGCATTAGTAGAACTTTGTACTTTCTCATCATTTTGATTGGGACTTTCCTGTTACTCTAAATCATCAGGGTTTGGATCTCTGGTGTTCTTCTATGCATGAAGAAAAAGCTTGAGGGAGTGTGACATGGCTGAGACAATGGATTCCTTTATGAGAAGTTTTATCTGAAGAGTTTCAAGTTCACCATCTTTCCTCAATGTTCAGTTGGAGTCTTCTATGAGATATTTCTTATATAGGAACATTGAGGGCTGAGTCAAGCATTTTCCTTCTTAAAAGCAATCAAAATCAAGGAATGAATTTTTTTCTCATTTCATCTCCTTCCTCATGTCTTTGGACATACCTCCATGCCTGGAGGAGGTTGGGGTTGAACCTCCATAGAGATACTGTTAGAAAAGTGGCTTTGAGAGAAAACTCAGAGGGCAGACAAGCTGGGCTACTCCCAGGAAGCAGTTGGGTAAGTGAAGATATTTAAATTTGGGCATCACCTATTCAAATTTTACATAGAAACACTAGTTAAGGTCCCCAGAAATGCCCTAAATATGAGAGAACCCTTTCTTTTCTGAGTCCCAAGTATGGAAGAGACTTGAGCAATAGTTACACTTGTGGGATAATTTATTTTCCCCCAAATATTAAGGGAGCAGCTCTGTCCTATGTTTCCTGAAAATTCTGCTTAATTGGAATTTGCCAAGTCTTCTTTGTAAGATTGCCAGTTGAGAGACTTGCAAATGCTTCAAATTCAGAGTGTGAAGTTCCTCTGCCAATACAATGCATGATCAATAAGTATTAAAATAATTAATTCTTGGTTTATTGAAAATTCTAGTACAGTATCTCAGTGCACAATGTCCTTGAGAAATGAACAGAGAAGAAGATTTGGTTAAAGAGATCTCTATAGTTCCAATTTATGTATCATTGCCCAATAGCAGGATTTTAAGTGTGACATTTTCAGTAAGTAATGGAATCAGTTGGGGCTTCTTTAAAAACAAACACAAAAAAAGTCCCTCCTAGATTTAGGAGATGTGTGTGTGTGTGTGTGTGTGTGTGTGTGTGTTACATGGGTTTCTCAGGCTTTATTTGCTACTACTTCCCATTCCTCTCTCCTTCTTTGAAAATAAATTGGAATTTATGCTGAGATGGCCTTGGAGGAGCCAACATTCACCTTCCCATAAAAAAAAGATGAGTATGGCAAGGAATACCTGAGACTAGTCAGTGGTGTTGGCAGCACTTTAGGGGAACAGGTTGCCTTTATTTGGGGTTGAAGAATTTGCTCTGTTATTCATAATCACCATTGGTCCCTTGTGTTGGGACCCCTTCTTCATCCAAAGATACTTTGGATGTGTGGGGACACAGAGGAGAGGGCTGCGCTGTTAGGAGCAGGAACAGAGTTGTAAAGGTTAAGCTGTACTTCAGTGGGAATGAAGCTGTCTCAGCTTTTCTTTTTTTCTTTTTTTGGTTGGATGGGAAGAAAGAGATATTGATAATTTCTAGGGTAGAGTAAAGTTCCATCAGCACTTACTCATGTGCTGCTATAGAACATCTTGGCAGCTGAGTAACTGGACTAGGTAGAGAGGCAATAAGAAGAGAAGCTAAGGCTGTCGATTGGAGTCAGAGCAACATTGTGTTCACTGCTGCTGAATCTTTCCCCATCTATTGAATCCTTGTTAAAAGCAGCAACTAAAGCACTTCCTTCTTGGTCTGGGGTCTAGGGGATAAAAGGGTGGAGGCATGAGAAGAGGAAATGAAATTCAGGGAGTCTTCTGTTTCCCTCCGCAGTCCTCAATTTCCTCTTGATTTTTCTTCCTCTTTTTCTCAGTCTTTTCTTCCTCTTTTCTTTTTCCATTCCCCCTTTTCCAGTGTCAGAATAGCATCCTCAGGGATCTCAAGGGCTCCCAAATTTCTCATTCCCCAAAGTGGGGACAGGAATTAGAATGGGAAATGTATATTTCTTTTGCTACTTTGGAACAAAGGTAAGGCAAGGGACTAAATTAAGGTCCCTGTGGATTTTCATGTTCTCTTTGAGTATTGGAGATTTAGAGCTAGAGGGGATTTTAGAAACATCCTGTAGTAAGTCAAAATGGATGGCAATTAATTATGAAAACAAATAGAATTAATTACAACCAACTCAGTTGTTACAAGAGTTGGACCCTTCCCTGTCTTGATATCCTTAATGTTCATTCCTTTATCTACTCCCGTCTATAGGAGGCTTTGTGATTCTGGGTCCTGTTCATCACCATTTTACATGAGGATCTGCCTTCTGTGTCTGGTGTTGATAGACCTTCCATTTTATTTGGGTGGAGGGAGCAAATAGAGGTCAATGGAAATGCTATTTTGTTTGTATGATTTATTTTCACAAAATAATAGAACGTCATTTTGACTTAGCTCACCTCCAACTCCATCTACCCAGTAAGTGGAATGGTTAGATGTGCTTCATCTTAAAAAGGGACTTAGTCTATTCAATGAACATTTAGTGGGAAAGATTGAAACCCTCCATATGGGTTCCATAAATCCCTTCACCTAAAACTGTTCCACCTGAGCTTTGAAACATTTCTGAAAGCACAGGAATTCCAGGTTTTCCTGAAGCTGTCTTGGCTCACCACATTCTACTCCTACCTTTGGGTCTGAGATCCTCAAAACTGCACTGGGTCCTGATAGTCTGACTGGAGCTGAGCAAACTCTGAAGTTAGTGGGAGATCAATCTGGCTAAAACTAGTTCAAGGTTTCTGGGTGAAAGAATACGTCCCAAGAGTTCCTAGGGATCATGGCAGAGAGAAGAAGGAGAATCGGTTTATTAGGGATGGAATTTTGATTCCTTTCTTTGTTATTGTTAGGAAGGGAAGATGAATTTTCTGTAGAAGACAACCTTTTGCCATCACTGATGTTTTGATGATATCTACTTAATAGCAAAATTAATTTGGTTTCAAAACCTATGACTGGGAGAGGCAGGAAGGGGAAAAATTAATTTCTTATTGGGTGGCCTGGATAACACTATTTAAGAAGGAAAGAAAGATGGAAGGATGGTAAGAAAAAAGAAGGGAGAGAAAGAAGGAAGAAAAAAAGGATTGAAGGAAGAAGGAAGGAAGGCAAAAAGGAAGGAAGGAAAGAAAAAGAATGGTTAAGGATTGAATATTAGGTACCTCCAGCAAGGAGTTTTTCACAATCACCCTCCCCCCACCCATGCCTGCTTATCTCGACTGCCATAGCTTACCAGCCGGGTATGAAGTACATTTAGCTATATAAACATGGTGAGGAGAAGAATGCTACCAGTGACCTTTCGTACTGTATATCCCACCTCCCTGCAGCAGCGGCCAGGCCCAACCCAGCCCCGCCCTCCAGGGGACTGCAGCCTGCATCCCCAGCAGGAATCCAAGCCTAGGAACCTTAAGTCTCTCGGCTCCAGGAGCCATGGTGCCTCCTTGATTCCCGAAGGATTGTGTTTTTATATGTGTTGAAAAGATCAACATTCACAGTTTTTCTTACCTGGGGTAGGGGATTGGGTTTGGGGAGGTGGATGGATGGGGTGGGAAGGACACCTGGGCAGAATCAGCTTTCACCATTCGGTGACCTTTCCTTGAAATAAAAAATAAACATTTTTGGATTTTAAACAATTTGTATTGTTTTTTTTTTTTTTAAAGGACAATACACCAAGGGATCTCTGGTGATCCACATTTTCTGAAAATCAAAGATTTCCCTTTGGTAGACTAGACTAAGATTACTGAGTCTCTCTCACTGGAGTAGGAATAAGGGTGACAGAAACATTTAGCTGGACCCAAACCTTTAAGCAGGAGATCTTTAGGTCAGAAGAAATATGGTGTATGAGGGGAGACATCACAAATCTGAACTTTCAAAAGCACCCTCAAGTCGAAAAAACTTTCTGTTGAAGATTTCTATTGAAGTTTTTTATTTCAGGTTTTTTTTCCCCCTGAAAGAAAACCATCAACTTTGTCAAATCAAATTATATTAGGCTTGACCTTGTAAGGGTATATTATGACCTTAATCCTCTTTTAAGCTCGTTCTCACCGCCTATAGAACAGAACTAAAAACGGAGCTAAGAACACAAATCTCCTCAGTTTTGTAACTCTTCCCGAAACTCAATTAACTGACGCATTATGGTTCAATTAAAACTAAGAATAATGCGTGCAACTCTGCCAAAATAAATCACACCTCCTGACAGGGGAGAAAACCCCAGAGAAGCCAAATTCACTCGACTCACTATTTTAATGAAATCATAGGGACCAGGTTTTCCTCCTCTCTCCCGGCTAATCAGATGGAAGTCTCTTGTCTTTTTTTATGTTCTGAATCTGACCGAGTGAAATGGTTTAAGATGAACAACTTTTTAAAAAGAGAGAGAAGGGGGGAAAACGAAAGAGAAAGAGTAGTTCCTAAGAAATCAGTAGTCTACTTTTGGAAAAAAAACACCATTTTTTTTTTAGCTCTCTCAAACTCTTGAATTCCCCCCCCCCTCTTTAAAAGAGATCTTCCTTTCCACACCTTCGCCCCACTCATTTCGAAAAATGATTTTTAGTGGGAGAAAGAAAAGAAGCCAGTCCAGGGGCTCTCCAAGTCAGAGAGTCGCTTAGTAGATGACCAAAGTATGATTTGGTTTCTTTGAAAATGTACTGCATTTTGCCATCGAAATAATCCCCCAGAGCCGAAAAAGGGCAAGTTAAAAGGAGCAAACCCGAGTGCTCCTTCAACCTAAAGGAATTAAATCTTTGATTTAGTACTTCTTGTTATTACTACATTATTTTAATCTCATTTTCTCTGAGATTTAACCAGGGCAGCCCCAATGTCAGCTCTGGTGGGAAATCAAAGCAAAAAAATGCATTGCTCAACAGAGACTTATACAGATAGTTTTCTTCTCTGTTTTAGGGGGAAAAAATTAAATAAAAAGTTTGGGAGTCTAGAGCCATAAGAGACTGAAATTTGTAGGGCCACTGTCTCTCTTCCTCTCATTCCTAGCCTAGGCAGAGCTTGGCAGAACTTTCTCTTAACAGCCGGTGGTGAGAGACGTGGTAAAGAACTGGTCAAAAGCATTCAGTTCCTTTGTAAAAATAGTAGCCCAACCCTTCAAACCTTCCCCTACTCCGCGCCCCACCTTCATAATCGAAAATTTCTAGATGGTATCCTTAGACTAGGTAACAAACATTAGAAAAAGTCTTGGGGACTTCAATGGACGTGTGCGTTCGGACTCCGAAGTTAATTACTTAGCTCATAGGCAAACCTCCATGAAATAGCTATTTCTTTTCAGAAATCACTAATTTTATGGGGTGGGGGATGTTAGTATTTTTTAATGGGAAAAAACCGAACAAAATAGTTGGATTCAATTGGAAAACACGTCTAAAGCAGCGATAGTTCCGACAACTTTAGAGCAAACAAATCTGATTTTAATTTAACTACTGCTTGCTAAAAAATTCTAAGGTAATTCAGGACTCAAAACTCGTTCACTTAGCAACTGAACAGAAGCCTTACTTTCTCTTCACAATTACACTCGATCAAAAGTGGATTAATTTTAAAACTACTCAATCGTTTGTATTTACTCTCTTCTCTATTTAACTTCCTTTCCAAACGCGACTGCAGTGAAATTGGGATACATGACTTTAACTGGAGAGGAAAGTAAGCAAAACTAGGAATCTTCACAGTAAAGATTTAAAAATCCCTAAGTGTTTAACAGAAATTTACAACGAAGAACTGGCGGAAGGGGGAAGGGTAAATTCTCCCTAGCTCATTCCCTTCCCCTCTAACCACCCTCACTCCCTACCAGTGAACCATAGTGCTCACAATTCAGTTTTTAAAGAAAGGAAATAAATTTTCTGTTTAGATTCGACACCGATCACTTAGACCCCAATAATATCTGAATATTACCTGCCTTGAGCGGTTCTATCAAGAAGCGTAAGAGAAATCTTAGAGAAACCGAATGCAAGAACAACAACAACAAAAGGCAATCAGGACTAACGCGTATTAGAAATGCTTTTACTTCTATTTACCTGGAGGAGAAAATGGAAAGAAAAAACGCCCCTCAAAACACAGCACTTCCTACCCCAGTTAAATTCTCTGTCCCCAGTCTTTGGGTCACGTCCATCTGAAGGAATGATGTTTGTTAGCTCGAGGGAGCGAGACAGACTTCACACAGCTCCCGCCAGATGAGACTCTCTCTGTACAAACTGATGCGGACTGATATCCAGCTGATAACCCCTGGGGAACGAGTTATTTTAATTCCCAGTCACTTTTCCTGCTAAGAACCGTGTTGATTTGTGCCCAGTTGTGATAACCATTTGGAGAGAGAAAAGAAAGGAGAAAATATGAATACTCAATTCTCACCGAGACCTGCCAGAAGGGAGACTTACCTGAATTTGGAGTGGGGTGGAGGTGGGCGTGTAGAGGGATATTTAGAAGACCAAACTGAGTATACAAAACCTGATAAAATTTATGGTTACTATTTACGCCTGAATATGGGAGCATTTTTCACTCACCTGATCCCATACACTTACATGTTCACTACTAGCCTGAATTGTAATAACAAGGGAGTGGCGGACGTGAACTTCACGGAACCAGATGAAAGATTGAGACAGAGACATAGTTGAAGAGGGAGAAAGAGAGTGGAGACAGGGAGAGAAACTGAGATGAGGCACAGAGAGAAAGGGAGAGCTGGTTAATTTAGCAGTGGAATTATCCTGTAGCTGTTTTAGAAACCAAATTCCCCCACTAGTGACAAGACTAGCAATCCCGGGAACCCCGGGGAAGCGGGTACTAAAGGTCTAAGGTCGGAAACAAACTTAAACCAACAGCACTCCCCGCCCCCCACTCGCTAGTAGCCAAGACCATCCCCCATTGTCGTGTTTAATTTGTGGGGGTGGAGGGAGTGAAGAGAGAAGGAACCTGATACCAATCGAATTTTCTCTTTTAGTCGAAATATTTTATTTGGTATATTTCTCTCCCTGTTTGTTTCTGAGTGGACAGATTGGGAAGAACCCAAGGGGAACTTTTTTTTAAGGACGGTGTGGGTATCGGGCGTCTCTAAGGTGGCAGGGTTGGGGTGGGTCTTGTGGGACACTTATTGACATAGAGACTTTAGCGGTGGATCTCAATCCTCCCACCTGTGCCCCTCAGGCGTTTGGAACCCGAGCTGCTAGCCATCCAGCACAGCTCCGATCCCCTGTACTCGGCGTAGTGGAACTAGTCTTAATTCTGGGACTGGGCTGGGACTGGGCTTCGCGGGCTACTCTCCTTCCTCACCCCACACACTGCAGGCTCTGTTCGAGCTCAGCCTCTTTCTCTAGAACACGCACAACGTCCCCTCCCCCTCCTCCTCCCCTCCGTACTGGTCCCCTCCCCTGCTCTTTGGATCCCTCCCCTCCCCTCCCTCTCTCCCTCCTCTTCACCTCCAGAGCCTAGCAGCTCAGAGTGAGCCGAGAGGGCCCGCTGGCTGGCACCCTTCTGGCGAGCGCTGTTTGTTTAGGGCTCTGTGAATCCAATCAGGAGCAGCAGGCTGCAGTTTTCCGGCAGGGCTGTGAGAGGCGCCTCCTCTCTCCTTTTTATACTTGAGCAGCTCATTGCCGCACACCCGGGACTCTCGCCTTCGCTTGCTTTCCTCGGCTCCAGCTCCTAGCTCTCGGGATTAAACACCACTGCAACCAGCCTCGATGCAAATCGACCACACTAGGTTTGGTTCGTTTTTCTCCCCCTGTCCCCCATTCCCTCCCCTTTTCTTCCCTTTGCCACCCTCCCTTTCCTCTTTTTAGTCCCCTGCTTCTGGCCTTGCCGTTTTCTCAACTCCTGGGGGGTGGTGGTCAGAGGGGTGGGGGAAGAAGAAACACACTCCCGCCACCAGAAAGCTACGTCCAGGATTCCGGGTGGGTCCTTCGCTTCCTTCTTCCTCGATGTCGGTAGCTGCTGCCGGGTTTTCCCAGGACAGAGCCTCCCGCGGGCAAACTTCGACTCTTTTTCTGAGCCTGAAATACTTATCAGCTCACACAGCCTTATCTGCGAGTTATCTCAAAGGGAGAACTGGGGTGGGGGGGGTGGGAGGGGTGAGCCCAGGAAGGGGGAGCAGACAGGCGGGCAGACAGACTCCTTTTACTCTCTGCAAGTGGCGATTGTGGGTGCTGTTACTTTGACTACGGTTATCCTCCACAGTCCGAAGGGATTTCAGAAAGCAGCCTCCGAGGAGGTGGGACTTTCTGGTTTCTTCCGTGGCTCGCTGTCACTTCACTCTTCTTTTGGGCGGACTTGGCTCTGGGGCGAGTTTCTTCCCTTGTGCCCCTTTTCTTCCCCCTCTTTCCCACTCCCCTCTTTTCCTTCCCTCCCATCCCGTAATTATGTGATCTTTTTGTTGCATGTGAGTATGGTCTTGGTGTGGAATAGATGGGGTAGAGGGACCAGGGCTACAAATCCTGTAGGAATGCTCGCGCGTGAGTGTGTATGTGTGCGCGCGTGTGTAAGTGCGGTCGGCACCGCAGGGCTTGTTGATCGTGGAACTGTGCCATTTCTAAGGTGTGCAATGGCAGCTACAGCGCCGACTGATGAACAAGGTTTGGGCTTGAGTCTCAATCCTTGTAACTATTGAGGCCCGCAGCTGATGGCGTGGCCTGGCACAGCCTCTCACCAGAAGGTAGTTGGCTCCATTTGGGCTCCCCGTCGCCCCCGCCTCCCAGTCTCCTAAGTCCTCTCACCACTAGTGCTCATCTTGGGATCTCTCTCTTTTCTTTCCCCCTCAACCCCTCCCTCTTCCCCACCCTCCTCCTTTCCTCCATGTCAGCTAGGAAAACTCTAGGAGAGAAAGTCCGCGGTTTCGTTTTCAGGGACAGGTTGCTTTTCTAGGGCTTTTGCTAGCTTTTACCCGGGGAAACCTTAGACACAGTCACCCAGGCCAAAGATGGAGTGAAAAGACAGGGACTAGGAACCCCCGAGTGCATGCCCTCATACACATTCTCTTAAAAAAACCCAAAAACCCTTGTGTTTTTCTGATCCCCTTCCCCAAGGGGAATTAATTAACTCCCAGCCAAAAAAGCTGCCTAAGCGAGACTTCACTAGATTGGACCGTGTCAGGGACCCTCTAGGGCTGATATTGGGTCCAGCAAAGGATGCTGAAGAGGTTGAGGGCAAGAGGCGCGGTGGGGGTGGCTGGGGGTGCGATGAAGTATTGGTTATCTCCGGGTGCGAGTGTGCAATAGATTACTGCTGCCCCAGTCCAAGCCTTTTTTTTTTTATCTCTTCCCCCCCCCCCCATGGTAGGAGAAAGGGGGCTTTTCAAATGACTGTTGAAAAAAGAGGAGAGAGATTTGGAACGCTCCCTCATTTTCTTATTTGGTAATATTTCGGTCTCTCTCTCTCTCTCTCTCCCTCTGGTTTCCATCCCCGCCCTCCCTTCCTCCAGGAGCTAGCGGAGCTGCTAGGTGCGGCGCCGGACCTTGGATGGCCTTGACTGACGGTAGTTGGTGCCTTTTGAAGCGGTGTGGGCCCGGGGCTTCCGACGCCAGCGACTCTTGTCCCTTCCCAGCGCGGGAGCCCTCTTCTCCACCTTCCCCCCTTTCCTCTTCTTCCTCCTCTTGCTGCTCCCGGGGGGGCGAGCGGGGCCCCGGCGGCGCCGGCTCCTGCAGGACGCCCCAACTAGACCCGGACGGGGCCGGGACCCAGGCTCGATCATTGTTGCTCAGCTCTTATACCCCACACCACTTCGGGCCCCCCCACGGCCCTTCTGCACCCGGGGTTGGGGGACAGGGGAGCTCCCTGTCGGGCTGGGAGGATCTACTACTCTTCACTGACCTCGACCAGGCCGCGACCGCTAGCAAGCTGCTTTGGTCCAGTCGCGGCACCAAACTGAGCCCTTTCGCAGCTGCGGAGCAGCCCGAGGAGATGTACCAGACCCTCGCGGCCCTCTCCTCCCAGGGACCAGCGGCTTACGACGGCGCGGCCGGCGGCTTCGTGCACTCTGCTGCCGCGGCCGCAGCGGCGGCTGCAGCGGCCGCCAGTTCTCCTGTGTACGTGCCCACCACCCGCGTGGGCTCCATGCTTCCTGGCTTGCCTTACTTACAAGGCGCTGCCAGCGGGCCTCCTAATCACCCTGGCGGCGGGCATCCCGGCTGGCCCCAGCCTTCAGCGGATAGCCCCCCATATGGCAGCGGTGGCGGTGGCAGCAGCGGAGGAGGCAACAGTAGCACCGGGGCTTCGCATACTTCTGCCCGCTTCCCTTATTCGCCTAGCCCTCCGATGCCCAACGGCGCGCCCCGGGAATCCAGCGGCTACGGGGCCAGCGGGAGCAGCGCAGGGAGCGGCAGCGGTGGGGGAGGCGGCAGCGGGAGCCTTGGGGCCATGGGCAGTCGGGAGCACCAATACAGCCCGCTGGCCGGGCCTCGGCCCCTGAATGGATCTTACCACCATCACCACCACCACCATCACCACCCGGGCCCTTATTCGCCCTATGTGGGTGCGCCGTTGACGCCTGCCTGGCCCGCTGGCCCCTTCGAGAACTCCGTTCTACACAGCCTTCAGAGCCGATCAGGGCCTCCGCTCACAGTGCCCCGGGGTCCAAGTGCAGGTAAAGTCCACAAAGCACCCCAAAGGCTGGGTCGGCGGTGAGAATCGGAAGGAAGCCAACCAATTGGATGAGTGGAGAATAGAGGGAAAAGGGAAAGGAAGCCAGCATACTGAGCTGAAGGGGAGCAGTCGGGGTGGTAGAGTTTATCAGAAGCTGGGAAATCGCTACTTGGAACGTTTAGCTTAGATGCTGGGGCTATGGGCTCTTTCTAAAATGTAGTTACTAGTACCCCCTTTTTTTCCAGGCAGTTTTGTGTGTGTGTGTGGTGTAAGTGTACTTGAGGGCACTCAGCTAAGTTATACTAATCTGGGGGCATTGTTATGTTTAATTAAAAAGGACTGTTTTCATTTAGCTTTGTATTCAAATATCTAGGATTTTATACATATTCGGGCAGGGGGCAGGGTGTTGTGTGACTTGTGGAAAGGGGGAGAGTATTAATTTATTTTGGTTCTTGGAAAAAACAGGCCTTGCAAGATAAACTCTCCCAAAAATTCTCTCCTCCATCTTCAAAAAATTCTCTTACCCTCTCACCAACATTTAGGGGTTTGCTATGAAAGTTGGGGAATTCTACAGCGAAGATGAGATTTTTGATTGACTGACTGGACCTTCAGGGATTTAGGAGGGCTTGGAAATTTTAATTATCCTCTCAGCCTTCCAATTCCCACAAACACATCAATTTTCTTTCCTGAGGAATTTTATTTTATTTTTAAAAAATATTTTAAGGGACTACACAGCAGTAAGGGATCGAATTTAACTTGTCTTCTCCCTGAGTTTCTGGAGACAGAGGAGCAGAGGTTAGCCAGTCTTGTCTTGGATTATGGGGGGGGGGGTACCATTTTCAACTGATAAATATACTGCAGAGTTGGCAGCTTGGGTGATTATTCCCTGAAATCCTATATCATTAATTTGCCGTTTTTTGAAGGAGACTGTCCTGCTGGTTGGTGTAAGTGAAGACCCCTGGGCCTTAGTAGCTGAAATCTGCTAGGCCTGCTTTGGGTTCCAGTGTTCATATTCACTGACAGGCCAAGTTTGGGTGTCTGGGGGTGCTCTTTGGGCCATTCTGATGGATAGATACTGAAGGGCACCTTCCGTTTCAGTCCGAACTGGACATTTTTCAGTTCATATGTTCTTTCTAAGCATTTAGGGCAATTGACCCATACAATAATTACTAGGACACTTAAACTGAACCAATCTCATTTATTTTTCATTTCCATCTAAGCCTTTCTCAGTCCTTCCAGGAGCACCATTCTGACCTAATGTTTGATAATCTGACAGATTCAGTGGAATATATTTTCACTTTAGGAGAAGGCGCAGATAGGAGCATTGATGCCAGAGAAGGTACCAACTAGTGTCAGATGCTCATTCATCTATATAGCTTCTTAGCGTTCTCCAAATACTTTCTTAGGTCCAGATGTTAAAAGTTGAAGTGTAAAAACAAACAGTTATGAAACAGACAAATTCTGGCATACCAAGCCCCCAACCCTTTAGAGGTCACTACAGGCATGGGTTGAGGCATCTCAGTGTATGGTGTGACTATGAAGTAAAACCACTAGTTCCAGTAGCCACAGGCCAAAATCAATTTTCTTATTTTATTTGGAGCAGATAAATTGGAGACAATTGGCACTGTCTTGCTCCCTGTCACCTCTCATACTTTTATTTGCCCTTTTGGTACATTCCCCCCTCCTCAGCTATCATTTAATGTTCATATGTTGAAAATCACCTGCATAAAAGCGTGTGTGTTGTTATATGTGTGATTTGCATGGCACTAACTAGCCACAAAACTTTTCCACTTCCCCACCCACCCACTTAAGATGACATGGGGGTCCTAAATCTGCATGGAAACAAATCCTATTTGTTTCTAGGAATGAGAATATAGAACCTTTTTAAAAAAGGAGATGGTAGTGCTGATTGGTGGAGGTATGCTTGTATTAGAGGAAGACCAGAAAACAGTGAATGCAATATATTTTTAGATCAATATTTAGCAGCTAAGGCAATTTATTGACAAAGAATGCTCCTTTATCTCTCCTCCTTTTCAAATTATTCTGGTATTTGATAGGATAGTGTGTGTGAAGATAGTTTTCTAAAGAGCGCTAAAGAAATCTTTGAATAAGCAAATTATTTTAAATGAAAAGATTTCTATGATATCTGTAATAGACGCATGGTGGCTTCTAATTTCAAGTAACACATCCATCTCAAACTTTGTCTTTTCTGCTATCCACACTCTTATCTTACCTTTAGGTCTTATTTTTCCAATGTGAGCAGATAACATTTGCGGACAAAAATTTTTTTTTTAATTGAATGTTGAAAATAGAATTATTAGGAATAGGGCTTAAAGAAGTTTTCCACGATTTGGAGAAGGAAAGCAGAGAGAACTCCCTGACTAGAAGGAAGGAGAAACTAAATATCCCTCTTTTCTTTGATCCCTAAATTGCAGGTGTCTCAATAACTAATGTCTTCTAAGGGCCAGTGTTACACTTAGCTAGCTTTCCACATCTCATCTTCTCCCTCCACCTTGGACAGATAGAGTATACTCATGAACAAGAGAACTAAAGCACGAACGAAAATCTTTTTTTCAGCATGTACAATTTAGAGTTTTGGAATCTAACCCATGTTCCTCATCCCTGGCTCCGGGGTTTCCTGTGAGGTAGTAAGTAGAGGACTCCGTTCAGTCGCCTTGGTCTTTCAATTTGCCGAATCTGCCACAACTCATTCTAATCTCATGTCCTTTTACATAATGATTCTCTTGTGGTGAACAGTGTGTAGTTAGTGATCACAGTTTAGTGAACACAGCCTGAAGGAAACCAAAGGAACCAAGACCTGGGGTGGTTTTTCCTGCTTTGTCTTAAGTCATTACTGTGTGGGCTCTGACCTTGGGGAAGAGGAGTGATAGAGATTGATTTACACAAACGTTGGGTATTAAAATGAATGAATGAAACTGCCAATTGAATCCAGAGTCCTTCCTCCCATTTTAAATCAAAAGTAGAGTTTAGATTTGTAGATGCATCTAAGCCAGATAATAATGGAAAACCCCAACAAACCAAACAGCAATCAAATTGTAAAACGAGTGTTTGATTTTCCTTGTGAATCTAAAAAATGAGTGAAATTCACATTAATATCTCAGTCAGATTTGGGGCATTATTAATATTCGTATTCTCTATAGGAGACTGCATACTTTCTGCAATTTCAAAATGATATGTAATGTGAACAGTGCAAAAAAAAATATAGGGAGAGGAGAGAATTTTCAAGGCAAAGTGAAATACTCCCTCTAATAGGTACTCTGAAAGGTAACATTTTAAAGTCAACAACCAAGACAAATAACTGTTTAACTTCAATGTCCTTGAAGTACTAAGCATTTTTACTGATTGCGGAATTCAATGGTAGCTTTTAGTGAGGAGAACAAAACCTTTGCCAGTGAAAACCTTAAAAACTGCGTTCTCTTCTACAGGATATTTAGTTCATTTCTGAAAGATGGAAAAAGAATCTTTTATAAGGTTTGTTTTGTAGATGAAATAGTGCAGTTTACTAATTGCAAACCTTAAGCTTATTTAACTAACCTTACAAGGAGCAGTGAGTAGAGTTTTTGTTCTTATTGGATAACAAGCAGTAAGAGGGAGTAAAGTCTGGTATAATAATTGATCAAGTGGTAATTTTATAAAGTATAAAGAAGCAGTCCAGAATTTCCAGAGAGAGAGAGGGATAAATAGAGAAAATGTGTCATCTACAATTTAAGGAACCTTAATGGTAAAAATATTTACAAAGATTGAGCTACATCTTCTTCGTAAAGTCTTCCTCCACGAAGAATCTGTTTATCCATCCATTCACATTCAGTTGTTTGTGTGTAGGGGAGAGTAATAAAATGTTACAACTATTTGCTCTTAATTAGTGGTTTTTATTAGCAGGTTTATTTTAACTGTGAGTCAACAGAATAGGCAAATCTGTGAATCAGGATTCCAAGAACATCTTTAATAGATCAAAATTTTAGTCTGGATGAGGCTAGATTTATGCGGCAAATTAAAATAAAAGAAAGGTTGGGGGGAGCGATATTTAATGCTGTCAGGCATAGTAGTTTTGAAAGGGGAATAAAATGTTAATGTTACAATGAAAAAAGAGGTTAGAGGCAGCTCTATATACCTCCCACTCTTTAAAATAGCCACTCTTTAAAATATAATTGTTTTACGGAGAAAGAAATGTTTTCAAGTAAGGTGTTTTCTCTTGAGCAAATCTTTTAGACTCTGTCCCATTAATGTTTATTTGGCTGATAATTTTTTCCTTAAAGGATATTGGTTATTTTTCCAATTAATTGACTAAGTTTCAAGAAGAATGACTACAGTTTAGAGAGAAAGAATCCCACCTGAGTAGGAAAAAAAAATTCTCTACAAATAAGTTTCATTTCAGCAGTCTTTTACTGAATTGTTGAAAGAGAGGAGGCAGCAGTAGAAACATTTTTTAAAAAACCATCATGTTATGCTTCAAAAATGTTTTAAGGTAAAATTAGGAAAAGATAAAATGCCACACTGCCTCTAATGTACTTTTCCCAGGTTTTGGGAGTGATGGTACACAGATCTGTGTTAATGTTTAATGACCTCTTCTGGATTGGCAAATAATCTCATTGTAACTGTGCAGGCTTCATTCTTGAAAGTGTTCAGTCTAAACTTGAAGAAAACTAGAGTGGGATAGAGAGGAGAGGGAATATTGGTATTAGTAACAGGTTCTCCAACCAAAGAACCTTCGTTCCTCTGGAATCTCTCTTTCTCAACAAAAGTATGCCAAGACCCCTGTTTTTTTTTTCCCCTTTAAATTGAAAACTATATAACAATATCAGCCTCCTTTTGTACAGTTTCCAGTGTGGCTACAAGATCAAAATTTCATTAACACTCCCCTCCCCCCCGCCGTTATAACTTTGTCAAATGCCAGGATGGTGTTGATCCACCAAACTTGTGGAATAAAATGCTGGAGAATAGCTAGTATTGAGCAATAGAAATGGGAATCAGACCTTCAGTTTCACTGGTTTAGGGATCTCCCAGGTGAGGAATTCACTCTTCCAGTGAAGATTGGTACTTTCTTTGTCAATTTATGATCTTAACTAGAGCAGAGCACCAAACTTATGGAGGTGGGGGTGCTATACCTAAGGATCCTTGGGTGGTGAGTATTATTAGATTATATTTTTATTTTATTTATTATTTCCCAATTACATTTTAATCTTGGTTCACGTCATACTGGCAGGTAGGCCAGGTGATTGAAGCCCCTGGCCTCCAGTTCTGAGAGGTTATTACTGTTCAGGTTCACACAATCAGAATTTTTTGGAATTGAGACTTAAACCTAAATCTTCCTGGCTTCGAGGTTGTTCTCTGTCCCCCACTGGAATGGGGGAGTTCAAGGAAAACAGGTCTTCTTTAGAGTAAACCCTGAATAATTTCTGATTTGGAGACTACCTTGGATTGTTAAGAGAAAGGAGGAGCAGAGAGAAAGATTGCAGTCGAATTTCAGAGGGAGCAAGGTAATTTTGTTTATAACTCCATTGGTTTAGTAGGGAGAGCCATTTAATTTCCAGATTATTTGGAGGAAAGCAGATAAGGGCAGCAGCTGCCACCTTATGTCTTTAGTATAGGCTACATCAAAGGAGATGTAGAGCTGAAAACTTAGAGATCCCTATTAGTTCAGCCCCATTCATTTATAGATGTGGAATCTGAGGCTCTGGGAGGTTAAGTTTTTCTTTCAAGTTCTTCATCAAGTTAGTGTTAGCTTCTCAGTCTCTAGATATTTGTATCAACCCTTGTCTTTTTTCTTGTTCCCTCTTGGACCCCCCCACCCCCACCCCAGAACTGCTGGAGGATCTGTCGGACAGTCGAGAATGTGTGAACTGCGGTTCTATCCAGACACCCCTGTGGAGAAGGGATGGGACAGGCCACTACCTATGCAATGCCTGTGGGCTCTACAGCAAAATGAATGGGCTGAGTCGACCCCTCATCAAACCTCAGAAAAGAGTGGTAAGTGGGAACATACGTAGAGCAGCCTATGTATGATTGAGGGAGCATTCACAGAGCAGCCTACATATTGACTGAATCCATATGAGGTTGAATTAACCCTTTTCCCTTTGCTGTGGATATCCCAGAATTCGGAGCACCCTGAGTGGCACCAGGAGATATGGGAATAGAGGGAAATCCTGTGGCTAGGACGTAGCCAGACAGTTCTCACAGACTTGTTAATAAGTAGGGGAGATAGAACGGACATAGAAAGCTGTTTAATTCCATCTGGGGCTGTGTGGGGCTGGGGCTTCTAGGTTAAACTGAATTCAAGCAGGAAGGAAAGAGGTTTGAGATGATTTCCCATGTGCATTCTTATTCACTTCTAGATTCCCTTGTGAGTTATCTCTTAGGCCAGCTTGCTTTTGGGTCCTTTTTAGGTTCCTAATTCCACTTTGAATTAAACATCTCCAGCTTTGATGAGTAGAATACTACGCATTCTTTTTTTTTTTTAGGGGGGGGAAGGTGTTGGATTTTGGCAAATCTGGGTCATTTTTGCTACCATTTTTTGAATTACTATTAGCTGAGACCTTTGAAACCTAGAAATTACAAGTCTTTCAAGTTTATGATGCTGAAAAGCTCCAGATTTTTCTTCAGGGATCAATTTCACCTCTGTGTGGAGTCTCTCTCTTGGTAAGAGAAGATTATTACTGCTCTATTTACTGGAGAAAACACATCACAGACAGTCCTAGTAAAACGACGGAACAACATTTATTTTAAAGAAATACCCTAGTCTCTAATGCATTTTAAAGTAAAACATTTTTCTCTAGGATGCTAGATTTCTTAAGTTTGTAGCTAATTTATTTGTTATATTCTAATTAGCTGGAGCAAATGCAACACTTTATTGTGCTAAATAGATTAGATTGAAATTGCATCACAATGGAAGTCTGTCACCTTATAGGGAGGCAATTAGTTTATGGGTTTGTTTCTAGTGTATTTAAAATAAAGTGGCTAAGGTGAATTTAATGAGTGTGAATGTATATGGTTAAACTTAATTATAACTTCCTACAAATTAAACCTCCCACAATTTATTGCTTCCCCGAAACGGCACTCTTTTAAGAACACAGTAAATAAGTACAAGGATATGGGGTGGGGAGCATGGATGTTGCTATAATATATTATATATAACTATATATAATATATGTATGTCTTCCTGGAAAATGTTACAAGGAAATTTTAATCTTTCCACATTTTAGTTAATGGATGATTTAGTTAATGATGAAAGCAATGAAACTACATTTATGGTACTGAAAAGCCATATTGAGTTAAATCCTCACTGAGCTCTGAAGGGTGATATTTTCTCCAATTTGGGTCCCAAACTTCACTGCCAAATAAGTTTGATCTATTCAAAAGAAAGATTCAGGTTTTGATAATACCATTGGTTATACAAATTTTGTGTATATGTACCGATAGCTAAGATTGCTTTTAGCCAGTGAAGAAATGTAGGGGTAAGAATTGAGAAGAAAACATAGAAAAAAAATCCCAGAGTTGACTTGTTTTCCTTCAGTGTAACAGGTGTTTTAGTGGAAACCAAGGTCAGCCAATATAGCTAGCAACTAGGCAATAAATGGAGCCAATGAGAGGGTGTGTCATGAACAATTAGTAGTCATTGTAGACTCCTTATTTATGGTCGCAGTGGATAGAGGATACTTCTTAGAAACTCAGTGCTATGCTTAAGTTTGTTTAACCTGCAGTACATAACCAATCACAGTGAATTTGACATTGCAAAATAACAGATTTATGGTGTAACTTGAATTCCTTGTTAGTGATGAATGTAACAGAGATCACTTGTTACAAGGGACTTTTATAACCCATTCACCTTCATTTCACATGTTTATGAGGACTGGCTTGACTTATGATATATGGTCAACAGTCATAAAATTTTTTTGTAATAGTGGCAATTTCTGATGCAGAGTTATTTCGCATTGCTTCAAATTCCACTGAAAACTCATAAATAACTTATTTACAAAATGGTTCTTGCTGTCACTAATTTACTAACTTCATATACTCCTAAAGAGGAAGCAATTATCACTCTTAACCCCTTCTCATTTGTTTTTTGGAGGTGGAGGAAAAAGTAGTGAGCTGGTCACATCTTAACTCCCTCAGTTTCTCTCACATGCTTATTTTTGTCATCATATCAAATATCACTCCAAATATTCATCAGATCAGCCAGGCTCATAAATTTAAACCTGTGAAAATCAAAACTGATTTTTAATGTGAAGTTTAATTTTCAGTTCAATGCACTGCTTGATAGGTCTACCAGTGGCATACTTTTATTTTTTTCTTTATGTCAGATCTTGAAAGAATGCTAATAGAAGCAGAATATAGAGATATAGAGATACACATGATGCTCAGTTTTTCTTTGCAGTTTAAGGTCTTTCAAAAATTAGTCTAGTATTGATCTGGCTTATTCTGTCCTGTGTTTGCTAGCATTCTCAGTGTATATAAAAAGATGAAATCCTTTAGTCCCTCTAAATTAAATGTTTATCCCTGATAATATGGATTATAATATCTCACATTTATAGAACTTCAACTGTTTTCCTCATAATAAGTTTGGGAGGCTGGTAGTACCTCTGTTATTTAACATTACTCATTTTATAGATGAGGAAACTGAGGTTCAGAGAGGTAAATGATCTGCCCAGGGTCACAGAGTTTCTAGTAAGTGCCAGAGTTGAGATAGGGAACCCTGTCTCCTTACAGTAGTTTATTCTTTCCACAACCTCAGGTTGTCTTTGAAGAGTTAGGCTTCTGTATTCTGATAAACTTTCAAAGAGTTTTGCCATTTTGTTGGTAGATTTATTACACTTTATAAGGTACTCTCTGGGTCTTCACAATGACTTTTTCTTAAATTAGAAAAATGCAAATTAAATGCAAATTAAAATGCAAATTAAATTATTTGCATAGCTAAGTTTTATTCCTTTACCGTACAGTTTTTTAAAATCAGCATAAATAAGACAATGTTAGCCACTAGCGTTAAAACAAAGAAAATATCTACATTCTTCCTCTGACCATCAGAAGAACAACAAATTTAGACAGGTAATAATAAAGATAACAATTGAATATAGGGCATACAACATACTCTTGTCTTTTGCTCTATACTATATAGAGATAATATAGCTCTTTCCCTATCCCTTCCCTCCTTGATCCTACATTCCTTTTGTCAGTCATTAGTTTGTTCCTTTCTGAAAAATACCATAATTATCTTAATTCTGCATTTGAGAAAATGAAGATGAAAAGTTCAAAGGGCCTCAGCCTAAAGTAATTCAGCAAATAGTGGCTCCTCAGAGATTGGGTTTCCCAACACTTCACCTAGATATAGTGATTGACTATTGACCATCCCAATAGGAAGGATGGTCATATTGTGTCCTTACCTAATCATAGCCAGTTGTAAGTTTGGAATATAAAATGCACTTGGTAACCTTTTAAACTGCAGACCTGACTGTTCCATTTAGACAAAACAAAAGCAAAACCCTCAAATATCAACAGCTAGAAAGTATTTCCAAGTTCTTATGAGAAAACACCGTTTCAAATATATTCTCAAGGCAATGGTGCTACTAATAGCTTTAAGCCAGAACCAATTACCTCGATATTGCACGGATACTTATCAACGGCTATTTTATAAAACAGAGTAATACACCATAGCAAATCTGCTTATCAGCTTTGCGAGATAAATCATACTATATAAGCATGTAGTCTTGATCCAGGAAGAATTGTAACTGATTAATTTTATTTCCTGCTTTTGCTTTTTTCTTTTTCTGGGTATTTTAGTTCCTACAAAAACTAAAAGATGTGATTTGCCAGTGTCAGGGATGCCAAACATTAAAGGACACAAACAGATGGATATTTCTCCCAAAGTTTGATTTATTTGTTCTTGTTTCTAGCCTTCAACACGGCGGCTTGGTTTATCCTGTGCCAACTGTCACACCACAACCACCACCCTGTGGCGTAGAAATGCAGAGGGTGAACCTGTTTGCAACGCATGTGGGCTCTACATGAAACTTCATGGGGTATGCCATTTAATGTGGTTGTACATCACTGATGCAATTGAATGTGGTTTTACATCATCAAATATGCAGTTTGGCTCTGGTAAGATTAGTATGGGCCCAATGAACTGAAATGTTAAAAACAAAAAGAAAAGAAGAGAAGCATTCAGGATATTGTGTTTGATAGAAATGTCAGACCTCTTTCACAAAGGTAAAGAAAAGCAGGAATAGGTAAGCAAGCAAACAAAAGTTCTAACAGAATTGTACAGACTGACCGGTTATGAGTGTGAGAAAATCAGTAGAGCTTTTTAAACTTACTTTGTGTATGTGTCTGTGTGTGTGTGTGTGTGCTCGTGCGCGTGCGCTAAATAGGTACAAGGTATCAGTGTTTTTGTTAACAATTCTAGCCATTTTCATTTTGAAACATGACAAAATACCATCAACATGTAGAGCTTCTTTATTTTAAAGGGTGGAAAGGCATAGCATATAGTAATAAGTATGCAAAAGTTATTGAAATTGTAAATTGGATTTACAGTTTTTCTCTAAAATGAAAAATTTAATCTATTGCCTTTCTCCCCCTTCCCCTATCCCCTCCATGGTTGATTGGAAAAAAATAAGTTAAAGTGAAGAAATAGAGATGTTCTGTTTAGCAAATCATTCCTTTTTTTTTTTTTTATGAAAAGATTCATTAACACGAAGCTTCATTATTTTAAAGGGATCATGGGGATAGATTATGTAAAAGTTATTGAAACCTCAAATTGGGCCTCCAATTTTTCCTTAGAATGAAAAATTAATCTCTTGCTTTTTCTTCTCAATAAGCGGGCTGATTGAAATTACACACACACACACATACACACATGTATGTATATATAGTATATATATACACATATATACAGATATACACGCTAAAATGAAGTAGTAGAGATGTTCTGTTTAGCAACTCATTACTTTTTTTTAATGAAAGAAGTGTATATAATATTGAGATGGAGACGGCAAGTGATGCTAGCTTTGCACATATGAAATTCTATTGCAAAACTGGTAGAACTGAGCTTTTATAGGTGTTCCTTTTACCTGATAGATGCGTCTGAAAAAGTTAGTTGCAGCTACAGTTTGATTTTTTTTTCAATGAAGTATTTACTAAACTTTAAGTTATGTGTGGAAATTTTTTTCTCCCAGGTCCCCAGGCCACTCGCTATGAAGAAAGAGGGAATTCAAACCAGGAAGCGAAAACCAAAGAACATAAATAAATCAAAGGCATGCTCCGGTAAATATAAGAAAATAGAATATTTTGTTGCAAAATCTTTGCCAAAGTTTAGAAAGGAAACTATGTATAGTGATGGTGTTAATTATGTCTCTTTCAGGTAACAGTAACAATGCAGTTCCTATGACTCCAACTTCCACATCTTCTAACTCCGATGATTGCAGCAAAAATGCTTCTCCTACCACACACACCACAGCCTCGGGGGTGAGTGATAAAAAGGCTATAGTACCTTTACTTCTAAAGTAGAGTTCTCTGTAGTTTGTTATCTCAGCTTTTATCTTATCTAGTGGTTACAATAATCTAAACCTACAGTTTAGTTTAGTTTAGTTAGCTGATACTCCAATAGTTTTTTTTTTTTTTTGAGGAAATTACATTTAAAGGTAAACATATGACAAACTTAAGTACTTTACAAACCTCTTAATTAAGATCCATATCATTTTTATGGTTAAATTAACCCATGTGAAACCAAGAAGTTTTGGTTTGAAGAGCCTTAAATTGTTTTACTTCCAAGTTTTTATCTGAGTCTAGTCACGTGTACCACAAATATAGATCAGAAAAAAATACCAGGTCAACAGCCAACTGGAATCTAGGACTGATGGTACTTAAAAAGTCAGTTACCATGGCTTATCAACTCTTGCTTTAATTATTTATTCAAAGTGTGGTATACACTGAACTCTATTTCTGCTTTCGCCCTAGAGTCTTGCCCTCAGCTGTGTAATATCTTGGTTTTTTGTATAACTTTCTTTTTTCAAACCATGTTAGTGAAGTCACTTGTCTTTAGCCTCATAGAAAGACTGTGGGTGGGTGAGTGGTAGGTAGGTAGGTAGGTAGGTAGGTAGTCAGCTGGAGGAGCAAGTCATTGTTGAGAAAGCAAGCCATAGAGGTTTAAGTGAGCAGAACCCAAGGCTTCTAACTCTTAACTGATCTTTCTGTTAGATGCCAACTTGTCTTAAAGATCCTATTTTTTCTATTTAATTTATAATTTGTTGTCAGAATATTTAAAAAACCCTAAATCTATGATAATGTGTCTTAAGCTTATCCTTTATTGAAAAACAAAACTCAAAATAAAAATTGTTGCTTAAAATGATTTTTTTGGGTATGTCTCAATGTTCTCTAACCCAAATTCCTTCCAGCTGTTTCATTACTGAAATATGCAGCTTCACTGTAAAAGTTTCAAAAAGAGGAAAAAAGGGAACCTTTTCCATTTGCTTTTGTTGTTTGTAGATGCATCTTAAAGAATATTTATTGACTTTAGAGGAGAAGAACTTGAGATGATGATTTTACAAGGAAGATAGAACATATTAACTTTTGAAGATCTTGAGTAGAATGCATTAAACATGGGAAAAGTAAATACTAAAAAGACACTGAAAATTTCTTCTTATTCCAGCCCTATAGAGCTATGATTATCTCCATAAATCAAATAATACGAATCCAGTTTGCTTTAAGCTTTATTATTGAGAGTTGAACAAACTTTTTTTTTGTCCAAGGCATTCTATGTCAGTAGACAATATTGCACAGTCGTTAGATAATTGCCAACCTTATTTTATGTTTTTATTTTGTAAGCTCCCCTCTCCATACCCAGCTTGCATCTCCCAGCATTATAATAACAGGCACATTTGCCCAACAATGGGTGTTGGGAAATAGAAACCATTCAGATAGAGAGTAGTTTATCCTTTTGTGGTTCCTATTTTAAAATGTCAGAATGAACGACTAGCGATTGAAATCTATTGCCCTCAAGGGGAAAAAAGCATACTTAGCAAACATATCTGTGGTCCTAAGAAGCAGTGGAATGTTGACTCAAGTCGCTTCTGTTTGGTGTCCTTGGATTTGAATACGAAGGTCTGCCCCAGGGGTGGGGTTTTCTTGTCACAGGTCTGGTCAGCAGTGGTTATTATTAATATTACTTTTAGTAAGCCACGTTGTTGCTATCAGCCCAGGGAGGGGAGAATATGGCCCACCTGGTAGGGAGCAAACTTTGGAAGACTGCAGAGGATTTTGGCTACTTAGTCTTCTTTTCTTTCCAGAGTAAAGGTCAGTTGCCTGTTTAAGGGCCAGGAAAGGCAAAACAACACATGGGCTTTTGGAGTTGTTTGGAGCTGTTTGGAGAAGGACAGATGAGCTTCATCACCAGTTCCTCTTCTGTTGCAAACCACATGTCCACCATGCTGGGCTGGGTCATCATGCCACCACTAGGTCCATTAGAGCCTGTAGCTGTTAGCTTTAGGCTGGGTCCCATTACTGCATGGCATGCTCATGGAGTAAGCGGGAAGTAGGAGATGTACACAGACGCATGCATGGCTAACCATCCTCCCCACACAAAGTTCCTTTACGAATATTTCATAAATGGAGATACTGATAATCCCAGTTAGTGGTTTTGGTCATCATCTCATCTCTACCCACTGCCATTTGGAGAAACAATTGCTGAATTTTGCATATACATATCTCACGTACATATACATGAGATAACAAGTATGTGTTATCTCCCCTCTTGGAGTGACACTTCTTTGAAGGTAGACTGATTTTTTTCTGTGTATCCCCAGGGCTTGGCACAATTTCTGGCATATAGTAAATAAGAGCTTATATTCTTGTTGACTGATTGAGAAACCTCTTTCTACTACTTGCTTTCACTGCAAAAACATGCTGTCCAGAAATAAAGTTTTTGTGATTCTTAGGCTTCTAGAGCTCTCTTTTCTCCTCTTTCTTTAGCCAAACTGACCCTCAGAATATCATTAATATCCAAACCTTGACATCACCTTTAGGGGGAGATTTGGGGCATTATGCATCTTGGGGAACTTTGCATATTTTAGGTTCCATATTGTAGGTTTTCCTTAAATCTTCTCTCTGACTTGAGTATCAGCCACTATAGATGAGGAGGGAGATGAAGCTTGAGGAATTCCAGAGGCTCTAAATTACTTAAGAGAAGGAGGGAGACTTGTCTTGGAATAGGGGTCATGGTTCTTTTGGTGCTTCATTGGCCGTTGTACTATTGTCATTAGTGTCTGCTGAAGATGAGTTGGCAGCAATAGCAGTACTCTTTTGTGTCATTTTCCCAAGTGACCTTAGTATGCAGGGTTATAGGACTATTTATAATTTTGTGGCTAATTTTTGTGGATTTTTAAATTCTCCCATCATCAATCATTATTCAAGAAAGAGACCCATTCATTTGCAGAGGAGGAAACTGAGACCCAGAAGGCTAAATGACAGAGGAAAGGGCACAAAAAGCTGAAATTCAAGTCTAGATCTCTTGATTTCTGGTCCAATACTATTTCTACTGTGACACAGAAAGCCAAGTTTCATTAGTGTAGTGGAAATATCACTGCATTAGAGGCAAAAGAATCCTGGGCTAAAATCCTGCCTCTCACCCTTATTTAATTACTTTGTGGAAATTATCTAATTTCAGGGCTGGAAGGGACTGCAGGGGCTATCTTGTTTTACTTGTATATGAATACTAACCTACGCTGCAACGGGCTCAAGAAGTGATCATCTGACTTATCCTTGAAGATCTTTAGTGCTGGAGAACTCACCACCTCTGAGCCCATTCTATTTTCAGATAGTTCTAATTGTTAGGTATTTTATTCCTATGTTGTGCTGAAATCTAACTCTTTGCAATTGCCACCCATTTCCCCACAGAATAAATAGTCTTCCTTTTCTACATGACAACCTTTCAAACATTCGAGGGAAATAATCATGCCTCCACCTAAGACTTCTCTTTGCCAGGATTAACATACTGAGTTGCTTCAGTTTAATCCTTATATGTCATAAACTTGAGGGCCCTGATCAGGATGAATGCCCTTCACCAACCTGGTTACCCCTTTCATTACTGCCAGTTTATCAGTGTCTTTTCCAATATAATGCCTATAACCGGACATAGTATTCAAGGGTAGTTTTTTTCGGGGTGCAGTATAATGGACTTTCTCCTTACTGGCCCCAGTATAACAATATATGCAGGGGCTTGCTAGAGTCAGTTTGTACCATCTTGAGCTGATTGTTAAGTTTTCCATGTGAGCTTGTACATATCAGAATTGATTTTATTTTTTTTATTGTCTAGATTTAGAAAAAAGTGGAGAAAATGTTAATAATGCAGATTAAAACTGTTTTTTTCCCCCAGAAAGCCTGTTGTTAAACGTTATGAATACACTAAACCATACCTCTCAATGTAGCCAAGGAAAGTATTCACTTTTTTGGAGGCCATATTTCACTGTTTGCTCCTGTTGAGCTTGGAGTTCACTAAAACATTTAAACTTTTCTAACATGATCTGTCTACTCATGTCTTCATATTGTACTCATCAAGGTGATTTTTTGAACCCATCTATAAGACTTTACATTTATTTATGTCTTTTGAAAGTCATCTCCTTAGCATTAATTTTAACTTGTCAAGATCTTGGCTCACTGACTTAAGTCTGCTTATTTTAGTCTTCCCTCTCTCCTTTTTCTCTTTTGGAAATCAGAACAACAGATGCCCTACTTTAGTCCTTCAGTCCCTCTCCCATGTTCCATGCTCCTTTTTCTTTCAAAGAGCACTGACACTGACATTTGTCTATTTTTTCAGTATCCTGGAGTGTAATATAGTATATCTAGGAATGGTGACTTGAACTCATCAGAGACATCTGAGTATTTTATTACGTGTTTAATTATCTTCAGTTTCAGCTCCCTATTATTATCTATTTTTGTTCTGTCCTTTCCAACCTAAATATCATTCTCTTTAGCAGGAAAAGTAGAAGTAAAGTAAAAATTGAGCATTCTTCCATCATCTGATATTGTTTCCTTCACCCTTAGCAATATCTGTTTTTTGACCTCTTTCCTTTAATATACCTAAAACCCTATTTTTCACTAGCTTTTTTGCCAACCTGAGCTCATTCTGAATTTTGGCACTTCAGACACAATTCTTCTAGGGCTATGGCATTCTTTTGTATTAATCCTCTGTGATCCCTACCCATGCTTCTATATCCTATATGTCTTTACAATTTTTTAAATTGGTCTCTGAGTCTTCTGTACATCCATATCACTGTGGTGTGCCCACATAAGAGTAGATGCAGAAATGAGACAGCTCAAAGGAAATGCGGGATGTGCAAAGTTAGAGAATCCATCCCAAATGTTCACACAGACTATTTGTGTCGCACCTGCGGTAGAACATTCCCAGCTTGCATTGTTCTGATCAGTCACAGTTGGACACATTGAAACTTAACTAGCATACTGGTGTCATTTTGGTCCTCTTCAAGAATGAAGGAAAACAAGCAACATACACACCAGTCTCTTTAGCCATGTCCCTCTTTCCCTCCTCTTTAGAATAGTTTCTCCTTGTGTTTTCAGAATTTCAGTCTTCAGAGTTACCTATCTGACCTTGCCTGGAGAATTTTCAATCACTGGAATCTCTTATTGCTTTCTCTATGAAATCTGTTCTTTCAAAATTTAGAGTGAATGATACCTGGCTTTCTTCTCTCATTTGTCACAAATAGTAATATGGTGTGTGTGTGTGTGGGGGGGGGGGCATTTCCCCTGCAAGGTTCCCATCATCTCTACTTTGGCAACTAGTTCCTTGTTGGTGAGAATTAGATCCCAAGAAAGAATTTTCCCTCATTCTTTCCTCCACCTTTTAAAGGATAAAATTATTATTAAGACTAGCCAAGAAATTATTACGTATTCTGCCATTTTGAGAGAGAGAGAGAGAGAGAGAGAGAGAGACAGAGACAGAGACAGAGACAGAGACAGAGACAGAGAGACAGAGAAATATAGACAGAGAAAGACAGAGATCGAAATGGGGTGAGGGAGAGACAGAGACAGAGAAAGACAAAGACAGAGACAGAACTAAAACAGAGAGACTTGGCATCTGTGTTCCTCATCTTTTTCATTTTTCTGTCCAGGTAATTTGTAGTGATTTGTAGTGTGGTCTAGTGACCACATTAGTAATTAGATGACATTATTAGTCACAATAATGTGGTCATTAGACCATTAACAAGCTCTAATGACCATATTATTTCTAATTCTGTCTGATATGATCTTCAACCAAATGTTCTCCAGCATGTTTTTTGTCTTCTTGTTCCTAGATTTCCCCACATGGCTTTATATGTCTTATTTAATATACAGTGATGTTCCACTCCCCATCCCCAACACTTATATTTAACCCATCCACTTCTACCTGCGTAACATATATTCTTCCTCACGGCTTTCATTTCAGCAAGTCCTTAAGGTCAAATTTTCTTCTCTGCATTAGCATCTCTGGTTTACTTTGCTTATTACCTGTAACTTTTGTATTAGTACATAGCAATCTCAAGCCATAGGTTTTATTGTCTCCTCTATTTGTGCTGTTATTGTCCTTTCTAAATTATGATTACATTTTGTAGTGTAGGATACATGTAGGAGATATTCTGTTTCCCTTTTGGTTCAAAGTGTTTTTTTTAAAGATTTGTGAGGTACCGGGCAAGTTACCTTATTCCTGACAGAGGAACTTGTCATTTCTATCTTTTAATCTATTTCCCAGAATTCCCAGTCCTGTTCTTCTATGCTATGTTCTTAAACGTTTCCCCAAATCTGCTTTTCTCCTCCAAAGGCCTTACTTACATTAGGCAGCAATGATGAAAATACTACTTGTGCCCCTATGATTCTCAATTTCTTGCTCAAAACTGTATAAATACTCTTAGTAATGTTTTCTTTCTAAGCCGTTTAACTCTCTGAACCTCTGTTTTCTCTTCTGTAAAATATAGTAATGGGCATATTTATTGCGAAGCTCACTGGGTTATTGTGAGGGTCGGAAGATATGTCTGAAAAGCTCTTTGCAAGTTATAAATATCAGTGATTATCATGACTGACAGTATTGCAGTCTTAAGTCTCTTATGATAATTGTTCAGTCTTGAGCTTATCTCAGTGAGGTGAGGAAACAGAGGAGCATTTTCTTTGTTTTGAAGTGAGTGGCTATAGTTGCAAACCAAAAGAAATTTGTTACGATTCTGACAGACCTATTCCTCTTTTATTAATAATAATAACAGCATCTAGCATTTATATAGTGTTTTAATGTTCCCAAATCACTTTACATCTATTATTCCATTTGATCTTCACAACAATCCTGGAAAGTGGGTGCTATTATTATTCCCATTTTATAGATGAGGAAACTGAGACAGAGGAAGGTTAAGTGATTCCCTCAGAGCCACATAGCTAGTAAGTATCTGGACCTAGATTGAACTCAAATCTTCCTGTATCCAGCTGCAGCACTATGTCCACTGCGCTACCTGGCTTAGGTTATCAGCCACTTATAGAGTGTTGTGGACCGCAATCTGTAACAGGTAGAGAAATCAAGTCCTGCCCAAATGCAGGGATAGTTGTGTCCTAGTAGGAAAGATGCTCAATGTGAAATCCAATGACTTGGGTTCAGATTTTGGTCTGATCGTTAATAGCTGTATGTTCTTGGGCAAATCACATCCATTCTCTGAGATCCATTTCTTTACCTGTAAAAGGAGGGAGTTAGACTAGGTTGTCTCTAAACTCCTTTGTATTCCTTAACACTACTCTGAGGTCTGTAATCAAAGGCAATCTCTCTAGTGGCTAGATAGAAATCTAGTTGGCATTCAAGTCACATAGAGGCCAAGGACTGAAAATATGTCATGGTATTAGGAAAGTATAAGTTTCACTTTCAGTTGGGAGTTGTAGGTTCATAGTTTTAGAATTGGAAAGCATCTTAAGGGCCCTTAAACTTAGCACAGTGCCTAACTCATGCTGTTCAATCATTTTTCAGTTGTGTCCAACTCTTTGTGAAACCATTTGGGGTTTTCTTGGCAAAGATGCTAGAGTAATTTGACATTTCCTTCTTTAGTCTATTTTATAGATGAAGAAACTGAGGCAAACAGGGTTAAGTGTCTTGCCCAGGGTCACACAGGTATTAAGTGTCTGAGGCTAGATTTGAACTCAGGAAGATGAGTCTTATCTGACTTCAGGCCTAGCACTCTATCCACTGTGCTACCTAGCTAATCCCTAAAGGGCTTACAGTCTAATAAAGGGATGTATTAACCCTAATTAATTTATTACACAATATTAGAGGATGCATTCCAGCCCTATCTTCTTTCCTTAGCTTTAGGTCCACATCAGTGACTGCCTTCTGGACATTTCTAACTGGATGTTCCGTAGGCACCTCAAACTCAGACTTATGGTTTTTTCTCCCAAACTGACCTTTCTTCCTTACTTCTTTATTTCTAGTGAAGGCAAAGCCATCACTCCAACTGCCTATGTCTGCAACACCAGAGTCAGTCACTCTCAACTCTACATTGACTTTCACTCTACATCTCTGATCAATGGTTCTGCCACATCTCATGAACCAAAACATGGCTACCACCCTAGTTCAGACCATTACCCATAATCTAGACCCAAGTGTGGGGAGTCTTCAGCCTCAAGGCCACATGTGGCTCTTTAGGTCCTCAAGTGTGGCCTTTTAACTGAATCCAAACTTATATTTTTTAAGGGGATAGGGAGTTGTTCTGTAAAACTTGGACTCAGTCAAAAGGCCACACCCAAGGACCTAGAAGGTCACATGTGGCCTCAAGGCCATAGGTTTCTAAACCCTGGAGTCCTAGACTATTGCATCAGCCTCCTAACTGGTCTCCCTCACCCAAGCATTTCCCTTCTCCAACCCATCCTTCAGGGAGTTATCAAAGTGATATTCCTAAAACACAAGTCTGCTGTTTGCTGTTTACTATGTAAAACCTATGGCTTCAGCCTACATTTCTGGTCTTATTAGAATGGAGCTTATTGAAAGCTTTTTGCTTGAATTTGCATCCCCAACATTTAGCATAGTGCCTGGAATGTAGTAAGTATTTAATAAATACTTTTTCATTTTCACATTCATTCATTCAATCCTTCATTCATAGATCACTGACTTTCATACATACTCTACTGTTTTTGCCAAACTGGCCTACTAGCTGTCCTTTGTACACAACCTCTTATCTCTTGATTCAGTGCTTTTGGGTAGGCTCTTCTCTTGGGATGGACTGCCACCTCACCTCTGCTTATTAGAATTTCCAGCCTTCTTGAAAGTCACGTGCTCTCTCTTACATAGATCTCCTCTTTTCAGGTGTTAGCGTGCGTTGCTGTACTCACCTTATATTTATTTTGCACATATTTTGTATTTATTTAACATTTTATATATATTGTTTTCCCTTGGAACCCAAGCTACTTCACTGTCAGGGACTGATTTGTTTTTGCCTTTGTTTTTGTCATGATTAGTGGATTGGCTGCCAGCCTCAGAACTAGGAACTGCTGATTTCAAGACCTGCCTTTTACATTTAAGCTGGTTGTGTGATACTTGGCAAACTATTCCACTCTTTAGTGCAGCTCCCTAAGACTGAGTAATAGGTGAGTTGTCAGTGAGTTGCTGGTCTGTATTGGTAGAGGGAGTTTTCCTTACTATGGAGTTCCTCCATCATCATCATCATCATCATCATCTTTGCCACCATTATTACCATCATCACTAGCATTTATTCAGGGCTTTAAAGATGGCAGACTGCTTTACCTATATTATCTCATTTGATTCTTATAGTAACCCTGGACAGTAGGTGCTATTATTATCCCCATTTTAAAAATGAATAAACAGGCATATAGTGTCTGTGCTTAATAAATATTTATTGATTGAAGCAAATGGAGATTATAACTATCCTATACTAACTAAATCTAAAATTTGGACAGCTCCTTCCCAAACAAATGAACAAACAAAACAAAAGCCAATGAGAAAGCAACATAAAAAACCAAAATCCTTAGTGCCTAGTACAGTGTCTGGCAGAGTAGACATTTAATAAATGCTTGTTGATTGATTTAAGTGACTTTCAAGTTTTTAATTGGTGCTGGAAAGTTCTAAGGAGAAAAGATTGATCAGGGAAGTTTATCTTTATCTCTCTATAAGCTATAAGTTTAGCTTTATCTCTCTATAAGCTCTCTATAAGTTATCTCTATAAGGAGGGATGACTAGATCAATAGCAGGTGACAGTATCCAGAGAGGAAAGCACTTACTATATCTTGTATTGAGCAGAAGGACACATAATTTACTGCTTTAAGACTTAACAAAGTGGTTTCCTCACAACTACTGGGAGGGGATCATGTGTTATTATTCCCATTTTACAGAGAAGGAAACTGAGGCTCTGTGAGGAGAACTGACTTGCCCATAGTCACTCTGCTAGTAAGTGGTTCATTCAGCATTTGAATTCAGCTCTTTTTTCTTTAAGTACTTTTCATTGATTCACTGATCACATTGTCTGTACCTGTAACAGGCATCCTATGAAACACTTAGAAGCATACTGTCTGATACAAATGCATTACTTGTCATCTTTCCTTTTCCTGACTTTTTGGAGTTTTATTACAGCACTCTTAATATAGTAGAATTGTATGCAATTCATTACAAAATGTTTTGGGCTTTTTTTGGCAGAGGTATTCCTATCAATACTGTAAATTCAGTTTAATTTCAGTATATGAAATTGATTTAATTTTAGTACTTTTAATCTAGATATGTTCAATTCAGTACTCTCAATGGTACCATCTTCCCTCTGTGGATGATATTTAGAATTTGTCCTGTATATGTCTTGCTTGTATAATAGTAGTAGTTTGCATTTTATCTCTTCCTTTAGACTGTGAGCTTTTTCAGAGCAGGGACTGTCTTTTACCTTTTTTTTTTTTGTACTTCCAGAACTTAACATGTTGCCCAAAACAGAGTATACACTGGAGAAATGCTTGTGATTGACTCTGTACTTCAGGGGTTTTTTGGGGCAAGTTTCACTCAATATGGCTAATGTTCTTTAATCTAACATATCAGATATACATAATCTTAGATACAGATGTAGGGGTTTGTCCAGTATAACTAATAATTGTTTGCTTTAATAGGAGTTTTTCAGATTGTTGTTTGAGAGTACACAAACAGAGCAATAGTTTCATTTACAAGATTCCTAAATAGAATTGCTTTCATCTTTCCATAACTAATAATAGTCATAGAATGATAGTGTTGGAATGAGCTTATTTAGCCCTACCCCATATTTTATTAATTTTGCTTTTTAAATCTTATTTTAATCCATCTTTCATAATTTAAAAATTTATCCCTTGCCATCTCCTACCCTTTGAACCATCCCTTATAATAGAGAATTAAAAAAAAAAGGAAAAAAAAATCTGTTCAGCAAAACTAATTACTGCATCAGTCATAATTGATGGGATATGATTTTATTCCATACTCATAGCCCTCCATTTCTACAAAGAGAGGAGGTGCATTTCTTCAGTTTTTCAAAGTTATCAAACTTGGTTAATATAATTATGCATCTTTTTATTTTGCTTTTCGATTCTTCCTATTTACACTTAAAGTCATTGTGTAGGTTGCTTTCCTAGTTCTGTTTACTTCACTTTATATCCATTCATATATGCCATCTCAAGTTTCTTTGAATTTTTCTTAATAGTCCTTATTTTAAAAATTAAAAAATGATGGATTATTTTGGTGGAAAAGTTACTAAAATGCAGTTAGGAATGGAAATTTAAAATTTTGAATAACAAAAAAGGAAGTGAGTAAGGAAATTCTAGCTTTATGTGTATTAGCTTCTATGATAATCACATGTTTATATCATGCCTTGTGTGTTTTTGCATGCATTCTCATTTGAACTCTGTGAGGTAAGGAATGGTGCTGGAGCCAGCTCCTACCTGCTTCGGAGGTCAATTGCTAAATTTTCAGTGTGAGTACTTTACCTTCAGAAATTGGCAAACTCTATAAATCAAGGCTTGATTTGCTGTTTTGTTGATTATCTAGGCTTAAGAAGGTGATGGAGAAAATGTTAATAATACAGGTATACAATTCTCCCCCCTCTTCCCCCAGAGAGTTGGACGTGTATTATTTACCAGTATACCCTCAATGATAACTCACATTGAGAGTGATTTAAGGTTTACAAAGAGCCAGCACTTTTCCTGCTATTCCTTGTTCCTTGACAGATGAAAAAACAGGTCAGAGAAGCTATGTGACTACCCCCGTGTCATGTGGCTAGTCATTGGTGAAATTAGGACTTAAACCTGAGTCTTGTGACTCCCAAAGCTAATTTAAAAAAAAAAAACTGCACCATGTTCTAGAAATATTTGGCCTCTATTATTAGTGAAACCTCTCTGATAGTCCCATTATTAAAATTACAAAGTCCAGCATGTAGTATTGAAATTATTGCCATAAAAAGTAACACAATATAATTAGGCTGGCATGCAGCTCTTTCGTAATTGACTCTTATTTCAGGGCTCACTACTACCTTGCTAAAGAAACCTGAGCCAGCTCTGGATCAGATCTCTTTATCCAGTCAGTTGTTAAGCCAGACCCAAGCCAGGGTCCCAAGCTCCCTTCTTTCTAGATGGTAGGAACTTATCTAGTTCTTACTTCTCTGTGAAGTACATTGTCCTCCTATTTTAAGACTAATAACTTTTAAAATTACCATTTATTTATTTTTGATATTTTTTTATGTCAACTACCTTCCCCCATACCAGAGAGCTATCTTTTTGACAAAGAACTAAAAAAAGAAAACAAAAATAGTTGAGCAAAACTAACCGTGGTACATCAGATGGATCCAAATATTTTTATTATTGTCTTTTAATTTATTAAAAATTTAAAAACTTAATTTAAAAATGAAAATTTAATGAAAATTAAATTTAAAATTTTAATTTGAAAATTCTAAATCTAAACGTAAACAATCCCCCAAACAGGAACATTTCCATGTGCAAAGTAGAACACGAGAAGAAAATTGTGTATGAAATTGAATCTATTTATTATTGCTTGGCTTTTAAAAATCTTAATTCAACTTGTTACTTTCAAAATTATCCTGTTTGTACTTCCTTCTGAATTTCTTTCTGATCTTTCATGATTTTTCAAATATTTCAATGACTTTCCTATTTTTTGGCTTCAGCAAGGCTTATCACTTTCTGTTCCAAGCTATTTATTTCATTTTTCATCTTCCATTCCATTTCTTCTGGGCATTCTTTTATTATTTGTAGCAAATTCATTTTTCTTTGAGTCTCTGCTTGTTAAACTGTTGTAGAATCTTCGGTTCTTGGTTCTAGGATCTTTGGTTACATCTGGATATGTAATATATAACTATATATAACATGTGAGATATTATATATAATTCTTCATGGATCTTGAGCTCGTTTACTTATCTCTCCTGTCTTAGTTCCTGGATGGAGATTTTTATGCCTGTGCAAGGCTTTCCCTGTTATGATTTTGTGTGAGATGCTTGGGCCCCTGATTGGTCTTAACCTGGACCATCTGGGTCCCTGTGCTGACCGAGAACTCCCTGGAGCTTTGAGGTTTTAGAACTTTGTGTATTCAACGCTTTCAATGGTATCTCCTGATAGAATACTGGGGAGCTTAGAGTCTCTATGCCTGGAGCTTCTCACTCTGCATGCTGCTGAACCTGGACTGTTTGCTTCCAAAGTCCATGCTGTGGGTTTCCAAGCACCCCAGGGCTTTCTCAGATGGAGCTCTTCACTCTTGTTGTTTCTGGATCAAAAACACTGCAGGCTATTAGTGTCTCTGGCCACTCTCTGCTTGTGCTTGTGCTGGCAGACCCCCCTTTTCTATTGTCTGTACACTTCTTATGACATTTTGTGCATTTCTGGGGTAGTTGGATTTTCTCATTGGATTTCTTGATCATTATTCTGTCCGTTGCTATTTTTAGGTTTTGCTAGAGAAGGTATGTGGAAGCTGGGCTGTCTGCCTCTGTTCAGGCAGCCATCTTGACCGGAAGTCCCAAGTCCAAAGTATATGTAGTGTTCCTCATCCAGAGAGTCTCTAACTGTGCAAAGAAAGCAGGGGAGAGGGGGATGGGCATTGTCTAGTAGGCCAACAAGTTAAAATTCCTACTTTGCAGTCTCAGAAAATTGATTTGCACTCGAAGGAGCTAACATACAATTGTTTGTAAACTAGCTATAAATATTTAAAAGAAACTGATTTTAGTAATTAGATAAGAGAGGTGGATTCCTAGAGAGGCACTTCTTAGTACCTTTTCTAGTTACCTTGTAGTTCTTAGTTTTGATGTTGTCCAACACAAACATTTGAAGAAGATAAAGAAGGCCAGGTAAAAGGTATTTAATGTAAATTGTAGTTTAATTTGCATTACCCTGAACATTTTGTTGGAGGATAGTAAGGAAAAAACCCAGACTCCTTAACTATTCCAGTGGGATAATAATCTTTCCCCCTCATTTATGTATATATGTTTGTATGTATATGTGTGTGTATAAACGCATGCACACACACATAATGTACACATACACACATACGTATATGCAATTAGATGGCACTAGGGATGGAACACTGTGTGTGGAATCAGGAAGTCTCATCTTTATGAATTCAAATATGGCTTCAGACACTTTATTTTCTGTGACCCTGGACAATCACTGAACCCTGTTTGCCTCAGTTTCCTCATCTGTGAAATGAGCTGGAAAAGGAAATGGCAAACTACTCCATTATCTTGGCCAAGAAAACCCCAAAATGAGATCATGAGGAGTTGGACATGACTGAAATGACTGAATAATGACAACATCAACAAAAACGTTGAAAGTTGTCTTTCAGATAGATAGTAGCACATGAAATAGTCAGATGGATTAATAATTGGTTGGATAGCCAAAGTCAAAGAGTAGTTCTTAGTGGTTCAGTGTCAGTGTAGCAGGTCTCCAGTAGAGTACTCCAGGGGATCTGTGCTGTTGGACCTTCTTATCATTGATCTGAATAAAGGCACAGATGCTCTGCTCATCAGATTTACTCAGGAAGATTTCAGAAAAACCTTTGTAAAAAATAGAGTTGTCCCAAAGTGACATGAGTGGCCTCAAGAGGTGATGGCTTCCCCCTCCTTGGAGGTCTTTGAGCAGAGACTGGACAATTACTTATTGGATATGTTATGGTCGGGGTTCCTGTTAGTTATGGGTTGGGTTAGATGGTCACTGAAGATTCTGTGATTCTAAAGAGTGTTGTTAATTGCTTCCACTTGGGAAGAAACCACTTCCCTTTTGAAACCATGTAGATTAGGGAACTTGAATAGGAAGAAAAGGGCTGACTAAAGGGTCAGAAATTTAGTGAAGCGGTTGTTGTCACTTTTCACAAGTCGCTGGATTTTCTGAGCAAAGTCTTTCAGCAGACTGTAAAAGCAAACCCTATTCTTGGCTTTACCATTTTGCTTTGACCTTTAGGAAATCAACTCTGTCAAGCCTAGTTTTTTTCATCTATAAAATAAGTAGAAGAAATATGTCCCCAGAAATATGTCCTTGACTCATGTGGTATGATAAGAGTACAGACGATTTTTACAGCCAGTTCCTTCATTTTACAGGTGAGGAAACTAAGGCCCTTAGTGATGAAGGTATACAAGGTCACAGAGCTAGCTAGTGAGCATCAGAGCCAGAATTTGAACCCAGATCGTCTGACTTCCCAAGTTTCTGCCTCTTTTATATAACCTTAGGTATGAGACTTTAGAAGCTGAGTAGGCCAGTGCTTTCTTTATAAAAATGAGGAAACTGAGGGAGGCTCAGAGGAAAGAGTTGACTTGCTCTGAGTCACACAGCTAGTAAATAGAAAATGAAATTCAAACCCATGCCTTCTGACTCCAAGTCCATTGCTCCTTCCTAAGACATCAGGGCTGGAAAGATCTTAGAAGTCTTCTAGTCCTACCTCCTCATTTGACAGATGAGGAAATTGAGGTCCCTTGAGAAGTGACTTGCCCAAGGTCATGCAGCAGGTTGGTTGTGGAGCTGGGACCAGAGAGCCCAGCTTTCTTCATAAAGGACTTTTTTAGGACTTTTCCCACTAGCTAGCATTAAAAACTCAAGCTTGGGCAATAACTCAGAGAATTAGAGCATATGACAATTAGAGACCACTTTCCACTGTTATCCTTAGTTCTCTGAAAACATTTTAAATCAAGTAGATAAACTTGACTTTATATTTATTAGTAACTACAAAGGACAAGTGGTACAGTGGTTAGAACACTGGGCCATGAGTCAGGAAGACTCATCTTTTTGAGTTCAAATCTGATCTCAGACCTTCCTAGTTGTGGGACCCTAGGCAAGTCACTTAACCCTGTTTACCTCAGTTTCCTCCTCTGTAAAATGAGCTAGAGAAGGAAATGGTAAACCATTCCAGTACCTTTGCCAAGAAGACTCCAAATGGAGTCATGAACAGTTGGACATGATTGAAATGACTCGATAACAAATAGCTACTGAGTGCTTTTCTTGCAGTATATTACAGAACATAATGTTTATATTCCTTATATCATTCCTTTTGAGACAGGGAATTATGAAACAGCAGTATTTATGTATGGGAAAACCAGCATCCCAAAGTTGTTCCTATATTCACATATGCAAATCAGTTCTTATACATTTTCTTATAAATATGATATCCATTTGCATAAATGTAGTATGATAAAGATAATGTAACCAGGAGGTGACTTTTAGGCAGACAGAATAGTAATAGAGGACGATAAAAATTGCTGTGGTTGTTGGTGTAGCTAATGTGATTATTATAAGGTTCTATAAAATATTAAATATAAGATCATATGTGTTGTGGAAATCCTCTTAAGGGTTTGCGTTAAATCCATGCACAGTTGAATGCCAAACCTGTTAGTCAGTATGTAAAATCAACTGTTTTGTGGTTAGAAATCATAGCTACTTTGAAAAACGATGAATCAATCTTCAGCCTTGGTAGGGTTATTTGTTGGTTTTAGAAACTATTTACTTCTTATCGATGCATGATAAAAATGTTATCAGTCTTTGAGGAAAGGGATTGCTTTTTTTTTGTCTGTCTCCCAGAGGCCTCGCTCAATGCCTGGCACATGAATTGAATTTAAAATTGTCTTCTGTGTAAACTGGGCTTCAAGTTACTTCTATGAAACTACTCATGAAAACATTTTTGAAATGTTTTAGGAAAATACTTATTGAAGACAATTTACTTGTCTCCATGTGTAGATAGACGCAGAAACATATAATACTGTATATGTCTACTTTTTGAGGCATTAAAAGTCATTGCACCTTTTCATACACTTAAGAGTAAAAAAAAAAAAATCATTATTCCACAAGCCTCTGGGTGGTGAGGTGGACAGGTCCTATGATTACTCCTTACAGATGAGGAAATTGAATGATTTCAGGAGGTCATAGACTGAAACCGGGACTGAAACGGATGTCTCCTAACTCCTAAAACAGTGTCTAACCCTCCTAGGGAGTCGACCAGTCATCAGAGTTATTAATATCCTACTTACGACATGCTGCTATAAACCATGAACATAAATATTTTGCTGGTGTTTTATCTCCTTGCTCCCTATGTGCCAGGCTCCCTTTCGCTCACTTCGCAGTGTGACTGACCACACTGGCCATGGTCATGCATGCTGTGGGTCACCTTGTCCAGGAGTTGATGTTTGCATATGAGTCTGTACGATTTCATGATGATATGTGCATGTGACTCCTCTGTACACAACTTTGTTGTGCTCTCCAGTTACATGAGGAGCTTTTTTTAAAAACTTCTTTTCAAATTTTTCCTCCTGTTTGCTTTGGAAAATGTGGCATGCAAAAGCAATCGTGGATATTAATAAGCAGTACCAAAAAATTAATATTTAGTTTTCATTTAATCCACCCATTTTATCACAGAATCATGGCTGATTAGGCAGGTGACTCGTTGTGGTGTGAGAAGCAGAGCACTTGGTAAAGGAATGATAAGGGTTCACACAAACTGTTTGCTTTTTAACCTGGCTACATGTTTTAAAATATTTTATGATAAGACCCAACCTTCCTCCTCTCCTCTATCCCCTCATCAAGAACTTATAAAATTGTCACCAAAGATGAAAAAAATATGTTACAGGAAAACATGACCGAAGTTTTAGAAATCTGGCCTAGAATGCTGTGAAATGTTATTGCTAAATGAATCTTCGAAGAAAATGAATTCCTTTACTGGAACAAAAGTAATTTATTATTCCTTTCATGGATGCCTGCCAAGATTGTTCCTAGCAATATGAAGCTCTAATGGGTCTGAAATCAAACACAGTCTGCATTCACAATGTTGCTCTTCAGGAGAATCACCTTCTAGGGAAAAGAAATGTAGCAATGGCCAGGACTGAGGCAAAGATGCCTCGGAAGGATTATGCTTCACCTACCTCGATTACAGGGCTTCTTTGTGGACTGATGGTATGGTCTAAAATTTGCTTAGAGCAATTGTTTTTACTAAGCACTGCTCTTAATAGACAAGTTAAAAAAAATGAATTAACTATTGATTCCTGTGAGTAAATAAAATTCTCAAGTAAATGTCTGGAAGATGTTGAAACAATGAAGAGAATGCACTCTGCATTTGGTTGTTAATATAGGATAGAGCCACAGGACTGTAGCCTGTATTCCCTGGTGCCACTTTATTCTATTAAGGGCCAAGTATTTTCAACTCTAGGCTGTCTCTTAATTTAATTACTAAAGACATACGGAAGCCTGAGTGTAGTTCAAAGTTTAAACTGAGAGATAGCTTAGATTAGAAGTGAGGGGAAAGCAGAATCAGCCAACTGGGTTCCTGGTCCCGGCTCTCATTGACCATGGCAAGTTACTGAGTTGTTCCTGGGCCTCCATTTTCCTTGCCCATTAAAGGAAAAAAATAATTCCTACCATCTGGTTCCCAGGGATGTTGTACATAGTGAGTAGGAGATGCCTACAGAATCCTTTAAAGTCCTGGAAGAACAGTGCTATTTAAATAAATTATTGGAAGTTAATAATGATATTCTTTGGTTTACATAGCATTTTTCATCCAGAGACCTGAAGGCACTTATAAATATTATCCCCATTTTGCTAATGGGGGAATTTAGAGTCTTAGAACTATTGTGTTAACATAAGTGACCTCCTTCTACAGAGGATTTTATTTCTCTGAGGGATGGCCACTTTTTTTTTTTCCACGCTAGCAGTTCCTGGAGTATTTTTTTTTTTTTAACCATTCTCTATGTTGATTTGAGGGCATTACAAAAATTTAGGAGTTAATTCTCCAAATCTAATTTTTGGTTGAATTCTCCTAATGCACTTTTTATACTGAGACTTGTCTATCTTGAAAAGAAATTGTGAAAGTAGGGTTAGAAATTATCATGTTTTGTAATTGGAAAAAATTAAACACTGTTACATGCAATAATAAAAAAGGACTGATACCCTCAAATATCAGTTCGGATTCAGAGTAAAAAAAAGAATAAGAAGAAAAAGATACCATATTTTAAATCCTATTTATAACTTTAGGTCACTAAACCATTTACCTGGTAAAATGAAAGAATTCAACTTAATATATCTCAGAAGTTAAGTTGGTTCTTTAGTGTGCTAATTGGTCCCACCTCATGACAATAAAAGGATCTTGTATTTAAAGACTTTTTTAAAAATCTGATTAGTGCTGAACAGTGAGTATTGTATATTCCATATGTGAGTATTGTATATTCCATTTCCCTTAAGGTAGAAAGATAGGTAGGTAGAGAATTTTTCTTAGCACAGATCCTTTGTTCAATAAATATCTAATTGAACGAATGTATGAGAGCACAGTTAAAAGAGGACCAGCACTGAATGTGAACATAACCCCAATCTACACAAGTAGATCACCAAGAACTTGTGAGGTTGAAGTGGTCGTCTTGGGATTTTTTTTTTCTCTGTCCAAGGGTCGCTAGGATGCTTCCTAGGGAAGAGTCTTATTTTTACTGGCTTTTGTAGATTTTATAGGCAGCTACACAATACAGTGGATAGAGGGCCAGGCCGGGAGTCAGGAAGACTTGTCTTCCTTAGTTTAAATCTGGCTCCTGACACTTACTAGCCATGTGACCCTGGGCAAGTCACTTAACCCTGTTTGCCTCAGTTTCCTCATCTATAAAATGAGCTGGAGTAGGAAATGGTAAACCCCTTTAGTATCTTTGTCAAGAAAACCCCAAAAGGGGTCATGAAGAGTTGAACAGGACTGAACAACAATTTAAAAGACATACTTATGGGGATTCATTATGTAATTGCAATCTCAAAGACAATCTACTTGGAGAAGCAGTTGTTTCTATACACATTTTAAGTGGGTTCTTCCCACACAGATTACTGACACAAATATTAAATCCTCTCCACACTGTGATTAGCATCCTTTAGCAGAATTGGTATAGTTTAGTATAGTTAGTACAACTTTTTTTTGAGGGGAGGTTTAACCAGCTTAGAATTTATACATAAATTGTCCTTTTTTAGTGAATCTTTCGAAGGAAAGTTATGTATGAAGCACTCAAAAAGTCTAACCTAGAGGTTATAAAAGCAGATAAAGTAGCTTCAGTGGTGAGGGCATGTTGTCTTCCTCTCACAAATGAAAAAGTCTTAAGCACAGACTTCTTGAGATGTAACAAAGGAGAGATCAAAGTCAAGAGCAGCAGACAGATTTTGAGTTGAATGAAGCTAAGGGGCCAGTCCATGTGATGTCAAAGTCTGAATGCAGTGAGAATCGGTTGTGCTGTTTCTTTAAATTCAGACCATATTAAAAATAGATCCCAGGACAGAAAACTGAACATAATCTCAGAGGCCAGCTTTAGTTTTCTTCCCTCCAAATGGCATTCTTCTCTGCAGTCCATATTGCAGAGAATCCACTTTAGTTTCTGTGGAACTCCAGGGCTCTTCCTAAAAGAAATGTTCCCTGTTCATTTGGTCTCATGAAAATATAGTATCGTTTCTAAAAGAGGTTTCATATTTCATCAAAAAGTTGCTCTTGTGTAGAATTGTCCATCTGGGTTTATTATTCTTATCCTCTGTCCTGAAACTGTGACTCAAAACATTGCAAAATCTTTAGTTGTTCAAATGGTGAATGCAGAAAATTAATGAAGGCTATAGGAAGACCCATCTTCCTGAGTTCAAATATGGCCTCACACACTTCCCAGCTGTGTGACCCTGGGTAAGTCACTCAACTCTCTTTGCCTCAGTTTCCTTATCTGTCAAATGAGCTGGAGAAGAAAATGGCAAACCACTCCAGTATCTTTGCCAAGAAAACCACAAATGGGGCCATGAAGGGTTGGACAGACATGACTGAGATTACCACCACCACCAAGATTTATGCATAAGAAAAGCTGGGTAATTTAAAGATTAGCCCGTTGCCTTCTTCAGAGTGTGTGTGTGGGGTGACAGGTGGTATGTCTTTCTGTGGGAGAAACCCAGAATTTTCTTGAAGTTTCTTTCCTTTAAGAGGAGAGCTTTCCAGCCTAGTTATCCTGTCTGTCTTCTACCTAACCTGCCTTGCTTTAGAAGCTAAACCCAGGCTAGGTCTGGTGCTGATAATGTAGTCTTTCAACAGGAAATGTCTCCATTTTTGGTGTTGTGTAGGAGGGTGGGGGCAGATAAGCCGTGAATGGAAACACAGAGCAGATTTCTGCCCCACCCTCATACCCTGACTGCACTTTGATCAGGGAAATAATGAGTTCCCCTTTCTGGCTAAGTAACAAACAGGTTACATGACTGTACTAATATAGGAGGGCATTGACCTACCCACTGAGAGGGAAGGTCAGTGGATTGAAGCTTGTTTGACATTCTGAAGACTTTTCTGTATTTCTGAAGTTTATTAATAACCTCAGCAATTTGTTACTTCTAACCAGTTGTTCACCTCTGGTAGGCTGAGAAATATGCAATGTCAGATTATGTCCATTTGAAGGGCTAGACTGGATTTGGAGAAATTCATGAATTAAATGTCGTCCAAGGCTACAGAATCTGTGCTCCCCTGCAGGAAATTTCTTGATGTTATTGAAGGGAAAGACTTGTTAATTAATAATTATTTATTAAGAACCTAGTATAGGTCAGGGGCTATGCTCCTTGCCTTATGGAGTTTCCATTCTTGGGAGGGAAAAAAATATATACCTATATAAGTATATGCAGAATAGATATATATTAAATAAATACAAGTTCCTTTTGGGAGGAAAACCACTACCAGCTATGGGTTCAGGAAAGGTTTCATGGAGGAAGTGTAGGGTGCTATAGTTTAACCTCACAGGAAAACTAGGGAACCCAGGATGTGGAAGTGAGGAGAAAGAGGACATTACAGGAATTAGAAATAGCCCAAACAAAGGCAGCATTATCACATGAAAGTGAAAAGGCAGGATTTGAAAAAGAGAGGATGGCATTTGTTAATTCCAGGTTCCCTATTTAAATGGATTCAAGGGTGCATTGATTCATGTAAACATGTTTTAATTTACTCTGTGAGAGCACTGTGGAATGGAACACAGTTGTCAACTTTAGGGGAATACCAGAATCAGCAGCCAGGTGGCACTGAGAACATTTTGGGAGTACCCTTGTACATCCTTAGGGTCTTATGCAAAATCCAGAAGAGCTGGTTTGTCTTTGTGCCTTCCTTTCCATACCTTTTCCCCATCTCTTGGGCTGTTTGTTCTAAGTAACACCCTCCTCTCCCCTCTTCTTCCTAAAGAGCATTTAGAAAAATGGCCATCACATTATTTCACCTTGAATTTATTCCCATTTCTGTTTTCTAAGCTCGGTAATGGTGGTGATTTGTCTTTACAGAAGGATAGAATTTGGACAGCTTTTATAGCTCGTTAGCTTGACTTTCGAGTCCTCACAATCCTGACCCAAGCCTACCTCTCCTGATTTCATCTCCTATGATTTCCCTACACAAACTTTCCGTTCTGATAAAGTTGATCTATTACCTGCCTCCCATTTCTACCCCCATTTGGAGAGGCTGCTCATATTATGCATCCTTCCCTTTCTACTCCTCTCCTTATTGCCTCTCTCCCCCTCTTCCTCTTCCCCACCCTCTACCTCCAGAATATCTTCTACCTTTCTTTTGTCTTACTTTTTTTCCTCTGTCCTTCCATGCACATTCCACTTGCTCTGTGAAAATCTTTTCCAACCACCCAAGCCCTCAGGGTGGTCTGTTCTTCTTCAGATCACTCATTATTTCTATCACACATTTGGCACTTAACCTGTTAAAATTTTATTATTTTTTAATGGTATATTAGGATTCAGAACTGAATCCTAAGCAATTTGAAGGCATGGACTTTGCCTAATCCTTTTTTTCCTGTTCCTGATGTCCTAGCATAGAGCCTTGTGCCTGAGGTATGGCACACAACAATAGTGGATTAGTCAGAAGACAGGTCACTCACTGACTGCAAATGAGAAATCTTTGAAAAGAAAGTCCTTTGTGGGTATATGCTGAGAAAGAACACTGATTATAGTTGAACAGAGGTAACTAGAGAAGACAGATTAGGGAAAAATGAATACATGGTCTATGTTGGGACTAATAATAGGTGGGATTAGTTACTGATAAAGGTGATTGTGACAGTCCTTTTGCTGACTGTAGCACCTCCTGGAAATAAAAGGGAATAGTAATGGTTTGTGGGAATTTAAATGAGCTGAAAACTCTCAGTCTCAGGGAAAAAAAAGAATCTAGTTAAACGGATCATTTGTACTTTTACTTATAGGTGCATTCATAAAAAGTTTTTCATATATTTAATTTTTGCAAGTAGAATGATTTGAAATACTCTTGAAGAACTTTCTAGTTCAATTAATACTATTGGTGGATACATTTCAAAGTGAAGAATCCTTTTGTGGAATAAATATCGATCCTTAATTTGTTTTGGAGAAGAGGTAACAGTGAATTTTCCATAACTAGGGTGATATCTATATTCAAGAAATATATATTATATGATGTAATAGAATGATTATGTCAATAGCTAGCTTTCATACAGTGGTTAGAGGCTTGCAAAAGGCTTTATCTACATTATTACGTATATAATATATGCATATCTAATATACATATATATCATATGCATGTATACACATATTATACATTATATGAAGTATTATATATTATCTCATATGCAACTCACAACTCCTCTGTGAGATAAGTACTGTTATCATTTTCATGAGAATACTGAGACTAAGTGAAGTTAATTGACTGCCCAGAGTTCATATAGCTAGTGAGCTGTTAGATATAGTTCATAGAATTATTTGATACTTCATATTTATGAAAAGTATCCATTTAAAATTTTAGGTATCTCACTAATAGGATCATATAAGTTATATATTTTTTTCAAAATCATTCAATTCAAGTACTTCAAGTCTATATTCTTTAAGAAGTAGGTGACATTTGTTGCTGGTCAGGATTTTATATGTTGTCACAGACCTTGGTTTCTAGCTAAGAAGGAAATATTGCTTAAGAGATGGAGAGGCAAAGATGGTGGGGTGAGAGGTCCATTGGTTTGGAGTTCACAGGTTCTTGCCCCAGTTCTACATCTTATTAACTGTGTGACCTTGGGCAAGTCACTAAAGTTCTTTGGGCCTCAGTTTCTTCATTTCTAAAATTGGAAGGTAGTGTAAGACTAGATGATCTTGAGCCTGGTCCAGTGCCCGGCACATATTAGAGGAATACATGATTATTGATTGAGGTATAGACTTTTGAAGGTCCCTTCAAGTTTTAAATTCCACCATCTTTTTACCTACTTCTTGAGAAACTGAAAGGGTAGTTAGGTGGCTCAGGGGGTAGAATGCAAGGTCTAGAGTCAGGAAGATTCATCTTCTTGAGTTCAAATCTAGCTTCAGACACTTCCCAGCTGTGTGAACCTGGGCAAGTCACTTAACCTGTTTGCCTCAGTTTCCTCATCTGTAAAATGAGCTGAAGAAGGAATGGTAAACCCTCTCCAGCTTCTTTGCCAAGAAAACCCCAAATGGGGTCATAGAAAGTCAGACACTACTGAAATGACTGAATAGCAAAATGAGGAGTTGAATGTTGATGTCTAATCAGAAGACTTGGGGTCTTGGACCTGTCCTTGACACAGTCTATGTCAGATTGCTGTACTCTTGCATGTGCTGGCCTCATAACAGTGTTCTGAAAAACACTACTATTAAAGAACAAACAAACAAACAAACAAACAAACCTGACTACCAAGAGGAATGAAAGCTATTTCCTATGTCCCTTTGAAAGTGATACTTTTCCTTTTAATAGAATAACAAGGCTTAGAAGGGCCTTTTGATTTTACCCAGCTCACCCCGTTCATTTTATTTTAAATTTTTTTCAAAATTTAGTCTTTAATTAGTAAAAATCCATCTTCTCTCTTTCCTCTCCTGCCCCTCCCCCACTTTGAAAAAAGAAGGGAAGTAAAACTATTGTGACAAATACATATAATTCAGCAAAACAAATTGTCACATTGGCCCCTACTTCCTTCTAAAATATAAGTCTCAATCTGCATGTTGATTCCTTTCTATTTTGGGCAGCAGGTAGCATGTTTCATCATGAGTTCTTTGGAATTGTGGTTGGTTAGTGCATTGATAAGAATATTTTAAGTCTTTCATCAACCCTTTATTTTATAGTGGCCCAGAGCTGTTGCTCAGCTTATCTTTACTTAATGCCACAAATACAGGGGCCTTGTCTGGGCTGCCAGTCTTGCTCAAAGCGAAGCAAAGAGTGTGAGAGTCTGTTATCCAAGTCCTTGATGGACACCATCGTGCTTTAATCTCTTCCACTGTCCAAGGAATAGACAAGCATCTGTCTTGCCCCCCCATTCTTTTTTTTCATATTAAAAGAAGTTAAATTTTCCAGTGATAGAATTGTGTTATCCTTTTAGCAGCATTTCATATTCAATGACTTCCCTAAATTCACAATACAAGAAAACTTAAAAACACAATGATAACATATACGGTATTACATATTTAAAGCATGAGGCAAAAGTTACTACTAGTCAGATGACATCAATTCAGTTGAATTCATTTCCAAACTATACATACATACATTCATTTTATCACCATTAGATTTTCATATTATTCTTTTTTTTTTTTTGAAAGACTCTACAATGATATAACCCCATGGAAAAAAAAGTTTTGGAAAAAAGAAAATATTCTAGAAATAGTAGGGGCTAAATTAGCCTGAAGAAGTTGATACTTCAAGATGTGAGCCATTAACTGTTTTCCTCCTTGGATTAGAGTCAGTATTTGCAAAATACTTTTGGTTCCTAGAGGGGAAAGAAGCTGGATAAATAAATAAGGGAAGAGAGTGCAGATCTCAAGTTGGAAGGCACTTCCAAGGCGATCTAGTCCAGCAACCTCAATTTGCAGATGAAGAAATAGATGTAGGGGAAGTTAAGTAAGGGAGTTCAAAGTCACATAAGAGGAACACTTCAGAAACAGTATTTGAACCTAGTCCCTCAAACTTGTGCAGTCAAATACATTTTGAATTTTGTAATAGAACCTTTCCTTTCTACCTCTTAAAATATTCATGGATTTTATTAATTGCTCATGATTTATTCCACTTTATTATAGGAAGACATCTTTCTGACTTTTCTCTTTTGTGCAGCATAAAGAAATTAAGCAGGGAAAATGAACTTTCCCTGGAAGAAATGATGGTGGTGCTATGATAGAGATAGGATGTAGAAATTCTTTATGAAGAAATGGGGATCAACTGTTGTCAGTTTTTTGGGACAAATTTTAGGTACGAGACATAGACATTAAATTTAGGACAGTTGTGGATTAATTTTCTTATGCTCAGAAATTTCACTTTTCTGGTAGTATTGAACTGGATATTTATCTATTTCAGCTTTGATGGAAGTACCAATCCTCATGAGTTATGTAGATCTATCATAATTTTTTATGTGTTTATTGTATTTGTGTGTGTGTCTATGTGTATGCAACACTTTAGCTGTTTATAATCTCTTTTGGAATGGCTACTTTTGGAGTGTAGTTATTAAGGCTTTTGTACCAACCCCATATGGTTTATTCTATGGGGCAGGAGGTCCTTTCTGGTTGGTACTTTTTTTACAAAAAAGATTATTCCAGGTTCCCAGTCTAGGGTAGTTGTTCATCTTCCTGGGACGCTACTGCAAAGGGTAATAATGATAACAGGATAATGTTTCTAAAAGCTTAAATTGCCGTCATTGGGTTAATGTTGTACCGGTAGCTTGGGCTGCCTGTTTCAGGTATAGCAGCATCCTTTTCCTAGTTCACGTGCTCTAGGTTTATTTAAGGCCACAATCCCTTCTTTCAGTCCTCCGGATAGTTAGGATCTATGCAGATAATGAAATTGTGCTAAATAAATAGCAAATTCATCACTCTGCTTTTTCTTTCTTTCTCTCTTTGCTGTCTCTTCTCCCTCCCCTTCCCCCATCCTCACTAGGCGGGATCCTCGGTGATGTCTGGTCCAGGAGAGAACACTAGCCCTGAAAACACCGCTCTCAAGTATTCAGGTCAAGATGGGCTGTACTCAGGAGTCAGCCTGACCTCCACGGCTGAGGTTACAGCGTCTGTGAGACAGGATTCATGGTGTGCTTTAGCGCTTGCTTGATTCAGTGGAAAAAGGAAGTTGGGAGACCTCCATGGATGGGGGATGGGAGGGAGGGCCCCTCGACTTTTAGACGCCCACAGTTTCTGTAATGTTTTTTTTCAAGCAGTCTATGCAGCAGTGAAGATGCTGGCAGAACTTTTCCTCTGATGTGTCATTTTTTGTGCCTTTATTGTGATAGAGGTGTTTTTCCAAAGAGGCTCTTCTGCCTTACCATCCAACTCCTCATCTATGCAAGAGAAATGAGAGAAGGTGGATCTCTTCCAGGGTAAAGATAATACAACCAAAGAGAATATCGTCCTTCCTCCTCTATTGTTAGGCCTGCTTCATGCATCTTCAACGCAGCCAGCCAGCCAGTCAGTCAGCCAGCCCAGCCTGCCTGCCCTGGGGATGCAGGATGCATGCTGATGTGACGTCCTCATCCTTTCTTTCACGCTGGATAAAGGGACTTACCTGGGGCTTTCGCTCGAAAGGATGCCGGGAGAGATTTAAGAAAACAAGAAGACTGCTGAGCATTTACTGCCCCCAAATAACACACAGTTTGAGCTAGGATTTTGATATCCTTCAAATCAGCAAGCGGCTCCTTCATGACCATTTGATATGAACTTTTCATGTCAAAGCTCCTGTGTACATTCATGCAAGAGAGCAAAATAAGGCTGTTGGGCACAGGTTTCTCAAGGTCCAGCTGGTTCCTGACATCTTTCATTCAAATATCCTCAGTCTTAAGACTGCGTTATAACTTCTTAACGTACACTGTGACTGAGGATTTTGGAAGTTCATCTTCTATATGGCTGATCTGAAGTCAGTCAGAATTTGTAAACAGGGTAGCAAACAAGATATTTTTCTTCCATGTATACAATAATTTTTTAAGAAGTGCAATTTGCGTTGCAGCAATCAGTGTTAAATCATTTGCATAAGATTTAACAACATTTTTTATAATGAATGTAAACATTTTAACTTAATGGTACTTTAAATAATTTAAAAAAGTTAACTAGACATCTTTGTGCATTTTTTCCTTCTTTTTTTTTTTAACCGAGAACATCCCATCTCTCTATATTTCCTATTTGTTAGACAAAACATATTTCAAGAACAAATCTTCTCTCAGGAAAATTGCCTTTCTCCATTTGTTAATAAGTTTTATACAAAAATGCAAATATAGCCCCCTTATTTTACTGTGGAATATGTGCTAGAAAGTTAGAAAGATTGCAACGAAACTTTACTACCTAACTGATACATTTGTAAATACTCCATGAAATGTTTAGGCATCTTTAAGAGTTAGGATGCGGTCTGTATAGTGTGACTAACCCAGAGATAGGTTAGTTTACAATTTTTTTAAAACTGGGATGTCATTTGGAAGCTTATTCTTTCACCAGAGCTTTAAAAATAAAAGGGTATTGTTTGTTTGTTTGCTTTTCTGTACAATGTGTTCCTTCCTGGTTTTCCTTTGAGGCCTAAAAATGAGTTTAATGGAGTTTAACGCCCAGCACAAACTCATCTGCTATTTGGAAAGACTACCTGAAGTCTTTAGATTTTAAAATTTGTGATTTTCTTTGTGCTTTTGTTATGCTGTTGGGAACTTGTTTATTAGGGAGCTACCATTTATGCTCTGAAAATTGAGACCACTTCGATAAATCAGAAGCACGCAGGATTGTACCTCATTGCCAGAAATGCTTGCCATTCACATAAGGACCATCTCAAAATATTTTAGAAACCTGAGAGTTTTCTTAACTAAGTGAATGAAATAAGCTCCATGTACAACCAAAAGATGAGTTTCCTTACTCTTTCCTGTTCCAAGTCTTTAGGGTCACATCCATATCACCTGAGATCTAGTAAACTATACCTATACCCAGGCTGGTTTTTAGGAGACATTTAAAAATGGAATCTTTTTGCTTTCTTTAATATTTGGAGATATAAGTAAGCTAGGAGTTACCTCAAAAACTGAAACTGTGAGTCAGTTAATTTTTATCCTTTTAATATGTTAGATTTTTTCTTTCTTTATATATTCCCTCCTCTAAATGTTCCATCAGGGAATTATAATGGTAATATTCTCTAGTATGATTTCTGAGTAATCGGGTATGGATTTGGGGTTTAGGTTTTATGTTTTCTGCAGGAGAAAGTTCCCTTTAGCATAAGAGTTCTTAAACTAGGGTTGGTCAACTTGTCTTTTAAAAAATATTTTGATAACTATATTTTGGCATAATTGGTTCCCTTTGAAATTTTATGGATTTTACAATGCATTTAAAACCATTATCCTGAGGAAGGGTATCTATTGGCTTCCCTAGACATTGATAGACAAAAAAAAAATTAAGAACCCCTACTTTAGCAATATAAGGGTGCATCTCAATCCATTCAGTAATTCCTTGAAGTACAGGTGGCCATAGTGGGACTTGGTATGAGCCTACTCATTCATTGCTGCATACACCATCTTTCTGTCTATTGGGATTTTGGGTTCAGAAAATGGTTGAGCTGTGGTTGCCACAGAGGGCATGGGGTTTTTGAAACAGTGCCTGGCTTTGGGTTTAGAATATTTTGAAGCTTTGCAGAATTTTAATCCTAGATCATATTTCTAAACTCATTTATTCTTTCTGCTCAACAGAAAAGCAGTAGTGGGGATGGATAGTGGAACCAGGTTATGCCTCCCAGTGCAGCATGTAGACCCAGGCCACTGGCATACATATCTAAGAAACATTCATGAAAGAAATGGTCATAATGCCTGCTCAGGATTGGAAAGAGGGGGACAGGCTGACAGCTGAAGAAAATTATTTTTCCCATGAACTGATGTCTCTCTTACGGTTCTCATTAGTTAGTCTGCTTGCTTCCTGGTGGGTTGGGAATTGTTATAGTTAATGTGCTTTGATTGAAAAATGAACTTGTGTTGAAGCAGCTTCCAAATGACCCTTTTCCTGTGAATGCTCTCGAGCTTTCCTTTCCCCTTTCAATCCTAGAACTGAGCTAGGTTTGCTGACTTTTCTTTTGACATGACTCGGAAGCCAAAGGATCACCAGGTATTCGGGAATGAGTTAAAAGAGAAAAGAAGGGATAGAGGGACCTGGGGCTACTTTTAGCCTGCCTTTCCTCTGAAAGTAAATTGCATGTAGGGAGACCTTTACATGATTACTTCCTTTATCTATGCTTATGTCAAGCAAGAGTTCTTAGGATTATCTCCTAGCAACCATTTTTCCATTCAGACTAAACAAATATCACTTAAAAATATTCTATATAGATATATTTTTAAATAAACCACAAAATATAAGTGCTAAAGTCTCTATTGTAGCTGTCCATCAAGTCTGTTACTTTGGAATTTTTCTTACCTCAGAGTACAGTTTTAATGAGATTGGTTAAGCTGTGTGGATTTTAAACCATGCTGCCCCAGAGGGCTCCATGATCTCTCTTTAGAGTCAGTCATTTAGTGTTGCTTCCTGATACCTGGGGAAGGGGGAGTGGGGGTCAAGGATCAGCAAAGTAGTGGGAGCACATTTATTTTCCCCCGCAGATAAACTAACTTCTCACTCCTGGGATTTGTTTTCCCCAGGCTTGGAAATTTGATGCAATTTAAAATCCTAGATAAGTGAGCAGTTTGGGAATACATTACAGGGGCCTTTAGCATCAACCTTTTCAGTCTGCTTCCCAGTCCAGTTCAAGGTTAAGTGCTGTACTTTTGGTACTTAAAAGGGATCCTCTTCCTCTTTCCTTTCAGTCCTGAGCTCAGTGGGGACATCTTTGCTATCCAACTGTGGATTGATTTGGGAGAGAGAGGTTGGCACTTTCTCCATTGTTCCTGTTGTCTTGCTCCTGTAGCGTTATAGTCTGCTAAACTTAATGACATTTAGAGTAAAAACAGAATTCAGATAAGTGGTTATGATATGTATATATGTAAATTTCTCATTAAGGGAATTTGGAATGTGAGGAGCATGCAGCCCATAAAGAGACACAGCTCCGAACTGGAAAACTGCCTGGGTCTCACCCAGTGACTTTGGTGGTCATCTGTAATGGGCTTTTTTGTTCTAGAGCCTGAAGGGACCTAAGGGGCCATCTGGTCCAACCCCCTTATTTTAAAGAAGAGGAAACAATTATTGGTAGTAAGGTCATACAGATAAGTGGCAGAAATCAGATTTGAACCAAGGTCCTTTAATACCAAATATCATTATTTGATACCAAACATACCAGGCCACCAAAACTGGGGAAAGGGAGGGGGTGGTGGTGGCACAATTCTACTATTCTCAGGGACAATTTCAGTTAATGAAATATCTTATAAGATTACCTATTGTATTCTTTTTAGGCTAACTGCTACATTTTTAAAACCCAGAAAATGATAAGCAAACTTAGGGGAGCTTTTAGTGTTAAAGAAGTACCATAGATAAGTGGATGACCATTTTTGGATGAGAATCTTTGAGCTAGAATCAGAAAGAACCTTAAAGCCTGTGTAATCCAACCCTCTCATTTTACAGATGAGGAAATTGAATGAATGAAAAAAGCACTTATGAATTGCTTAATATACCAGACACACAGTGCTGCTCAGATGGTGGTAATACAAGAATACAAGGGGGGCAGTCCCTGGCTTCAGGGAGATTACATTCTATTAAGGGGAAGACAGGAACACACATGTAGGGGAGTGGTGGTCAAGGAAGGGAATTTTGATTCAGGGAGTTATAGGAATAGTAAGTAGAGTCATCCATCAGTTGAATTGTCATTTCCTTTCCAGAAGCATTGATAATGCTGATTCGATTCCGTTCTTAGAGTCCCCACCTAGAGGTGGGATGGGGCTGAATCGTATGTAGCCTGTGTCGTGACAGGGCAGGTGGCAAGGTGTCTGGGCTGGGTGAATGTAAAGCATGTTCTGGGACCCGCTGAGGCCCACGAAAGTCAAGTGACTTGTCCAAGGTCAACATTAGGAATAGTAAGCCTCAGAAAATAGATTTCTACATAGGTTCTTTAACTCCAGGATCAAGACCATAACATGGGCTAACAGGATGATTTCTGATCCCTCAAATGTTCTGGTGGCTCATCTTGACATCATTCTAGGGAGAGATTCTTAATCATTTTGCCATGGACCCCTTTGGTAGTCTGTGAGCCCTGTGGACTCTTTCTCAGTATAATGTTTTTAAATGCATAAAATAAAATATAAAAGCTATAAAGGAGACCAATTCTATTGAAATACTGTTATCTAAATATTCAAAAAGTTCATGGACACTAGACTAAAAACCCTTATTCTAGGGGAAGCTGGTAGAATCCTATATCTGCTTATCCTCAAAAGTGAGTTGATTTCCCCGCAGGCCGGAATCTCTGTAGATGTAGGCTACTATGAATGAAGAGCCCTGGTCATTCAAAAGAAAGCAAAAAGGTTGAAATCAGAAGTCTTATGGCCACTCATCTCAGATTCCCATGTATGAAGGTACCCCTGATGTAAACTGCATGCAGAGATTAGGAACTGAGACCGGAAGATGGAAAAATCTGGCAATAGAACCTTCCACAGAACAAGGAAAAAACAGCTTTGCTTTGTTTGGCCCATAGCTAAAATATCTTGCAGTTCATTTTTTATTTCTTAGAAATAACTAACCTTTCACGATCCTGGGTCTATCTTGTCTTCAATGTTGGCCTCTGTTCATTATTCTACCAACATTTTCTATTTCCTCAGTTTGTACACCAAGAAGATGTAAAACCTTTCAGTAACCTGCGTGAATTATCATTCATTTTATGTTATGTAGTACATTAGATGCAATGTGATATATATTAGATATTCACACATGTTCATTATATTCAGCAGGCTGAATCATTGAGTCTCAAATGTGAGCAAACCAGACAGAGGCACAGAAAGGAAATTAATTACTCAGATTGTATTCTTATTTTAAGTTTAAGAAAAGTATACTATGGTGATGAGAGACACAGGATGGTATCAATAGGAGAGTCCTAGTAAACTTCATAAGCTGCTTTTGGTACTTATTAGCATTGGTAGACCTCAGACAAGGAGGCTTCTACCTATGTACTTATGTGGTATGAGTTCAGGTAGTTCAAGAAGTTTATACTAGTGGCTAAAGCCATGTACTTCTACTTGGAGTCAGGAAGACCTGGGATCATTTCATGCTTCTTTGACTAGCTGGGTGATCTTAGGCTCTTTGAGTCTCAGTAAATCTTTAGAACTATAAGGTAAAGACAAGTTGCTCTCTGCGTCAGTGGTTCTCTTACGGGGCATTCCCAAACACAGGGAAATTCAGATCTTATTATTTATTTTTTTGTTTCCACATTTATTTCCATAATCTTTTGAGTTTTAAATTTCCTCACCCCACCCCACTCCCCAAGACAGTGTGCAATCTGATATAGGCTCTACATATGCATTCATATTAAACATGAGAAATACAGATCTTAACAGTGTGTAAGTAGTGTGTGGTGACTGAACCAAATATAAAACCAGGTGGTTCTGACTTGGAAACAATTTGCCTTCTCTTCTGGCTTTTCCCTGTCCCTCCAAAATAGGATGCTTCCCTGGCAGTGCTGATACAAATATGCCGCAAGCAAAACTAAAGGTATAGCCCAGAGTCATGTAATATACTAGTGGAATAATGCAGAGTAGTCAAAAAAAGGAACAGGAGAAAGAACAATGTATGAGTGTCAGCCTTGAAACTATGCCGTGTTGTGTAACCTCTCCATGGTTCACTGTGCCAAAGGGTTTTCCCCCCAAGATAACATGCACCAGATTTTGGCAATGATGTTTAGGCTTTATCATTCTCAACACATGGGTATTATGTTTTGCATGATTATTTTTTGTTAAAAATAGTTATAATGATAAGAAGGAAGATTTGTTGCCAGGGGTCCTTTAGATGCTATGTAAATACAGAAAAATGTACCCTCATCAAAGTTGAAATTCATTGCTTCACTTAAATCAGCTGCCTGTGACCCTTGGGGTCAAAATGACACAAACAATATATTAGCTTTTGGTACCCACGAGTAACTTTTGGTTTTTCAGACCTATGATTTCATAGGTATGTAACTCCTGATATGGGGACTTCTTTCACTGGGCAGATGGGCATCTGTCATTTGTAGTTTTAGTTGCCTGGAACACCAAGAGGTTTTCTCTCAGCACAGTTAATCGGTATCAAAGGTAAGATTTGAACCAATGTCTTTCTGACTCCCAGGTTAGCCCTTTAGCTAGAAATGCCAGGTTACCTTTCTGTATTCTCCTACCTCTGATGCTTGATACCTCTTTGACCTTTACCCAGACCCTTAACTTCTCTGAGGCTCCAATTTCTACATCTTTAAAATGAGGGGGTTGGACCATATAGTTTCCAAGGTCCTTTCCAGCCCTAGGTCACGATCCTATGATCCAACTGAATTAAGTATTGCTTCACTCACCAGCGTTAGGAATTTAGAATTCCCTGAGACTTAAGTAATGCTTGTGCATACAGCATTGGCCACAGGTCCCAAGCACAAATGACCACTGGTCTCCAGGAAACTATCAGGCTGTGTGTTACTAGAATAAATGAAAGCTTTGTGAGAGTAGGAAATTCAGGGAAAACACCTACACTTGCAAACCAAAACAGCTTGTCTTTCTAAGCCCCTGGAGATCAGTTATCACTAAAAGGACAGAAATATTCGGCAAAGTTTTCACAGGCTTCCCAGTTTGTAAACAAGAGGTTACATTCTTCATTTTTTCTTGTTGAAACTGGCACAAGGGAAACCTCTGGCTCATTGGCTTGGCTTAATCAGGGTCAGAATCAGTGATCATTATTCAACTGAATGATGTAAACTGATTGCAGTATATTTATTGTTATTACTATTAATAACACATTTATGTAGGACTTTAGAGGTTAAGAGGTCCTTTCCTTAAAACAAACCTTTGAGACAGGCAATTCTAATAGTACAATGCCCATTTTAGAGACTCAGAGGGGTTAACTGGTTTGCCAATAATTACATAGTTAATATATATTGGGTTGGGACTAAAACCTATGTTTTCTAAATCCTGGGATCTATTACTTTTCACATAGAGAATAAAAGAATTAAATTTTAGATAACTTAAAAAGTCTTTTGTTCTTATTTAGTCATTTCTTTTAGTTGTGTTGATTCTTTGTGTCCCCACTTGGGGTTTTCTTGGCAAAGATACTGGAATGGTTTGTCATTTCCTTCTCCAGTTCATTTGACAGATGAAGAAACTGAGGCAAACAAGGTGAAGTGACTTGCTAGGAAGCGTCTGAGGCCGTATTTTTAACTCAATCTAGATGCATCACTCTATCCACTGCATCACCTAACTATCCAAAAAGTTCTTAGAGGTAACCTTACCTAACCCTTTGATTTTGCAGATGAGGAAACTCTTGGCCCTGAGACAAGTTAAATGACTTGCCCACGACTGCAAACCTAATGAGTGATTCAACTCTTTGTGATGTATTCTTTCTCTCTGTCTCTTTGTCTCTCTCAAGCTTGTTCAACTTTGAATTGTTTTGATTTTCCTCCTATCATTCTGACTTCTCTTCTGTATCTGTGGCTGGCTCCTCTTTGTTGGCACCTAAATGTAGATATACTTAAGGCTCTCTTCTCACCTCATTTGTTTGTTTGTTTTTTAATAAGAACTTCAGCAATCTTATCCACTGGGATTTTAACTCTACAGAGATGACTCCCAAACTTGTGTTTCTAGGAAGGATTTCTCTTTGAGCCAACTTATCCTACACACTGCTGCTATATCATTTTCCTACTAACTATAAAACATCTTTAACAGCTTCCAGTTTCTAAAACAAAACAAACACAAAACCCCAAACTATTCAAAGCTCTCCACAGCCTCTACTTCCTCTACTTTTATACCTTTATCTTACATCTCCCCTTCAAATTCACTAAATTCCTACCAATCATTTCATAAATTCTTTCTACCTTCAAAACTGCGCAAATAGTGACCTGATGCCTGTAAAGAACCCTATTTTCACCTGTTGTCATCCTATTCTGACACTCAAGGCCAAACTCAAGTCCATATTCTCCAAGAAATCTTGAAATCCCCTCCAGATATAAAGTGACTTCATGGTTTTCTTTGAAAATGAAGAACGAACACAACCTGTGAGTAGACCGAGCTGCCTGAGTGGGGACCCAGCTAGCTAGGTAACTCAGCTCATCCTCTCCCTTCTGTCTCCCTCTCCCCTTCCTTCTCCTCCCCAAAAGAAGGTAAATTTGGATGGTCAGAGGCTGCCCATTTAACTTGGGGTTTACTGGCTAGATGTCTTTCTCTCCTTCCTTCCCTCCTTCTGTCCTTCCTTCCTTGTCATTCCCCAAACCTTAACCCAGTGCACTTTGAAGCTGGTAGATTGAACAACAACAGGTCCCTGCTCAAGCTCCACTTAATGGATAGCTTGGAGTGATTACCAATAGTAGCAGTTTCTCTTTCCCTCCCAGCTTGATTTAGATATTTTTTCTTTTGCTCATTAAAGGGGCCATTCCCTGACTACTTCTCAAAGAGGCCCATTCGCTGACTGGGCATTACCTCCCTCTAAGTGAGTACCTGAAAAAAGACCAAGGTCTCCCATTGCATCCTGGGCCATCTCCAGTCATTCTGATGAATATCTGATCACTGGACCCAGATGGCTCAGGAGGAGAGAGTGAGGCTGGTGACCTGCACAGCCCTCCCTCACTCAAAACAAAGTCAAGTGCGAGTCATGTCATCATTTCTCTGATGTCATGGTCTTCTTAGAAAACAAAGGATGAATGCAATTTCTCCTTCTAGTCTCTTATACCTTTCCTATGTGCTTATAGTAGTCTACTGAATTATAGTAATTTGTATACTGGCCTTCCTAACTATACTGTAAACTTCTTGGGAGCAAAAATAATGTCTTTTTAAAAAATCTAACTTTTATTTTTTTCAATGAATCAATCTTTATTTTCTTTCTCCCTCATTAAAGAAAAGAAAAAGCCCTAAAACCCTCATAACAAATTTGCTATATTCAAAGAATATAAATTTCGTTCTGCTTCTTGAGTGTCATCTCACTATTAGGAGGTGGGTATAATGCTAAGTGGCTCAGTGGATAGAGTGCTGAATTTGGAGTCAGGAATATTCATCTTCCTGAGTTTAAATCTGGCCTTATATACTTATTAGCTGTGTTTTACTGGGCAAGTCACTGAACCCTGTTTGCCTCAGTTTTCTCATCTGTCAAATAAGCTGGAGAAGGAAGTGGCAAACCATTCCAGTATCTTTGCCAAGAAATCCCCAAATGGGGAAACAAAGAATCAGACATGACTGAAAATGACTGGATAAGGGCAACAACATCGTGTTTTATGATTGGTTCTCTGTCATTTAGAGACTCATCTTTTCTGGCCTGGTATGAACCTTCTAATTGGGTTTCTCACTTTTAATTGATCCTCTAAACTTTTTTCCTCTTATTTAAAAAATTGATGCCTTTAAAAATTGTCGTAGTCATTTGTCCATATCTTCATGTCTTTGAACTGAATCCACATACATAATTTAAAAAAAATTACACAAAACTGATTGAACAGATATTCCAGTATTCTGTACTTGTAGTCTGTCACCTCTACCAAAAGAGAGATATGTGTTTCATCATCTATTGAAGGATGACTTTTATTAATATTTTTATCTCCCCCAGTACCTTGCACATAATAGGTGCTTAAGGAATGTTTAAAATTTTGTTGTTGTTGAACACAGGCCTTCCAACTTTTTCCATGGTGTTTTTTTCTACTATATTTCACTGAGTTTGTACTACACTATGTAGTTGGAAAATATTAAGAGTTAATATTTGTTGAAGTGTATGTTGGAAGCTTCTGTAGTATACCAGTCATCAGATCATTTATAAGATGTGATTATAAAAAGAGGGGAGAGAAATTATTGTCACTGATGTGACTATAAAGTAATGAGATTGGTCTTTTTGTCTTTGTAACTCTGCAAGACCTCTTACTCTGGGTCCCTGGTTAGCTAGCTGAGGTTCTAGGTCTTTTGTGGGTCAGAATCCTCCCCAAAAGGTCCCTCTGATGTGTTTTACTTCTTATTAGTCAGCCAGATGACACTTATTTAGTAATAATGACATTTAAATTAAATAGCAATGTAAATAAAGCAATTCTCCTTCTTCCATAAACATATTTCTCTTAGAAATATATATATATGTATATATATATATTTGCATTCAGTGGCAAGAGTAAACCTTTACAGAAATTACATTGTTTTGGTTCAGTTCTTTCAGTAGTGTCCATCTCTTTGTGACCCCTTTGGGGTTTTCTTGGCAAAAATACTGGAGGGTTTGCCATTTCCTTCTTCAGTTCATTTTGTAGAAAAAGAAACTAAAGTAAACAGAGTTAAGTGACTTGCCCAGGGTCACACAGCTAGTAAGCATCTGAGATCAGATTTGAACTCAGGAAGATGAAATCTTCCTGACTCCAGACTTGAGCTCTATCCACTGAGCCACTTAGCTGCCCTTAGGGGCATCAAAAGCCGGTGTACCTGTGTGAAAGGATGTGTGTATAAAGAATACTTCTGAGCAGGATATATGTGTGGAGGGGCAGACCTATGCTTCTGATACTAAAAAGGTAGAAATACCTTCTAGGTATTGAAGTGAGAGATCCAGGAGAAAGGGATAAAATTCAGTAAAAGCTCAGGAAAAAACTGAATTAAAAGGGGCTCTGTACACAGGAGAATTCTAAGAAAAGCCAGTCCGCTCTTCTACGCCTTCCTAGTGCAGCCCGCAGAGAAGACTGCAACGTACTTTATAGTTATTGAGTAAGATTCCATGAAGAGAGCTGAAAAGTCATCTTCAGACCATTGGCAGAGAATGTTGCTTGAAGCTAGAAGCAGCCTTTCCTGTGGGGAAAATGATCATTGTGTACACTTTTTGTAGACAGAAGACTGAGTTAGAGGTGGCTCTGAAAACAGTGCTTCACCTGATGTCCTAGAATGTCATTGTGTTACTGTCTGTTAGACCCATTCCTGGACAAGTGTTATAGTCTGTTCCAATCTATGCTAGCCATTGCTCTCTGTTTTGCCTTATACTCAACTCTAGCTACTTTAACCAAGAGGCAACTAGGTGGCACAGCGGATAGTACGTTGGCCCTAGAGTTAGGGAGATATGAGTTCAAATCCAGCCTCAGGCATTTACTAGCTGTGTCACCCTGGGTAAATCATGTAACTGCTGTCTGTAAAATGTTTCCTCAACTGTAAAATTAGAATTATAATAACATCTATCTCACAGAGTTGTTGTGAAGGGCACACTAGATCGCACTTATGAAGCACTTAGCACTGTGTAGGCATTTAATACCCAAATGCTTGTTCCCTTCCCTCTTTCCTCAGGGTTACTCAAAACTATGGAAAAACATCCATTAGAAATACTGTAGTTGTGGCTCTTTCACCAACCATTTGACCACCTTCATCTCTCTACTAAGCAATCCATACTCTCATACTAAAGTAGGCTGTGATAAAGAGACCATAGATCTCCTCTTTGTGTTTCTCAGCTATGAAGACAGTCAAAAAATATTTATCAAGTACCTACTAAGTGCCAGGCACTGTGTTAAGTTCTGGATATACAAGAAAGGCAAAAGACAGTCTCTGCTCTCAAGGAGCATGTGGTCTAATGGAGAGACAATGTACACACCACAGTATACAAACAACATCTACTCACAGGAATAATTGGAAATAATCAACCTTTGTTAATACTAGGATTAAGGTGGATTGGGAAAGACTTCTTTGAGAAGGTGAGACTTGAAGGAATTTTAGCTGGGCCTTGAAGGAAGCCAGGAGACCTAGATGAAGAGAGAGAGAATTCCAGGTATGAGGGACTGCCAATCAAAATGTCAGAATTGGGAAATGGAATGTAAGATAGGACATCAGGTGAAGGACTGTTTTCAGAGCCACCTCTAACTCAGTCTTCTGTCTACAAAAAGTGTACACAATGATCATTTTCCCCACAGGAAAGTCTGCTTCTAGCTTCAAGCAACATTCTCTGCCAATAGTTATGAAGAATACTTTTCAGATCTCTTCATGGAATCTTACTCAATAGCTATAAAGTACATTGCAGTCTTCTCTGTGGGCTGCACTAGGAAGGCGTAGAGGCATAGACTTGTTTTTCTTAGACCTCTCCTGTGAACGGAACCCCTTTTAGCTCAGTTTTTTTCCTGAGCTTTTACTGAATTTTATCCCTCTCTCCTGGGTCTCTCACTTCAATGGTCATCTAATTTATGGTCAGAAATCCATTTGAAAGATCTATTTATTGTACCCTCTTGTCTGAGAGAAATCTCCCCAGACTTCCATTTTCTCCAACAGAAAAGGAGTCACATGAAATCCAGTTGGTTAGATTAATAGTCAATATCATTCTGTTTGCTCAGTCCATTTTACTTCTACTTCCTGAATTTTCTTGGGTTCCTTTAGGAATTTCTTGGTTGGTTGAGGGTGGTTCTTGTTATTCGGAAAAATTTCAGTATGAGCTTAAAAAATTATGATAAAACTTTTTCTCCTCTCATTTTTTTGTCTTAACATGATGTGTATGTATTGGTAATAATAATAATAATAATAATAAAGCAATCCATTGGAAATGCTTTTGCAATATAGCTGCATCACTATAATTTATAATTTACTTAACAGCCTTACAAAGTAATTAGAGTGCCACTGATGCTCTCTGTCACAACCACTAACTTCTGCTGTCTTCAGGCAAAAGCTATCATAGACAAGTAAAAGAATGAGCAAGGCTGTGTTCCAATAAAACTATTTATGGACACTGAAATTTGAATTTTGTATAGTTTTTACATCACAAAATCATTTGGCAAGCCGCAAGTGATCTGTGGGCCCAATGTTGTTCAGGCCTGATCTAAGCCCTTAGTCTCCCGAGTTAACTAAGTTTTGAGGACATTTTCAATATATATATATTTTAAGGAAAAACCAGGCTAACTTTCATGAGGAGAAGTGTTCAGGTATTGTTCCACCAAACAGGGGTCCTTTTTTGTTTGCTGAATTCCTTTTGTAGACTGGTGCAGCATATGGACCCTTTCTTAGAATAATGTCTGCTTCCTATATTCATAAGGAAAGGAAATGCTAAATTTCAGTTAATGGTGAGTGAAAATAATGATATAATTTTTTTTCTATCCATGACATCTACCCCATCCATCCTATCCATGACATCTACCCATAGACCTCTTGGGAGGGGGTGGAGTCTGTGGAACTCAGATTAAGAACCCCTACCTTCCTTATTTCTGTTACCAGCCTCATTCCTCAAATTCCTATCTTACTGGTACCATTGAATTTAGTTAGAAAAATTCTTTATGTATATTATTCCATTTAAACTTCATAGCTGTCTTGCAGGTACTATAAGCACCACTGTTCTTGTTTACATATAAGAAACTGAGGCTCAGAGAGTTTAAATGACTTGCTTTTGGCTCTATAGCAAGTAAGTGTTAGTGGTCATCTACAAGTCTAGCACTCTACCCGCTATTGCTGTCTCTCGTGAGATGTATCCTTCGAGGCAGTGAGGTACAATGGAAAGGTATAATGTGATACAATGTTGGATATGGTGTCAGTGGAGACCTAGGTTTGAATCCTTCTGATACAGTTTACTAATGGAAAAATCAGTCAACTTGTTTAAGCTTCAGTGCAAAAACTAAGTTTCTTTTGTAGAATCAGAATAATAATACCCACCTCACAGGGTAGTTGTAAGGGTTAAGTGAAAAGATGGATAGAAAGTATTCTGTGCACCTTGCAATGCTACATATATGCCACCGTAAGGTTTCAGAATAACTTGTAAGTTTGAGGCTAGTGGCCAGGCCCTTTGAAGTCATCCCTGAGCTCCTATGGGCCACACTTGAGGACCTAGAGGGTCACATGTGGCCTCCAGATTCCCCACCTGATATGTGATGGGAAGGCTCAGAGAGGAATTTCCTCCTTCAAAGCAATTCAGCAGTAGGTCTGAGACTGAAAGTCTTAGGAGAGTCTGGGGGCACTGAGACACTTCCGGATTTGTCAGAGCCCACCGAGGTAGTGTGTGTTAGTAGTGGGACATGATCACAGCCCTCCATCCAGAGGCTGTTAGACTCGATGTTTAGAACCAGGTTAAAATATAATTGGGACATATTTAGCAAAATAAATAAAAGTACAGTAGATTATCAATAATGTTAATATGTGGTTTTCTTAAGTTAATTAGTAGCCTGCAGGAATTCTTCTTTATGTCCCCCTTGAGTTTGACACCAGGGCACTATGCCATGCTGACTCATGACCACCTACTCTGTATCCTGCTGATTCATGCAAATGTCATTTCCTCCCATTAGATTGTAACTTCTTTTCTTTGTATTCTCCCTCATTGCTTAGTATAGTGTTTGGCATATAATAGATGTTCAGCAAATATTAGTGGATGGATGTATTCCCACTTTCCTGTACAGGGTAGAGCCGTATGATTAATTAATCTTCCTTAGGAGAGGTAGCTGTGGTGTATATATTGTGAAAAGAGCCCTAGCAAGGGGTCCAGGAAATAGGTTTTCATTCTTTTTTTTTTCCTTTCTCTTATTAATTGGACTAAGATGAATCCTTGAAAAGCGGATGGAAGGCACAACTTGGAGCTGTGATGAGTTGGGTTCAAATCCTACTTCTGACGCATGGTAGCTGCTATATGATACTGGGCAAGTTATATAATCTCTTGGTGTTCCACAGAACTCAATAAGTCTGAAAGTCTTGGATTAATTACTGATCTTTATTGGTAGGTGGAATTTCCTCACTGGGAGCTCACTAAAGCTCTAAATCATAGCCCAACTCCCTATTCCCACACTAAACAAACAAAAATAAAATTGGCCATGCTTGGGTATTATAGAATCTCAGAGTGGAAAGAAACTTCCGATGTCATTTAGGCCAATCCATATTTCTCTCTTTTGTAAAACATCTCTGACAAATGGTTATACTTTGTACTTGTATTCCTCCAGTAATGGGAAACTCACTACTGGAGACAGCCCATACCCCTCTGAGACAGCTGTAATTATTGGAAAGATTTTCCTTGCGTCACACATTACATTGGGTGGTCATCTATACTGTAATGCCTCACACCTCTTATGCAGGACATGTGGACATCTATTTACTTCTCCAGGCTGGCTCACCTACTCTAATTTGCCTTCATACACAAAGAGTAAGGTTCTCAAAGAAGGTTTAGGTAACCACATGGTTATACTCAGACTCTCAGGGTTCTGGGGGGGGGGGCACCTGTTTTGGGAGAATGCATTCTCCCTGCTCATCACTTTAACTCTCAGATAAAGTCGATGTACTCCCATTTAAACAAAACCAACTATTCACAGTGATAATGTACTTCAATCTTAAGGGTAACCATTTGTTTAGCAACAAGACAAAAGAAATAATATCATAAGCATTTATTTGCTAAAGCAAATGAATGAAGAATACACATATCAAAATCACCTCTGACTTGAGTGACATCCTCCCAATTATTCATTGAGTATCTGTGGGGAAAAGGAAGCACACACATACAACGTGGCCAGGAAGACACGGATGAAGAAAATGCATGTACTAGAGGTAGCAGGCAACTCTGTAACTATAACCTTCAGTATCCTCTCTCTGTTTCAGGAACTAAAAAGTTACCTGATGAATGTATCTTCTGTGTTGAACGGATGTTTCCAGTGCTAACTTGAGGTGATTGGTGCTGTATTAACTAATACCCTAACCAAACTAGTTAATATCCTTGGTGAATTCTCTGCTTTCAGGCTGATCTTCTGCTTAGGTTAACTTATTCCTCTCAGCAACAAGATACAATACAGAGAAATGGTCTTTCTTTAGTACATTTCTGAAGTCTGTCCTTTCACTTCTTTCATATCTTTCTAGATTCAGACTCTGAATCTTCTCTGCAAACAATTCCACCTTAGCTTAAAGTTAACAATCAAATTCTCAATTTTTGTTTATGATCAGGTAAATTACATTTGGGCAGCTAGGAGGCACAATGGATGGAGTGCTGGGTTTGGAGTCAGGAAGACTCATCTTCCTGAATTTAAATCTGGTTTAAACAAAAGTGACCCTGGACAAGTCACTCAACCCTGTTTACCTTAGTTTCTCATCTATGAAATGAACAAGAGAAGGAAATGGCAGACCACCAGTATCTTTGACAAGAAAACCTGAAATGGGGTCACAAAGAGTCAGACATGACTGAAAAAACAACAAAAACAAAATTACATTTGTCTCAAATCATTGAGCAGATCTGGTGTCCACAAGTCACCATTTGTTAACCAAAAAAGTTCTATGGTTTTTCAATTCTTTATATACATGTCATTGAATCATATTATATTCCCAGTTTGATCCAGTATACAATAGGCTGACATATTCAAAATGAACAACTGCTATTTCAGAACTCTGAATCCGAATACTATAATTATTTCTCTTACAGCTCTGAGCAGACCTAAGTTCAAGACAAGAGAACTATAAAGGCAAGACAATTTAGCAACTACTCTTCTTAGAAGCAAACGCCCCAGAAAAGTGAACTACGACTTCCTTATTTTGTCAAGAAGAGTGGAAAGGAAAAAGAGAAGCATCATACTGAGTTGACTATTGAACATAAGGTTCACTAAAACGTCTTTTTTTACATGAACATTTGTTCAGTCATTCCCCCCCTTTATAGTACTTTTTTAGTTGACTTTTTAAAACCATGTCAGACTTTACATGGATCCATATTGTTTCACCTTATTAAATTTGCCCCATTTTTCTAGTTTGTCAAGGTCATTTTGGAATCCTGATTCTTTCACCCAGCATACTATCTACCCCTTTCATCTTTGCATTATCTGCAAATCTTTTTTAAAAATTATTTTTAATTTATGGAATAAAACAAGCATTTCTGTAACACAGTACAGCAAAAAAATTATTGTGTGTGAGACTATAAATCTACTATGCACAACTTGCTATTCCTTGCAAATATACAACAAAATTATCTTGTAAATTTCTTTTCTTTGTCCCTCCCTCCTCCCTGCCCTAGAGATGGCTACCATTAGACACAAATAGGTATATATTAAAATTATTCTATACATGCTTTTATTTACCACTTCTTTCTCAGAAAGTGTATTTCTTCATATTGCTAACTTGGCTATTTATAATAGTTAAAATAACTTATTTGCTCAAAGTTGTTCTTAAGACAATATTCCTGTTACTCTGTATAATGTTCTCTTGATTCTCTGTTCACTTCACTCTTTATTATTTCACATAAATCTTTTCATGTTTTTCTGAAATCACTGAGGTCATAATTTTTTATAGTACAGTAGTATTTAATCACAATCATATGCCACAACTTTTTCAGTTGTTCCCGAGTTGATAGGTATTCTTGCAGTTTCCAGTTCTTTGCCACCACAAAGAGAGGTGTTATAAACATTTTTAGAACACATAGGTTCTTGTCCTTTCCCCTAACCATCTTTGAAAACAGACCTAGTAGTGATATTGCCGAGTCAAAGGGTATAAGTAGTTTAATAACTCTTTGGGCCCAATTCCAAACTGCTCTCCAAAATGGTTGGATCAGTTCACAACTTAACCAGCAATGAATTAGTGTCCTCATTTTCCCACATTCCCTCCAACATTTGTCCCTTTCCCCTTCTATCATTTTAGCTAAGCTGGTCAGTGTAAAATGATATCTCAAGGTTGTTTTAATCATTTCTCTAATCAACAATGATTTAGAGTGTTTTTTTATTATCTGTAAATATGAGAAGAATATACTGTCTTGTTTTTCAAGCCACTGATAAAAGTGTAGAACAGAATAGGAACCAAGATCAGAACTCCATGGCATTCCACTGGAAACTCCCCTCCCTACTGATATTGATTTACTAGCACTCCTCTTTGGGTCTAGTTGTTCAACCAGTTACATATTCTTCTAAAAGGAAAGCAACTTTTGAGGAGTCAACAATCAACTTTAATCAAGCACATAGATCATTCACTTAGTTCAGGGAAAAAAAGTCAGCACCCTGAATGTCAGAGAAAATGCAAAGACATAATAATCAACAGACAGGGCTTCCAACTGTCTAACCATAAGCAATACATACATCACAGATCAACAGACAGATCCAACTGTCTGACCATTATATACAAACAGAGTTACCAGAGAGAGAAGCACCAACATCTGGGTTTTCAAAGGGTCAGGGGTCTCCTTAGCAACTGTCCAGAGTCTTGTCTGGCCAAATAAACACTTCCAATGAGTAAGCCCCAAAGTAAAACCTCACCTCAGAGTATTTATACACTTTTTAGAACTAGAGGGCAGGACCCTCTCTTTCCAGTGCCTCAATAGAAATTAACAAAAGGTGCTTGAGGCCTACTAATGGGCAGGGAAGATCTAATTAACATTACACCACTATGGATCTCAGTTTCCTCTTGTGAAAAATGAGGGAGCTGGATGAGAACAAGGGTCAATAAACTGTGGCCCGCAGGTCAAATCCAGTCTGTCACCTGTTTTTGCATAGCACCCCCTTCCTGGCTTGTTGTGAGGATCTAATGGTATAATAACTTTAAAGCACTTAGCACAGTGCCTGTGCATAGTAAGTGGTACCTAAATGTTAGCATAGTTAGTGCATATGTTATATAAATGTGCATAGTTAGTGGTATCTAAATGGTACCTAAATCATGATTATTATTAAAAATAGACTTTACCTTTTAAAATCCAATACAACTTGACTTAAAAATATTAAAAAAAAAAGTTTGTAGTTCACAGGCTGCATATAACTGTCACTGGGCCAGATTTGGCCTGGGGGCCATAGTTTGCCTATCCCTGGACCTGGTGATCTCTGAGGTCCTTTCTGCTTGATATCTGTGTTCCTATTATACAATCATGCAGGTGTGGCTTGACTGAATAAAAGTGAAGTAAGAAAAATGAAAAATAAAAAGGAACATGAAGCTACTAGTTGTGTAGTTGGTCACCTGTGTTAGCTTGTGTTGGGATACAATTCCTTTCCAACCTTGAAATTCTGTTATTTGTTCTAAGATTACTATAGCTTACCCTCACTCTGTAAGATGTTGCTTGTAAGAAAGTACAGTTATCTCTTCTATATCTCAAGGGTTAGGGGCATCACACTCCCTCTTTGATCTGGAAAATTCTCATAAAGTTTTTTGGCCCTTCCTTTGTACCTGAGAAGTCTGAAGTTTTTCTTTTTCTTTTATGGGGTATTTACCTCATTGTAAAATTTGGGTTAAGTATTTGATCATAGGCTCTGTGTCTTCTGCTGACCTTCTTATGTCATCCGCAACTTCTGCAAAACTCCCCCCAAATCCCCATTCAATTTCTTGTGCTGATCCACGATATAGTGATACCTCAATGGGGTAAGTTGTGATGTGGAAGGGACAACCGTAAAACAAGTGGGCAAATTAAGTAAAACTAATTATACAGCACTTTCATCTGAAAATGCAGGCAACATTCCCCATCCAGAGCACCTCTCTTTCCTCATAGCTTTGAGCTGAAGGACAAGACCCAGTTGAGAGGAAAAGGCATCTTATTTTCTTCTCCTCACTGAAATGGATGGTGTGAGCCTTGTTGGTTGTGAAAAGGAGGGCCAGGCTGAGAAGTCTGATATTTACCAGTCCAGGATTTAGTTTAAAAAACACAGTCCATAGTATTCTAGGAACTGACAATATTCTAGGAAAGTAAAACAAAAAAATTTACAGGACACTTGTGGGAATCAAGGAAACCTGTTTCCACAGGTTAAAATTCCCAGCTTTAAGTGATCAGAGTTGTGACCTAGCATGGTCAGATTAAAGGTCAGAAACTTGTGTGCAGGTTTGATGAGCTGTTTAAGGGAAAGCCTATCAGAGAGGAGAACATGAAGTCCCGTGACCAATGGATGGTGTGGTGAGAAGTCTAAAATTTGACAGTATAAGAGGGCTTGCATTGGTCTGAACAAATCGCAGTTGTCCTGTAGCCTTACTTGGGAGCTACCCGTCCATTTAGAGAGAATGAACGTAGAAGGCACTCCCTCCTCCTGAAGAGGGGTGAAGTCAGCTTTGGCCAAAGTGTTCAATTTCTCTGAACTCTACTTTAATAAATTTTCCTAGATACTTTTCAGTGTCAAGCACATTTTTAACACACTTCTTCTTTTTTTTAAATATGCTGCCAAAGAAAGCATTTTAAAAAAGAAGTAATTTCCAGTTAGAAACAGCTTCAGAAGAGAGGGGCAGACTGGTTTAGTGGGCTGTGCCTTCATCATTCTCCAAGTCTGACATATTGGATCTGCTGTTATCCCATGATGAGTCTGGGCCTGACACCCACACTCTCTGGGCCTCAGAAGATGCAGCTGAGAAGAAGAAAAAGAAAAAAAAGGAAATTATCTCCATGGATTGCCATCCCTTCTCTTTTCAGATGACCTTGCTTACCCTGTATCTCTTCCATTTAAATAGTAATTTACTTGTCTCCCCCATTAGGATGTGTGCTCCTTGAGGGCAGGGACAATTCTTTGTTTTTCTTAGTTCTGAGCACAGTGTCTGGCATATGGTCAGAACTTAATAAATGCTCTTTGATTGACTGACAGGTATTGCTGATAATAAAAAAAATGACAAAGCCTTATGCAAATATAAAACTGACAAATGTGAACTAAAACTAAAACTGTGTGGGATGGCTCAAGAAAAATCTGTTTTCTTAGTTCCCTGTAAGTGAATAGCTGTAGGCAGAAACAGGGGGAGTAGTGGTGTAGATAAATAAAAAGAAAATGTGTCCTCTTGTCCTAGCTTGTCAAATGGAGACAATAATACTTGTACTGCCTGCCTCAAAAGGTTGTCATGGGGGAAAATGTTGTGTAGATTGTGTGAACAAAAATGAATTATTATCTCCACAAATATTCCTCAGTTTTCCTCATATTTAACAAAGGTCACTGAGAAGATATATTCCATGGCAGTGAGCAGTAAGGGTTTGAACAAGTCTATTATCTAGCTATGAATCGATCTATCATATACGTTTGAATCTATCCATAAATCTATGAATTAATGAGTCTCTCTATGAATCTATCACCTATCTATGAACCTATGAATTAATGAATCTGTCTATGAATCTATCATCTATCTATGAATCTATCTGAGAATTTATCATTTATCTAGGAATCTATTATCTATTTGTGAATCTATGATTTTATGTATCTAGTCATAGTATATTCATGTACTCTATGTATTGATTCATGAATCAATGAACCTATCTCTAACATGTATATATGCATACATGCACGTGTCTATCATGACAGTCTACACACATATGTGTAGATCTAGCTTTCTGTCTTTGTCTATCATGCCTATGTACATGCAGTACACACCTATGTCTACCATGCATGCATGTATATATGTATCTGTAATCTATCAATGTGTTTGTCATGCATGTACATATATATGTCTAATCTATCAATCAATTTATCTCTCTGACTTTGTCTAGTGTATATATGCTATCATGCATGTATAGATGCATGTATGTACATGTGTATGTTTTGCAGTCTATCTCACCCTAATCCATGTCCTCACTGAAATGGGAAAGTCCTTCTATTAATGCAAGGGGATAAGAGTTCTGCAACCTGGAGAGTGCTCTGGGGACACTGTGAGGTTAAATGACTTTCCCAGGGACACACAGCCAGCAAGCATCAAAGAAGGCAGAACTTGACCCTTGGTCTACCTTACCCTGAAGCCATCTCTCTGTTCATTACTCTTTTTGTTATATTAAGTACCATATATTTATATATGGCTCTGGGAGTTCAGCTAATGATTCAAGAGACAGGTAGGTGGCTCAATGGATAGAACACTGGGCTTGGAGTCAGGAAGAACTAAGTTCAAATGTGACCTTAGACACTTAATTAGCTGTGTGATCCTGGGCAAGTCATTTTACCTCTGTTTACCTCAATCTACTGGAGAAAGAAATGGCAAATTGCTCTAGTCTCTTTGCCAAGAAAACCCCACACAGAGTGCAGTCCATGGGGTCATGAAGAGTCAGGCATGACTGAGCAATTGAACAACAACAATGATTTGATTTTACAAAAATTGAAAATCAGCCTGAGGCATGCAAATTTCATGAAGAAACTGATTGTAGGAGGTTCAAGATTAGATGGAGCAGGGATGCCTCTATCTTTAGCTTGTCTCTGTGTTTCTATCTCTGTATCTACATCTAGTACATCACTGAAGTGAGCCAATATACAGAATAAATGTAAATTAGAGAAAAGGGGATTTTTGACAAAAAAAAGTCATTTTTTTGAAAAAATCATTTTAACAGGGTAAAGGGCAGTTAGGTGGCACAGTACATACAGTGCTGGACCTGGAGTCAGGAATACTTGCCTTCTGGAGTCTATTCAAATCTGACCTCAGATACTTACTAGCTGTATTACCATGGGCAAGTCAATTAACCCTGTTTGCCCCCATTTCCTCATGTGTAAAATGAGCCAGAGAAGGAAATGATAATCTACTCCAGGATCTTTGTCAAGAAAACTCCAAATGGGGTCACAAAAAGTTGGACATGACCAAAATGATTGAGTAACAATAGGCCAAAAATGATTTTGTCCTTCTATAAGATGAGAAGTGTATACTTATATGATATAACAAGTATTATCCCTGTCTGTCTGCATGCAATGAATTAGGGTGTGGGTGAGTGGTCTTTCCTTGTTCTTTCAATCTACATCTTATTTCAAGCCCCAAACAGCCCAAACTCAGTATCAATCCCTTAAGATCTCCCCATTGGATTCTTGCGACAAATAAGTGCTGGTCAAGAAATCTATTCTGGGTCCATGAAGGATGACTGCTCACATTCCACTAGGGTCAGGAAACAGGAAACAAAACAAAGGAAAGAAACACAGGGAGAAAAACGAAAAGAGATAGAAACAGGAAAGGATACTCTTTCAAATCTGATTTCCTAATAATTAGCTCCCCCAGCTGACTTTTAGTAGAATAGGGGATGGGTATGAAAAGGGACAGTTTTTAATTAACCTCAACTATTCGGTCCATGGTCAAATTCTAAATGCCATCACTGGCTTTTCTTTATCAAATCATTATGAAAGCTTTGAGACTTTAGAACCTGAGCAATAGTTTCAAGTCCTATGAGCCATGTTGTTCCTCCATGTCAGTCACTCACGCATACCTTGGATTCCTCCATCTCCCCTATGTACAGCTATGTCTATTATACAGAGTTCTGAAATTGCTCTCTGATCATCGTGGTCTTCTCACTGTTCCTTGGACATGATACTCCATTTTCCAACTTTGAGCCTTTGCCCTGGCTCTTCCCTATGCTTGAAGGCTCTCCTTCCTCATGGCTTTCCTAGTTTCCTTTAAGATACAGTTCAGTGACTAACTTTGATAGACTTAGCTCTTCTCAGCAATGTAAATTACTTTGCATCAGATTCATGATGGAAAATGCTATCCACATCCAGAAAAAGAACTATGGAGTCTGAATGCAGATTGAAACATACTATTTGCTCTCTCTCTCTTTTTTTTGTTTCTTCTTTCTCATGGTTCCTCCCATTGGTTTTCATTTTTCTTTACAACATGACTAATGTGAAAATATGTTTAATATGAATGGATATGTAGAGCCTATATCAGATTGCCAGGGGAAGGGAAAGGGGAAGAAAATTTAGAACTTAAAATCTTATGGAAGTGAATGTTGAAAACTAAAAATGAATAAATAAATGTATTTAAAAAAGAGTTGGAAAAGAAAGATAGAGCTCAAATCTTAGCTTTCTTCAGGAGGTCTTCCTGACCTCCCAACTCCCCCCCCACCCCCTTTGCCATGCTGCTAGTGCTTTTTCCCTGAAGTTACCTTCCATCTATACACTATATATCTTGGTTGAAAATTCTTTTTGTATGTTGTCTCCCCGATGAAATGTTTGCTTCTTGAGGGCAGAGATCACATTGCTGCCTTTCTCTGCACCCCAATGCTTAGTACAGTGCCTGACACAAGGTAAATGCTTAATCAATACTTATTGGCTGCATGCCTAGCTTATACATAACTTCTCATCCTTCCTTCTGCCCATCTTCTTCACCCTTAACCTGTTCTTTGTTTCCATCTAATCTTTTCACTTTTCTTTGTTCTTCCAATCTGACCCCATTCCTCTGGTCTTATTTTCTTTTTTTCATAGCTTTGACTTCATTGTTGACTAATTGAACTGTACCCTATTCTTTATCCTTGAATTCCTTGTCTCCTTATCTTGTTAGCAGCCACACTTTATTAGATCTCAACTCTAAGTGACCCCAACAATCTGCCTTCTATGATCCTGGTCATGTGCTTCCTCAAGATGGCTAGAGAAAGTCATGCAACAGGGATGACTGAGTCCACTAGAAATGTCTAATTTCAATTGTGTCTTGGCCACTGCACAGAAATGCTTTTACTGTTTCATTGACTCTCAGTCATATTCTTTACAATGGCTCTTCTAAATATTAGCTCTTTTCTTAAAATCCTGTAACCTTATTTATCCTGCTTTCCTTTTAGCAGAAGATCTCATCTCCTACTTAGCTGAGAGATTAGGAAAGGGAAAAAAATAGGATTATTAAGCCCAGAAATCTGCATGGAGAGCAAAAGTATAGTAACTCTAAGCTCAGCTATTTGACCTCCAGAGGGTGGGACCACTAGACTCTCCATTGTCAATTACTTTCCTTCATTCATAGCTAGGTGAGGAACTTGTCTTTTTTTTTCTTTTTCAATCCTAAGTTATCGATTACTACCGTACACTGTCCTTGATGGGCACGGTGGATAGAGTACCAGGCCTAGACTCAGGTAAACTCATCTTCCTGATTTCAAATCTGGTCTCAGACACTTATTAGCTGTGTGGCCCTGGGAAAGTCATTTAACCCTATTTGCCTCAGTTTCCTCATTTGTAAAATGAGCGGGAGAAGGAAATGACAAACCACTTCAGTATCTTTGCGAAGAAAACCCCAAATGGGGTCACAAAGAGTCAGACATGACTGAGAAATGGCTGAACAAAAACATTCATTTTGAACTTTCTTTTCTCCAGCACCCTACCCTCTCTCCCTCTCCCTTCATTTTCTCTTTTTTTGCTTCAATTTCTGAGGAAAAAATGACTCTTCTCCTTGCCAAGGCCAACCCTCTTACTTGATCTCATTACTTCCTATGCCTTCTTAACAACTCTTCTCTTATCTTTATTCTTTTCTTTTCCTTTGACTCCTTATCTAGAATTACAAACTTGCCCATGTCTCTCCATTTCTTAAAATATTTGGCTCTGCCATTGGAATAAGCAATCATCCTTTATCTCTTTTCCCTTTATAGCCAAACTCTTAGAAAAAAAAACTACCTACATACATTACTTTCATTTCCTCATCTTCTATCCTTTTCTTATCTTCTTTCAATATGAGCTCTCATTCTATGCCTTGACTTAACCTAATTTCTCCAAAATGACCAATAATCTTCATTGCTGAATTAGATGGTTTGTTTGAATTTTTGTTGTAGTTGATTTTTTGGCAACACTGACACTTTCAACCATTCCTATACTCACAGATATCTTATTCTCTCTTTGGTTTCTAAGAAAAATCCTCCTGATTTGTCTGGATTCTACTCTTACCTTTATGATTACTTCTCTGTCTCCTTTGCTGAGTCACCATTAAACTCTCCAAAATTGGATCACCTCCAAAAGTCTGTCCTGGGCCTTTGTCTCTCTCTTCACTCTCTTAATAATGATCTCATCAGTTCTCTTTAGTTTCATTACAATTTCTATACAAAAGCCTTCCATGATTAATGATAACGACTAACATTTAAATACCACCTACCTATGTATCAGGTACAGTGTGTATGTATGTATGTATATATTCACACATGGTACTAGACCTATGATTTCAATGGTCTAGGGAACTCCCAGGTGAGGATTTTCCTTTCATGCAGGTTGGTATATTGTTGTCATTCAGTTGTTTTTCAGTTGTCTCCAACTCTCTGTGATCCCATAAGGGGTTTTCTTGGTAAAGACTTAGGAGTGGTTCACCATTTCCTTTTTCAGCTCATTTTACAGATGAGGAACTGAGGCAAAAAGAGTTAAGTGACTTGCCCAAGGTCACACAGCTAGTAAGGGTTGGATTTGAACTCAGGAAGATGAATATTCCTGACTCTGGGTCCAACACTCTATCCACCATGTCATCCAATAGCCTTCAAAGTAGCCTAGTATTTGACAAACTCAAAGACTAAAAAAATAAGTCTTTTTGATAAACCCAGAGATTTAGAGAGAGATATGTTTAGAGGTACCTTCTCCTTCATCTTTTCACAAGTCATTTTTATTTCATATTATTTTATCTACTAAAATGTGTTGTTTTCCAAACTTGACAGCCTATTTACATCCTCTCTCCATACCTTTGCACATAGGCTATTCTTCATGCCTAGCATACCTTCTCTGCTATATTCTACCACTTGGGATGTATAGCTTCCTGCAAGGCTCAGTATGGGTGCTACCTCCTCCTCAACCCCTTTTCTGATTCCCCCAGATATTAGTGCTCTGTTTTCACATCATCTTGTATTGATTTACCTGTGACCATATTATATCACTCCAGTAGAATAAAAGCTTTATTTATAGATGGAGGGATGGATGTGAGTAGTCGCTAGTCCTTGAGGACAGGGACCATTTTTCCTTTTGTCTTTTTACTTTCAGCTTCCAACACAGTATTTTGCACATAAGAAACATTTAATAAAGGTTTGTTCAATTTAATTGACCTAGTTATAGAGAACAGTTATTATGGAGAACAATTTATGGAGTTATGGAGACCAATTTTTTTTTAGTGATAATGGGGCAACTAGGTGGCACAGTGGATAGAGTGCTGGATGAGTCAGGAAGACTCATCTTCCTGAGTTTAAATCTGATTTCAGACATTTACTAGTTGTGTGACCCTGGGCAAGTCATTTAACTCTGTTTACCTCAGTTCCTCATCTTTAAAATGAGCCAAAAAAAGGAAATGGCAAACCACTGTACTGTCTTTGCCAAGAAAATCCCAAATGGGATCAAGAAGGGATGGATATGACTTATAACTGAACAACTATGAATTCCTTCATAATGATCCACCCTATTCCCAGTGGCCACTCAACCTTTTCAAAGTCAGTATTTGCTGTTTTAGAGCCAGTGTAAGGTAGGAGCTTGAAGCCTTGGAACCATTAGATTAGAGAGCAGAGGACTTGAGTTTGAGTCCTGCCTCTGCTCAATGTGTTACCTTGGCTAAATGACCTAATTATTCTGGGTCTTAGTTTCTTTAACTATAACGTAAAGAGTTGGAAGAAATGACTTGTAAGTTCTCTTCCAGATCAAATTCTATAATCTTACTATGTCATCAATGTGTTTTGATTGACAATAAGATATAGAGTTTCCATTCCCCAACGTCACAGATTCTTGATGTATTCATCATTTGCATTTCACTGACATAGGGAAATAAATTCTTTCTTTAAAAATAGTATTATTGATGAATTTTGCTCTTCCACCATTGTTATTTCTGGAAATCCTTCCTCCTTCTTTCTTTCCTTCTTCTTTTGAAACTGAATCCTCCATAGTAGCAAAATAAACAAAAAACAACCCATTTAAATAAAAATACTTACTGTAGTGTTTATACTAACAATGAATGCAATCTTTTGTCCCAGAGATTCTCTACCTCTCTACTTAGCAGAGAAAGGCATTGTATATTTTCACCTGCAACACCAGTCTTACGGTATTTTTGCTGTGGGGAAAGTGGTGAAGGGGCCAAGGGACAGACAAATTAACTTCATTTTTCTTTATGAAACGCTTAAGACATGTTCCTTCATTCTACAGCCCTGGAAATTGCAGAATGTGTATGGTCAGAGGTCATGGGATCATTGATTTAGAGCAAGAAGGGACATTAAATATCAACGACCCCCTCCCCCCCTTTTCTCCCCACTTTTTTTTTTTAAAGCCGATGAGAAAATCCAAGCCTAGATATGTGAAGTAACTATCCCAAGGTCACGTAGGTAGTGAAGTTGTAATTTGAACCCAGATTCTCTGACTTCAGAGGAATCACTTCTCACTATAAAATGCTGCCTCTCTGTACTACACTTATCCCAGGTGCCTGGCCAGCAGGCACAGGTGGGAGTAGTGGGTGTGGTAGTGGTGTGTAGAGTAGTCTCATACTGCAGGTGCTGAGAAGCCTGGAAAATACTGAGCGTCCAGCTGGAGTTAGAAAGGTGGGATTGGGGACTAATGACTCAGAATCACGAAGTGATAATATTAGTCTATACAGTAGATTCACACGTGCACACACTGACATGTAAGTGTTTACCAAAGATTTCTCCTCATCTGCAATAGAGCCTAGGGTAGGGACCTGTAAAGCGTCAACCACATTCCCAGGTCTTCTCCCTCCAGGGACTATGTACCCATTTCCTATGATGTTATTTCCAATAATTTACTATTATCAACGCGTCCAGCAGCCCCTAGCTATCTCAGGAAAGACTGGGATTTGCCTTCTCATATAAAATTCCCAGGTTTCCCAGGGTCCTGCATGGAGCCAGTGCGACAAATATCTACTCTCACATTCCCACCCACCCGCTCATCCATCCATCTATCCATCCATCAACTTTTATTAAATACTAACTATTCACATGGCATATGCTACATGCTATGGATATGAAATAAAAATGAGATAGTTCCTGCCCTCAAAATGCATACATTCTATTTTAGGAAATAACACATATAAGTATAAAGTATTGGGTCTGGAGTCAGGAAAACCTGAGTTCAAATTTATCCTCTGATACTTACTATCTGTGTCACCCTGGGCAAGTCACTTAAACTCTGTTTGCCTCAGTTTCCTCATCTGCAAAATGGGGATAATGGCACCCACCTCTCTGGGGGTTATAAGACTCTAATAAATTAATATTTGTAAAATGTTTAGCACAGTGCCTGTCGCATAGTAACCACTGCATAAATGTTAGCTATTTGTGCTACTATTAAGTAATTACTGTATTAAGTCATGCAATAGTATTATGTGCACTTTTATTAAGTAAGTACACGTAAGTAAGTCCCTTCATAAATAAGACCATAAGGCCTTATAAATGAGACTTTTATGTATATTTATTGGGTTATATTAAATTGAATTGAGAAGCAGTATGTTGCAGCAGATAGAGTCTGGACTAGAAATTAGAAAAACCAAGATTTAAATTATGCCTCTGCCACGTACTGATTTTGCATCCTTGGGCAAATCAGTTAGCCTCTCTAGACTTGGTTTCCTTATCTGTAAAATGAGAGAGTTGAGGTCTCATCTGTAAAATGAAGGGATTGCATTAAGGTTGATCCCAGTTTTAAATCTATGGTGATCTAAATCCTATGAGTCTGGTCCTGATAGTGTGGACTCAGGACCCCTCCTCCCCCTTTCCCCTCTTCTCTAAAACAGGTATTAAGATAGGAGGAATGCCTTGCCCTTGCTCTCAGGGGAAACCAGTCTGCTTACACCATTTCTCAGGAATCCCAAGGCCACTAGGTGGAGCTTCATGGGGGCAACTTGGGGCAGGCACATCTGGATTTCTGGAGAGGAGACTTCTTGAAGTATTTGAGGGCTTCACATGGAAGAGATAGTGGATTTGTTCTGTTTGACCCCAGAAGGCAAAAGTAAGAAAAAATATATAGTTGCAATGAGACAGTCTTTGTTTTTTCTGATTTCAATTCAAATACTCTATTCTGCTTTTGGAGCAGGGACAAACCAGCATCAGGGAGACTAACTGGAACAGCCCAGAGGAAAAGTGATAAATTCCTTGCACATAGTAGATACTTAATAAGTTTTTGTGAATGAAATGATATAACCCTGAAAAATTGGATTTATATCTTGACTCATTGAAACCTGAATTTTAGAAAGCTTCTCAAGGTCTTAAGATATTGTTTGAGCATGAGAACAGGAAAAGCAGGTGAGAAAGAGTGAATAAAAGTTATCTAAATTTTCAGCTTTTGAAAATACTGGCAAGAGAAATTCTTCAACTGCGTTAACACTGTGCAAGAGAAGCAAGGGAAACTTTGGGATGCTTTTCAAGTTCTAGGATGTCAGATTTAGGAGCTGCACAAGATGAAGTGAAGTGGAACATTTCAAACAGTTTTCATAGGCCAGAGTTAAGATGGTGCTTCTGCCTTTGAAAGTGGGGTAGAGAAAAAATGACTTCTTTGTTTTCTATGTACGCTAGTAATTGCAAGATCACACTGCCACAAGGTTTCCTCCATCTTTCATAAAAGTACCAAAGCTAATTTCATAAAGTGCAGATCTAACCATGTTGCTTTTCTACTCAATAAGCTCCAATGACTCCCTATTGCCTTAAAAATTAAAAGTCTCTGCTTGCCTTTTATAAAAAAAAATAATTTATTTTTAGTTCTCAACATTCACTTCCATAAGATTTTGAGTTCTAAATTCTTCCCCTCCCCCTTCTCCAAGATGGTGTGCAATCTGACATAGACTGTAAATATACATTCATATTAAACATATTTTCACATTAATCATGTTGTAAAGAAGAATTAGCACCAATGCAAGAAACCACGAAAAAGAAGAAACAGACCAAAAACAAAAGAAAAAGAGAGAAAAAATAGTATGCTTCCATTCAGACTCCATAGTTCTTTTTCTGAATGTGGACAGCATTTTCCATCTCGAGTCGTTTGGAGTTGTCTTAGAACTTTGCATTACTAAGAAGAGATAAGTCTATCAAAGTTAATCATCTCACAATGTAGTTGTTACTATGTGCAGTGTTCTCCTGGTTCTGCTCATTTCACTCAGCAAAAGTTCATGTAAGTCTTGTCAGGTTTTTCTGACTGAAGCAGAATGAAGTAAATAGAGTCAAGAAAACAATATACACAATGACTACAATGAAAATAGAAAGAATAACCACGCACAAAAATCAAAAATGAATGTGGCAAAAGTATAAGCCTCCTCCTCATTTCTTACAGCAAAATAGTATTCCATTACATTTATATACCACAGCTTGTTCAGCCATTCCTCAATTGATGGGCATCTCCTTAGTTTCCAATTCTTGGCCATCACAAAAAGAGCTCCTATAAATATTTTTGTACATGTGAATTATTTTCCTATTTTATGATCTCTTTGGGATACAGCCCTAGAAGTGGTGTTCCTGGATCAAAGGGTATGCACAGTTTTATAGCCCTTTGGTCCTACTTCCAAAGTGCTCTCCAGAATGGTTGGATCAGTTCACAACTCCACCAACAATGCATTAGTGTTCCAATTTTCCCACATCTTCTCCAACATTTATCATTTTCCTGTTTTGTCATATTAACAAATCTGATAGGTGTGATGTGGATCTCAGGGTTGTTTTGATTTGCATTACTCTACTGGCTTTTTTTTCTTAAAAAAATATAAGCTTTTATTGATGCCATTTATTTTTTAGATCACCATAGTTTTCCTCAGTATTCCTTCCCTGGTCCCTCTAAGAGAGTCATCCCATATAACAAATAGCATTTTTTAAGACAAAAAAAGAAAAACGAAGAGGAAAACATCCATATAAGTGATTAATACAATGGAAATGTCTAGAAAACCTGCAATGTGCTTCACTTGTTGACCTCTTACCTTAGAAAGGGATTGAGTTGGGAATTATACTTATACTTTTGCCACAATCATTTTTGATTTTTGTGTGTGGTTATTCTTTCTATTTTCATTGTAGTCATTGTGTATATTGTTTTCTTGACTCTATTTACTTCATTCTGCTTCAGTTCAAGGATATCTTTCCTTGCTTCTCTGCATTCATTACATTGTCCTTTCTTACAGTACAATAATAGTCCATCACATGCATGTAACACAATTTGTTTGGTGATTTCTCAATCAATGGGCTTCTACTTTGTTCCAAATTCTTCACTATCACAAAAAAATGCTGCTATAAAAATTTTGGTGTTATATGGAGACTTTTCCCACCTTATCATTGACCTCTTTGAGGGATAAGCCCAGGAAGAGAATCTCTGGGCCGAGGATATGGATATTTTAGTCACTTTATTTGCATAGTTCCAAATTTATTTCCAAAATCCGTGTGTTGATTGACAGCTCTACTAATAATGTATCTTCCACAACTTCTTCAACATTGATTACTGCCATTTTTGGGTCATTTTTGTCAATTTGCAGAGAGTGAGGTGAGAGCTTAGACTTGTTTTGATTTGCATTTCTCTTATTAGAGATTTGAAGCATATGGTTGTGAAATTTTGTGATTCTACTTTTGAGAACTGTTTGTTCATATACTTTGACCTCTTATGTACTGGAAAATGGTCTGTTTGACTTTTGAAATGCTTCACAACTTGGCTCTAATTTATCTTTTTAGCCTCATTTGACATATATATGTGTATATATATATATATATATATATATATATATATATATATATATATAATATGCATGTATAATATGCACATACACACCCATACATGCACCCAAACACGTACACATCCCTGAACATGCACATCTGCATGCACACGTACATGCACATATACGCATACATATATACGCATACATATACACACATACACATGTACATACACATACACATATACATACACATACACATACACATATATATCACCTTTCTACACTTTATGGTCCAACCAAACCATTCTTGGCGTTTTTCACATGCAACATTCCAACTGCCTGTTCTATGTACCTTTTTATCTTTGTACTCATTCTCTCCTATGCCTCCAACATACTCTAGTCTCATCTCCACCTATTAGAATACTTTCTTTTTTTGGGAGGAAATTGGGGTTAAGTGACTTGTCCAGGGTCACACAGCTAGTAAATGTCTGCGGCTGGTTTCAACTCAGTTCCTCCTTTTTCTATGGCCAGCACTCTATCTGCTGTGCCACCTAGCTGACTCAAAATACTTTGTTTTTTTTAAAAAACTGTTTAAATGCTCCTTTCTTCATGAAACCTTTCCTGATTGCCCACCCACTAGTGGCCCCCAACAATTTACCTTATCTTTCTCTTTTATATTTTTTGTATACCTTTATTTATGTGCATTCTGAATCCTAAATAGAATGTGAGCTCCTTGAAGACAAGACCTATTCATTTTTCTGTCATCATATTTCAAGAACCCAATATAGTGCCTGTGTGCAGGAAGTGCTTGTGCATTAATAAAAGATTCTTAATTGCTTGTTTCATGGAATAAAGTACAGTAAATATGAGATAATATTGGATAATGTGATTCAGGACCCTGGAGTTCTTTCTCTGGGTCTCCTCACTGATGTGCAAACTTCTTAACCTCTCTTGCCTAAATTTTCATTCTCTTTTATTATATCTCTTGTATCTTGTTTGTACATGGTTGTTCATATGTTGTCTTGTCCATTAGTCTGTGAGCTCTTAGAGAGCAGGGACTGTCTTTTGCCTTTCTTTGCATCCCTGTTGCTTAGCACAGTGCCAGGAACATAGCAGGTGCTTAATAAACATTTACTGACTGGCTGCCTGGCTGATAGGAAATGGTCCAGAGCACTGTATTTGGAGAAAGAGAAACTGGGTTTGAGTCTCAGTTCTGCTACTTTCTACCTGTGTGATCTTAGTTGATCTTAATCTCTCTGAACTTCATCAGTAAACAAAGGTCCCTTTCAGTTCTAATCAATTGATGGTGCTGTGAATATACAATAATAATGATGATGATAGCTAACATTTATATGTCACTTAGTATGTGTCAAGTACTTTGCAATTATCTCATTTGCTCCTCACAACAACCCTGGGAGGTAGGGGCTATTAGTTTCTCCATTTTATAGATGAGGCAAATGGAGGCAAACAGAAGTTGCGTGACTTGCCCAGGATCACATAGCTAGTAAATATTAGAGGACTGATTTGAACTCAGGTCTTCCGGACTCCAGGCAGTGCTCCATCTACTGCACCACCTAGTTGTATCTTCAAAGATAAGAGGTATAATGGGTTAATTCCTATTATTTTTAGAATCATGTATTTAGAAATGGAAAGGACTTTAGAGAATCCAACCCCCTCACTTTACAGTTGAAGAAACTGATTCCCTGAGAAGTTAGATCTATGTAAATCCTAAGCATTGGAGCCAAGATTTGAATCCAGGGTCTATGACTCTTCTCCCTTGTACTATGTTGTCTCCAATCCCTTTGATTAAAAGGAGCTTGATAAATATATAAATAAGTAAAGAAATAAATGTAGGGCTTCTTATGTTATGATCTCACCTTGTGTTATGATCTGGCTTCTGTCTGTCAACACCTGTATGGGAAGAGTCCAAGGAAAACTTATGGAGTGGAGGAGGAGGTGACCCAGTTGTGTGCTCTCCTAGCACTGAGATAATGCTTCACTGGGTAAGTTTCTTGCTGGTCTACCTTGGACTTTGTTTAAGACTGGCTGGAAACCAGGAATTGTTGAGCCATGTTTGAGAGGTAGGGCACGAGTCAGTTAGTCAATAAGTATTTAGTGCCTACTGTCTACCAGACCCTGTACTGATTGTTGAGGATACAAAAAAAGGCAAAAGACAGTCCCTGCCTTTGAAGAACTCACAGTCCCATGGGAGAGACAGGAATCTTGCTGTTTCTCAGTAACAGAAGGGTTAGATCAAATTATCTTTGGAGAAGGAGAGGGGTGGGGAAAGAGCTCTGCATCTGGACTCAGAAAACCAGAGTTCGACCTTACTAACAGTTCCACCACTCACTAACTTTTCTTTTGTTATTTAGTCATTTTAGTCGTGACTCTCTGTGATCCCAATTGGGGTTTCCTTGGCAAAGATACTGGAGTGATTTGCCATTTCCTTCTCCAGCTCATTTTACAGAAGAGGAAACTGAGACAAACAGGGTTAAATGACTTGCCCAGGGTCACACAGCTAGTAAGTGTCTGAGGCTGGATTTGAACTTCTGAGTCTGGGCTTGATACTCTATCTACTTCACAATCATGCTGCTCTGCAGGTTTTCTACCTTTTGCAGTCAATTCCCTTGTTTGGACCTCAATTTCCTCATCTGTGAAATGAAAGAGTAGAACTAGAGGATGTGAAAGGTATCTTCTGGCTCTGAGTCTCTGATCCTATAAGTGGATGTTTCTCCTCCCTTCCCCTCCAGATAATTTAAAAGAACTCTTTTCTCTCTGTGGATTTACTATTAAATGAAATCTTCCTCTGGCTCAATTTTCGCTGATTCTTGTCAACTTCACTTGGAGCCATCCCTTCCCTGCTTCTTTCCCCCCAGGCCCTCAGCTCTGCCCCTTTCTGCACATAAATGGATACCTTATCGGAGTTTACCGGCAGGTTCCTTAAGGTGGTTGCAGCTAAAACTCCAGTAACACTCAGCAAATCCTGACTTTCAATGTGGCAGTGGTTACTCAAGGCCAGGACTTTTGTTATTTCTTAGCTTTGGAAGCCAGTGCAATGAATGTGTATGGGATGTTCCTTCAACCTTCCCTTACCAGGGGTTTTTACCCTCCAAACCCTCCTCACTCAGTGATTCCAATCATTCGGATCTCTATCTGGTCATTGGACCTAGATGGCTCTGGAGGAGAAAGTGAAGCTGGTGACTTAACACAGCCCTGCCTCACTTAAATCCAATTCATTTGCAAGTCATGTCATCATCTTCTTGATGTCATGGTCCTCCTTGAGAACAAAGGACAGACAACAACTTTTAGTGATAATTAGATATTTTTTAGCATATTTAACAAATAAAAGCATGCTTCTGTCTTATTTAACAATAATGATATAAATATTAATGATGTTTCATACTTTTAGAATGCTTTGTTATATTGATCAACTAGTCTTTTCTTTACAATAATCCTGTAAAGTCAGTAAGATAATTGTTAGAATCTCCATTTGATGGAAAAAGGATAGTCCTAGGGAAGCAAATAGAAATGAGTCATCTTAGAATTGTTGGTGGAGAGATAGAAGGTCAGCCCTCAGAAGTCACCTAGTCCAATCTTCTCATTTTGGAGAAAAAGAAACTGAGACCCAGAGAAGCTGTCAGTGGCCTAAGTATCAGAGATGGGTTTGCAACCATTTCCTCTGACCCCATTCTCAACTTTTTTTCCACTGTGCAAGGCTACAGCAGTCATAGTATTGTGGTATTATGATAACTGGAAATTTGGGACTATTCACCTCAGAGAGTCTGGCTGCCTCTATCTATCTTGAAGAGTCAGTTTATCAGACAAGTCCTTTGGTTCAACTTTTGTTACCTATGGTTGTGCCAGATATATAAAGCAGAAATCTATTTGTCAGGCATTGTTAAAGGAAATTCACCCTGTGTATGTTTTCTGTTTGTGGCATTTTTCCAAAGTCATTAGTGCCACAGGACAGGAAATGGAGTGCCAAGGTGGAAAACGGTGTGGAAAAAATAACTTTTAATGGACAACTCACCATTTGGCTTTGTGCCATTGTTGCCAGGCTCTCAATTCTTTTTTTTAAATTAATGATGATGTTTCTAAATATAATACTAGTAAGATAAAAGTTCTGGTTATGGAAAGTGTTGAACAATCCTGGGAAAGTCTAGAGAAGTCTGTGAGTATTTTATCCAAAAACGCCAGTGTTTCACTAAACCTAGGGTTCTTAAGCTGGGGTCTGTAAACTTGTTTTACAATATGTATATTTTGATAACTTCTACTTTAATATAGTTCCTTTGCAGTTCTTTTATTCATTCTGAGAAGGGGTCCACAGGCTTCACTGGACTAACACATACAAAAGATTTAGAACACCTTCACTAAAAGATTCCTGACTTTCAAGTGATTTTCTGAGTGGCCTATTGCAAAGTAAGTAGCTTGAGCCCTGAGGGTCCATCCTGGACCACTCCCTACCATGCTTTCTCCTAAACATTCCAAGAGGTTATGCATACTTTGACTTTTGTCTTTGCTGCAGATCAATACTAAGAATCTAATGACTCCCTTGGGGGCCACCTAATCATAGAAGCAAGATGAAGATCATTGAGGTCAACTTTCAGATCCCTCAAATAATTTTTGTTGAAATTTGCTATTTCAGCTAAAGTAGAAGTCATTAACAGATGTGAAAAATGACAAATTGACATACTTATATTGTGTTTAAAACATCCTAGTAGTTGTTTTAAAAAATGAAACCATTCCTCTGCCACTTTTAGAAGAAAATCACTTATTTCCTTCAATAGGGTTGTCTGCTTCAGTTTTCCCATTCGTAAGCTGGTAATGATACCTCCCAGGGTTGTTGTGAGGATAAAATGAGATCATGCATATTAAGACATTGCAAACCTTAAAGCACCATATAAATACTAGCTATTATTGGCAGCTTTGGGGGCAGTTAGGTAGCATAGTGGATAGAGTGCCACGACTCATCTTCCTGAGTTCAAATCTAGCTTCGGACACTTACTAACTGCATCACTCTGGGCAAGTCACTTAACCCTGTTTGCTTCACTTTCCTCATGCATAAAATGAGCTGGAGAAGGAAACAGCAATAATAAGAAAACCCCAAATGGGGTCATGAAGATTCTGAATGATGACTGACACAACTGCACAAAAACAATAAGGTGGTGCAGTGGATAGTGTCGGGCTTGGAGTCAGGAAGACCTGAATCCAAATTCAACCTCAGACACTTATTGAGCAAGTTACTTAACCTCTATTTGTCTCAGTTTTCTCATCTGTTAAGAAATGGGGATAATAATAACCCTTATCTTGCAAAGTTGTTGAGAAGCTCAAATTAAATAATATTTGCAAAGTGCCTGGAACATAGCAGGTGTTCTACAAATGTTAACTATCCTAATTTTTATTATTATTTCCATGAAGGGCACAGGGTTGTGCTGGTAAATATTTAATAACTATTGGTTCTCCAAAAAAAAGTTCCCAAAACATACTTTTAAATTTAATCTGAATTATTAATATTTTCTCCATCACCTTCTTAAGTTTAGGCAATTGACAAAATGATAAATCAATTTCTAAATTGTAAATGCTCACACTGAAAATTTAATAGTTGACTCCCTGGGTAGTATACCCTCGCCTCTCTTCCACTTTCCCATTGCCACTCATCACTGCCTCAGTAGAACTAAGGGAAGGTTGCTTAAAAACAAAAATGGAGTCTGAGTTCTGTTTCCTTTTAGTCCTGGCCCTTGCTGGAGAGAGGGGAAGGAAGGGAGGAGAAGGGAACGCACATTTATATAGCACCCACTATTTGGCAGGTACTGTGCTAATCACTTTACAAATATTATCTCGTTTGATCTTCACAACAACCCTTCAAGGTGGGTGTTATTGTTATTGCCATTTTGCAATTGAGGAAATTGAGGCAAACATATTGAGTGACTGCTGTGGGGTCCTACGCTAGTAAGTGCAGGAGGCCAGATTTAAACTTGGGTCTTCCCAACTCCAGGCTATATGCTCAATCCACTTGACACATAGATGAAGGACAGATATCCTTTATTGATATTCAGGCCACATCATCTTAGTCCCATGATAAATCTCTTCCTTGTCTTATTTAAGGGTTCCCCTTTCTTGGCTTCTACCTAACTTTCTTCCCTTACTTTCTCCTACTTTCCATCTCATTATCTTCCCCAAATTCAAAGCTGCCATCTGAAATTTCAGGTCTTCCTTAAGTCCCTAAAAAATTCTCCTAGGAACTGTTCTCTGTCTGAAGTGAAGAGCCTCACTCAAAGTTGTTCTTTGCAAAGAGTCCCTGCCCCTAAAGGGTGGAGTTGGGAAAGGGAAATACACACATTTAAAATCTTATCAGTCTCTTCATCTAGTATGCTGTTTAAATATTATTACTTGTCCTACTTAGATCGTAAACCCTTTAGGCATGGGCCATGCCTCTACATGCACAGTGTAGAACAGAAAACACCGTTGGCACTTGATAAATTAGCAATAATGTAGTTTGAAAATATTAATAATTGGAGGATGTAGGTATACATTTTTTAAGGGGCAGGAAACCTTAGCTAGAAATGTATTTCCCAGGAGCAACAGTAGGAGTCTTGACAAGAGAATCACGAGTCCTGAGATTTACATCCTTGCTTTCAGCAAAATCTCCATGACTTTTGACACTAGGGGATGTTTATATATGAGTGGGTGAGTGGATGCTATGATAAACAGTTAAACAAAACCTCTTTGAGAACTTTGAGTCCTGCCAAGTGAAATCTGGGGCCACATAGACGGCAGTAACAAGTAAACAGCTCTGGGACAATCCTGTAGTGACATAAGGACAAAGAAATTGATAAATGGAATGCCTTGAAAAAAAATCACTATTATTCTAATTATTAGCATTTGCAGGCAGGGAGGGGAGGGGGCAGTGTGTGTGTGTCCTTTACAAAGAATTTTTGCCTAAATATATGCTGGCTCAGACCAGTGAAATATCTGTAGCTCCACCATTCTCCCTGATTGTTATATCAAGAGATTGTAAATGAGTGGAGTATTTGACCATCATCCTCAGAGCTTAGAGATACACAGAGAACATTCAAAATTTCCCTTAATAATTGAAATAAATCTGTAGAATATTGTAGCTAGAAATGATCTTAGAGGCTATATGTAGGTCATAGATTTAGAGATAGAAAGGGAACTTTGACATCATCTAATCCAAAACCTTAATTTAGTAGTGGAGGGAACTGAGGTCAGAAGTATCTTGTTACACTCAGAGCCAAATAAACAAGGTCCCAGATCTATAAGGATACAAACCATTCCCCGACTGATAAATGACAAAAGGATATGAACAGGCAGTTTTCAGATGAAAAAATCAAAAGTATCTATGAGCATATGAAGAAGTGCTCTGGATCACTTTTGCTTAAAGAAATGCAAATTAAAACAACTCTGAGGTACCACCTCACACCTATCAGATTGGCTAATATGACAAAACAGGAAAATGACAAATGTTGGAGAGGATGTGGGAAAACTGAGACACAAATGCACTGTTGGTGGAGTTGTGAACTGATTTAGCCATTCTGGAGAACAATTTGGAACTATATACAAGGGGCAACCAAACTGTTCATACCCTTTGATCTAGCAATGTCACTACTAGGTCTGTATCCCAAAGAGATTGTAAAAAAGGGAAAAGGACCTACATCAGCAAAAATATTTATAGCAACCCTTTTCATGGTGGCAAAATATTGAAAATTGAAGGGATGCCCATCAATTGGGGAATGACTAAACAAGCTGTGGCATATGAATGTAATGGAATACTATTGTGCAATAAGAAGTGATACACAGGCAGATTTTGGAAAAAGCTGGAAAGACTTGTATGAATTGATGCAAAATGAAATGAGCAGAACTAGAAAAACTTTGTATACAGTATTTGCAACGTTGTGTGATGATCAACTATGAATGACCCAGCTCTTCTCCGCAACACGATGATTCAAGACAAGCATAAAGAACTCACAAAGGAAAATGCTATCTACATTCAGATGAAGAAGTGATGGACTCTGAATGCAGATTGAAGCATACTTTTTTCACTTAATGTTTTTCATGCTTTTTTCCCCCTTTAGATCTATTTCTTCCACAGCTATGACTAATATGGAAATATGTTATATACAATTGCACATATAAAATCTATATCAAATTGCCTACCATTTTAGTGAGAGGAAAAGGGAGGGAGAAAAATTTGGAACTCAAAATCTTGTAAAAATGAATGCTAACAATTGTCTTCACGTATAATTGGGAAAAAAATAAAATAATATTTTTTAAAAAAGGTCCCAACTAGTGAGAATAATGAATCCCATTAAGTAGCAACATTATTTGGATTCGCACTGAACACTTCCAATGCACTGGACTGAAATATGGCAATTAGTTCCAGACCATTGAGAATGTTCAATGTGAATCCAAATAATGCATAATAACTTTGCCTAATGCAAATTTGTGTTAATTAGGAATTACTGCACTATGAAAACAAGTAGAATAAGCATTTCTGCTTCTGCCAGGTCCTTACTTATTTATGAAGCTTCAGAATCAGGTGAAAGAGCTGAATTGTGCTTAGATATATATACTGGTAGGACTTTAAAACTTTATACATTTCATTTCTCACATCACAATCATTTTCCCACGCCCCTATCATAGTATTTTTTCTTATAAGGACAACAATAGTAGTTATGCAAAATTCTAGTATGGGGACAGCACTGGACAAAGTTTGCAACTTTTTATAACAGTAATTTACCATTTCTACTGAGGAAGAAAATGAATTCCAATGTCAGTCATTAGAAAACAATATTAATTGTTACAGTTGTTGGTTAGTCAGCATGCACTTATTAGACACGTACTACCTGTCAGATATTGTACTACATACAGGGGATACAAAGGAAAGGCAAAAATGTGGTCCCTGCCCTCAGGATGTTCCCATTCTAATTAAGGGAGCAGATGATGTGCAAACAACCATGCACGTATTCAGTGTAAATAGTTCTACTGTCTTTCAGTGCTTCCATTCGTATTATTTTAGAACTGATTTATATTATTCTCCTAGTTCTTCTGCCTTTGTCCTTCATCAGTTTACATATATCTTCCTGGGTTTCTCTGAATTCTACATATCCATTATTTCTTATGGCATAATATCACATTTATATACCATAATTTATTCAACTATTCCACAATTAATGGACACTTTTCCCATCATTATTTTGCTATTAGAAGTGCTGTTACGAATATTTTCTGTATATATGGGACTTTCTTCCTGCCTTTGTCTTCCTTGGGATGTGTGCCCATAGTGTGGTCACCTGGGACAAAGGGTTTAAAGCCTTTAGTAAATTTTCTCACATAGTTTCAGATTGATTTCCAGAAGAGTTGGAACAATTCACAGTTCTGCCAGCAATGCATAACTCTGCTTGTCTTCCACAGTCAATCTATTTCAGTATGGTATTTTCTCATCTTTGACAATTTTATGCTTGCAAAGTAATACTTCACAGTTTATTTAATTTGTATTTTTTCCCTATGGTTGCTGGTCGTTTGCATTTTTTGGGGAAATTATTTGTTCACATCCTTTGGCCACTTATCTGTTGGGGAGAAGGTGTTAATTAGCCTTAACATTTATGCCAATTCCTTATGATAGCTAGGATGGTGTTTTATGTAAAGTACAAAAGCACTTTACACATGTTATTTCATTTAATCTTTGCACCAACCCTGTAACATAGGTGCTATTATTATGCCCATTTTGCAAATGAGGAAACTGAGGAAGACAGCAAGATTCAAATGCATGTCTTTGTGATTCTGAATGCAGAACTGGATCTACCATATCAGTCAATCTTTAGTACCTACTATATTCCAGGAACTGCTAAGTATAGAGAATACAAAGAAAAGCAAAACTCTCAGAGAATTCACAGTCTGATAGGGGAGAGACTACGTCAAAAGAACTATGTGTAAATAAGATATATGGGATTAATTGGAAATAAACATCAGAGAGAAGGCACTAGCATTGAGAGGGGTTAGGATATGTATCTTATAAAAGATAGAATTTTATCTGGGATGTGAAGAAAGTAAAGGAAGTGAAGAGGCAGAGAGTATTCTAGGCATCAGGGACAGCTACATATATCCTCATATATCTGGGATGTTCATTTTATTTTTAACAGAGATATTTGATGGAAAGATTTCTCCTCTCCCCAATTGCTAGCTCCTCTCCTTATTCTTTTTGTGTTGATTCTATTTGGGCAGTACTTTAAAATTTTTTAATATAATTAAGGCTGTCTATTTTGTCTTTCATAAACATCTCTATTCTTTGTCTTTTTATGAATTCTTTTCTAATCATATCTGTAAAAGGTACTTCCTTCTGTTTTCCTCCAAATTTTTTAATGATGTGTCCTTTTATATTTAAACCACTTATTGACTTGAAATTTGTTGTGATGTATGGTGTAAGATGCATGTCTAAACTTATTTCCCACCAATCTATGTCCCTGTTCCCCCACTACAAATGTGTCTCTCCCTATCCCCCCACCTCCAGTAGTTAGTGTTCTTGGATTTATTGAACACTGTGTTACTAAGTTCATTTGCTTCTAGGTCTTACTTATTCAGTCTGTTCTACCTTGCTAATTTTTAACCAGTAGCAAATAATTTTGATGATTACTGATTTAAAATGTAGTTTGAGATCTTGTAATGCTTGATTACTTTTATGCTTGTTTTAAACATTCATTTTTCTTGATTTTTTAATCTTCGTGAAGAGTATGTTTATTTCTGCCATTTTATATTTATTTATGGTTTTTATGCTTTTAAATGATCAGTATCATATGTTGCTGAGAAAAATTTATGTTTCTTAATTTTGTGTTTAGAAGTATTCATAGTTTTCTCAAATTTTTTTTTTAACACAAATATTTGTTTGGCTTTCTAGTTTCTGTTTATCTTCTTAGATTTTTACACGTTACAAGGAAGAATATTGAAATCTCCTTTTTCGGTTTGTCAACAATTTCTCTTTTTGCATTCCAGTTAGTTTTTCCCTTAAGAAATTACATACTATGCCACTTGGTTCACATATATTTAATAATGATTTATTTCCATTTCTATGACTCCTTTTTGTATAATATAGCTTCCTGTTTTTCTACTTGGCATTATCAGTTTTTTGTGTCTATTTTGTGTTCCTATTTGAAATCATGTTTGTAAACTACTGTTTTTTTAAAATTATTTAAAATATAATAAGTTTTGTTCTACACCCAACAAAGGGAAAAGGGATAGGTTAGTCTTGAATACAGCCAATCAATCAATCAATCAACTTTACTAAGTTCCTGTTATGTGCCAAGCAGTGTACTAAATCCTGGGAATACAAATAAAGGACAAAAAACCACCACAGCTCACAATCTAATGGGGTGACAACATGCAAACAAAGATATACAAACAAGCTATACATGAGATAAATAGAAAATAATTAACAGGGAAAAGGTACTAGAATAAGAGAGGTTAGGAAAGGCTTACTGTAAAAGATGGGATTTCAGCTGGGACTTGAAGGGATCCAGGGAAGTCAGTAGCTGGAGTTGAGGAAGGAGAGCATCCTAGGCATGGGAGAGAGCCAGAGAAAATGCCTGGAGCAGAGAGATGTAGTGTCTTGTGTGAGGCACTCTAAGGAGACCAGTGTCAGTAGATCAAAGAGGATGGGAGATGGGAAAAGTAGAAGGAGCTAGGGTATGAAGAGTTTTTTTTGAATGCCAACCAGAGCATCTTGTATTTGATCCTGGAGGTGATAGGGAGCCACTGGAGTTTATTGAGTAGGTGGGCAGGTTGACAATCAGACCTGCACTTTAGTGGCCGAATGGAGGTTGGGTTGGTGGGGGAAGAGACTTGAGGCAAGGACACTCACCAGAAGGCTAATGCAAAAACCTTTTGCGACTTTATCTTGTGCGATGGTGGTGGTAGGAGTGGATGAGGGTAAGATCACATCTCCCCTTTCACTGATGATTTGAAATGTCAGTTTTGTCCTTTACTTATCTTGTGATTTGATAAATATTCTTGTATTTCATTATTCTCTTCTTATTTGGGACTGAAATATTGTCTAGCTTTTGATCTTAATCAATTGACAAACAATTATTTAACGCCTATTACTTTACATGCCAGGCACTGTGCTTGGCACTGGGAATAGGAAGACATCAGTGAAATGGTATGTCTGAGGGCAGGAGTATGCTGATAAATGCTTAAGAAGCAGCTCTGAAAGAAATGATGTACATAAGATACACTTTTAAGTGTAAGGAACATTTTCTCCACTTTCTTAAGTCTAGATAATCAACAAAACCTTAAATCAAGCTTTGATTGATTTAATTATTGATTCACGTTACATTATTCAATTCATACTCTTTACTTATGCCTTTAATTAATTAATTTAAGCCTTTGTTTCTTTAAGCCTTTGCCAGTTTCTAAGGTATAAATGTACACACTAAAAATTGAACGATCAGTCCTACCACAGCTGGTTTGAGCTGTTTCTAGCACTCCCTATTCTTTTTGCTTGTCTTGAAGATATCGTTTTTATGTTGTAAAAGTTCCCAGGTAACTATTGGACTTTGGATGAGGGGAGGAGGTCAATCGATGAGGCTCCAAAATGATGGTCTTAGATATTTGTGTAAAGCATGGATGCAAATAGAATGGTTGATGAGAAAATAGAATACACTAAGCCATTTGAGCAAAATACTAAAGAAATAGGAATTTCTTGACTTTATGAGTTGAAGAAAGAGTTGGAAAACAAAAAGTTTTTGGATACTATTTCCCAGTTTAGTTTAATTCAATCCAACAAGCATTTATTATATGTAAGGCATATGGAATGGTGGGCAGCTAGGTGGCAGAGTGGATAGAACATGGGACCTAGAATCAGGAAGACCTGAGTTCAGATCTAACCTCAGATACTTACTCAGACACTAACTAGCCTGGACAAGTCACTTAACCCTGTTTGCTTCAGTCTTCTTGTTTGTAAAGTGAGCTGGAGAAGGTAATGATAAATCACTCCAGTATCTTTGCCAAGATACCATCAAAATGGGGTCATGAAGAGTCAGACATGACTGAAATGACCAAACACCAACAGCATATGGTATGACATATGTTCTATATGTAAGGGACATAGTGTGGCATATACACTGTATATAAGGCATATGGTATGGTATGGTATGGGTAGCATGTAGGGCATAGGGTACTGAGTCTGGAGTCAGGAAGACACAGATTCCTGAGTTCAAATATGGCCTCAGACACTTCCTAGCTGTGTGACCCTGGTCAAGTCACTTAACCCTCTTTGTCTCAGTTTCCTCATCTGTAAAATGAGCTAGAGAAAGAGATGGCAAAAACCACTCCAGTGTCTTTGCCAAGAAAACCCCAAATGGGGTCCTGAAGAGTTGGGCATGGCTGAAAAACAACAAAAAGTGGCTTATATACTAAATGTAAAACACACATATGCCTTACATATCATATAATAAGTACCTCCTATAATAAGGCATTTACTATATGTCAGTATTTAGGAATGTAAAGACAAAAAGAAGTAATGTCTGACTTTAAGGAGCTTTCATTTTATTCAGAGAGATGTAATACATGCTCAGAACAGTAAATATTAAATATTTACAAAATAATTTCAGAAGGGAAAAGAACTATAGGTGGGGATCTTGAAAGGATTCCTGTAGGGTATGGTGTTAGAAGTGAGACTTGAAGAAAACCAGGGATGTAAAGAGTGGGAGGTAAAGAGGATGTGCATTCCAGGCATGGGGGATAACCTGTTTGTTCAAAGGCATAGAGATGGAATTTGTTCATTTATTCATTCATTCAACAAACATTTGTTAAGTGCTTGCTATGTATTTTCTTTTATTTCTTCCTTTTGGAGGCAATGAGGGTTAAGTGACTTGCCCAGGATTACCTGGGTATCTGAGGTCAGATTTGAGATCAGAGACCAGGGAGCCAACTCCAGTCATCCTGATCTATATCTGGACACTGGACCTACATGACTTCAGAGGAAAAAGTGAGGCTGGTGACCTTGCACAGACCTCCCTCACTTACATCCAATTCACTTATAAGTCATGGCATCATCTTCTTAGTGTCATGGTCCTCCTTTGAGAATGAAGGACAAACAACAAGTCCAGGGCCAAATTTGAACTCAGGTCCTCCTGACTCCAGGGCTGGTACTCTATACACTAAGCCACCAAGCTATTCCTTACTATGTAATTTCACATTGACGTGATGCCATTGAATTCTTGTGATTGCCCTGTGAGGTGCTATTTGCTAGGCAGTGTAGAAAGGGACAAATATTAAACCGATTAACTGACTGATTGACTGGCTGACTAAATAAATACCTAAAAGCACCTGCTCATCCTATGTGACTTCAGGACAGAAGAAGCAGGGAAAGTCCACTGAGCTCTGAGTCAGAGGAGACTCAAGTTTGAATCTTGCCTCTGGCTCACTGACCCTCACCTCTCCGGAGCTTCACTCTCCTCTGTAAAACAGGAATAGAAATTACTTTATGATTTATGATTGCATGGATGTAGGGAACTCCCACACAAGCAAATTGCTTCTAGCAATGTAGGTTGGTTCCTTTTCTTCAACTTACAGTCTTTGGGAGCTGTCAATACTGAGGTATGGACTTCTCCAAAGTCATGTAGTCAGTTCATGTCAGAAGCAAGACTTGATCCTTGGTCTTCAAGGACAAGTCTCTATTTCACCATGCTGTCTCTCATCTGTAAAATAAAGGTGGTGGTGGTGGTAACAACCAGTGGTGTCCAACTCTTTGTGACCCTATGGACTTGTCCATGGGGCTTTCTTGGCAAAGACACTGGAGTGGTTTGCCATTTCCTTCTCTAGTGTGTCCCCATTTTATAGTTGAAGAACTGAGGCAAATAGTGGTTAAGTGACTTGCCCAGGGTCACACAGCTGGTAATTGTCTGAGGCTGAATTTGAATTCAGATCTTCCTGATTACAAGCCCAGTGCTCTATCTATTGCACCACCTAGCCTACCCATAAAATAGAAATAGTATGTTTCTAACAGGACTGTTCTGATGGTAAAATGATGTATATAGAATGATTTATAATAAAACTCTCTATAAATATTGATTTATTATGTAGGACACACAAGCTACATAGGATTTGTATCTAGGCAGGACTCTATTTGGTAATGAAATAGGTTTTTAAGTGGATTATTATGACCCTATAAAATATAAGTCTCTTGAGGGCAGGGACTATTTTGTTTCTGTCTTTTTATTCTCCGCACCTAGCACATGGTAGGGACTTAATAAATGCTTCTTGAATAAAATTGAATCCCTGGTAAAGTGGCTGATATGACTGCAGGATGGAACATGGTTCAATTTTTAAGTCTAAATTTCTGTTTCAGGTTGATTGCTGCCATCATGGGGAGATACAGATGATGGAGTTAGTCAGGAAGTGTTGGGAAATTACTTGAGTGACATTACAGAAAGGGATATAAGAGAGTTAGATTGGAAAACAATACTTTGGGCTATCTATTCTACCTTGTTTTTTTTTTCCCCCTAAAAGCATCAAATAGATTCAATGACTCAGTAAATGAACTCTAAGACCCTATGATGTAAAAGATGAGGTGAAAGTGAGGTCCATTTTGAATCTGTCATATGACATCTTGTAAGTCACAGAACATCAGTAACTGGGGTAGCTATTCAAAGCATTTTCTAGATTCCTGGCTTGTTAGGGCTGGAAGACATCTTAGAGATCACCTAGTTCAGGCTCCTTATTTTTACAATCATTGAATGATCATAGGTCTAGGAATGAAAGGACCTCAGACACTATTGCTTATGTGCCGAATAAAAGAAATAAAATTAAAAAGATTTTAATTTAATCAATAAATTAATTAATTTAATACAAATTCTTTATTTTACAGTTGAGGAAACTGAAGTATAGAAATGAATGATGGAATATCATTAATGCATGCTTGAATAGTTTTTCTTAAGTACTTACTATGTGCCAGGCATTATGTTATGCTTGATGGGTATAAATACAAATGAGAGATAAGTCCTCCTCTCATGGAGGCTACATTCTGGCAGGGGTGGGATGGATACAACACACATTGTGAAACGATCACTATGGGAGAGGTGTATTGGTTTGGGAAGTCAAAGAGATGATGAGAGGAGCAATAGGGCAGAGGACAGACATTTTTGATGTCCCATTTCCAGATAACATCAGTGTTAATTTGCTTTTGGTTCCCAGAGCCTAAGGTGTAAAGTGGATCAGGAAAAAAGGGGGAAATGCAGGACTCCTATGGCAACAGGGCAAAAGGCAATATAGCTGGGGTGTAGCATGGTTGGGTCTGAGGCAGACTATATATAGTAGGCTCTCACCAACTGGTATGGAATAACTTGAGGGGCAACTAGGTAGAGTAGTGGACAGAGCACCAGTGCAGGGTTTCAGGAGGACCTGAGTTCAAATCTCACCTCAGATACTTTGAACGCAGGTCCTTTTGATTCCAGGACTCATATCCACCGTGTCACCTAACTGCCCTCCCTAACACCAGACACACTGTAATAATGATAACAATGGCAATGATAACAAGCGAGGAAATAAGATACATAGGAAATCATAATAATGACTCATTTATGCAGTGCTCTGAGGCTTACAAAGGATTTTCTTCAACATCACTATAGGGCTTTCAGGTATAACAAAGAACAGCAAAAACAAGCAGTTAGTGACAACACCAGTCTGAAAAGTTAGTCCACAGGACAATAGTTTGAAATGGGCTGATGAAATAATGTCTTCTACACAGCAGTAGCTTGAATAAGGCAGTAGAGGAAGGTTATAACGGAAGTGATCGAATACTTGACTTATTAGTTCAATTTCTATGAGATCCTAGATATGTTACTTACACACAAAAGTTAATTTGGATTGTTAGTATAAAAAAGTCATGAGTTGGTTTTTCAAGTGTACCTTCCTTCTACTCTCTCTCTCCATATTTTGTGTGGACCTAATTATTTACTTGTCGTCTCTCCTCTCTCCCCCATTATGACGTACTCCTTTATGTCACTCCCACTAGGTGTGAATGTCCCCTGAGACTTCCTGCTGGGCTTTCTCTTCTTCCTCCATACTATTTTATTTTGGGAACTTATTGGATCCCATAGATTTAATTTTTATTTCTACGCCAATGATTCTTAGATCACTTGTCCATCTTTCTCCTAACCTGTAGACTCACATCTCCAGTTGCCTATTAGATATCTTAAAATGGATGTCTCATAGACCCCCAATATTCTACTCATGTTTCCCACACACACACACCCCAAGCCCTTCTCCTCTTCCTAGGTTCCTTATTACCACTGAGGTGATAAACTTGGGGCAGCTAGGTGGTACAGTGGATAGAGCACCAGTGCAGGAGTCAGGAGGACCTGAGTTCAAATCTCACCTCAGACACTTGACACTCACTAGCTATGTGACCTTGGGCAAGTCACTTAACCCCAATTGTCTCATCCTGGGTCATCTCCAGGCATCCTAATGAATATATGGTCACTGAATTCAGATGGCTCTGGAGGAGAAGTGAGGCTGGTGACCTGCACAGGGACACTCAAAACAAAGTCAAGTGCAAGTCATGTCATCATTTCTCTAATGGCATGGTCTTCTTTGGCAATGAAGGACAAACACGTTACCACTGAGGGTCCCATCATCCTCCCAGTTGCTCAGGTTGAAACCCAAGTTGTAATCAACTTCTTTCTCCCTCTCACCCCCACATCTAATCAATTGCAACATCTTGTCATTTCTACCTTCCTAATGTCTTTTGTATAGGGCTTCTTCTTTCATCTGATACTAGTAGCCTCCATCACCTCATTCCTGAACTATTGTCATAGACTGCTATTCAATCTTTTTGTCTTAAATTCCACCCCACTCCAGTTCAGCTTCCATTCAGGGTCAAACTGGTCTTTCTAAAGAGGTCTGGCAGTGTCACCTCATTTAAGTGGCCCCCTATTACCTTCAGAATCAAATGGAGAACCCTGTTTAGCACTTGAAGGCTTTTATCTCTTGGCCCCTTTCTACCTTTCTAATCTTCTCATACATTACTTCTCCCACATACTCTTTGATTCAGTGACATTAAATAATAATAACAATGAATAATAACCGACCTTTATATAGTGCCTTCTTTGTACCAGGCACTGTACTAAATGTTTTACAAATATAATCTCATTTGAATCTCATAACAACCCTTCGCTGTAGGTGCCCATTATATCCACTTTACCTATGAGTAAACCAAGACATACAAAGGTAAATGACTTGCCCAGGGTTACAGGGTCACACAGCTAGTAAGTGTCTGAAACCAGATGATGAACTTGGGTTTTCTTGATTCCAGGCCTAGAGCTTTATATCCCTTATGCCTCCTCGCAATCCCATTGGCCTCCTTGATGTTCCTTCTATAAGGCACTGCAACCCCAAATTCCCAGCATTTGCATTGGTTATACTTCAGGCATAGATTGCTCTCCCTCCTCACCTCCCCATCCTGGCTTTCTTAAAGTACCAGCTCAAATTCCAACTGCCACAAGAAGCCTTTCCTAATCCTCCTTAATGCTAGTACTTTCCCCCTGTATGTGTGTGTGTGTGTGCGTGCGTGCGCACATGTGTGTATGTATTATTTGTATGTAGTTGTTCATATTTTTGTCTCCCTATCAGATTATGAGTTTCTTGAGAGCAAGACATCTTTTTTTTTTGCCTTTTTTTTATACCTTCAGCACTTAGCTGGTGAGTGCCTGGCACATAGTAGGTGTTTAAATAAATTCTTGTTGACTGATTGACTATAGAAGCAAATACAGATGTCTGTGCCTATCATTGGTTTTCCCATTCCTTCTATCTTTGTCTCTGGTGCCTGAGTTATTGACTGTCCCTCCCTCTCCCTCTGTAGCTGCCCAGGATGCATCATAACAGTAACCAGAAGTGGCACTGGATATTCTCCCACAAGGAGCAGTTAGACACCTCTGAGCCAATGCCAACTGAAAGTTCAAGTGCAAAGTGGTGGCTAATGGGAAGGTTCTGTCAAATGATCCAGTCTTTCTTGAACCTCATGAGGAATTTATAATCTGCAAATATTATGAGAAAAGAATGTTAAATTTCTGTTTCATATCTAAGCCTATGATGCCAAGGTCTGTTGTTGGTACAGCATATATGTATTTCAAATGTATATTACTCAGTGATCCAGCATCACTCTCAGACAACAATATCACTTATACATTCTGGGCATGTAAATTTAATGTGTCCAGTGCCTGGTTTGTTAGAGTCCTCTTGGACAGGACAAATTTTGGAATATGAACTCCTATTTATGTGTTATCTTAATATCCACCTAGTCCATAAGTTTTACCACTCATATGAGGATTTTCTCATTGATTGAAGATTTGTTATTCATTGCTGGAGAACATAGAAGTTTTAAGGAAAGCAGATGATGACTTTCTTTTTTTTATAAAAAATTATTTATTTTTAACATTATTTTCTTTTGAAATTGTGTTTCAAATTCTCTCTCTTCTTTCCAGCCTTCCCTGAGAAGGTAAACAATATGGTATCAATTATACCTATGAAATCGTGCAAAACGTATTTACATAGTAGTCATAAAACAACACAACAAAAAATTAAACAAACAAGAAAATTATACTTTAATTTGCATTGAGAGTTCATCAGTTCTCTCTCTGGAGGTAGATAGTATTTTTTTTGTCATGAGTTCTTCGGAATTGTTTTGCATCATTGCGTTGTTCAGAGTAGCTGAGTCTCTCAGTGTTGATCATCATTACAGCACTGTGACTCTGCACAGTGATCTTTCAGTACTTCTCACTCCACTTTGCATCAGTTCATGTAGGTCTTGCTGAGTTTTTCTGAAACCAGTTGCCTCATCATCTGTTATAGCACAAAAGTACTCCATCACAATCATATGCCACAACTTGTTCAGCCATTCTCCAATGGATGAGCATCCCTTTATTTCAAATTCTTTGCCATCACAAAGAGAGCTGCTATAAATATTTTTGTATAGATAAATCCTTTTCCTTTTCCTTTGACCTCTTTGGAGTATTGACCTGGTAGTGGTATTGCTGGGTCAAAGTCCTTTAGGCATGATTCCAAGTAGTTCTCCACCAACAGTACATTATTGTACCTATTTCCTCTCGTGAGATGGTCTCAGAATTGTTTTAATTTGCCTTTCATTAATATTTTTCCATATGACTATAAATAACTTTGATTTCTTCTTGTGAAAATTGCCTGTTATTATCCTTTGGCTATCTATCAGTTGGAGAATGCATTTTATTTTAAAATAAATTTTATTCAGTTCCCTGTATTCTTGAGTAATGAGGCCTTTATCAGAGAAACTTATCGAAAAAAATTTTTTTTACATTACTTTATTTCCTACGGTACCTTTTAAAAAAACATAGTTTCCTTGAATATCTCTTTTAATTAAGTCTATATTTGCTTTTGCTTTATCTGGGATCATGATTGCTACCCCTGCCTTTTTCTACTTCAGCTAAAGCCTAATAGATTTTGCTCCAACCCTTTTTTTTAACTTTGTATCTTTTTGTTCCAAGTGTGTCTCTTGTACACAATATATTGTTGGATTCTGGTTTCTAACCCATTTTGCTATCTCCTTCTGTTTTATTGGCTATCTCATGTCATTCATATTCACCGTTATAATTACTTTCTGTGTGTTTCCCTCCATACGGTTTGTTTTGCTTATCTGTCTCTCTCTCTCTCTTTTTATCCTGTCCCTGCTTAAAAGTCTGTTTTGCTTCTCACCATTGCCTCCCTTAATCTACCCTCTCTTTTATCATTCCCACAGTCCCATATCTCTTATCCCCATCCTTTCCTATTTTCCTATTGTGTAATGATTTCTGTACTAACAGAGCATGTATACTCCTCTTTAAACCATTTTGGATGAGAGTGAGGTTCAAGCATTGCCTGCTACCTCCTCCCCCATTTCCCTTTCACTATAAAAGCTCTTCCTTGCATATCTTTTTTATGTGAGAAAAATTTTCTCATTCTACCTCTCCCTTCCCTGTTCTCCCACTTTTTCATTTTTTGGAAGATCATCTCAACATAATCAACTCACACTCATGACTTCTGTCTATATAGACTCTTTCTAACTGCTGTAATACTGACAAAATTCTTAGGAGTTACATGAATCACTTTGCCATACAAGAACATAAACATTTTAACTTTATTGAGTCTCTTATGATTACTATTTCATGTTTACCTTCTTATGATTCTTTTGAGTCTTCTATTTGAATGTCAAATTTTCTATTTAACTCTGGTCTTCTCATCAGGACGCTTGGAAATCCTCTATTTCTAATCTTCTATTTTAAATGTCCATTTTCCCTGCCCTGAGGAATTATACTCAGTTTTGCTGGGTAGTTTATTCTCAGTTTTAATCCTAGCTTCTTAGCCTTCTAGAATATCATATTCCAAGCCTTGCTCTTTTTTAATGTGGAAGTTGCTAAATCTTGTGTGATCCTGACTGTAGTTCTGCAGTACTTGAATGGTTTCTTTCTGGATGCTTGCAAGATTTTTTCCTTGACCTGGGAGCTCTGGAATTTGGCAATAATATTCCTGGGAGTTTCCATTTTGGGATCTCTTTCAGGATATGATCAGTGGATTCTTCCAATTCTGGTTTTATCTTTTGGACTTAAGATATCAAAGCAGTTTTCTTTGACAACTTCTTGAAATATAATGTCTCAGCTCTTTTATAAGTCATGGCTTCCAGGTAGTCTCCCTCTGACCTTTTGGTGGCTCTGCTGCTCCAAAATTTTATTTGAGGCATTATTTTAACATTGTTTGAAAGGAAATGTTAGGAAAGTCCAGCTAGGTCCCAGCCTGTACTCTGCCATCTTGGCTCCCAGTGATGACTTTCTTATTAGAATTGCTTTGACAGATGCTTACCTTTTATATACACCTTCAGAGATTGTTATGACCACCATTTTGTCTAGTGCCTCCAAGGCTGAAATCGATATGGAAAGTGACTTATAAAAAAGTCTTATGCTAAAAGAGAACTGATCCTGTTTTTCACAGTAGATACAATGGAATGTGTGAAAATCTTAGTAAAGAAGTATGAACTAACTAGACCCAAGAAACTTGCTTCCCTAAAACAGAAACTAGAGCTGAATCACAATGGTGAACTTATATTTAGTATAAATGTAAAGAAGATGGAATATTAAGATGATGAGTATGTCTCAAAGAAATCTAAGCAGGAAGAAGAGGAATGTTCTCTATATATTTTAGAAAAAAGGTCTTTATCAGAGACACTGGTTATAAAAACTCTTTCCTAGTTTTCTGCTTCCCTCCTAATCTTGGTTGCATTGCCTTTGTTTATGCAAAAGTTTTTCAATTTATTGTAATCAAAATTGTCCATTTTGCATTTCATTATGTTTTCTGTCTCTTGTTTGGTCATAAATTCTTCCATTCTCTATAAATCTGACAGGAAAACTATTTCTTACTCTCCCATTTGAGGAGGAAGAATAGATTGATGATGGTTTTCTAGATTCCTTATAACTTGATTGGCATAATGACAAAAGTGTTAAGTTGGAAAATTTAAAGTTAACTCCTGAGTTCTGAGTTGTAAAGTTCACTATTTCCTCTGAAGGAAAGTGTTGTTTTATCTTAGTTCAAATGTATACAGTGAAAATCTCTCCCTTTTCTTAAACTTTTTCTATTAAACAAGAAGAAGAAGAAGCAAATTCAGACTTGGTGACTGTGGTTCATAGTCACATGACCCCTGGGTATTTCACTTGGGATTGTACTTCTTAGTCAAAGCCCCAGAATCACATTGATTTGCTCCTCTCCCAGCTAGCTCCCACCTGCAAGTAACATATAGGAAACAGAGAAGCTCTCTCTCTGAATGCTTTGGGTGGGCTTTTGCCACTGTTGGTCAAGCAGGGTTGTAGAGCACACTGCTGCATCCTCTATTACATAGTGGGATATGTTTGTGACAAGATGCCTACATACTGGGGTCAGGGTTAGGGTAAAATGTGCTCAATTCTATCAGGTCCATTATGTTTTAGGTTGAGTCTACACTCCTTGGAAGCCAAAACTTACTTGTATCCTTGGCCTCTATGTCTCCCTTCTTACTGGAAATGCATGTGGTGGTCAAGAAAGTCATCTTCCTGCCCATGTTTCTTGAGGGCCAAAGGGTATCATAGATTACCCTTATTGTAGGGCAGTGTTTCCTGACATACTCCTTGCTCTACCATCAGGCTTCTTAGCAGGAGGAAATAACCAATCCTCTCTCACTCATATACCCTGGAGATAGTCAAGGTACCTAGGATACATGATAGTAAATAAGACTAAAATGGCTAAAATTCACTTCCTGGCTAACTGGAATTGTAGGCCTTGGGAGAAAATAACAATTTTCCTATATTTGTCAGAACTCTTTGTTTTGTTTTTGTGCCTCTGTTTGCGAGATTTGATTTTCCTGTATGATTCATGGCAGCTCATTTTAGAATTAGTCTCATTTAATGTTAAGCAATCCATTTTAAAGATATTCCATTTTGTAGTCCTTCTTACTTCCCCTGGGTCTCATCATCATAGTTACATGTCTTTTAAAAAGGATTTGTCATTATGTGTCTTTGCTTTTAATCTATAAACAGGGTAAGCATCACAAATGATGTGTAATTTAAGGCCTACAAGAGACCTATCCCTTTAAGAATGAATGAATGGGGATGGGTGGATAATAAGTTAGTATAGAGTTGTTTTGGTGAAGAAGCCCAAAGCAAAGAGAATCTTTTCTTGAAAATACATTTACCTGAAAAGGTGATTGTCACATCAGGGGGCAAATATTTTTATTGGGGGAAAATACTGACAACACGTGGAGAATTCGATTATATTGCAGTCTTAAAGATAATTTCTTAAGATCTTTATTTCCATCAAAATTTTTATCATCTCTAAAATCTCCTAAAAGAGATCTTTCCCAATTCTCCATAAGATTAGTATGTTCCTTCAGTATCTTCAATTTATTCTATATATATCTTGTTTTTACATAGTTGTTCATATGTTGTCACAATCTAATGGGAAGAGACAACATGTGAACAACTATGTACAAGCAAGATGGATAGATTGTAGTGGAAAGTTCTGACAAAAGGTGATCCATTGGAGAAGGAAATGGCAAATCACTTCAGTATTTTTGCCAAGAAAACCCTATGGACAGTATTAAAATGATGAAAGAGATGACACTGGAAGATGAGTCCCTCAGGTTGTAAGGTGTCCAATAGGCTACTGGGGAAGAGTGGAGGACAAGTACAAGTAGCTCTAGTACTAATAATGTGGCTGGGCCAAAACCTAAAAGAAGCTCAGCTGTGGATGTATCTGGTGACAAAAGGAGTCCAATGCTAGAAACCTGGAATGTAAGTCTATGAAGCAAGGTAAGTTGGATGCAAAGAGGAAATAGACATCTTGGGTGTCAGTGAACTTAAATGGATAGGAATGGGAGAGTTTAATTCAGATGATTACTACATATACTACTGCTGGCAGGAATCCCTTAGAAGAAATGGAGTCCTAGTCAGTAAAAGGGTAAGAAACATAGTAGTGGGGTATAATCTCAAAAATGACAGAATGATATCTGTTTGAATCCAAGGCAAATTGTTCAATATCATAGTAATACGAATGTACACTTCAACCACTGATCCTGAAGAAGCCAGTGTTGATCAGTTTTATGAAGTCAGACAACATCTTCTAGAAGATGTTACATTCATTATAGGGGATTGGAATGCTAAAGTAGAGAACCAAATGATAATTGGAATGACAGGCAAGTTTGACTTTGGAATACAAAATGAAGCAGGGTAGAGACTAATAGAGTTTTGTCAAGGGAACTCAGTGGTCATAGAAACACTCTTTTTCAACAACTCAAAAGGCAACTGACTTGACATATAATGTCACCAGATGGTCGATATAGAAATCAAATTTATTATATACTTTGCAGCCAAAAGTTGTGAAGTTCCATACAGTCAGTTTAAACAAGTTAAAACCATCAGATTGTAGAAGTAAGACCTAAAACAATATCCCTCATGAATATGAAGTGAAAGTGATGAATAAATTTAAGGGATTAGATCTGGTATAGAGTGCCTGAAGGACTTTGGACAGAGATTTACAATATTATAAAGGAGGCAACAACAAAAAACATTACAAAGAAAAAGAAGAGTAAGAAAGTGAAATGGCTATCTGATGATGTTTTACAAATAGCTGAGGAAAGAAGGAAGGTGAAAGGGAAAGATGCCAACCTGATGCAGAGTTCCTGAGAATAATGAGAGATTTACATAAGAAGCCTTTCTTACATAAGCAAGGCAAAGAAACAGAATAAAGCAACAGAATGGAAAGATAGGCATCTCTTCAAGAAAATTAGAGACATCAAGAGAATGTTTCATTCAAAGGGGGGCATGATAAAAGACACAAATGTAGGAACTTAACAGAAGCAGAAAAGATTAAGAAGAGGCAGCAAGAATGTACAAAAGAACTATACAAGAAAGATCTTAACATCACTGACAGTCAAAATGATGTCTGACTGGTCTAGAGTCAGACATCTTGAAGAATAAAGTCAAGTGGGCCTTAGGAACCATTGCTAAAAATAAAGTTAGTGGAACTAATGGAATTCCAGTTAAGCTATTTAAAATTTTAAATGATGGTGTTGTTAAAGTGCTGCACTCAATATGCCAGCAAATTTGGAAAACTGAACAGAGGCCCCTGGATCAGAAATGATCAGCTTATGTCCCAATGCTGACATAGGGAAATGTCAAGGAATACTCAAATTACCAAACAATTTCACTCATTTCACATGCTAGAAAAGTTATACTTGAGATTCTGTAAGCTAGGCTTCACCAATACGTGAACTGAGAATTACCAAAAGAGCTGTATGGTTTTCGAAGAGACAGAGGAACTAGAGACCAAATTGCCAACATTCACTGGATTATGGAGAAAGCAAGAGAGTTCCAAAAAAACTTTTACTTCTGCTTCATTGACTACACTAAAGTCTTTTGTTATGTAAGATATAAAATGTGTCAAATCCTCAAAGAGATGAGAGTACCAGATTATCTTACTTGTCTCCTGAAGAACCTGTATGTGGGCCAAGAAGCAAGTTAGAAATGAAACAACTGATTAGTTTAAGATTGGAAAAGTAGTATGCCAAAGCTGTATATTGTCACTTTACTTATTTAACTTATATGTAGAGCATATCATGCAAAATTTCAGACTGAATGACAGAATTAAGGTTTCTTAAAGAAATATCGACAAACTCAGATGTGCAGATAATACCACTCTGGTGAGAGAAAGTGAAGAAGAATTAAGAATCCTCTTGATGAGAATGAAAGAGGAGAATGTAGAAGCTGGTTTGAAGCTTAACATAAAAAACCTCACGAAGACCTTGGCAACTGGTCCCATCACTTCCTGGCAAAGAGAAGGAGAGAAATGGAAGTAGTATCATATTTTACATTTTTGGACTCAGAAATCACTGCAGATGCTGATGGTAACCATGAAATTTAAAAAATGGTTGTTCCTTGGAAGGAAAACTATGGCAAACCTGGCAAGTATACTAAAAGGCAGCGACATCACCTTGCCAACAAAGGTCTGTATAGTTAAAGCTATGGTCTTTACAGAAGCAATGTATAACTGTGAAAATTGGATTGTAAGGAAAGTTGAGTTCCACAGTTGAATTGTGGGGCTGGAGAAGACTTTGAGAATCCTTTGGACAACAAGGAGATCAAATCAGTCAATACTTAAAATTAACTCAGACTATTCACTGGAAGATTAAATACTGAAGCTGAAGCTTAAATACTCTGGCCACGTAATTAGAAGCCAGAATGTGTTGGAAAAGACCTTGGTGCTGGGAAGGGCTGAAGGCAAAAGGAAAAAAAGGGATTGAAGGAAAAAGAGACAGAAGAGAATAAGATGGATAGATAATGTCATAGAAACAATGAACATGAACTTGGATAGACTTTGAGAGGTATTGGAATACAGAAGGACCTGACACTCTATGGTCCATGGGGTCACAAAGAGTTGGATATGACTGACCAACTGAACAACAACAACAGAATTTACATAGATCATTCTCAAGAACTTTTGTCTCTCATTTGTGCTAAGAAAAAGGGATACAAAGGAAGAAACTATCTAGGGATTCTAGATTCATGAACTAACCTAGATAAGCACAGGTCACCTCATTCTGTTAAGTCACCACTTTTGGCTCCTTTGGGAAGAGATGCAAAAGGGAGAGATTTCCTTCCCTTTCCTTTGCCTGGTCTCAAAATCAAAGGGAAAGGTGAGCTATTTTACAAATCACTTTTATAGACAACAGTGAAAGGCAGATGTTGTGACAAGAGTCCTAATGCTTGACTCTCTGTTGCCAATGATCTTTGGATCTTTGAGACAATCTCATTCATGGGGACTCTCAGGGAATTCTCTCAAATAGGATGGACAGAATAGTGGAGGTACTTAAGGCAGGGAGATCAACTATGAATTTTTTGCAATAATCTAGGCAAGAAATCATGAAGAGCTGAACTAAATGATAGCTACATGAATTAAGAGTTGAATATGAGAGATATTACAGAGGGAGAAATAGTAAGATTTGGCAACTGATTGGAAAAAAGAATGAGAAGTTGAGGCTATGCTATAGCTGTGAACCTGGGAGACTGGAAATATAGTGATACCTTTGATAGATAGTGAAATTTGGGAAGGGAGGACAATATAATTCGTTCCAAACATGATGAGTCTGATGTATTTCCAGGTCATCTAGCTTGAAATGTCTGATAGGTAAATGGTTATATGGGACTGAAATCTAAGGTAGAGACTGTGACTGAGTCTCTCTCTCTCTCTGTCTCTCTCATCTATCATCTATGTATCTATATCCCTGAGTCACCAACATAGAGATGCTAGTTGAACTCATGGGAAATGATGAGTTTACTGAGAGAGTATAGAAGAAGAAAAGAAGGTCTAGGACAAAACCTTGGTAAAAATCCCAGTTAGGGGCTGGCTTATAATCCATATCACAGCCTCTAATTGTGGGTATTATCAAGATTCTGTTCTTCCTCTTCTCCCAAGCTCCTACCCCCATTTTAGGAGACTCATAATCTATATCACATTCCCTAAAGGGACTAAAGTGAAGTCATAGGCTACTAGGTGGTGCACGGGATAGAGGGCCAAGCTGGAGTCAGGAAGCCCTGAGTTCAAATCTGGTCTCAGACACTTACTAGCTGTGTCACGCTGGGCAAGTCATTTAACCTTGTTTGCCTAAGTTTCCTCATTTGTAAAGTGAGCTGGAGAAGGAAATGGAAAACTATTCCAGTATCTTTGCCCAAAAACTCCAAAAGGCATCATGAAGAGTCAGACATGACTGAAAATGACTGAACAACAAAAACACAGGTGAAAGAAAATGATGAAAGGTGGAGGGATTGGAGTCTCAGTGAAGATAAAGAATAGGTTGAGGGGTAATTCACAAGGAGAGGTAGAATGAGGGGAAGTTATAGTCAGATAGATGAATGTCAGAGTTCTTAATTAGGGAAGTGGAATGGTGTGGGTAACATTGAGATCCATTTTGCAACCATCCCTATGAATGGTTGAAGTGGAGTAAAGAAGTAGTTCACAGGAGTTAAGGAGTCTAAGCAATTGGGGAGGTTTGGGAGCTTGAGGGAACATCAGTGTAGATATTGAAGTCTCCTAAAACAGGGGCAGGAGCTGGGGAAGAGATGAAGATTATGAGTCAAATGAGAAAGTCTGAAGAATGATCTGGGAGCTGGTATACTATAGCTACTATACCTTGATTTCAAGTGGGTGGGAAATTTTCATTGAGCGGACTTCAAAGGAGAAGAAGTCATTGAATGATGATGGTAAAGTGAGTGTGAAAGTGGCAACAGGGAACAGAAAATATTCTAGCTTTCTGTACAGAAACTACAGTGTGTGTGTGTGTGTGTGTGTGTGTGTGTGTGTGCACGTGCGCATGTGTGCACATATGTGTACACAGACAGTGCTGGAGAGGATGCTTAATGCCAAAATTAAACTAAGAACATCGAAACAGTAACCCCTTTCATCAGTCAGGTTTAACACACTCCATCTCGTCACTAACTAAAGGCATCCCCCTTCCCAAATTCATCACTAGAGCTAATGTCCCTACATTTAATGTAAATGACCAGGTTTCAGTGAAGGATAATAGAAAGTAATAGGAAATGAACAGCTTCAGAATATTTTGTTCATTATGGAAAAGGAATTCCAGAGAGTCTGGGTGAAGAGGTCGGCTGGGTTGGAGTGGGACATGGGTAAGGTGGGGCTGCAGAAGAGCAGGAAGAGAGACTGGGAGGTGAAAATTGGGGTTAATTTACTCTTATATGGTCAGTGATTGATTATTAAAGGGATAAGGTGAGAAATAAAAGAAACTATAGGGGTGGTAGGTGGCAGATGAAAAGTAAAGCTCACAGTCTCTGAGAGGTGTTGGCATTGTGGAGCACTGAGAACTTGATCAGACATAAAAGACAACAAGGTCATCCACTGTGTCCCAGGTCGTCAGTCATCCTGACCTTTGTCTTGTCACTGGATTTCAGTGATTCTAGAAGAGAGGGTGAAGTGGATGACTTTGCGCAGCTCTGCTTCACTTCAATTGAATTCACTTTCAAGTGAAGACATCAACCCATGGTGGAGCTGGTCCTCGTTGAGATTGAAGGATCGATAGTAAGAGCAAAGGTAACTCGAATTAGCTAGGGTTGTCTGTTTCCTTTTGTGACCTCCCCCCCCCCCCCAACTTGCAGAGTGACCAAGGGAGGGTCAGAAAAACTGGATTAAACTCTTGACTCTGATATTTACTGGTGTGACTTTAGGTAAATCACTTAATCTCCCTTGTCCTCAACTTCTTCCTCTGTAAAGTGTAGGGGCTGAACAAGATGGCTTCTAGTTTTCTAGATGGCTTTCTAGTCTTTTCTAGTTTTAGGACCATGAGATTCCGGATCTAATTCATATTTCCTCCAAAACAAATAAAAAAAGTTCAGGAAAACAGCAGATATAGTGACCACGTCTGAATATATATTCGACATTCAGACTTAGCAGTTGACTATATCTCTGCTGGGAGGGAGCTATGCTTCATTATCGATCTTCTAGGACCATCATTAGTTTTGAGTCACTTGGAGTTTGCTTCCTTTTAGTGATATTTTCAATTCCATTGTTGATGATTAAGCTGAAGCCCCAAAAGATTGGCCGTGAAAACTGTGGTGTTCCATAGCTTTGATGAAGAGACACACAGGGCAGGGAGAGGAGAGCTCCTCCAGGTTCCTTCTACCACCACCGTATTGTGAAGCCATTTTATTTGTACCAGCCAGGACCACTCTAGCCATCTACCTCCACTTAATGGATTTCCTACTACCAGAATCCTTTTGGGGATTTCTTCTTTCTTTCCGTCCCTTTATCTTTTAGGGAAAGGTAGAGAACAAAAATTTATTTAAGGGTTACTGTGTGTCAGATATTGTGCTAAATACCTTATAATTATCATCTTATTTGACTCTCACAGTAAACCTGTGAGATAAGTGCTATTATTATCGTCCCTATTTCATAGCTGAGGAAACTTAGGCAGGCAGATGGAAATGACTTGCCAAGAGTGACACAGCTACTAAGTGTCTGAGGCCAGATTTGAATTTAGATCTTCCCAACTCTAGAGCTCTATCTACTCTGTCTACTATACCAGCTTAGCTGTCCCCTTCTACTTCCTAGAAGTAGTATATTATTCTTTACCAAACTATTAAAGACCTAGAAAGGAAAGAATTTACCGTCAATGTGGTTCAATATCAGAAAACGATATGATTTTATCAGTGGGAATGAAATTAAAGAAGAGGCAGTAACATCTACTTTGCCATTGTACTCATTTTTCTGTCTGACTTGATCTTAAACCTTTCACGTGTATTGTCTCTCCCATTACAACATGCTCCTGAGAGCAAAGACTATATGCTTTTCTGTTTACATTTCTACTTAACACAGTGTTTTGCACATAGTAAGGACTTAATATATGCTTCATTCATTTCTTCCTTCCCTTATTCTTTGCTTTTTAGAAAGGGACGTACACAAAATAAGCAAACATGCTTTAAGGAAACAGGCAAAGTGATGAGGTGGAGTGTGTTAAACCTGATTGATGAAAGGGGTAACTGTTTCAATGTTCTTAGTTTAATTCTGGCATTAAGCCTACTCTGCCCTGACTCTCTCTTACTTAACCTAACCTCCTACCTGTTCTTGGCATTGATAGTAATCCATTTCCTTGCCATGAATTTAGCTGGCCAGAACTGCAATATCTCACACCTCTGGAATTTGCCTTTTCAGTCCTAAATTATGGATGTAGGTGTCTAGGGCCTAGGCATTTTCTTTTCATCTGTAATTCTACAACTTGGTGATTCTCAGGATAACTTACCTTGACCCACCCACGAAAGACAGGGGAAGTCCCATTTGTCACCTGGACTTTCAGTGAAAAAAATTTCTGTACTTTAGCCTCAAAGCTTTCTCGTCCTTTCAGGCTTTGACCTAGTCCTTAGTCATTGAATGGGTGTTGCCTCAGACAAATTGAGGCCTAGGAAAGACCAGTCATCTTGACTTTTGTCTTGCCACTGGACTTTGGTGAGTCTGGAGGACAGGGTGAGGTTGATGACTGTGTACAGCTCTGTCTCATTTAAAATCCAATTCACTTGCAAGTCAAGACATCATCTCATGATGACATTGGTCTTCTTGGAGAATGAAGGACCACCACCACCAACAATAACAGTGAAGTGTGTGTAGGTGCATCTCTGTGCTCCGAGCTCTGAAAGTGATACATTTACTTTCCTTTGAGGGCTCAGGCTCTCTGTTTTTTTCTGTTTCTCAATTTGACTCACACCTCCCTATTGATTGACCTGTCTAAAGCAGATTCTGTTCTCCAGTTCTTCAATGGTGAAATTGTTTCTTTTTATGTAGGCTTCAAAATTGTGGTAGAGGCCAACAACCCTTTTTTGGACTGGTCTTCATACTCTCCCCACTGTTGTCTTTCTCCCAAGGTGAACTTATGTTCTAGATGTGACCCTGAATCCCCTTGTGGCCCCAGCATAACTTAACAGTAATTGAGCAAGCTTAGCTGACAGATACACCCTAGGGCGAATTGTCAGTGGCTGAGCTTCCCTTAGTCTCGCTGTGGGCTCCAGTCTTTATCCTACCTTAGAGTGTTACAACATTGGCTCAACCTTTGATCGCAAAATTAGGACTGGAACCTAGACTTCCTTACTCCTCAGTTAGCACCCTTTTCACACTGTCTTTAAATATTCTGTGCTATAAATAAATGTATTATTATTTATAAAATAATTTAAATTATACATATATAATTAAATGAATAATTGATAATTTATTATTAAATAAATTTAAATTTAAATAAATTGCTCCTCAATACCTTAAAGAAAATAAACATAACCAAACCTATTCTACAGAATTCTTTTAGGCTTAGCACTTTCAAAATTCTAGTAACAGTGTGATGAATGTTGGCTGCATCTGACTAAAGGCTACAATCCCAAATGAAGTTCTATTTGAAAGGAAAAAAATATCCCCAAGAGATCATAAAAATGGGAAAGGGTCCCACATGTACAAAAATATTTATAGCAGCACTCATTGTGGTGGCCAAAAACTGGAAATCAAAGGGATGCCCATCAGTTGGGGAATGGCTGAATAAATTATGATATATAAATGTAATGGAATACTATTGTGCTATAAGAAATGATGAACAGGAAGACTTCAGAGAGACCTGGAAGGACTTATAAGAACTGATGCTGAGTGAAAGGAGCAAAATCAGGAGAACTTTGTGCACAGCAACGACCACAGTGTGCGAGAGTTTTTTCCGGTAGACTTGGAACTTCATTACAATGCAAGGACTCAAAAAAAAATTCTCAATGGTCTTTTAAGGCAAAATGCCTTCCATATCCAGAGAAAGAACTATGGAATTCAATTGCAGAATGTAGCGGATCATTTTCTCTTGTATAACGTTTTGGTTTGCTTTATGATTTATCCCATTCATTTTAATTCTTCTACAAAGCATGACTATAATGAAAACATATTTAATGGGAATGTATGTATAGAACCTATATAAAATTGTATGCCATCTTGGGGAGGGAAGGGGGAGGTAGGAGAAAAAAAATTTAAGTTATATGGTAGTGATTGTAGAACAACTGAAAATAAATAAAATTAATTTAAAAAAAGAAAGGAAAAAATGTATAAATGTACGTAATAGTGTCAGTTCTATGCCTTCACTGTTTTGCGGAGACCTATGTGTTGGCTCACTGCTTTGTGATATATCCACTGAAAAATCATTATGTAAAATTATTGCATGAAAACAATGACTTGTTTGGGAGAAATCAGCCTTATTTTCTAGAAATACATAATTGCCTGTCATATAAAAATGTAAGGCATTCTGGTGAGTTAAAAAAAAAGCATGGACAATTATACAAATTAGATGGAAAAAAATTGGGTTGCATAAAATGGTGGGAAATGCTGGACAGATGAGCTTTGGGAAATTCAATTCTATTAAATTATATTAAACAAACATTCCTTAAGCACCTCCTACTATATGTAGAGATCTATATTAGTACTTGAGAGAGAAGAAAGATCATATATGACATAATTTCTAGCTTCCTGGTGCTTACAAGTGTCGATGGGAATAAGATACCAACAGAGATAACTATAATATGCAATATTACACGAAAAGTGTATTAGTACATTGGAAAGGTATGAAACAAATGTTTCACAAAATTTTTCCTCCATCTGCTGAATTATTTTTATTGCGTCGAAGGGAATAAGTTTTTATATAGCACATACTGTGTGTCAGGCACCTTGCCAAGTGCTCTACAAATATTATGTCATTAGTTCCTCACAACAGCCTTGTGATTTTGTTGCTATTTTTTACAGTTGAAGAAACTGAGGCAGGCAAAGATTAAAGGATTTGCCCAGGGTTACACAGCTAGTAAGTGTAGATTTAAACTCAAGTCTTTCTGACTTCATACCCAGTGTACCTCCAGTGATTTATTCAGAGTTGAGAACCCTAGGTAGGGGATTTCCATTACCCATGAAGATTGACTCAGGCTCAGCAATTCATAGTTTAAGAAAGTTGCCTGTGACAATGTTAAGTTAAATAATTTGCAAAGGTCAAGCAACCATTATGTATCAGAGATAGGACTTGAACCTGGGGTCTTACTGAGTCTGTGACCCACTCTCTATCCACTGTTGTTGGTAGAGGACCAAGGACATCACAGGTGACATCTTGACTTGCCCGGAAATTGGATTTAAGTGAGGCAGAGTTGCACAAAGTCATCAACCTCACTCTCTTTTCCAAAGTCATCAAAGTCCAGTGGAATGACAAATGTCAAGATGACTGACATTGGCCCAGGGTGCAGTAGATGACTGTAGTGTCTTTGATATCTGACCAAACTCTAAGCACTCCCCAGGGCTTGCTTCAGCTGCCTTCATGGCTGTTGGAACAAATTGTTCCCACGCGCCCATTCCACTAGGAGAAATCTTCACATTTTTGGGGTAGACAGCCCTCCAACTCACCAACGGGTCTGAGGACTATCTGTTACCCTCAAACTGGTTTAGCCCGTCTGCCTAGACAGTTTTACTGGGGTGTGGTGACTGAGTATACTACAGCTTCTTGGAGCCACAGGAGAGAGTTAAGTGACAGGTGGACACCAAAGGTATTTCTTGTATGGGGTGTTCAGGGAAGACTAGCATCTCTGGTGTGAGGGCTCACTGAGCTCTTTTCAGGGCTACTCCTCCTATATTTACCACACTAGAAGTATCAAACTTCCTTCTCTCTTCCCCCACAAGTAGCTCAAAAAACTACAGAGTGTAGCCAGAACCAGGTTAAAATGTAATTAAGAAATGTTTAAGAAAATAAATAAAAATGCAACATGGATAATGTTCATTTGTGGTTATCTAAGACAATATGTGCCCACAGGGATCCATTTCTATTTGAGTTTGACACCAATACACCAATGTACCATACTACCCCACTGCCCCTATACATGACTATGATGAAACAGATGGGACTACTCTACTTTTTCATTTCTTTTCTTGCCCTCTCTTTCACAGTCCCAGAACACCCATCCTTCCATCCTTCTTTGTCACCTTCCCAGAGCTGTTTCCAAATTGGCTCCTCACACACCTCAGTTGTGAGAACAAATAGAAGTTTCTACTGGCCTCATCATTGCTCAGACTGAATCCAACCTATCTAGGGACCAAAAACAAAGGATACTAAATTTCTCTTTCATGGGGGCCAGTGGAAAGTTCCCTAAGACTACCTCTTTTGGAGAGAATGCCAAATACTCTTCTGGGCTGAGGAGAGGAGGCTAATATAAATGGTCAACTTTCACCTGATCTCATCTACCCTTCCTCAACTTCTCATGTTCTGCTTGTAGGCTAGTAGCCCCTGGCTCTATTGGAAATCCTCAAGAATCAACTGTTTCTATGGGCTTCCAGCACTCACATTTTTGCCCTGTGACTTTGAATGTAATGCAACAACCTCTGTAGTTATGTACTGTATGAAGAGCAACCCCCATACCTTCAGATAGGACGTGCAGTCTGAGTCATGATAAGAATGTCGTAGGACCTCCCCCTCACCCCTACTCCCCAGCCTTAAAAAGCAAGCAAACAAACTAGAACTATAATTTAACTGGAGTGGGGAACTCCTGCTAAAGGATTTCCCTTCACCAACTCTCCTTTCAGTCATAGGCTCAAAGATTTAGAGCAGGAAAATACCATAAGAAGTCACTTAGTCCAATCCACTTATTTTACAAATGAGGAAACTGAGGCTAAGAGAAGTGAGATGACACAGTCATTTAGAACTTTAGACCCTAGATTTTATTATTCTAAATCCTGTGATCTTGCTATCTTTATATTACAGAGAGACACTTAAGGATTCCCACCATTCCTAATAGTCTCCTCTGGCTTTGAGATGAGGGGGATGGTGGAGTGGACAATGAATAGGCTTTACATTGCAGTGAGGTCCCTACTTCTGGAAACCTTGGGAAATGTGGTCCATTTTACAGGCAGCACCAGCAGATGAGGCCTCAGGCTTTGCTTCCTCCAACACAGGGAAGCTATGGATGCTGTGAAATTCAGTGACACCTCTGTATACATGGTTTAAACAGCAGGACAGACCACTGTGCAGTTTTATACAAGTCATATTTGGGAGGAAATTGTGGACCCAGGAATAGGTTGCACTCCTAAAATGAAATCTTGTTCAGATGAAAAAATATACATACAAACATGCATGTGAATGTCTATACATACGTAATTATACTTAGAAAAGTAATTACTGAAAACTACATCAATAAGCCAAGAATTTATGATTGCTAGAATGGAAATGCTGTCATTTTTATTAGTAGCTAAATTCTAGGAGTTACCTGAGATTCAGAGAGCTTAAGCGGTATGACCAAGGTCACATAGTAAAGGTCAGAGGCAGGGATTTGAACCCTGGCTATTTCTAAGTGTAGGTCCAACTCCCTGCTCACTGTTTACACAACCTCTCAATACAAAATTACCACATTAAAATAATATATATATGTATATATATAGTTAACCAGACCTACAATTTTATTGGTGTAGATAACTCCTCGTAAGAAATTTCCCTTTGCCAATGAAGATAAGCTTTATATATATAATGTGTTAGCCATTGAGCTAAGCTCTTTTTTTTTTTTTTAGAAATATTAACTCATTTGATCTTCACAACAACCCTGCAAAGTAGGTTCTTTTATTATCTTCATTTTACAGTTGGGGAAACTGAGGCAGGTAGAGGTTGTGACTTGCCCATGGTCACACAACTAGTACATATCTGAGGATAGGTTTGAATCCAGGTCTTCCTTACTCTAGGTTCAACACTGTATCTACCATGTCTCTTAGTTACTTCAACACTCCTTCAATTTATAGAGATAAAAAACTCTACCCTAACAGAAGAAAATCTTAGAGATTGCCTGGGGCCCTAGGAAATTAAATGGCTTGAGAATATATGTTAGAGGTGGGTCTTGAATCCAGTTATACCTTACTGAGGCCTGCTAGCTATCCACTGTTGTGTCTCATATATGTATGAATGTGTATGTCAGAGCACTCTCATGTATGTGTTCATATACACACATATATGCCCATACACATATGCATATACAATACAATACACACTATATATATACATACACACACATATATACACACATGTGCACATGCACACACACACATATATATTATATATAGTATATACATGTGGCTAGGGCAGTATGAAGTGTATCAGCAAGATAACTTTCAAAGACAAAAGATTCAAGACTCATATCTGACACATACTGGCTATGTGAGCCTTGCACAGATACTGAGAAATGGGGACCAACCCGTAGACTCTGCATACTCTTGAGAAACAAAGGCACACACACACACACACACACACACACACACACACGAGGCCAGGGTGTACAAGTTCCCATTCTCTTATCCTAGCAGACAAGAGGCAAGATGAACAAGAGCTAATCAGAGCGTGATTCTGATCAGATTTTGTGCAAGTCAGATTTTGAGCGGAAAAGTACAATGGAACCAATAAAACAAGCCTTGTATGAATTAGGCATGTATTGATTTGAACTGAAATTCAGTTCTTGACGGGGCTACTAAGGGGGGTTGTGGAATCTGTCTCATTTGGAAGGTTTTCTTCCACTGAAGGATGTGTTTGCAAGTGTAGTTTTCTCAGGGCATTTTTTTCTGGAAATTATCTCTATGAGTCTTCTACCAGTTAAAAATCACCTGCATCCTTAGCCACTATTTAAAGAAAAGTAGCATGAATCCCAGATATTGTCCATGATAAAATCTGAAATCAGTCTTTTAGGTTGTCACAGTCTCTAACGTTGATCTTCCATAGAAAAAATGAATTTCCCCAATCCCAGGCTTCTGGATGGCTTCTGTGAAATTTGTCTCAAGCTCCCAGGGGCAGGTCCAATGCTCACCAGTTGGCCAGTTGGTCAGTTGGACCAATTTCCTCGGGGCATGACCCCTCTTCTTGGAAGTGCCCACAAATCATGCATAGAACAAGGAAATGCTTTAATTCTCTGGTCCCAGATTCCCTTTTTTTTTTCTTTTGAGCAAAGTCTGCCCAAAGACTCTAGGATTACACCTCTTGCCTGTTCCTCACCTCCAATGTAAACAAATCATAAATTCTGTAGTAAAGCAGAGCAAAGGTCTCAGAGGCTGTGTTTACAGCTCAGGGCTGAGTTCCCAAAAGTCAACTTGCCCAAGATGGAACAAAATAAGAAGGAAAAAAAATCTCACTTTTACCCATCATCCTCAAACCTGGGAAGAATACATAGACTGGTATTAGCCTAATGACATCAGCTATGTAGGTGAAGGTAGCTTGGTATTTGTTTAGGAGGACTGCCCACAATCTGGGGCATTAGGCAGGTAAGTGTTTCAAGGACACAGCATGGCTTCTGGGCATTCCAGAGAATCAGTCAAAGGTATTTGAGGAGATAGCATGGCATAATGGATAGCAGTCCAGCCTGGAACATTGAGAAGAGCCTGACATTCTGTTAGCTGTATGACCCTAGGCAAGTCAATCTAGCCACTGATCAGCAAGTATTTATTAAGCACCAACTTCCTTAAACTCTCTGCGCCTCACTTTTCTCATTATAAAATGGGGGTAATAATAATACTTATCTTACAGGACTCTTGTGTGGATCAAATAAATTACTGATATCTAATTTATATGAGACTTTAAAGTTTCCAAAATGTTTTACATATTTTATCTCATTTGATTCTCACAACAACCCCATGAGATATATTATTCATAGATAAATAAATTGATGCTGAGACTTACCCAGAGTTACACAGATAATAAGTGTCTGATGCTGCATTTGAACTCAGATCAGTACTTTATCCACTACAACACCTAGATGCCTGTAAAGTGCTTTGCCACTTCTAAAGTACATTTGCAAATGAGGGCCTTTTTTGCTTTTCCTCCCCTGTAACACTAGTTTATTTCAAAGAATCCATCCATTGATGGGAGGGAGTGATTGCTATTGAACAGAAAGGTCACTTCCTTCCCCATTTGGATGACCATGTTAAAAATCTGAAGCTGGGGATAAGAGATGCCCAATGACCCCGTTCCCTTTCCCACAGAATCAGGAAAGCTGCCTCATTCAGGTCCTCATTCATTGAAAAAATGAACAACTGTGTTCTACCAGAGGAAGTCTTTACCTGGGAACTGGGGGAGTGGCTGAAATATTTTGACTCCATGGGGAAACTCCACCCAATTAAAAAAGAAATTAAGAAGACTCCTCATCACCATCTCAATCATCTTCCTTGGCAAGAGGATCTGAAAGCAACATTTACCTTTCCCTTTTGTTTTCAATTAGCAGTCTACAAGAGTGAAAGCTGGGCTTTTGTGACCTCCCTCCCACCCCTAGCCCTCTCCTAAATTAATCCCACCTGGCCCCTATCACTGGGCTCACCGCAGCATCCCCTCAGCACTTATGTCTGTCCAGCTGTAATTAGTTATGCGCTTTGTTTATATTTCTTCTGTACACATTTTTCATATGTGCTAGTTCTGTCTCCTTCTTTACACTGAAGAAGCATCATGTTCCGAGTCTCCCAGGACAAATAGCTTATCTTCCGTTTCTTTATGGTCCTTTCCCATATTTCCAACTTGACTGCTCTCGGTCTCGGTCTCTCTGTCTCTGTCTCTCCCTCTACCTCTGTCTTTCCCTCTGTCTCTGTCTTTCCCTCTGTCTCTCTCCTCTGTCTCTTCCTTTCTTTGTCTCTCTCTGTCTCCGTCTCTCTCTCCAACCAGCAAATTAGGGGTGGCCCAAAGGAAACTGGTGAGAACTGACAAGTTCATGGTACTGGCTCCAGATGGGATCCAAGGAAAAGTCAGCAAACCTCAGAAACGAACTTTTTATTGGAAATGCAATAAATTGCAGAGCATAGTAGAGAGACTGATTGAAGGGAGGTGTTATGACTGATGAGAAGGTATTATAGAAGTGGAGTACTCTTCTGTTCATATGCTACCAAGTCCAGGGTAAATAAATAAAACCCACAAAGGCCTAAATGTGTTTAAACAGGGGGTGTCTCCATGTACATCAGGCTCATAAAATGGGGCTTGTTCTGTTTGTGTTGTGTGTATGGAAATCCCAATCCAGGGCTGGAAGGTTTTTAAACTGATATATTTTTTTCTAATCTTAAACGCTGTTTGGGCAGATAGGCAAACGTTTTGAATTTAGTGGCCTTTGATGGGCCTGCCAACTTCAGTAAGGCATTACCCAAGACCAATATGTTAATAAAAATAGTGATACTATTTCTCCACAAGTGACCCCAAATCAGCTTTATTCAGACTTCCCTTGTGGAGTAGATGGAACCACCTGAAACTGAATTCCAAGTCTTATTATAAAATGCCTTTCCATTGAAGGGAATGGGGGATTGCTGTGGATACTGACCCCTACCCTGCAACTCTTATAGGATCATACATTTAGAACTGAAAGCTGGAAGAGACTTAGAGACAATTTAGCCCACACCCCTTCTCCACTTTACAAAAGAGAAAACAAACTCAAAAGAGGTTGTTAACTTGCTCAAGGTCGCATAGCTCGTAAATGGCTGAGGTGGGGTTTGAGCCTCGCATTCAAAAGCGAGGCTTCTTTTTTGACTGCATCATGATCCTCCAATGATATCTCACATTTACATAGTATATTATCACATTATTTCGTTTATCATATATTATCTCATCATAACTGTTCTATTATTGCCATTCCCATTTTGCAGATGAGGAAACTGAGTCCGAGAAAGGCTAATTGACTTTCTCAGGCTCACACAACTAGCAAGAGACTGAGGAAGGATTTGAATTTAGGTCTTCCTGATGCCAAGTTTACCCACTATGCCGCCTAATTGCTTTCCTTTTTACCTTCTCCCTTTTCCTTTCCTTTTCCTTCCTTTTCCTCACTTCATCATTTCTCTCTAGTGGGAGGCAGGGGTAAAAAAATAAAGGGATAATGGTTGGAGGGAAGAGGAAAGAATAAGTGAGTCTACCTTATTTTCTTTCACTTCAGGTCTTGCCTGGTACATAATCCTTGTGCATACAATTCCCATAGGAAATTAAGAGAGACACCAAGCAAAGAATCAGCTCCTTGGGAACCAATTCAGAAAATACAAAGGTGCTTTATTTTCATTTTTATTGGTGGTTATGGACCAATAATTTTTTATGGTGGTATAAATATTTCAGCAAGCTTCTTAGTGAGACATTATATGAAACCACTGTGGTCAAAACCCCAAATAACTACTTTCAAGTTAAAGTTTCTCCATATATAATCATAGGATAAGTCAATGACCAATTTATAGAACCAAGAGCCAGAAAGCACCTTAGAGGTCATTTGGTCCAACCTCCTTATTTTAAAGCAGAGGAAACGGAGGGGAGGACCCAGAGACATGAATTGACGAATGTCACGAAACAAATAGGGATTTGAACCCAAATCTAAGTCTTCTGGTATCACACCCAGGGATTTTTCCACTGTACCAGTTTCCTTGATTTTTTTAAAGTAATAAAATGAAATCAAAAAAGAAATCTTTTTTAAAAATTGGACTCCTTTGAACTCAATTTTATATAATAAATTCTTTTTCCTTACAATGGGAAAAACTAAAGTGTTCACTTGTTTTTATAAGAGTACAAAGAACATTCTTGTAAAAATCCTTACCTGACCTATCACGTAAGAAAAAGTGATTGAAGGAAGTGAACTATCCAATTCCCAAATAGGAAGTGTCTCATTGTAAGGTTTAATTAAATCTGACTAACCTTAAGTCTTCTCTTTTTTAAATGAGCCCTCTCCATGTTCCTCCCTTCCTCACTAGATAGAGGAATTATGATACTCTGTAATCTCATTTATTTACATTCATATTTCTCATTTTGCTGATTAAAAACAAAATAAAACCCTGGAGTCCTTCCAGGTTGTCCTGATACAGCTAGGTGGTGCAATGGATAGAGCCTGGGTCAAGAGTCAGGAAGACCTGAGTTCAAATTTGACCTCAGCTACTAGCTATGTGACCTCAGGGCAAGTGGCTTAACCTCTGCCAGTTTTCATTTCCTTAACTGTAAGAGGGAGATAGTAATAGCATTTACCTCAAGGGTTATTGTGAGGATCAAATGAGATAACATTGTAAAGTGCTTTGCACGGTACCTGACATGATTATTCAGTCATGTATGATTTTTTGTGATTCCATTTGGAGTTTTCTTGGCAGAGATACTGTAGTGATCTGCCATTTCCTTCTCATTTTACAGATGAGAAAACTGAGGTAAATAGGTTTAAACCATACAGCTAGTAAATGTCTGAGGCTAGATTTGAACTCAAAAAGACAAGTCTTCCTGCTTCTAAGCCCAGTACTCTATCCACTGCTCTACCTAGCTGCCCTTATATTGGGGGGAGGGGAAGAGGAGGCACTTAATACATACTTGTTCCCTTCCTTTATAATTCATTGTCATATTTTTCCAATCAAATAAACACATATTCACTACTATAGGTATATAAAATAACAGGACATAAAGATGGTACAGGTCAAGCTTCTGTCACCAAAGTGCATACAATCTAGTTAGGGAGAGAAGATATGCATGCTGCAAAATGTTGAATAGCATTATGGGGTTTACAGAACAGCCCTGGTCAGTACTAAGTAGGCACCTGTGAGGTGATAATCTCAAAGTCTGTCACTGAGGCATAGCAGGGCCTCAGCAACAGCTCTTACTCATAGTAGTTGCTCTGGAAGTTTTTCTTGAATGAAGGATGCTAGAGCACAATTAGCTTAGAGAAAATGTTGTGATAGTTTGAGCCCAGACTTCTCTTTGTATTGTTTTACAAAGGGTGGAGTCAGAGCCGCGCCTTAGGAGCTTGATGACTACTGAGGAAAGGCTAGCTCCTGTCGGTGACTTTCTGATCTTCTGAGGGGGTGTTATTGTTCGTGCCTGGGATGTAACAGCTCCTGTGGAAACATCAACTGTGTTACAGAATGAGAATCACGTATGCGTACTCATACAAAGAAAATACACCACCTAGTTTTTCCTGCGACTTCTTTTTTCTTATTTTTTAAAAACAGTTTTTGAAATGATGCAGGGATAAAAGCATTTGGAGTCAAAGGCTCTTGGTTCAAATTCTGCCTCATTCATCTTCTCTCACTGTCACTTTACCTAATCTCTCTGGCCTCAATTTCCTCATCTGTAAAATGAGTGTTGGACCACATAACCTCTAAGGTTCTTTCCAAGAACCTCTAAGGTTCTTTCCAAATTGAAATTTGTGATCCTCAGAATCAATCCTGCCTAGTTTATTCATTATTTCCTCTTTTACTTCCATCCTCTTTATCTTATATTCATTCATTCAGTCAACAAAGTGATTCTGTACATAGCCATCTGAGACTCATATGATTAATATAAACCTACCATTAGGTGGGATCTAAGATGGGCTTTTCATCTTCTCTACCTTTCTTCATGACTATACTTATGTTCTAACAGCTGAGACTGTTATTCTGAAATCCTCCTTCAAAAGAAAAAAAGGTAAAACAGTGTCCTCAATTCCAAGATTCGACAGCTTTCCTAGAGGCCCTCCAGCTAATTTTCCCCCGACCTGATCTCTCAGCCTTTCCTATGAACACAATTCGCAATAGAAAGCCAGCAGATTGCTTTCCAAGTGCCAGGTGAGTAGGAGAGAGGTTTCATCCTGGGCCAGGCAAGTAGGTAATTATTAGTCACACAAGTGCACAAACAATACTCCAAAACCACATCTATCCAGCTGTGGCCAATGGGATCCGCTGACTTGTCCTATGTAGACACCTCTGTACTGCATTAAGAAAGCATTCCCCTGCATTGCAGCAACAAAACCAGCTGCTGGGAATTTGGTGTTAGCTATCAAAGGAAGAGGATGAGAGTGGGGGAGGCAGTGGGGACAGAAAGAGAAGACTAAACCACTCCCTGCACAAACAATTCTGTATAGCTCATCTACTAAGTAGGACTTTGTGGGTGGGGAAGGGGTGCTGGTATGGGGAGGGAAAGAAAGAGAGAGGGAAGGAAGAAATCTAAGCTCTTGCTGCTTGATAACTGGAATTAAGGGTAACAGATGAGTTTTCAAAGAGGGGGTGTCAACCTGAAGTACATGAACATTTTTTTTAAATTTGGCAACTTTATTTCAGTATAATTAGTTTTCTTTGTAATACAGGTATTTTATTTCATTCATTAAAAAACATTATTCTGAGAAGGCATTCATAGGCTTCACTAGACTGACTGCCAAAGGCGTCCATGAAACCAAAATGGTTAAGAACCCCTGTTACAAGACATTAAATACACTATCTTGATGTGAGACTTGTGTATAGGTAGAAGTGAGGGCCTCCTTACATTTACATTTCATGTAAATGAAATTTGGGATCAGGTAGGAGATTGGAAGTATAAATATAAAAACTTTTAGGTCCCTTATTCCTTCAGGATCTATGAGGGAGCATTTCCTCTTGCCTCATGTCCATACACACTGCAGAACAAACACAGAATCAGAGATCCAAGCAATATTTCTCAGGGTTGTAGGATTAAGTTGCTGTTCTCTACAATCCTTCCTAGAACAAAGTACAAGTACCCTTCTATTTGCTCAGGGCTTGAAAGTCTAGCTTACATCTTACCTCTTTGTTGTGTGTCTATGATCTGCTACATGATTGGCAAAATAAGGTTGATGTAGGGCCCAGTTTAAGCAAATAAATGCAGTCTTTAATCTGGATTATATTAGGAGTTCTTTCACTAAAATTCCTTCTCTAAGACATGCCTATCTCTGAGTGCTAATACCTGGGTGTGTGCATGCATGCATGCATGCATGCACACACACACACAAATATATATATATATTTCAGTTGGGTATGACAGAACACATATATTCAATTCAACAGTGTACTGGGGATACAAAGCAAAACAAAACAATTCCTATCCTTAAGGAACTTATCCTCTTCTAGAGAGAAAGCAATATATTAACAGGTAAAGAAATATAAACCTACAAAGCAGAAATACAAAGTGTAATGAGGATAGACTGATTTGTAGAGATGAGTTCTTGAAGTATGCACGGATATTCTCTGTATGATTTTAGTTGAAGAATCACATGGAAATTTAGATTGAACATATTTCTGACCATGATGACTTGGGGGGGCGGGGTTTGTATTGTGAGATGAAGTATTCTCTGATTGGCTGTGGAGCTGGAAGAACTGAAGAATTAGGATTTTCTGAGCCAGCACCCAATGGGAATTAAGAATGGGCAATCCACCCATTTTCACTTTTTTCCTTTGTGACTATGAGGAGACAGGACTATTCTAAGTTGACTCTGACAGCCAGATGGGGAGAAGGTGGCTGTTCCCACCTGCTTATGGTGATGATGAGCACATGGCCACCTCTTTCTCTTTGCATTTGTTCTTTTGTGATTTTAGGTGAATGAGTATTTGAGGACTGATGTGTCTGTTTAGGTGACATGATGAGTTCAGGAGGGTCCAATGGCAGTTGCAGATGAATGGCAATGCTAGTAGTGTCCACCAAAGCAAGAGTGGCCAAGAGTGGAGGAAACTTGTTAGGAATGGAGGAACACACCATGGACAAGGGAGATATGGAACAATAGTCACCTAAGGAAAATGAGCTTCAGGGAGCATGAGCCCTTCCACTGTGTCCTCTAGAAAAAAGGACCCCTAGATCCCAACAGAGAGATAAACTTAAGGGGACCTTCCAAAGGACCATATGGGAGAAAAAAACTTTTAACCTTAAAATGAGGAATTGCCATTTTGCTGCTAATGTTTTCTGTGCATGGACCTCATTATCATGCTTTTTTTTTTTTATGGACTTTGCATTTGGTTGTGAGAGAGTGTGCCCTAGATGCTGAGGATGTTTTATACCAACTGTTCTTATTCAATGTAATAATAATTTATTAAGCAGGAGCAGCTAGGTGGTACAGTGGATAGAGCACCAGTGCAGGAGTCAGGAGGACCTGAGTTCAAATCTCACCTCAGACACTTGACACTCACTAGCTGTGTGACCTTGGGCGAGTCACTTAATCCCAACTGCCTCATCCTGAGTCATCTCCAGTCATCCTGATGAATATCTGGTCACTGGATTCAGATGGAGGAGGAGAAGTGAGGCTGGTGACCTGCACAGCCCTCCCTCACTCAAAACACAGTCAAGTGTAAGTCATGTCATTATTTCTCTGATGGCATGGTCTTCTTCCACAATGAAGGGTGAACACACAATTTATTAAGCACCTACAATGTGGCAGGAATTGTACCAAATGCTGATTTCTTCTTACAATATGAGTAAATTTCTTATCTTAAAGCCGAGTCAACTGGCCTCTTTGTTAAGATGGTGTACACTAGAGAGCTGCAGGATATACAGCTTCAGAGGCATAGCCTATACGTTGGGGGTATCCCAAAGGGCTTAGTAAAAAAAATAATCAGTTTTAGTGTAGGCATTGTATGTTGAGCTGGGGAGATGAGAATATGTAGAATATGGCATTTGGACCAACTTTTTAAGGGGGTTAGGGATCCAAGAAGTTGAGGCGAGGAGGGAGAACATTTGAAGTATGGGGATCATCCTTTTGCAAAGGCAATGAGGTGGGAAAGGGAAACGTCTTGTAAGGGAACTAGTCCTCTAGTTTTTCTGTAAAGCAGTGTACAAGGCTGGGAGTTGTGGTGGAGTGGAGAGTAATGTGAAATCAGTTCAGAAGGATGTCCTCTCTTTCATTATAGTTGTCCCTAAATTTGCTTACCACAACTATATAAATATTCTGATTTATTTCTTCTTTTCTCTCTAATTTAGAAGCAACCATTCTCATATGGAAGCTATATTGCCTAGGTGAACACCCAGGAGGAATTTTTTTTCATTATGAATGGTGGAAAAATGACTGATTATGTATTACCCATTCCCCAACTCTTAAGAACCTTTTTTAATAGTTGGAAGGAGAGAGTGAGTATTCTTTGCTTTTGATCAGGACGAGTCTACCACCAGAAGCAAGGAAGGATGTGTAGGAGTGAGTGTCTCTGATAATAACAATGACAGGAGTAATGAGCAAAAGTTTTCAACTGCATCTCAGGCAACTGAGTCACCCAGATCATTTAAAACATGTTTACAGTGTTTGGATTTCACCCCTCTTCCCCCTTCCCCTTCAGCTAACAATTGTTCCCAAGTGCTTTCTTTCTCTCTCCCTCCCAACCCCCCTCCTGAAAATATTTAATAACCCTGTTTGAACTATTAGAGGGACAGCTTTGAAAATTCGATTTCTTTTTCTCTGTATCTGACAGGGCAGAATGAGAAGTGGTGCTCCTATTAGCCTTTGATTGTGGGAAGGTTACCTACATTCCCTGGTTTCTGTGCCTTAGTATCTAGGCCAAACTGTGCAGATCACATGGACCTCTTGAACCAATGGCAAGGCCAACGATTCGCTCGATGATATAGACTCATATTGCCTCTGTGGGCTGGTTATTGCAGGAAACTGCTCCTCTGACTTCCCTCCTCTCCCCCCAACCTAATCCAATCGGAGTTATGATTTCCATGTCTAAGAAACAGTCTGCGACTTCTCCAACAATTAACCTACTTCCTATACAACTCTCTGTACCACCTCCTGGGTAATTTAGCAGAGGAAACAAGATTTCCTCCTTCCCAGGCTGTGCCAAAGACTCTCTCCTCTTGTCACAAGGAGTCTGGCCCTTGGCTACGTAGGGACAGGAAGTGCCTCTCATCCTCTCCTGCCCTATTCACATCCTGGTAATAGGAGGATGAGCAGGAAGTGGAAGGTGTCAGGTCAGAGCTCACTAACCCTTACCAACTTTTCTGGTCAGCATGGGGTCCTTTAGGAAAACAAAAACAGCACAAGATGATATGGAACACAAATGCCTTTTCTTTTGTGAAGGAGGAATAGTGGAGAGTTGTGTTTGAATCTGCTGGCTACGGTCTTTTTTTTTTTTTTGTCTTCTCATGTTAAAGGAAAACACACACACACACACACACACACACACACACACACACACACACACACACCTCCTTCATTACCATCTTCCACTCTTTCAAATTATATGATGAGCTTTTGCTTCCCTCCTTCCTCACTCCCCACAGTGGTTTGCCCAAACTGGTGCTTTTTTTTTTTTTTTTTTGTGAAAGCACTCTCAAGCCCAAAGTACATGGGCTGATTTGTTCTTACGACTGCTACCAATTATGTATGACTTTCTACAAGTCATTTGTCTCTGGGCTCTACTTTTCCCATTTGTAAAACAAGGCAATTAAAATAGATTTCTATGGTCGGTTTGAATTCTAACAGCCTATACGTATCCTCCCCATCTCTCTCCACTTGCCCCCCAAATAGCCTTGGGTTCCCATAAAAATTCCCACTGCAGAGTACTGTAGGGCATTCCTCAAGCTCTTGTTAACTAATGGAAGCAATCACTTCTTAGGCCCTCAGTTCCTAACTCCCTGTTGCCAGGAGATTATTGACTAGGGCTAGAACCTTCCAGCTTTTCTCTACTGGGCTCTTTATATGATGTCACATTTGCTTCTGATCATTGAAGACTCTGACAGACACAAGATCTCATTATCTGTCTAGCAATCATTTGAAATCTTGGCTCCAGAATCATGTGTTTTGTGTTCTATGCTGGTCAGAACTTAATTTTCTCACTAAAAAATTTGGAAACTTTATTTCAATATAATTGGTTTCCTTTGTAATACATCTATTTTATTTCATGCTTTAAAAAACATTATTCTGTGAAGGCGTTCATAGGCTTCACTAGACTGACTGCCAAAGGAGTCCATGAAACCGAAATGGTTAAGAACCAATGTTATAAGGCATTAAATACACTATGTTGATGTGAGACTTGTGTAGGTTTGGAAGTAAGGATTTCTTTACATTTACATTTCACATAAATGAAATTTGGGATCAGTTCTTTATCTGGATGTAGATAGCATTTTCCTTTGTGAATCCTTCGTAACTTGTCTTGGATCAACGTGTTGCTGAGACGCGTTGAGTCTTTCATAGTTGATCATCACACAATGTCGCTGATACTGTGTACAATGTTTTCTTGGTTCTTCTCATTTCACTTTGTATCAGTTTGTACAAGGCTATCCAGGTTTTTTTCTGAAATCAACCTGCTCATCATTTCATATAGAATGATAGTATTCTATTGCATTCATATACGACAGCTTATTTAGCCATTCCCCAATTGATGGGCATCCCCTCAATTTCCAATATTTTACCACCATGAAAAGTGCTACTATAAATATTTTTGCTGATGTAGGTCTTTTCCCCCTTTTTATGATCTCTTTGGGATACAGACCTAGTAATAATATTGCTAGGTCAAAGGGTAGGCATAGTTTGGTTGCCCTTTGGTCATAGTTCCAAATTGTTCTCCAGAAGGGTTGGATCAGTTCATAACTCCACCAACAGTGCATTAGTGTCCCAGTTTTCACACATCCTCTTCACCATTTTCATTTTCCTGTTTTGTCGTATTAGCCAATCTGATAGCTGTGAGGTGGTACCTTAGAGTTTTTTTAAATTTGCATTTCTGTAATCAAAAGTGATTCAGAGCACTTCTTCATATGCCTACAGATAGCCTTGACTTCTTCATCTGAAAACTGCCTGTTCGTATCATTTGACCATTTATCTACAGGAGAATGGCTTATATTTTTATAAATTTGATTCACTTCCCTATATATTTGAGAAATGAGGCCTTTATCAAAAACACTTGCTGTAAAGAGTTTCCCAGCTTTCTGCTTTCCTTCTGATCAGTTGCATTGATTTTGTTTGTGCAAAAGCTTTTTAATTTAACATAATAGGATTAATATGACTACATTGTCTATGGTACTTTTTAACAAGATGTAGTTTCCTTCCTTATCTCTTTTAATTGGTCTACTTTTGCTTTTGTTTTGTATGAGATCCAAATTGCTACCCCTGCTTTTTTTTTTAGCCTTAGCTGAGGTATAATAGATTCCGTTCCAGCCTAGTCTTTTTGTTTTTGCAAATTTAGTATATATGCTGCTAAAAGTAAACTGGTTAGCCTACTTTCAAAACCATCTGGGCCAGAGCTCTATTCAAGACTAAGAATATTGGAAGAGCTGCATTCACCTGATATATCCCCTTGTGTCTTAGAAGATAGGAGGTTCAAAGTCTGTAGAAAAAGGTTCCTCATTGATGCCAATTTTCTCCAAAAGTGCCTATTAACAAATGATAGTGTAATCATTACTTCTATCCTGGAAAGAGTGGAAATTATTCACCGTGAAATCCACAGAAAAGAGAAGACAAGTGGTTACCCATAAATACTGAAAACAAAATAGATTAAAAAAATGCACACCATTCAGATTGTGATAGTTTTCTAGACAGGTAGCCTCCTGTTGAGTTAGCCCATCAGTAAGTCTATCTAGGATAGATTCTGGGCCTTGAACAACAAACTAGATCAAGAATTGGATTAGAAAATGAGATTTATCTGTATTGAATTTGGAAAATTGTACAGTGTAATTTGGTAAATGGTATTGAACTGCTTGTTGTTGTCAAATGCCCATCTTTAACATTAATATTCTTCTGGTCATGCAGTGGTTATAAATCATGGACCACCATCATCTGAGGCAGGGCATAGTGTAATCAACTCCTACTGGTTTTTAAGAGCTGATTGTTAAATTTTCAGTGTGAACTTTTACACTATGAGAATCATAAAATACTACAAACCAGGACTTAGTTTATTGTTTTGTTGATTGCCTTGACTTAAGAAAGTGACAAAGAAAAGGTTAATAATGAAGATTAAACTTAAATGTGTCATATGCACTTTTTTTGGAGAGCTGGTTGTTAAACATTTACCAACACACCCCTGATCTAAAGGCAATTAATACAGCTCATATTATGAAAAGGGCCATAGTGAGTATAGTAGGATTAGAACATTAGCAATTTACATGTTAAAAATAGTCTAGAAGATAGAAAGTAAAGATATAGCCAAAAAAGGAGGTGCTAGATGGTTTAGTAGTCTCTCTTTTCTGTCCCAAACAAAGATGATAAAATGAGAGACATTTTCTTTTTGCAAAAGCAATGTCTCTTGGTCTTAACCTTCCCTCCTACCTCCCTGTAGCTATTGCACTAGATCTCTGGTTCCCAACTTGGCCATCGCCATCCAGTACATAGAAACAATTGTAAAATACTAGAATTTGAGGAAATTCTGGAATATCAACCATATACAGCTGAGGTTAGCTCACAAATTATAATCTCATCATGTTCTTGACTGAGTTTAAAAAAAGGCAATTACCTCATTTGTCCTTGATGCAGAAGAAAACTCAAGTTTGAAAGTATTTACCTGCCCTCTAATCACTCCTTAGCATCTTCTATTTGGGCTCTGAGTCTGTCATCTGGCTTTTGGTCTGAAGCACATTTGATCCTAAGATACTCTAGATTCAAACTTTGCTTCTATCACTTACTACTTGTGTGACCTGGGATAAGGCATTTAAGTTAGGTGGACCTCAGTTTCCTTCTCTGTAAAATGAGAGACTGGATGGACTTTGTTATTGTTGAGTCATTTTTTCAGTTGTGTCTGACTCTTCATGACCCCATTTGGGATTTTCTTGGCAAAGATATTGGAATGGTTTAGCCATTTCTTTCTCCAGATCATTTTATAGATGAGGAACTAAGGCAAATAAGGTTAAGTGACTTGCCCAGAGTCACACAGCTTGGATGGATTCGAACTCAGAAGAGGAGTCTTCCTGCCTCCAGGCCTGGCAGTCTATCCAACATGCCACGTAGCTGCCCCCTTGGACTAGATAACCTCTAAGTTCCTTCCAGCTCTACATTGATGAACCTCTGATCTCTGAACTCCTCTCTCTTGCTTCTTTTCAGAGGTAGTCACTAGCCTTTGTAGGTTGGATTTACCATATTATTTTCTGACTCTTTTTCCTACCCTTCCTTTGGCATATTTTTCATTGTCCCACCTCCTTTTTTCATTGTCCTACTTTTTATTTTATTGCCCCATTCCAATTTTCCTCCTTTGTTTTTCTCTCTTTCTCTACTATACCATTCTTAGGGTAGCAACTATCCATGTCTTTGTACAAGTGTCAGCTCCTTGCTCTGATGTTTAAGAATTCTGGGTATGATCCTATTTTCTTCCTTCTTTATGACTATCTTGTTGGAGGCACCTCCAACCAGGTGTCTCCCTTGCAGACGTTAAGATGCTATCAGATCCCTGGATAGAAGAAATAACAGAGATGCTTTTGTTCCATGATTCCTTGGTGATCTCTATCAAGTAAAGCATAAAACATAGGGATGTTTGCCTGCCAAAGGTGTTCATTGCTGTCATGGAGAGTGTCCTATGCAGTGCTCATCTGATATTCCCAATAATGGAGGCAGTCCTCCAGATACTCCTGTATTTAGATGACATTATGTTGATTTCTTCAGACCCCAGAACATCACAAAACCCATTTGGGATTTTCTTGGCAAAAATATTGGAGTGGTTTAACCATTTCCTTCTCCAGCTCATTCAACTAGCCACTGGGGCTTACTCAAAGGTAGGAATTTTAGAAGACACCAACATTTAACGCATCTATTCCTTCAGCAGAGTAGAAAGTAGTGAGAGAAACATGAGCTCTCTTTCCTCTTTTACTAATGAACTACCTATCTTTTTTCACTCCATTCCATTAAGAAAACCCCAACCACATCCTTCTTGTTTCTTTCTCATCAGTTCCATTTCCCTCCCTCTTTTCCATGTTGACCAGTCTCTTGCCTGCCCTCCCTCTGCAAGCATGAACCATTCTTCACTTCAAGGGTCATTAAATATCCTAGCACTACCTTCTCTCCCTGTGTTGTGGGTGAGGGAGACTTGAAAAGGCCTTTATGTGTAAGAAAGATCTTGGGGTCTCAGATCTTATGGTTTGGATTGGATGATAACCTAAGACCCTTCCAACTCTAAGGTTCTCTCCACTAAACCACCATAGTAAATAATTTTCCTTTCCACTCAAATAAATTTATTTATAATTACTTATATCACTTTCACATTTTTAATGCCAAATGCTTTGACAGGGAAGAGAGGGCATTTTGTTCTCTTTCTCCTAATAGTTGCTGTTGCTCCTGTAATAGTTGGGTTGCCTTGGCTGTCAAAATTGCTAGTTAGGCCTCTGCTATAAAGCCTCTTCCATAAGTATTCAATAGATGTTGGTATAACAACGTATACAGGAAAACCAGATAATTGGAGAATATTTACTATGATCTACAATTAGATGAATGCCCTAGTTAATAGATTAATTAGTGCATTTAGTTTGGGATGTAGCTGTAAATGGACAGTGAGCTGGGTCCCGTATTGTCAGAATATGATAGGCTGGATTGAATTTGGGAAACTATCTATTGCTTGCAATGATCCCATGCTGCAACCTGACCCAAGGCACATCTTCTTTAAAATCAATATTCTAGACAAATTATGAAACATTACAATGTCTGAAAAACCAAAATTATGGGTGACTCAAAGAACAACGGAGAGATGTATGGTGAATGGAAGTAGCTGCAAGCACATTAGTGCCAATGACTTGAGTACAAGTTGTAGTGTGAGAGATGCTATCCAGGAAATGTATGATGGACAGTGGAGGTTGGCTGGTCACGTAGTGAGAGTGAGCAATAACAGATGGCATCCTGAGCACTGTGCTGGTATGCACAAAATGTTACAAGCTGTAGAGGAGAGTCTCCTGTGTGATGGGTAGAGGCTTCACAGAATACCTAACCAATAAATCAATCAGTCAACCAATAAGTACACAAAATGTACCTACTATGCGCTAGGCACTGAAGAAGGTGTTGGGGACATGAAATGAAGAATGAAATCATTCCTACCCTCAAGGAGCTCAATGCAGTGACTGACTTGGAATCAGCAAGATCAGAGTTCATTTCTTCCTTCAGACACTGTGTGATCCTTGGGTGAGTCCCTTTGCCTCTTCCTCAGTTTCCTTAATTGTGAAATGGGGATAATAAAAGCACCTACCTTACAGGTTGCTGTGAGGATAAAATTGAAGGAAGTAACATACGCAAAGCACGTTGCAAACACTGAAGGGTTCCATAAATATTACTTATTTTTACTGTCACATTTTATTGGAAGGGACAGTAGTCTATTAGACTCATCCCTTGAAGATAAAGATATATTGGGGGAACTGCTGAATAATACTCTCCATTCTACTAAATCCTGCACCATCTGAGCAGCTCAATATTAGGGTTGGCAAGGTCCAGATCTCTTTGCTTCCTTTATGTCCTAGTCCTTAAACTTCAGGGTGATACTCAATTAAGAGCTATCCTTTAAGAAGCTGGAACTGGATCAAAACCAGGAATGTCTAATGTCTTGGGATCTAGAAATTACAAAGGAGCAACTTTTTCTGTAGCTCCACTTCCTTACCTGTGCCCAGAAATGTTCTTGCCAATTTTGGGGCCATCCAGGCAAACACAGGCTTCATCTGTCAGTCATCTTTTTTTTAATCTAGGGTTGGGGAAAAAGAAAAATTTACTCCTTCCTCCTACTTTGCAATACTTTTGTCTGGAAGTCCAAAGAAAAGACTGTGCTAAGATGCCACTATTATAATTCTAAGGTACATAAGAAACCATATTTATATTGGAATACAAAGCGTTCCAGACTGTTCTCCCAAACTTACAATTACCCCATCAGGAAGAGGAGAGTATTCTTTCACATACTCTGTCTAGCCTGTTGGTTATGAGGACATATCAGGACAGGGTAGACCTGCTATATACAGGTAAGCAATAGTGAATCACCAGTATCTTTGCCATCTTTACATTTAAGATCATAAATAAAGGTGCTCATTTCTTTAGAAGAAAAAAATAGGAGCTGTCCACCTACATACCTGGAAGAGAACATATGTTAGTGTTTTTAGTGACATGAGCTCCTCCTCTTCCTTTATAAACCTTTCCTATTCATACCCTGGGAAGAAAAGGAGAGAAGGGAAGAAAAAAAAGAAATTTACATGATAACTTTATTGAATATTTGGAGAGAATGACAAATTGTACATGGTAGATTTGCAACTTCATGTACAATCATCTTTTTTATGTATTGCAAAGGAAATATTTGCTTTGTTCCATGAATTGAAAATAAGATTAATCTAAAAGAGAAAAAGTGTACACAAAGTTGTACCTCTCTCCTTGGATTACAAGTCATTTAACCTCTCTTAATCTTTCTTCATCTACATAATGAGGGCATTTGTCTAGATGGCCTCTGAGATCTCTTCTAAATACATCTCTGATCTCTGTTTCTCTGATAAGACTATTAAGATTCCTTAACCTTATTATCTTCAGGTGAATAGGGAAGAGTTCCATTTTTCTCCTCCATTCCTGGGACCCCATTCTCCTTGGTGCTCCTTGACCATCCCCTGCCATTTGTCTTATTCTAACTCCTGGCTTTTGTCAGGAGGCAAGGGATGTTGTTGTCTTATAGCTCATTTAACTTGAGATACTGTAGAGTTCTAGATGGTGGGTATGGGTTGGAGGGAATTGTCAAGAACAGATACTAATGTCATTGCTGTGAGGCAGCTTGGAGTTAGAAGTCATCTTGGGCTTGGAGTCAGGAAGACCTGAATTCAAATTTGGCCTCAGTTGCTTACTAGCTGTGTGATCCAGGGTAAGTCCCTTAACCTCTGATTGCCTCAGTTTCCTTAAATGTAAAATGGGCAACATAAGAGTACCTCCTTAGCAGGGTTGTTATGAGGATCCAGAGATAATATTTGCAAAGTGCTTAGCACAGGGCTTGGCACATGGTGATACTTAATAAATGCTTCTTCCTTCCTTCCCGTGTTTGTAGCACAGGTGCTAGTCTTAGAGTTGGCAATAAGAAGAAAGTTCTTTTTGAGTTTGACAGTGTTAGGGAGCTACTTTTTATGTGCTACATTTTTTTTTTAGCTTGGAATGTTTTGTAGAAGAATATTCTTTCCCACAAACTTTAAAAATATGCATTTTTCATAGAATCATAGATTTAGATCTAAAAGGAGTTCATTAAGTCCAACCCCTACGTTTTAGAGATTTTATGGAAACAGGTAGACATTTACTGACTTGTTTCATGGTTATATAACTAACATGTATCTGAGGCAGGGTTTGAATTCAGGTCTTCTTGATTCCCAACCCACAGGGTTGCCTTTTTTTTTGAATGATTTGCCATGATCTCTTGCTTTAACATTCCACCCAAATCCCTTCCCAAGTCAATTCAAGTTAACAAGCCTTTATTATGCTCTTATTATGCAACAGGCACAGTGCTAAGTCTAGGATTAGAAAGAAAGGTAAAACCAGTTCCTCTCCTCAAGCTGCTCATACTCTAATGGGAGAGACAATACGTAAATGACTACATACATACAAGATACATACAGGGTAAATTGAGGGTTATCTCAAAGGGAAGGGTACTAGTATTGAGGGGAGTTAGAAAAGGCTTTTTGCAGAATGGGAGATTTTAGCTGGATTTGGAGGAAACCAGGAGGCAGAGACAGAGAAGAGCATCCCTCAGCTACTCTTTCCCACCCAAATAGCTCTGGTTGATTCCACTGGTTTATTTTAGGGGGAATGAGGCACCCCTAAATATTCATCCTCATCAATGATTGTACTAACTTTCCTTAAATTGAAAAGTACATGAAAAAACTTGGTTTCTTAATATTGTTTTCAGAACAAATCTAAATTGATCACTGGTTCAAGAAAGAGAACAGTAGTTGGTAATAAAGTCCCATGTTGTTTAGTCTCGCCTCCCCCCATTATTGGGTAGCCTGTAAATGTTTATTAATTGGCATCCATCCCACCAAGTTGCCAACCTCTTTCCTCTCCAGGACCACACAATGACATAACATTTCTTTAAAAAAATTTTTATTCATTTATTTATTTTTAGTTTTCAACATTCACTTCTATGAGATTTTAAGTTCTAAATTTTCTCCTCCTCCCTCTGCTTTCCCCCCTCTCAGATGACATGCAATCTGATATAGGCTATACATGTACAATCATATTCAACTTAATCCTGCTTGCCTCAGTTTCCTCTTCTGTAAAATAAGCTGATGAAGGAAATGGTGAACCACTCCAATATATTTTCCAAGAAAACCTCAAATGAGGTCCTGAAGAATCAGACATGACTGACCAACAACAAAAAGCATCCTGCCTCCCTTATTCTATGGTACAGGAAGGTAAGGGCATGGGGAAAGAGAGCTGTTGGAGAGGTGTTTTGCAGTGTTTGCTCTGTTCTTTCAGTGAGGAAAGCCTCAGTCACACCTGCTAGAAGCCTAAGGGTTTTTCTTATCCTCTGGAATTTGTTCATTGTTGTTTGTGTTAATTTTGATTTCTGGAAGCCTAAGTCATTGGTCATGCAAAATGCATGTCTGTTTTTCACTCCCCAGGAGAAGTAATGTCATAGCATGGTGTGATGAATGAAATACTGTACATGATATCAAGGGGACGCTAGTTTGAAGTATAGCTTCATCTGTGTGGTTGGAGGTAAGTCATTTCAACAACCCTAGCCTGTGTTCTTATCTTTAAAGCAGGGATGATAATACTAAATTATCCACCTTGCAGGTTGTAATAGGCAAAATCCTTTATAAACTAAGTTAAGGTCCTATATAAATGTTATAGTTATTTAGGGAAAAAAAATCAACTGGAAACAGATGAAAAAATTATGCTATATGACTACAATGAAATACTATTATGCCATGAGACATGAAAGGGATGCTTTCAGAGAAACCTAGGAAGACCTATATGAACTGATGCAGAATGAAGTGAGTGGAGCCAGAAAAATTTATATAACAGCACTTCAAACAGCTTTGAAAGATCAACACAATGTACAACTAACCACAGTTCCAGAGACAGGTGAATACTACTCACTTTCTTCCTAAAATGTAGAATGAGACACACATTTTTGGATGTGGTCAAAGTGGTGATTTGTTTGCGTGATTATGCATATTTATTTACAAGGGTTTTCTTCCTTCCTTCCTTCCTTCCTTCCTTCCTTCCTTCCTTCCTTCCTTCCTTCCTTCCTTCCTTCCTCCCTTCCTCCCTTCCTTCCTTCCTCAATAAAGCAGGGAGGGGGAGAGAATATAAATACTTATTAATTTAAAAATAAATAATTGCACCATTGTCTCTACCTCATATATTCTTATATGCCACATACCAGCGTGGCATAGTGGATAGAAACTTGGCCATAAAGTCAGGAATATCTGAGTCCAAATGCTGCTTCTGACACATACTAGCTTGTGTGACTAGGGACAAATCACCAAACCTCTCCATGCCTCAGGCAGCTCTCCAAGACTCCAAGTTACAGATGAGCTGTTGACTTGCATTGGTAGAGGGAGTGTCCAAGAGAGAGGTTCTCGATACTAATTAGATTACAGGTCCAGCGTTTTCTAAGAAAAAGCAAAAAGAAATGAATAATCAAAATAGCTTATGCAAAAAAAAAAAAAACCCAACAAAAAACCAAAACAAACCAACAAAAATCCATTGCACTGGTAGAGGGAGGTTTCATACCACAAAATCATATGTTTAGATCAAAAAGAAAAATATAATCTAATACTTTAAAAGGTAAGGAAAGGTGTGTCTCAGCACAGATATCAGATTTAACTCTTAAGTTCTAAAGACATTTACCATAGCAGAAAGCATTTCTAAGGTTGGACTCAGCTTTAGAATGCTTGTTTTACATACTTATTTTTAAAATGATGTTAACATTTGGGAGCTTTTGGGTCAAAGCCACTGAGGTCTTTTATATTGACTTCTAGCCACTAGTGAAACCAGTAGAAACCCAAACTCCTGGGCAAAATTTCAACCACAGTCTTGCCCACACCCCCCCATACTCCCCCACACTCCCTCCCATGGGATGCTCTTCAGAAGTAAAGGCTCCAGGCTTTGGCAGGCACAGGTGGGTGAGTCTGTTTTCACAGGTGTATCCTTGCAGTCTGTGGTTGAGAATTTGGCTCCAGTTATGACCCAAATTTTTTAAAAAAAACTTGATTTCTTGCGTAAATGGTATTATTGGTTATCAATTTTCTTTTATATTAACTAATAAAACAGATTGGGCTGAATTTAATATTGACTACACACCTGGTCCTGGCCTCTAGTGTCACAGAGAGTCTTTTTCTATGTGATGTGCTTTGCAAATCCTAAGCATGATGTAAAGTTAACTAGGTAATATTTCTCCAATCTTCCTCTTTGATGACTTTAAAAAATTGTGAAGGAGAAATGGGGGCTCTTCTGTCCATAACAAAGTTTACTTTGAGAATGATCTCATCAAGTCATCAACATATTTCCCCATATTCTGTGATAGTCATGGAAACAAGAGTCTTAGAAATCACTTTTTGTCTAACATGTGGGTGAAAGATCATAGGACCATGGATTTAGAGCTAGAAGGGACCATAGAGGTCATCTATTACAGTTGAAGTAGAAATTGAGGCATAGAGAAGGTGTGACTTTCCCAAAATTGCACATTTAGTAAATGGTAGAGCCAGGATTTGAACCCAGATCTCCTGACTCCAAGGTCAGTGCTCTTTCCACTGTGTCATTCTACCTCTGTTTGCTCATTTTTAGATTCTAGGGGACGGGGTTTTGACTGGGGAAAGTAATGAGTGTGTTTAAGTTTCCAAAGGGGCTTGGAGTCAAAGATCTTTCCCCTAGCCATCTCCTCCTTCATTTGCCTCCTTCTTCTTTTATAATTTTTTGTTGCTTCAGTCTTACTTCACTCATAGCATTTTACGATGTTACAGTGAAGAAAGCCTGGGAGATCATTGTTTCTGGAAAGTCAAGGCTTCTATCAGGAAGAAATCAAATCTATCTCTCCCTTAAGTTTTAAAAAATAAGGTTTGACAGAATTATTTAAAAAAAAATACACAGAAAAGAGAGAAGGAATTTGAGAAAGGGACCCAGACAAATGAGACAGTGCTGGAGTTACCATGTTAAATGTGAAATATCCTTTAAAAAACCTAAGTCATATACAACAGAGATTTATAATTTCTTATGCGGTAATCTTTTTCTATTCTTTTTTTCATGAAGAAATGTTCATATTTGTCAAGGTCATTTCAATAAAAAGGATTAAAAAATTAGGATTATTGAAATACCAACCTTCCTGAAAACAAGGGAATAAATTAAATGAATGATTTTTCGGGATACTTTTCTGTTCTATTGTTTGGTGAACTAAGGTGAAATTCCTTTCCTCCTTTTGAGAGGAGGTTGTCTTCTTGGTTTTGAGTCTTCCTCTCTGTGTGTTTCTACATTGAAAACTTCCCAGGGTACTTCTGTCATATGAGACAGAGAGGCTCTCTCTAAGCCCCCATCAAGGCAAGCTAGTTGGGGATATTTTTGAATTTCATCCATTTGAGATTTGAAGACAGTCTCCACTTTTTGCTCTGTGGGAGTTAGGTTCCTTCCATCTCTACATGCTAAAATCTTATGAATTTCTAACCAATTTCTAACCAGAATTTCTAACCAATTATCTGGTAACTGGGAGTAGTTCTGGTATGGGGAGCAGGAAAGGAGGAGATTATGGGAACTGCAGGGCTCTTGAGAATGGAGGAAGCATTTGCCATTGCCCTGAGATGCGCATAAGACAAGGTGACATAATCCTGCTGGCGTCAATAACAGGACAGGCTGTACTTTTTTAGAAATAGCATCCACCTCTTAATCAGTTATTTCAGGGTCTGTGTACCATGAGCTGTCACCGGTGACCTCATGAACTTCTGGAGTGATTTACCTTATCCTGAGAGGGAGCCTCACTCTTGCCCTAAATACATGTGTCCTAGAGGCCTGGGTGCTTGCTTTCACCATATCTCTAAAATAGAACCAAACTTCATAATACTTTTCCCTTTTAATAAGCTTTGTCCGTGGCTTCCGCAAATGGTATTAAAGAGACTGAAAAAAATATTACCTGTGGTCCTAAACTTCACGTAACTTTGGAGACAAACCAATGGTCATCTCTGTAATTTATATCAAACTGTCCAAGGGATGAAGTCAGAGACAGATCTGATATCTCCCCCTGCCCTATTGGACCCCAAGACTCAGTCACAGTTCCAAGTCTGGGGAGTTTTGATCTACTCAATCCTCAAATGAAAGAGGTCTTCTTTTATCTCTTAGCTAACCATTTGGCACAGGCTACCAAAAGGATGCAGTCTCATCTGATCAGATAGCTTCTAAAATATAGGAATGAAGGGATAGTCTAATGTGGATCTAGGTACTATCCCTGACTGCCTCCAAATCCTTTGGTCACTTTATCATACAACTTTCTTGTGGGATCTTGTAATCCTGGTGTTGTGGTGTCTCAGAGATTTTCTTTTAGGTACCATAACTGACTCCCTGGATAGGTCCTTTAATTGCTTCATTTCCTTACTTGTGATGTGGATCCAGGTCTTCTGTTTCTTTCAATTAAATATTCTGAAAAGAAATGAAAGATAATCTAGCAGTTGTGAAAATCAGGGCGTAGAAATGCCGTGCAATGATCACACTGCTTGTATGTGTAGATTTAACTGCAATCCAGACAAAGGGAGAATCTCTCAGGCTGATGTTACTTTTTTTTGGCTATGAACAATATTTGGGTGGTCTTTAGAGGCTGAATTGGCCTTCAACTACCAAGGTCAGAAAAGCATGGCAAATAACATTGGATATAGGGTTGGTTATCTTGATATATTTTGCTCATGTATGAGGAGAAAAAGAAAAGAGATAGTGGAATGTAAGAAGGAGAGACCTTTCTTAGTCTTGTTTCTTGACTGATAATCAAAATGATTTAATTGATTTTCTTTTACTGAGGTTAAAAAACCCCAAACAACCTACCACATTTAATTCAAAAATCCCCTTTGCAGGATAATATTACCAATTCAGGATATTCATGAAGGGATTATCTGTATTGCAGGTACTTGGTATATTTTTGAAATAGATTTCTTTTATCCATTTGCTCTGCTGCCCAGTTTGAGCTGGGATTGTGACCTTATGATATAGCAGTTTCTCTTGTAACCATCCCAGTCTAGCTGGGTGACTTGTAGTTTTCAATAAGGATCCCTTTTTTATTGGCAGATTACTGAGTTGTATGAATTCAAGTAATAAATTCACTGTCCTTCCTCAACTTCAGGTAGTAAGAGTTCCTGGACATAGGAAGGTGGTTCTTAAAATTTTTAATTTCATAATACTCCCTAAGGAGTTTCTACAACTCTTCTCTCAATCTCATTTTAACTCAAGTAATTAAAAATATTCACTAAACACTTAAGTGACTAGCATTGTACTGGATTCTGTGTACGTTTGTGCATAGAGATACAAAAGAAATACAACATATTGTTTGTATTCTGTGATTAAAGTATCTTGTTGGTAGTACAGTAGAGAAGAAAGAAGATTTGGAGTGCCTGGGATAGGAGAGTAATTGCTATAATCAATAGCCCTAGGGATGTACCAACCTCCTGTTCACTCTTAGAGATGCCCTTCACAGAGCAGAAATTCTACTGCTGTTTGGAAATTAGACATGAGGTCATGTTCTTGGGAACGATGGAGAAGCAGACGAGGGCCTTGTTGCATTTAAACAGTATAGCTCTGGGGTGGGGTGGGGTGTAGGTATGCTTGGATGTTGTCTTCTTTTGTGTCTATGTGTGTTTTCCTGGACCCTGGAGGGTTTCCTCAAAGGATCTGACCTATTGCTGAGCTGCCTGAGGCTTAGTCGCAATGAGGGAATACTTGGTGATGATTCCATGTTCTGGAGTGAGCAGAGACTATGCCCCCAAAGCTTGTCTCTTGAGATCACTTCTCCTGTACAGTAGCAGAAAGCTTGAATGGCTTAGACAATTTTAGGGTCATTGACTCAAGTCTACAGGTCTAACAGTAACATGAGTATAATAACACTACATCCCTCCCTACCTTGGCTCTAGAGGGTATAATTCAGGAAGTTCAAACACTGGGAAAAAAATGCTTAGAACAAAAGGGTGTGTGTGTGTGTGTGTGTGTGTGTGTGTGTGTGTGTGTGTGTGTGTGTGTGTGTGTGTGTGTGTGTGTGTGTGTGTGTATGTTTTGGGGAAGAGCCTTTGGGTATTTAAGAGATCCCTGAAGCTGATGGTCAAGTGGAAGGCTTCAGTTTCTCAGCGTATATCAATACAAGATAATCTATGGCCAATATTTCTGGTATGAGACTCCCAACCATCTGATCCAGAAGGCAAGTAATGATCTGCTAAGGAAAGAAGGTCAGTGAAAAGAATAAGGGAAAACTTTGAGCCCTGCATTAAGTATCCACCACTATTACTCTTCAATCAACTAGAACCAGGGTCAAGCATGAAAAGGACAGGTAGACGTCTTTAATGATTCTGAAACTCAAGAAGCTGCATTGCTTGGCTTAGCAGTGAGATTGGGGCTGTCATTTTGACAGAAGATTATTCTATAACAAATAATTTTTGTTATCTCTTAAAAGGGTATAATAATATCACCTATGTCTATTGGGTTGTTAGGGGACTGGGATATGGACTTAAGCTATGATTTTCTTTTCTTTTTCTTCTCTTTCCTTTTTATTTTTGTGGAGACAACTGAGGTTAAATAACCTCACCCAGGGTCACATAGCTAGTAAGTGTCTTAGGCTGGATCTGAACTCAGGTCCTCCTCACTCCAGGACTGTGCCACCTAGCATTGTTAAAGGAGGAATCTCCTTCTACCAATGCAGGTCAACACCTTTCCTGCAACTTATAGTCTTAAAGAATTGCTGAGAGCATTGAGGAGTTAAATCATTTACCTAGTTCAGGTAGTAGTATGTGTTAGAGGTGGGATACCAGGGCTTGCTGGCATCAAGTTTGGCTCTCTAGCCATTATGCCCAGCTGTCTGTCCCTCCTGAAGTTGTTGAGGGGTGAGGATAGATAAAGTAGGATATAATGTATGTAAAGTGCTGAGCAAAAGTTCTTCATAGATGTCAGTTATTATTTTTCTTAGTTGTTTCTTTCCAGAGTAAGGGCCTGTGGAGTAACAAGACTTGCATGAGGTTAAGAGTAAAGATGGAGCTGACCAACTGTCCCCATGAGCATAGTGGTCTGAGGGAGAAGCTTATTAATGAAGGCCTTTAAAAATCAACTCCCCAGATCTCATTTGGGGCATGCAGAGAAGAGCAGAGAAGTTTTTTTTTTTTTTGGGAGAATTCCTTTTACTAGAGAGTAGCTATTAACAAAGCCCAAGCTCTGCCTCAGAACCCTGGGAGGCCGGGGAAACAAGTTGCATAAATATAAGTACGTGAGGGTAAGAGTACTTGATTAAGGGAGCACTGAAATATGTGGAAGTCAGCCAACTAGCATTTATTAAGCTATTACTATGTGCCAAGTACCAAGAGCAACACAGGGCCTGGAGTCAGAAAGACCTGAGATCAAACCCTGCCTCAGACATTAAATCACTAAATCCTGTTTGCCTCAGTTTCCTCATCAGTAAAATGAGCTGGAGAAGGAAATGGTAAACCCCTCCAGTATCTTGGCCAAGAAAACTCCAAATGGGGTCAGAGAGAGTCAGACATGACTGAAAATCACTGAACAGAAGCAACAAAAATTCCTCAAGAGTAGGAGTTGTTTCATTCTTTGTCTCTGTGTCCCAAAGTATATACTAGGACCTTAATAAGTGCTTATTGATTGATTGAATTAAGTGACAGAAAATGGAGCAGTCATAGTAGTAGGGTCCTTGGACAGGAGCAATTGAATGGGTAACCTCTCAGCATTCTAGAGAGGTGCTGGTTGTCTGTCCAACTGCAAAATGCAGCATCTTTTTTCATTGCCTTGCACTCCCCAATCTGTCCCCACGTCCTACCCATAGGCTTTCTTTCTGGCTCCATCCTCTGTGCAGCGACTCTAGGAACACTAGTGAGTTCCACCATGGCTTTGCTTCTTCAAGACTGATAGCATAATGATTGTCTTCTTCTGCAATTGGTGTAGTTCAGAGAACACCATGCCCATCCACTTGTGAGGAATAAAAAGCCCATTAGTGCAAATGTCATCATCCCCATTTTATAGAAGAGGTGGTCTGAGAATCAGAATTAACTGACTTGCTCCCAGGCATTTGGCTGGTCAATGCCATAATCAGAACTCCAAATCCATGCTATCCTCTTGTCTCCCAGAATTGGCAGATAAAAGTTTGAGACCCAGGGGTCAGGAGCAAAAACTATTCCTCATAGGGTTCAGTGTGACTTTTGAAGTTAAGATTTCTAAATAGATAGAACATTTGTTTACTGTGTGCCAGGAATTGTGCTGGAAGATACAAATATAAATAAAAAAGATAGTCCCTACCCTCAAGGAACTTACATTCTAAGGTGAGAGGACAGCATATAAAAGGGAGCTAGAAAGTGGGATGGGGTGGAGGGTTAATACTTGGCCAGGGGCACAATTACTGGTAAGGAATTGTAAAAGTCCAGAGAGTGAGCAACAGAGCCAGTACTGAAGAATGCCTGAGCACCTTAGCATGATATGGTGGTGTGGGCGAAGAACTCACCAATTGTAAGATAGATTGTGTTTCATAACTCTTTAAAAGGAAGAATGAAAATCCAGATTGCCCTGTCCTGGGTTTAGTGGTATTAGTAGGGCCTATATTTATTAAGAACATTGCTGTTGCTTAGTCAATGTCATGTTCAACTCTTTATGACCTCTTTTGGATTTTTTGGGGCAAAGATAGTGGAGTGGTTTACCATTTCCTTCTCCAGCTCATTTTACAGATTAGGAAACTGAGACAAACAGGGTTGAATGACTTGCTCACTTGAGGGTTTGTAAGTGACTGAGGCCAGATTTGAACTCAGGAAGATGTCTTCCTGATTCCAAGTCTGCCACTCTATCCACTGCTCTTTAAAGAACAGTGTGTGCGTGTGTGTGTGTGTGTGTGTGTGTGTGTTCATCCTTCATTGCCGAAGAAGACCATGCCATCAGAGAAGTAATGACATGACTTGCACTTGCCTTTGTTGTGAGTAAGGGAGGGCTGTGCAGGTCACCAGCCTCACTTCTTCTCCAGAGCCTTCTGAATCCAGCGACCAGATATTCATCAGGATGACTGGAGATGACCCAGGATGGGACAGTTGGGGTTAAATGACTTGCTCAAGGTCACACAGCTAGTGAGTGTCAAGTGTCTGAGGTGACATTTGAACTCAGGTCCTCCTGACTCCTGCACTGGTGCTCTATCTACTGCACCACCTAGCTGTGTGACAAAGAACATAGTAAGTGCTTAATAAATGCTTGCTGATTAATTGTTTCTGCTCCTGTGAGCATTTGAAAACATTGATATTTATTTACCTGCAGCCACTATTGGTCCTCTTTGAGAATGAAGGATGGACCACAATAGCAGCATATTAGCCAACAGTTTGTTGATGCCAGGGATCCAAGACAAGCATGAAGGAAAATGCTGTCCATATCCAGTCAAAAAGCTGATGGACTCTTGTAAATTGAAGCATATTTTCTTCACTTTATTATTTCTTACATTTTTTTTAAACTTTTGATCTATATCTTCTTCTACAAATGTGATGATTACAGAAATGTTTCACCTGATAGTGCATGTATAAACTATAACAAACTGCCTACTGTTTTCAAAAGAGGGGAGGAGAGGGAGGGAGGGAGAAAAATTTGGAGCTCAAAATCTTGTAAAAATGAATGCTAAAAATTTTCTTATTTGTAATTATGGGAAGAAATAAAATACTATTTAAAGCAAAAAAGGAAAAAAAAGACTAGAAAGTTTATAATAAATATAAAGCAATTAAAAAAACAAACAAAAAATTCCCAACAACAGTATGTTGATACCCTGGCCCATTTCAGCCCTGTGGACTTTCAGAATCTTCTCTGGTGTCAGACAAAACAAACCCAGCAGCTCATCAAAACTGGACTCAAAAGAACAGTGATGGAATCACTGCCATTGAGAAAGGAAATATGGAAACAGCATGAATTCCTCCAGTGGCAGAAATGAAAAAAATTTGTGTTCTCCTAAGACTAGAGGTGGGAGTGCTTACTCAGCAGTTTGGAGAAAGCTTTTTCTTCCTACTTGAAAGAAAGGTGACTGACCTAGAGGAAGGTTTTCCTTTTTTCTGTCTTTTTTTCTGAGTGCCCAGTGATCCTTTCAACCTCAGTTTTGCTAGATGACAGCAAAGTTTAAGTAATGTTGTGGAAAGTTAATTATTTTCAGTCAAACAGTTGGAACTGGGCAACAAAATTCAAGCAAAGGGCCAGTTTTCAAGTCTGCAGCCTTGTCCAAACTGCTAATTGTCAGTAAATAGCTCTCCAAGCAGGTGGAACAATATTTGCAAGGCTCCAGACAAGGCTCTCTGCTACACCTTGCTCAAGACCATTAAATTCTCAGTTCTGTAGTCAAATAACATTAATGCCTCATTAGGTAGAAATGTGTAAGTCCTTGTTCCTACATGTTTCAGTCTTGGCCAGGACTGACTCGGATGCCAGTTTCCCCAATGAAACATTGGTTGGGGTGGGGGTGGGAAGGAGGGAAGGGTGGGTGGGAAGAAAGCAGCTGGGAAAAAAAAAAAAGGAAATGGCAGATTGTCAATGAGATACTGTTCACTCCATTTTTCTCCATTGTTTTTCTTTTTCGAGCTCTGCTCTGTGAGTTACTGTACTTTCCCCTTTGGTATTTTGTGCCCTATGCCTCTATTTTGACCTGAAACTTTTTTTTGCCTCCATCCTGGAAAATCACTGTATACTTGATTTCCTTGTTTTAAGGGAGACCTAGAGTCTACTTTAATATTTTTCACTAAGGGGAAGTAACTTGGTCCAGTGGACAGAGCCCGGGACTGCCAGCCAGGAAAGTTGGGCTTTCTTCCCATCTTTTGCTTGCTATGCAGTGACTCTAGGCATACTAATGCATTCCACTGTGACTTAATTTTCTTATCTGCAAGATAGAAATCATAATGACTGTTTTCTTCCAGCACTGATTTATCTCGGAGGGTACCATACCTTTCCACTTCTGAGAAAAAAGAAGTAGGTAGTGCAAATATTATCCTTAATTTACAGAAAGGATGACCTGAGAATCAGAGAAGTTAATGGACTGTGCCCAGGCATATGGCTCTAAATGTTAGAATCAGGATTCTCATTACACTACAATATGTTACCTTTCTGAGGGTTGGGTGAGGGGTGGAGCCATGGTATTGGTTAATAGTTCTTATCACTGTCCTGTTCCCTACTTATCCCCGGACTCTCATGCAACATGAAAAGTACAAGTGATTTTATCCCCTGCATTCAGGTCCTGCAGAAAGCAGAGGGACCAAGCAGACTTAGCCAGAACCTAGTGAGCAGTGGGATTGGGTAGGTAACAAAAACAGTAGCATTTCCCGGAAAAGCAGGGGTGAGTTGAACAGTAACATCATAGAATTCAAAGCTTGAAGGGACTGCTGAGATTTAATTCAGCTCCCATTTTACAGATGAATCAAAGGAGGCTAAGAGAAGGTGAAATGTCTTTCCCAAGGTCATACATTTTATAAATAGAAGAATTGGGATTCAGACCCAGCTCCTTTGACTCTAAGTCAAGTGTTCTTACTCCTAAGCCATAATGATTATTTTAAAAGAAAGAAAGAAAAGTAAATTGCTAGCTGGGTCCTGAGCCAGGTTGAATGTACCCATAAGTCAGTGAGTGCATGTGGATGGGTAATATAATAAACTGCAAATGAGAAAGTACAGGAATTTCTTGTTTTGAAAAAAAAAATCTTAGTTTTAAAGTCTAGTAATGATGCAAATGGTAGAAGGTGTGCCTTGCTGTTCAGGCTTTAATGTTCCAGAGAATGATGGAAATCTGACAGAAACATTGATGGGATTCTTGCAATTTCCCTCATTTGAGAAATGAACTTACTTTGTGGAAAGTGGGTGTTATTAAAAGTCATTACTTGATTTTCCAATCCTTATGAAAATCCGTGTTTCCACTCAGAGAATTTTCATGTAGATGACATAGGAGGCAAGGACACAAGAAGTAGTGCCTGGGAAGGTTGAAATCTATTACAGCTCAGTTGTTTCTGAGCACTTTCCTTGATCAATGACACCATGTTTAGAGCATCTGTGGACGTGTCATAGATCTAGCACAGGCCCGGAGATCAGAAACATCCAAACATTACACAGGGAGACAAGAATTTTAGAGATGCTTCTGAGGAAGTATGCAAGCATTTGTTCCGTGGAAAAGTCAATCACTCAATGCCAAGGACACGGCTGTTACGTGCCAAAACTCCCTATGTGAAGTAGGTATATGATGTAAGAAAAAACTGGATGGAGAAAATGTTAAGTGACTGACTGAGGACATCAAGTGAAGTATTCAGAATACATGTCTACACATTCTGGGGAATCTAGTTGTTCATCACTCCAAAGAAGAATAATGAGAGATTACATTTCTGTTACAAAGTGCTTTCTATATATGATTTGTTGGCTCTTCATAACAGTCTTGTGAAGTAAATAGTGTGAATGTTATTATTTCCATTACATGTATGAGGCATGGCTGAGGCAAGGGAAAGGACTACATTTCCCAGGAGGCCTGAGTCAAAAGCATAGCTAAAAACTCTCATAAAAGTGTGAATGCTTTCTTAAAAAAAATCAATTTTATTTTATTTTAAGTTTTGAATTATTTTCCCTCCCTTTCTCCTCCCCTACTCGTTGAGAAGGCAAGAATCAACAACAACACACACACGCACACACACACACGATCTTCATATTAGCCATGTCTAAAAAAAAAAAAAAAAGGAAGAGAAGAAAATGTACTTCAATCTGCATTTTGAGTCCATCTGCTTTCTACCCAGAGATGGGTAGCATGTTTTATCATGAGTCCTTTGGAATGGTGGTTAGTCATCATGTTGATCAGTTACAAAGTCTTTTGAAACTGATTGTCTTTACGATATTGCTATTACTGCCCAGATTTTTCTCTTTCACATCAATTCAAACAAGTCTTCCCAAGTTTTTCTGAAACTCTCCCCTTCATCATTTCTTATAGCATAAAAATATTTCATCACATTCACATACAAAACGTGTATTATCAAGGTAGCTTGATTGAATTGGTGTATCACTCGGGTGAAGTGGGCTGGAATTTAAAGAAGGAGATAGAGAAAACGTAGATAAATACCTGAATTCATAAACATAAAGAGCAAGAAAAACTTCTGAAAATGGGCAGGAATGGTGGTGGTTTCTCCTGTTGTATTTATCATCACCAATGTGTCTATCCTCACTGTGGTATGTCATCATTTCTCTGATGTTATGGTCTTCTTTGAAAATGAAGGATGAACACAGACACAGGCAGGAAAAGCTGTTGAATCCATCAACGTAGGCTAGATGCTACAATGGAAATGGCAGAAACTGGAAATCAGCTGAGTGTTTGGGTACTGGGTTGGTTCTTTACTGGGACTAAGTCTAGCTGGGACTTTTCCAGGAATGCAGTCAGGCTAGTGACACTTTGCCTATACCTTTTTCCCATTCTGGAACTATCAGTTTTAGAGAAGCATATTTTCCAAACTATTCTGGGGAGGAAAAAGGGTAAGATGTTGGAAACAGGCTAATATTTTCTTATTTAATATTAATTTTAGGCTCTATTAAGTGTTTTACAGTTTCAATGCCATTCTTTACTTTAACCTTTTAGCTTGGGGAACCAAGGAAACCTAGACCTGAGTTAATTTCTTCTTCTTTTTAAAATTTATTTAACTTTAAAAAAAAAAATAAATTTATTTATTTAATTTTTAACACTCATTTTCACAAAATTTTGGGTTCCACATTTTCTCCCCATTTGTCCCCTCCCCCCACCCCAAAACACAAAGCATTCTAATTGCCCCTATCACCAATCTGCCCTCTCTTCTATCATCCCTCCCTTCCCTTATCCCCATCTTCTTTTTGGCCTGTAGGGCCAGATAACTTTCTATACCCCATTACTTGTATTTCTTATTTCACAGTAGCAAGAACATCACTCGACAGTTGTTCCTAAAAACTTTGAGTTCCAACTTCTCTTCATCCCTCCCTCCTCACCCATTCTCCTTGGGAAGGCAAGCAATTCAATATAGGCCATATTTGTGTAGTTTTGCAAGTGACTTCCATAATAGTCGTGTTGTATAAGACTAACTATATTTCCCTCCATCCTGTCCTGCCCCCCATTGCTTCTATTCTCTCTTTTGATCCTGTCCCTCCCCAAGAGTGCTGACTTCAAATTGCTCCCTCCTCGCATTGCCCTCCTTTCCATCATCCCTCCCACCCTGCTTATCCCCTTCTCCCCCACTTTCCTGTATTGTAAGATAGGTTTTCATACCAAAATGAGTGTGCATTTTATTCCTTCCTTTAGTGGAATGTGATGAGAGTAAACTTCATGTTTTTCTCTCACCTCCCCTCTTTTTCTCTCCACTGAAAAGTCTTTTGCTTGCCTCTTTTATGAGAGATAATTTGCCCCATTCCATTTTTCCCTTTCTCCTCCCAATATATTTCTCTCTCACCCCTTAATTTCATTTTTTAAAGATATGTTCCTTCCTATTCAATTCACTCTGTGCTGTGTGTGTATGTGTGTGTGTGTGTGTGTGTGTGTGTGTGTGTGTAATCCCACCCACTACCCAGATACTGAAAAGATTCAAGAGTTACAAATATTGTCTTTCCATGTAGGAATGTAAACAGTTCAACTTTAGTGAGTCCCTTATGACTTCTCTTTGCTGTTTACCTTTTCATGCTTCTCTTCATTCTTGTGTTTGAAAGTCAAATTTTCTTTTCAGCTCTGGTATTTTCATCAAGAATGCTTGAAAGTCCTCTATTTCATTGAAAGACCATTTTTTCCTCTGAAGTATTATACTCAGTTTTGCTGAGTAGGTGATTCTTGGTTTTAGTCCTAGTTCCTTTGACCTCTGGAATATCATATTCCATGCCCTTCGATCCCTCAATGTAGAAGCTGCTAGATCTTGTGTTATCCTGATTGTATTTCCACAATACTTGAATTATTTCTTTCTAGCTGCTTGCAATATTTTGTCCTTGACCAGGGAACTCTGGAATTTGGCCACAATATTCCTAGGAGTTTCTCTTTTTGGATCTCTTTCAGGTGGTGATCTGTGGATTCCTTGAATACTTATTTTGCCCTCTGGTTCTAGAATCTCAGGGCAGTTTTCCTTGATAATTTCATGAAAGATGATATCTAGGCTCTTTTTTTGATCATGCTTTTAGGTAGTCCCATAATTTTTAAATTGTCTCTCCTGGATCTATTTTCCAGGTCAGTTGTTTTTCCAATGAGATATTTCACATTATCTTCCATTTTTTCATTCTTTTGGTTTTGTTTTGTGATTTCCTGGTTTCTCATAAAGTCATTGGCCTCCATCTGTTCCAGTCTAACTTTGAAAGAACTATTTTCTTCAGTTAGCTTTGGGACCTCCTTTTCCATTTGGCTAATTCTGCTTTTGAAAGCATTCTTCTCCTCATTGGCTTTTTGAACCTCTTTTGCCAGTCGAGTTAGCCTATTTTCCAAGGTGTTATTTTCTTCAGCATTTTTTTGGGTCTCCTTTAGCAAGGTGTTGACCTGCTTTTCATGTTTTTCTTTCATCTCATTTCTCTTCCCAGTTTTTCCTCCACCTCTCTAACTTGATTTTCAAAATCCTTTTTGAGCTCTTCCATGGCCTGAGCCCATTGAATATTTATTTTGGATGTTTGGGATACAGAAGCCTTGATTTCTATGTCTTTCCCTGATGTTCTTTCTCAACAGAAAGGATGGGAGGAGACACCTGTTCACCAGGAAAGTAACCTTCTATGGTCTTATTTTTTTTCCCTTTTCTGGGCATTTCCCCAGCCAGTTACTTGACTTCTGAATCCCCTTTCTACACCCACCATGCCTCCAGATCCACCCAGCTAGCTTAGGGGCTGAGATTCAAATGCTGCTTCCCAGCCTCAGGGCTTTGGGCGGGGGCAGGGCTGCTATTCAGTGTGAGAATAAGTTGAGCTGCTCAGGTGGGGGCAGGGCCACCACATGGGGCTCAGTTCCCTCAGGAGGTTTATGTGGAGACCTTCAACAATGGATCCAGGCTCCTGCCTGCTTTGGGAGCCCCTGTCTGCTGCTGCCTCTGCTCCCTTCCAAGGGGTCCTGAGTTATGGAGACACCCTGCTCCCCTCTCAGCAAGCCCAAAAGACCCTCTCACTGACCTTTGGCACCTGTCGGTGGAGGGGCCTGCGCTGCTGCTGGAGATTCTGTCCCTGAAGCCTGCTCAGATCCGTTCCTCTTGGTGCTGCCCAGCCAAGTCAGGGCTGGGCTCTGCTCTGGGTCCAGTGCATGATGGACCTTTTGGGTCAGTTTTTCAGGTCTCTCTGGAACAGAAATCTCCTCCACTCTGTTGTTCTGTGGCTTCTGCTGCTCCAGAATTTGTTGGGAGTTCTTCTTTACAGGTATTTTATGGGCTGTGGGTTTGGAGCTAGCTTATGTGTATCCTTCTGCTCTGCCATCTTGGCTCCTCCCTTGAGTTAATTTCTCTTTTTTTTTGTTTTTTGAGTTAATTTCTTATGTTGCTATTTTTTCCCCCAAGCTGGATAGGAGCAAGAGAGATGAAATAACATTTAGAAGTCCATGTTTTTAACATAAATCCAGAAATGGTTGGAACATGGAAAATCTGTCCATCCATCTATCTATCTATCTATCTATCTATCTATCTATCTATCTATCTATCTATCTATCTATCCATCTATCCATCTATCTATCTACAGGAAACTGAGTTCTAGAAGGATTAAATGACTGGTCTAAGGAAACTAGACTCACATGTGATAGAACCCAACTTGAACTCAATCCTGATGCTAGATTAAGACTTTTCCCATTAAGTAGTCTACTCCTCCATGTTTGTGGTTTTTGTTTTTGTTTTTTAGATTATCTCTCCTAGGCTGGATATGCAGTGGCCACTCACAGATGTAATTCCATTGCTTATTAGGCAAAAGCTTTGACCAGCTCCATTTCCCACCTCAGCTGGTTCATCCCTCCTTTAACAGCCAGATTATCCTCCACTCCCTAGGTGCTCACCACATTGATGTTGGACTAGTGTAGATAGCCAATTGACATTAACCCTCATGCAGCTGGGAAGTCCTAAACTCAAGCAATCTGTCAGCCTCAGTTTTCAACAATAGTGGGGTTTACAGGTAGATGACACCAAGCCCTCCCATCCTGTTTGCTAACTCTTTTCCAAAACATTTCTTGGGCTGTGGTGGGCATAGCTACTGAATGCTCTTGAGTATGAATTTCAATACTTTGTTTTAAGATGAAATAATTGAGAAAAAATGAGAATATAAGTCTTTATGTCTAGTAGGATCTTAATATTTAAAATGTGTGTATATATGTATATAAACATATATATGAAATTTATAGATGCCCTTTGTCTCTACATTGACAGTTATTTTCCACTTCTCTTCCTGACTGAATCATTCCTCATGACAGAGAAAAACAGTAAAGTAAAAACATCCAAAACAGAGACCATATATAATGGTCCAAGATTCTATCCTAATTGTCTTGACCCTCTCTGGGGTGAGGGAGATTCATTTTCTGTTTCATTATCTGTTTTCTGGGACCTTCATTTCTTTTTCAATCACTGTTTGACTTCCTTTTATTAATCTTTTCATTCCATTCATTTCCATGAAGGCACTGTGTATATTGTTCTGTTTCTGATAATTTTGCTCTGCATCAGTGCATACAAATCTTTCCACATTTCTTTGAATTTCTTAGTAAATGATTGTTGAATTGAGTATCATTGCAAGAAAAAATTTAGGGGTTTTGTCATGATTTTGCTTTTCCCATTACAATAGAATGCCTTTTTCATTCATGAGGATTATTGTGGACATGTTAAATATAAAATTGCGTTTAAATTGTAGTGTTTTTATTTTTTTTGGAGGGGGGGTAAGGAGTGTAGCTTAGTTGATTTTCCCTAAATGTGTTCCTTTAGAAAGTTAAAGATGACTTTTTAAAAAGCTTCCTGCAATTCTAAAACAGCATCTGAGATCACCTGGTGGGGGTTCTCATGGCTGCTTCAAAAGACTAGTAGTGTAAGTGGGAAAACAAGGATGTGGAGAAAATGACAATATGAACTGGGAAAAGTGCCCACATAAGCGTTCTTTCAAAATGACTAGAAAATGTTTCATTCAAAAGATGTCTTCGATAATAACATAATAATAGCTGGCATTTATACAGCCCTTTAAGGTTTGCAAAGTGATTTATAAATATTATCTTATTTTATTCTCACAATTGTGGGAAGTTTCTGTTATTATCCCAATTTTACAGATGAACTGAGGCAGGTTAGTGATTTGCCCAGGCTCACGCAGTTATTCATTGCCTAAACCTGGATTTGAAGTCAAGGCTTTCTGACTCCAGGACCAGTGTTCTATCCACTGTACAGTCTAGACTGCAGCCTCGACAGCCTCCTTACCTGGAGCATTCTCACCTTCCTTAATCCCCACAGTTATCGGTATTTTCTCCATTTTCTTCCTCAGTTCTTGCTCCACCCACCCCCATCTAACTCAGCCTGGAGCAGGCCTTGTGGAAATTGGAGCTCTCGTTCACACTCTGAACTCAAGCATCTTGGGAAATAAGAAGGCTTTGCCTTGACCCAGTCACTCTTCTTACCTGAAAAATGGGGATAATCACATTTGCATCGCCTACATTACAGGCTTGTTGTGAAAATCTAATCATCGTTGTCATCGTCATAGCTTCCTTACTAGTCCATAGCTAACTATACTAACTTATGTATGACACTACAGATCACGCACTGTGCAAAATGCTTTGTAATTATTCTCATTTGGTTCTCACAACAACTCTAGGAGGTAGGTGCTATTGTTATCTTTATTTTACAGGTGAGGAAACTGAGACAAACAGATTTTCCTAGAGTCATGGAGTTAGTTCATATCTGAGTCCAGATCTGAACTCAGGTCTTCCTGACTCCAGGTTCAGCACTTATCCCCTGCACTACCTAGCTAACCATTAACCAACTCCTATCTGGGAAATTCTTTGCAACCTTGTCATCTCTCCTCAGGGACACTAACTACCAAAAGGTGTCTTTTGTTTCTTTAAGGGTGCCAGACCTTTCTTTTAATAGCTAGTATTTATAGAGTTTTTGGTAGAGTACATTATGTATGTTATCTCATTTCATACTTAAAACAATCCTGCACAGTAGGGGCTATTACATTCAGTTGTTTTTTTCAGTCATCAGACTCTTTGTGACCTCATCGGGGGTCTTCTTGGCAAAGATACTAGAGTGATTTGCCATTTCCTTCTCCAGCTCATGGGGCATATACCCTTTATTCTACTATATCTCCTGCTCCTTTTGCCCAAACAGTTTCAATCTTGGAGACTAGCACTGAATATTTCAAGGGTAGTGTGGCCAACTACATACATAGCTTCCTCTCTCCAGACTGATGGCATTAATCCCAGGTAAGGCAACAGCCCCTCAGGCTGCCTTCAGTGGGCAAGCCTATAACTTCTTTTGGTTCAGTTGTTTTTCAGTCATGTCCCCATTCTTTGTGACCCCATTTGAGACTTTCTTCACAAAGATGCTAGAGTGACTTGCCATTTCCTTCTCTAGTTCATTTTATAGCTGAAGAAACTGAGGTAAACAAGGTTAAGTGACTTGCCCAGGGTCACACAGCTAGTAAGTGTCTGAGGTGAGATTTGAACTCAGGAAGAAGAGTCTTCCTGACTCCAGGCCCAGCACTCTATCTACTGAGCTTCCTAGCTATTATGATGATCCCCATTTTATACGTGAAGTAAATAAGTTTTAGAGATTGGGTGACTTGATCTGGCTCACATGTCTGATGGAAGATTTGAACTCTGCTTTTCCTGACTCTATCCATTAGGCCAACAAGGTGCCTTTAAAATCAGATTCCCTTTTAATTGCCATAGGAATCATGTTCAAGACTCTCACCCTATGCTTCAAAATCTGTCACTAGGGTTCTCTGAATCACCTTATTTTCCTTGGCTCTTCTTTCATCCTACTCAGTGCTTGCACAATCTCTTCTACTTCCTGCCCTGCTTGTGTGTTCACACTATGCTGCTCCCAAGTTTTCTCCAAAGCATTAATTTATTCATTCAGCAAACTTACTAATGCTCCTGCTTCCACACAATGGCCTGTCCTAAATGTAGAGAGAGGTTCAAAAATAATCCCATCCCCAAGGAATATACAATTGAATAGAGGGGATTAGAGATGTATATAAATAAGCATATTACAAACTAGAATATGATTAATGTACAAGTGTAGCACGATGTTCTAATTTAGGACGCAGGATAAGGGAGTGATTGCTTCCATAAGAGAAGACAAGTAGAGTCTTCAAACAGAAGGTGGCATTTGATCTGGGCCTTGGAAGATGGGTAGGATGTTAGGATCATAGATTTCAAGCGGGAAGAGGCCACTGTGGATAAATATAGATAGGCTGAGGATGTTTCAAGTGTGACAAATAGTGTGAGCAAAGACAAAGAGCTGCTAGAGCTAGGGACATGTTAAGGGGATGGTTAGTAGTCCAGTTTGCCTGGAGCATATAGTAGGTCAAAGAGAAGAGAATTCTGAGGGTGTCAGATTGTGGAGTGTTGTGATGGTTCACAGAGTTAGGACTTAATTTATGTATTATTCTGTTGCTACATTTAGCTTCTTGCAATCTGTTTGGGTCACCTGTTCAAATTCATGCTTAGGAGTCCCCATTTCCTCTGAATCTCCCCGATCAAGACCATGTTCAACACATTACATTATAGTAAATACAGAACATTTACTTTAAATAGAATGCAAGATAATTAACACAGCATTAACTTAGGGGTTCTTAATCCTTTTGTGTCATAAACCTCTTTGGCTGTCTCCAAAGCTCATGGACCTCTTCTCAAAATAATGCTTTTAAACATATAAATCAAAATACATAAGATTATCTAATATTATTCAATAAACATTTATCAAATGCTTGGCATGGTGCTAAATACTGGGGATACAATGAATAAAAAGAAAGACAGTCTTTAGATTTACGATCTAAAAGAGAAGACTACATACAAAAAGAGAAAGGTAAACAAGGAAGGAGAGTGCCAGACGTACCTGGCATGGGGGCATCTAGTTCTGTGGAATTGAAACCAGGCAGAACAACAGATACAAAATGGAATGAGATGAGAGTCTGGTTTCTGTCCTCTACAAAGGAAGACATTGGGAGGAGTTTGATATTCCATCCTCCAATTGAAGGGGAGAAGGAGGCTGAGGGAAGTGGAGTCAATCAAGGCTTGAGTTAGCAGCATAGTGGTAAATATAGAAGTGATGAGTTTATTCTGGGAGGATATCCTATTGATGTACTTAAAACCAGGCAGAGTAGAAGATGCAAAATGGAGATTACAAAGTGAACTAATCATATTGATAGACAGTTTTCAAAATATTTTTAAAATTGAAAAAAAACCCCAATTCGCAGACCTCAGATTAAAAACCCTTGCCGTAAACAAAGAAAGAGGCATATTCACCATCCATGTCTCAAGGTATCTCCTCTCAAGCTTCTGAGTACTAGGACTTGTGGGACAAAACTGTTGTTCCCTGCTCGCCTTGCAGAGAAAGGGCACATGAATTCATTTGTCTCCACTTTTCCTGTTCACTCTTCAGTCAAGAACTGTAATCCAGGTAAATTGTAAAGGAATATTATAGATTTGGGGCAGCTAGATGGTGAGGTGCAGGGGTGAGGAACCTGAAGCTTCGAGGTCACATGTGACCCTCTAAGTCATCAAGTGTGACTCTTTGACTGACTCTAGAACAAATTTCTGTGAAGTTTGGATACTGTCAAAGGGCTGAACTTGAAGACCTAGAGGGCCACATAAGGCCTTGAGGCTGAAGGTTTGTCACTCCTGGTGCAGTGGATAGAGTGCTTGACCTGGAGTCAGGAAGACCTGAGTTTCAATGTGACCTCAGGCAATTACTAGCTGTGTTATCCAGGTGGAGAGAGGAAGCCATGTAGTCGGCCACGCTACCCTTGAGATATTCAGTGCTAGTCTCCATGACTGAAACTGTTTGAGCAAAAGGAGCAGAACATATATTGGGATGAAGGTTATGTGCCCCCATCCCTGGATCTGCAGACTCAGTCATTGATTCCTGCAGCCTAGATACCCAAAAGGTATCACATCTTGGTGATAGAATCTGTTACCTGTAAGGTGCTACTGCTACAGGGTGGTGGAACATTGATGTTTCCCCTCAGGTGCTGGGGGAAAAACCTCCTGCCACTCACTGTTTCTACCAGGATCTTGGGCACCCTGAAGGCCACATGCTGCCTTGGAGGAAATGCATGTAATTGTTTCTACCTGCCACTTCCGTCACTGCTGGAAACTGGTAACTCCTCTGTTACTTATGATTTTAAAGTTACCTAGGAATTGTCCAAAGCATTGAGTGATTGAGAAACTTGTCTAGAGCCGTTTGTAGGCGGTCTGTATCTGTGGAACAGCTTGTACCCAGGTCTGACTGACTCCGTCTTCTTCTCCAGGTTGCCAATTTAGAATGCTATATAAACTAGTTAGTATGAGCAGTAATTGGACATCAAGTGTTGCAGTGGATAGAATGCCAGGCCTGGGGTCAGGAAGACTCATCTTCCTGAGTTCAAATCTGGCTTCAGATACTTATTGGCTGTGTGACTCTGGGCAAGTCACTTAACTCTGTTTGCCTCAGTTTCCTCATCTGTAAAATGAGCTAGAGAAGGAAGTGGCAAACCACTTTAGTATCTTTGGCAAGAGATCTCCAGATGGGGTTACAAAGATCCAGACACTTCTGAAAAATAATGGAAAAACAGCATAATTAGTAGTAATAGACTCTAAACTCCTTTAAGACAGCAGGGATGTTTTTCACATTTGCTTTCTTATCTCTAAGCCTAGCATGTTGCCTGAGGTTTAGCAGAATACTTGCTGATTCCTTAACTAATTACTTCTACTACTACTACGACTACTGCTACTACTACTACAAATGCCCCCCTTCCTCCTGCCCTCCCATAGCACTTATTAAGCATACTTTTTATTTTGCTGAGGTAACTAGAAGGTGTAATAGATAGGACATTGGATGGGGAATCTGGAACACCTGAGTTCAAATCCAGTCAAACACTTACTAGCTGTGTGACCCTAGATAAGTCACTTAACATGTCTCCCTCAGTTTCATCACCTGTAAAATGGGGATAATATCAACACCTGTCTCTCAGAGTTGTTGTAAAGATAAAATGAGGTAATATTGGTAAAATCCATTGCAAACTCTAAAGCACCATATAAATCCTATTTGTTATTATTTTACATAGATCCTTAATTTGTGCCTCTACAACTATATTTTAAGTCCATGGAAGATGGCTTTGTAGTTCTATTGTATTGGAAGGCAAGAAAGGAGTCCTACCTATGGGATTGGAGCATCATATCCTAATTTCTGACATTTATTGCCTCTTTGATCTTGGGAAAGTCATACCCTTCCTGGGTCTCAGTTTCTTTACCTAGAAGATGAATAGGTATTCACTGAGATTCTTTCAAATGTTAATTTGTGGTCCTGTGACCTTTCAAAACATAGCATTTAATACAATGCTAAGGGCATAGAAGGCACATGTGTATCTATTTCTTCCAAAGCATGTTCATTGAACTCCTGTTATGGATTAGATGCATCCTTGGGTTCCTCGAAGCATAAAGACTCCTTGATCCTTGTGCAAGGAACTGTGGGAGCTACAAATGTGAAGAGTAAATTCATGTGTCACAAATGTATATTTATGGCTTTCTTATAAACCATCTGTGGAGAATAATTAGATCACCTCCAGACAAACTGTCTAGCCCTTTGAACCAAAGGCCAGGTGCTATGTGAGGATAAGGTACAGTCATTATTGCCATCATTCTGGAATATTTTCCATTGATTACAATGTTGCAGTCTGTCTCCATGAAACTGCTTGAAAGAGACAGAAATGAGAGCCATTCTGCTCAAGGTTAGTTTTAAATTTACGATGTAAATTTCTCTTATTTGAGTCTTTGCTGACAGGGTGCCCTGTGTCTTGAAAAGAAAGATTTGAGCTTCCTGGTTACTATGTGGTCACTTGGCTAAAATGCCCTGGGGAAAATGTGTTAGTGGTGGTGGTACCACACAGATCCATCCCTAAGGGAACGATGGACCTGCCTGGAACAAATCACACTGTTTCCGACCTTTTGACCCTGACTCTCTCCATCTCCCCATCCCCTCACAAACAGATTGAAACAAGTAGCAAAGGGAAAGGAAGGAAGTCACAAAAAGTAAATATCTGTTGCACAGTTTGAGGGCTGTGTGGGTAAAGGGGATAGCAAAGGGACAGTTCCACTTGCTTTGCCTCGGTGAGTGAGGTCGGTGATGGACTGACGACTTTGGGCTATTTGCAAGGACATAGGCTCCAGGTTTTTTAAAACAGCAGCTGTTGGAACTTCCCCTTCTACCCCACAGGCTGCTTCTCTCTTGCCATGCAAGAGAGTCTGTGTTAGGAAAGTAAGGCTTGGAGTGACCACTCTGTGTCTCCTTACTCTGGGCATGACTGAAAGACACTTCAGGTCTCACAGTGAATTTTTTTTCTTTCTTTCATTCAGACCTGGTGTTGGAATATGGAAGTTCCTATCTCAGTACAGTTTTGCTTTGAGTCAACCATGTTCGACCTTGGAGCATTAGATGAATAATTTTCTAAGGGAAAACAGGAGCTTAAGAATATGATTCATCATGAAGGTGCTCATGGTTTTATAGCACCCATTTTTTTTTTATAACAGGAAGTAAATATCTGTTGCTAAGTTACCACGGTGGGGCCCCAAACTCTCATAGTAGATTCCATTGTCCTCCCTGGGCTGTGGGAGCCTTGTTCCCTCTGCTGTATAACAAGAACTTTCAGTCCTCCATCTCCTTTACCCGGTCAAGGTAAAGTTAATTGTGGGTTTCCCATAATGTACCTTCCTGATGCAGACAGGGGGAAAAAAGAGCACTCAACTGCAATTTCCCATGAGAAGAAAAGGGTATCTTACTTTAGAAGTTCTCAGGAGAATTAATACATATCCATTTACTGAGATGGATATATTGTACTGTGTATAAGCCTCTGCTAGTGTTGGGTCTGGTTTTACTTGCCAGAAAAGAAGAAATATCGTAGTTCACTTCGCGGAGCATGGCTGTGTCTTTTGGACCAGTAGGGGATCATGGTGTCTGTTCTTCATCTCTAAAGAGGACATAACACTATAGCCTTCAGGTCAGATGTGAGGAAGAATTTCCTGACACTGAATGTTACTAGGCACTGTAAAGGATTTCTGAAATGATTGTGTAGTCTTTGAGGGAAGTTTGGGAAAAATAAGGCTTATTCATACCCTTTGTTCACAGGAATGTCCTAATATGTCTACTTATTCCATTGTAGTGTAGAAAAAAGGGCAGCTAGGGGGTGCCACAGCGCACAGAGTGCCAGGTTTGGAGTCAGGAAGACTCAATCTCCCTGAGTTCAAATCCAGCCTCAGGTACTTATTAGCTGTGTGACCCTGGGCAAGTCATTTAACCCTGTCTGCCTCATTTTCCTCATCTGTAAAGTGAGCTGGAAAAGGAAATGGCAAACCACTTCAGTATCTGTGCCAAGAAAACTCCAAAAAGGGTCATGAGGAGTTGGACACAACTGAATAACAGCGGCAAAGAAAAACAGTTAAAAATAACTGATTCAATGAACGTGTCTTACTGCTCCTTCTAGCCAGAATCTCTCCTCCCTTTCTTAGCTAAATTCGTAGAAAACTTTGTCTATACTTATTGCTCACACTTTCTCCCCTCTGACTGTTCATCCCTTTGCAATTTGGCTTCTGATCTCGATCACTCACTTCCGAGTGCTCTCTCTGAAGGTACTTCTTGTGGTTCAGTTGTGTTTGATTTTTTATGACCTCATCTGGGGTTTTCTTGGCAAAGATACTGGAGTGGTTTGTCATTTCCTTCTCCAGCTCATTTTACAGATGAGGAAACTGAGTCAAACAGGGTTAAACAACTTGCCCAGCATCATATAACTAGTAAGTGTCTGGGGCCAGATTTGAACTCAGTCTTCCTGAACCCAGGTTCAGCACTCTATCCACTGTGCCAGCTAGCTGCCCTTTTAATGTAAGACACTTTGAGAAATCATGTCTAAACAATAAGTCAAACTGTATAATAGTTACTCTTACAAAACAATCATTTTCCAAGCAACTTTTAAACGTAATAAAAATGATTATTTCTGCATAACTGAATTGTCAACTTTTAATAATTCACTTTTATAGGGATAATAGAGAATAAATGAAACCTAAAAACAATCCTAAATAATTTTTTTGCTCTTAAGTTTCCAGCTTCCTCTAATCAGGACACATCTGTCTAATTGGAGCTCCTCAATCTCTTTTCTCTCCACTGTCCTCTGGTGGAGGTGCTGGTAGTAGGCGATGAACTGGCCAAAAATCAGGCAGCCTGAGGGAGGATGAAGAGGGAAGTGGGAAATGGATTAATTTGTAACTGAAAGCACAGAAGCAAATAGATGCCATTATAGCTTAAATGAACGTAAAAGAAAGAAGTTAAATTTTTAGCTATGTGTGTAATACTGATCAATTTGGAGCTTTCAAATCCTTACAACTCGGAATCATAGAATCAAATCCTAGATGGATCCTAAGTGGACTTCTAATCCAACTGTCTTAAAAATAGTTATATCTTTTGTTTTTATCTCACCTTAATTCCCAAATGGGGAAGCTAGATGGCACAGTGGATAGAGTTCGGGGATGGAGTCAGGAGGACATAAGTTCAAATCTGGCCTTAGACACTTACTAGCTGTGTGACTCTGGGCAAGTCACTTCCTCCTGTTTGCTTTGGTTTCCTCATCTGTCAAATAAACTAGAGAAGAAGATGTCTAACTACTCCAATATCTTTGCCAAGAAAACCCCAAAAGGAGTCACAGAGAGTTGGACACACTGAATAACAACAAAATTTCCAAATATATTCCATCCTAGCCCCCACCTGGAGAGCCATCCTTTGTAACAGACTAAAAAAGAAAGATGCAAAAAGCAGTTCAACAAAACCAACCAACACATCTACAAGGTTCAGTAGTACATGAAACATATCCCACCCATCTCCCCTCATCCAGTCTGCAAAGAAGGGAGGTAGCTGTATTGTCTTATCTCTACGAAAATTCAGTTTTTGTTGTTGTTATTGTTTTTTGCCAATATGTATATTATTTTCTGGGTTCTGCTTATTTTTCTCTTAATCAGTTCATAGAAAATGCCCCTGCTTCTCTGAATTCTTCATTTACATCATTGTATGGATTAGTGTTGTGACATTACATTTATGTATCACAACTTATTTATCTACTTCCTAGTGGTTTCAGCCACCTTCTTTTCACAGAAGAGGAAACTCAAGCCCAGAGGGCTGAGTGATTTGTTTAGGATCATGGCTATGGTAAAAAAAAAAACAAAAAAACCAGGTTTTTTGATTGCCAGGAAGAACCATTAATCTCTCCACTATGGTAACCCCTTATATGAATCAGGAATTGAAAATTCTCACTTTTCTAAAGCCTGATTTAATTAAGATCTCCTTTCTGAGTCTGACAAATTTAGATAGCCATTGGCTAAATAATGAGAGTTAAAATGAGAAACTCTCATTTGTGAAATATGTATGTTAAATGTCATTGGGAATTCTATGGACTTTCCTTTTCTGATGCCAAGCTGGTGTCATCATACCAGGGTGAAAGACTCTTTAAAGTTGCCAACTTAATTGGTACGTGGAGGGAGGAATGACGTAAGAGGGCTGAGACAGCCGGCACGTCTACCTGCAGCTTTCCTTTCTAAGCTCTGCCAGCATGCCATCCTACAAAGCAGTAATCCACACCCCAGCACTTCCAGTTCTGGGTGTCTCTTAAGCAAATAAAGTGAATCATGATAGTGCTGGGGTTGCCACATTTTATAAAGTATATTCCTGGCTAAATAACCATGATATCTTCTTATGGTTGAACATCAGCATCTTAGTGCCACTGTCAAAACTCTATCTTCTCCAGCTCCTTTTGATGCTAGATTTTTTTCTTCCCTATTTATTCTAACATTTTTTGAAAAAAACTGGGACAATTAATTCTTTTGTCTCACGTAGTTTTCATTTATGATTTCTTGAAATATAACTCTGAAAAACCAGGTTTTGATAAAGCCCATTATGATTCAAATGAAGCTAGTTGGCTATGCCATTGAGCCCAAGTCACTTTGGCTGTCATGGATTGGCCAATAATGGGTACCAGTTCAAGCCTCACTTACTTATTATTTGGGTTTTGATGGTTCAAGGTAAGCGTAAGTAGCAGTTGTTTCTGTTCTGGCCAGAAATTCTGAGGATCTTTCCTTCTCTGATTAATCCTTTTGTGAAGATGAACTAGGTCATCTAGTTTTCACCCAGCCTTCAAATACTGAATGGTCATTTCCTCAGACAGACTGAGACCTGGGAAAGACCTTAGTTTAAAAGACCAAAGCCTCCCATTGAATCTGGGGTCATGTCTAGTCCTCTTGATGCATGTCTTGGCCACTGGACTCTGATGATTCTGGGGGAGAGAGTGAGCGTGATGACACTTTCACAGCTCTGCTTCACTTAAATCCAATTTACTTGCAAGTCAAGCCATCATCACTGGTACTCTTAGGGAATGATGAACAACAATAATAAATTCCTTGAACCACATAGGGAGTACATTTTGAATGATCATTTAAGAAGGCATTATTTACTAAATTCCTGACATATACTAGGCACCATGCTAAGCATTGGGGGCACAAATAGAAGCAAAAAGAAATCCCTGGCCTCTATGAGCTTACACTTTAATAGGGGGAAAACAACACATAAAAAGGTGGTGTATGTCTGGGCGCATCCTCAAAATAAAGACTCCCAAAGGAACTCACCAATGGAAGAATGGGGTTAGTATGATAGAATAGTATTGCAGAGTGAAAAGATTCTTGGCACTTAGAAAAGTTAGGTAAGAAGACAGCTGTACATTATAACATCTTCAAATTGTTTCTAGGGCATACTTTGGCATTTTATTACCAGTTGGCTGGTTCTGAGTTTATTCTATGCATATCTTATAATCAATAAGACTATTAGAAATTGGTGGTGCCCAGAGACTGTGTCTCATCTGCTTTGGTGATCTGCCAGTACAGGGCACACAGTAGGAGCTCAGAAAATACTTACAGATCAATTGAGGTTCTGAATGTACTGCTTTGAAGAAGAAAAGTATTGATCAGAAAATCACAGGTTGTTATGTCTGTCATTTGTTTTCAAAGAGGACCATGATATCAGGGAAATGATGACATGACTCACAGTTGATTTTGATTTGAGTGAGGGAGGGCTGTGCAAGGTCACCAGCCTCACTTTCTCCTGCAGAGCTATCTGGATCCAGTGACCAGATATTCCTCAGGATGACTAGAGATAGCCCAGGATGCAATGGGAGATCCTTGCCTTTTTAGGTTAAGGCCTTTTCAGGTACTCACTTAAAGTGAGGTAATGCCAATTAAGGGAATAGGCCTCACCTCTTTAAGAAGCGAGTTAAGGACTGGCCCCTTTAATAAGAAAGAAAACAAAACAAATCAAAACAAATAATCAAGCTGGTAGGGGAAGACCCTGAGGGTTGCTGTTCCAAAGAGAAACAGTTAGAAAATCAAGGTCCTAAACTTATATGCTTCACATCCCATCTGATTTCCCACTCAGTCACCTTTGCATCTTCTCTATCATCATGCAGAAACCCCTGTTCTCTCAATCCTTCCCTCTTTTGCTCTGAAAACTGCAATCAGATCAATACTACCATATTTTCTGGGAAGGGGTGTCAGTTGACTACCGTGTGACTCCATACACTATCCCTGTGACTTTGATTTCATTAATGAAAATATTCTGCCCTGACCACCACTACTTTGTATGTGTTTTCTTTTTATTTATTTATTTTTTATTTTTTTTATTTTTTAATTTAGCTTTTAACGTTCATTTTCACAAAATTTTGGGTTCCACATTTTCTCCCCTTTTGTCCCCTCCCCCCACCCCAAAACACCGAGCGTTCTAATTGCCCCTGTCTGTCAATCTGCCCTCCCTCCCCACCCCTTCCCTTTGGAAGGCAAACAATTCAATATAGGCCAGATCTGTGTAGTTTTGCAGATGACTTCCATAATAGCAGTGTTGTGTAAGAACTAATTATATTTCCCTCCATCCTATCCTGTCCCCCATTACTTCTGTTCTCTCTTTTGATCCTGTCCCTCCCCATGAGTGTTGACCTCAAATTGCTCCCTCCTCCCCGTGCCTCCCTTCCATCATCCCCCCCACCCTGCTTATCCCCTTATCCCCCACTTTCCTGTATTGTAAGATAGGTTTTCATACCAAAATGACTGTACATTTTATTCCTTCCTTTAGTGGAATGTGATGAGAGTAAACTTCATGTTTTTCTCTCACCTCCCCTCTTTTTCCCTTCACTAAAAAGTCTTTTGCTTGCCTCTTTTATGAGCAATAGTTTGTCTCATTCCATTTCTCCCTTTCTCCTCCCAATATATTTCTCTCTCACTGCTTGATTTCATTTTTTTTTAAGATATGATCCCCTCCTCTTCAGTTCACTCTGTGCACTCTGTCTCTATGTGCGTGTGCGTGTGCATGTGTGTGTGTGTTATCCCACCCTGTACCCAGATGCTGAATAGTTTCAAGAGTTACAAATATTGTCTTTCCGAATGTAGGAATGTAAATAGTTCAACTTTTGTAAAGTCCCTTATGACTTCTCTTTGCTATTTACTTTTTCATGCTTCTCTTCATTCTTGTGTTTGAAAGTCAAATTTTCTTTTCAGCTCTGGTCTTTTCATCGAGAATGCTTGAAAGTCCTCTATTTCATTGAAAGACCAGTTTTTCCCCTGAAGAATTATATTCAGTTTTGCTGGGTAGGTGATTCTTGGTTTTAGTCCTAGTTCCTTTGACTTCTGGAATATCCTATTCCACGCCCTTTGATCCCTTAATGTGGAAGCTGCTAGATCTTGTGTTATCCTGATTGTATTTCCACAATACTTGAATTGTTTCTTTCTAGCTGCTTGTAATATTTTCTCCTTGATCTGGGAACTCTGGAATTTGGCCACAATGTTCCTAGGAGTTTCTCTTTTTGGATCTCTTTCAGGCGGTGATCTGTGGATTCCTTGAATGCTTATTTTGCCTTCTGGTTCTCGAATCTCAGGGCAGTTTTCCTTGATAATTTCATGAAAGATGATGTCTAGGCTCTTTTTTTGATCCTGGCTTTCAGGTAGGCCCATAATTTTTACATTGTCTCTCCTGGATCTATTTTCCAGGTCAGTTGTTTTTCCAATGAGATATTTCACATTATCTTCCATTTTTTCATTCTTTTGGTTTTGTTTTGTGATTTCTTGGTTTCTCATAAAGTCATTAGCCTCCATCTGTTCCATTCTAATTTTGAAAGAACTATTTTCTTCAGTGAGCTTTTGAATCTCCTTTTCCATTTGGCTAATTCTGCTTTTGAAAGTCTTCTCCTCATTGGCTTCTTGAACCTCCTTTGCCAATTGAGTTAGGCTAGTTTTCAGGGTGTTATTTTCTTCAGCATTTTTTTGGGTCTCCTTTAGCAGGGTGCTGATTTGTTGTTCATACTTTTCTTGCAAGTCTTTTATTGCTCTTCCCAGTTTTTTCTCCACCTCTCTATCATGATTTTGAAAATTGTTTGGGCTCTTTAAGACCTTTTCCCAGAACTGATCCCATTGAGTGGGCTGGGATGTAGAAGCACTGACTTCCGTGTCTTCCCCTGATGGTGAGCACCCCTCTTCCTCATCAGAAGGGAGGGGAGGAGAAACCTGCTCACCAAGAAAGTAACCCTCAATAGTCTTGGTTTTTTTCCCTTTTCTGGGCATTTTCCCAGCCAGTGACTTGACCTCTGAATATTCTCCTCACACCCACCTGGCCTCCGGATCCTCCCAGCCAGCGCTTGGGGTCTGAGAATCAAATGCTGCTTCCCAGCCTCAGTGCTTTGGGTGGGGCAGGGCTGCTATTCAGTGTGAGATTAAGTTTAGGTGCTCAGGTCGGGGCAGTGCCGCCTCACAGGCTCAGTTCCCTCAGGGGGTTTATGCGGAGACCTTCAACAATGGATCCGGGCTCCTGCCTGCTTGGGGAGCCCTGGTCTGCTCCCGCCTCCGCTGTTGCCTCCCGAGGGGGCCTGAGTTATGGGGGCACCCCACTCCCCTCTCGACCTGCCAAAGAGACCTTCTCACCGACCCCTGTCACCTGTGGGTGGAGGGACCCATGTGGCCGCTGGAGATCCCGTTCCTGAAGCCCGCTCGGATCTTTTCCTCTCGGTGCCGTGGCCGCGGCAGGGCTGTACTCAGCTCCCAGTCCCGGCGCCCAGTCCACGGCGTGAAGGACTTTTTGCGAGAGGTTTGCAGGTCTCTCTGGAACAGAAATCTCCCTCACTCCAATGTTCTGTGGCCTCTGGGTGCAGAATTCGCCGTGAGTTACTTCTTTGTAGATGTTCTATGGGTTGTGGGTTCAGAGCTATGTGTATGTGCGTCTTTCTACTCCGCCATCTTGGCTCCGCCCCCTGTATGTGTTTTCTTTCTGCACTAGAATATAAGCTCCTTGAGGATAAGTAATGTGTTGCTTTTGTATTTGTATCTTTATCATTTGGCACATAGTAAGTACTTGATAATTAGAGAGCTAGATGGTGCAGCTTTGAATGTAGGGTTAAGAAAACCTGAGTTCAAATCCACTTTCAGACACTTACTGTGATGCTGGGCAAGTCACCAAACCTCTGTCTGCTCCAGTTTCCCTATCTGTGCAATGAGCTGAACAAGGAAATGGCAAACTACTCCAGCATCTTTACCAAAAACACCCTGAATGGAGTCACAAAGAGTGGGACATGACCGAAAAACAATGAAACAAACAAAAATCCCAGATTTGCCCATTGAGTGTAGCCTGTATATTGGCAACAATCAATAGCACCTGCTGCCCAGGGTTATGGTGGGGATCAAATGAAATCATAGTTCTAAAGCATTTTTCCAAACCTTCAAGTGCTGTATAAATACTAGCTATTTTTATTAAAATGTTTTAAAATTAAGTTATCCTTGTTCATTTGTTTCTATATTAAATAGGGGACTTATTTAAAGGGACTTAAAAAAAACCTTCTTAAAGAAACATGCTACACTGGAAAGAACACAAGCTTTAGAGTTAGAGAGCTTTAGTTCAAAAGCCCCTCTCTGACACTAGCTGCCTGTGTGACCTTGGGGAAGTTAATTAACCTCTCTGGGCCTTAATTTCTTCATATCTAAAATAAGGGTTGGGAGTAGATGGCCTCTAGATTTAAGACCCTAGGAATATTCAAGCAAAGGGAGATTTGAGACTCTGTGAAATATTAGGCAGCATGATAGTTGGAAAAGCAATGCAACTGGAGTCAGAAAACTGTGCAAGACCCACCTCTGTCCTGTGGACAGGTTACCTCACCCCCCTGAGTAAGATCTCCCAGGATCCTTGTAGATCGAAGTCTGTGCTCCTATGACACCTCTTTTCCCAGGTAGACATAGTTTCAGAAAAAATTTAATTTTAATTTATGTAATACAACAAGCATTTCCATAACAGAGTATTATTGAGAAAAATGATTGCACGTGAAATGGCAAATCTACTATGTACAACATGCTATTCCTTTTAGATATATAATAAAATCATCATGAAAGTTCCTTCCCCCCTTATTTTCTCTTCCCCCACCAAGGTATTTATGTTTTGAATGAAGTCATTTCCTATGGGCAAATGCTTAGCTTATTAAACTATTGTCTACTTACATTTGGGTAACCCGAATTTGAATTGCTTCTGAAATTTTGTTTCATGATTCACATTCAGAGATCGTCACTAGAAGAATATTGATCTAAAACAAGAAAATGAGGCTCTGAGATAGGGGCTTGTTGACAGGGCTGGACACTTTCCCAAATTCTCATTCTCCTGTCTTTTCTTCTCTTTCTTCTATCTATTTCTGAGCCCACATCATTGTTCCTCTGTAGCATTTGTTTAAAATAGAGGGATTTACTCAACAGGCTGTCCATTCAGACTCATATTTCCCCATCTAAGAAACTGAATAATTACACCTACGGCTGATGGAGAATTGAGCTTGAAGGTGGGAACATTGTCCCAGAGACAAGTTGTGTAAACTTAGGAAGTCATCTGACATCTCTGGGCCTCAGTTTCCTCATCAGCAAAATGAGAGGTTTGGATCAGATGATCTCTAAAATTCCTTGTAACCCTTAATCCGTGATTCTATGATCCTAGAACCAAACAGGGCTATTGTGGGGATTCAATGAGAGAATGGGAAGGAAAGGACCTTGAAAATAGTAGTTTTATCATCATATTGATTATTATATTAATCATGTCAATCAGTCAACAATGTTTATTAAGTATTTACTGTGTTCCAGGCACAGTGCTAAATGCGGGTGATAACAAAGAAATGCAAAAATAGCCCCTGCAGAAGCATATATTACTAGATACATATACAGGTAGAAGGTAATCTCAAAGGGGAAAATCCCAGCCACTGAGTGGGACAAGAAGAGCCTCTTGTGAAAGGTAGGATTTGAGTTGAGTTTTGAAGGAAGCCAAGGAAACGAAGAAGTAAAAGAATGCTTCAAGAACATTCTAACCATAAGGCATAGCTAACGCAAAGGCACAGAGATCAGAGATGACAGTAGTAACTAACAAGTTTAGAGTGCTTTACGTATGTTATCTTGTGATCTTCATGTTACTCATGTAACGTAGGTAAAACCTGCCCAGGGTTACCCAATTAATGTCTGAGTCTTCCCAACTCCATATCCAGTGCTTTAACCACTATTCATAAAGCCACCCCCTGAAGTGCTCTGAAGGACACAAGTAGGCTTGTACAGTTTGATGCTAGAGTACTTGAAGGGGAGAAACCTTAGGAAGAGGTCAGGTTATGCAGCATGAAGTTGTCCTGGTAATTTTGAGTAGCCACATCATGCTGTGTGCTCATGTTGAATTGTAGTAACCTAAAACATCTGGGTCTTTTTTTTCACATGATCTGTCCCATTCTATGCTTGTGTATCTGAATTAAAAAAAAATTAGGTATAGGATTTCACATTTATGCCAGTTAAATTTTATTTGAGGGAGAACTTCAAACGTTCTACTGGACTAGTACAATACATTAATTAGCATTCTTTGGACAAATTATTCAACCATCTGTGCATCCATTCATATACTGTCCACATTCTTTCCATTTCATCCATAAGAATACCATGAGGGATTGTCAGCTGCCTATACTATGTCTATGTCATATCTTTCCTTCCTTCCTCTCTTTCTTCTTTCCTCCCCTCCTCTCCTTCCCTCCCTCCCTCCCTTCCTTCCTTCCTCCCTCCCTCCCTCCCTCCCTCCCTTCCTTCCTTCCTTCCTTCCTTCCTTCCTTCCTTCCTTCCTTCCTTCCTTCCTTCCTTCCTTCCTTCCTTCCTTCCTTCCTTCCTATCTCCCTCCCTCTTTTCCTCCTTCCCTCCCTCCCCCTCTTCCTTCCTCCCTTCCTTCCTTCTTCTTTCCTTCTCTCCCATCTCATAGTTGATTGTTATAACATCCCTGACCTGCTTTATTTCTGACCTTGGCCAGTATGTCCCTCTGTAGGCTGCCTTATGACTCCTTACTCTTTGTGTGGACACTTGATCTCCTTTAGCTCTACTATAAAACTCCCAAGCACAAGCGATTCTCCAGCCTCAGCCTCCCAAGTAGCAAGGACTACAGACTCACACCAACCCTTTCTAGCACCTAGGCCATTGTGTTACCATATGTTTCCCTAATGACACTCTTTATTCATAATACCAACAGTAACAACAACTAGTATTTATGCAGCATTTTAAGGATGGCAAAGCACTCCACATATATAATTTTATTTGATCCTTACAACAGCCCTTGAGGCAGGTGCAAACCGCCTCCCTTTTATAGATGAAGAAGCAGGTTCACCGACGTTAAGTGATTTTCTCAGATTGCCTAGTTACTAAGTATATGAGGCAGGATCTGAAACCAGGTCGCTTGATCTCTTAGGAACTTGGGGTATCTCTCTTATCTACAGTCATCACCTCAAGGCCACACTATTTGTGTTCCCTCCTTCCCCTAGGCCCTTAGCGCCCCATTGAACGTCAGTTAGCTTTTACAGAGAGATATTCAAAGATAAAGCAAGGACAAGCACAACATTTCCTCCCAACAGCTTTCGGACATAATCTTCTGTTTCCAACCTCAGTCTCTGGGGAGAATCAGCTCACTCTTAGCATGGTTTCTACATAACATCGCTCCCACTGAATTTACACTCAGATGTGGCATGAATGCTGGATGGGTCCTTGTCTCAGCTGCTGCTCAGCTGTATCATGGATTCAGGTTACACCTGAAGGATCCTTTCTCCTTAGGGCACTTATGCTGAGTTGGCTGCAAAACCTGGATGCTGGAATGCTCCCCTGATCTTTCAAATTTCACAAGGTCAATCTCCAATCCTTTCACATAGTTAAGAAGGATCACAGAGGTCAAGGACCAAGGGCCATTTCAGGGGGCCATATTTTAGTCTTAGTGGGGAGGGTCCCAAACCTCAAGGCCTCTCCCTTTGCAACATTGTTTCTTATCAGACTGTCAGCAAAGGAGTCATACAAGGATTAAAGCAATCGAACAGAATGAACGGAGGAATCTCCAGTCAATGGTGCCCTTTTGAAGGAATCTCCAGTTCTAGCTATCCAACCAAAGGATGGGGTTAGCAGAGTGGAAACAGTTACAAAGTGTCTCTGCATGCTCAAATTTCTCCATTACTGGTCATCATGGCTATTCCAGAAGCAGGTTCTCCAGTCTTTTCCACATGGGGAAATAAATATCAGTGGAGTGGTCAAATGCACTGTACACGTTCTCCAGACCCCAAGGGTGGCTTGCCCCTGCCACCCAAGACATTCCAAGGATGTTTTGCTTCCTTCTTTAAATCCTTAGTTCTTAATATGGGACCTGAAACATATTAAGTGCTTAGTAAAAGCTAATGATGGATTTGATTGGGCTTACCATTTTGCTGTTGGTTAATTGGCATGTGGTCACGGCATGTAAACTTGTTTTACTGTTAATGTTCACAAACTGCTCCCTCCCCCTAAAAAAAAAAAGAAAGCTAGAATTTGGGTGACAAATCTACTGCCTCCTTAAGTCTAACTTTTAGTTTTTATTGTTATGGTGAACATTATTACCATTTTAAAGGATTTCCTACCCTCTGACTCACTTTCATTGTCAGGGACGAGTAAGCAGGGACTGAATAGTCACCCTTTGTTAACTCTGTGTTGTCTTGTGGAAACCTAATAGTGATAACTGTGCAACACATTTCAAATGAAAGTACTTGCCCACACCCAGGAATGTGTGGTTCATAGAAACATGAACAGTGATTCCTTTCTTTAAAGCCACACAGGAAATAACCATTCATCAGCTGTGATTAATTGGAAAAAAATTATATCCCTACTCTCTAAAATATTAATAAAAAAACTATTCATTTTCCTTTTATTGTACTTAATTTCCATACTAGGTAAATCAACCACAATCTATACCAGTGCTTCTCAAAGTGGGGGGGTCTCCAAGACCCTTTCAGGCAGTCTGCAAAGTCATAACTATTTTCATAATAATACTAAGATGTTTTGATTTCTAGTATGGCAAATGTCAATAGATATGTCACATTGTAGAGATAATAATAGATATAACCCACGTAAACCTCTTTGGGGCTCTCAATAATTCTTTAAAATGTAAAGGAAAGCTTGAGATTTACATAGAAATTTCCCTTATTTAAGAATGCGAAACACTCCTAAATTATGGAATAGAAATGAATAGAGGAATTTTTAAAAATTCATTCTTTAAACCTTGAATTCAATGAATATTTATTGAACTGTTCTCTCTTCCACTTGTTTTTTATGCTATAGGCAGCTTATATAGGTAGATACAAATAATGATATCCAGTCCTGGTTCTCAAGGAACTTGCTTTATAGTAGGACAGATAAAACATGTGTATTCCGGATGTCAGTTTCGTCCTGTGTAAAATGAGAGACCCTAAAAGTTCTCTGAAGTTTTTTCCAGTCCTTAGAGTCTATGATAGTCTTATAAGATATCTTTAGTATGTGGCAGAATGTGCAAAGTACAGTATGGAAAGCACAAGATGCTCCAACAGTTTAACTTTGGGAACAAACAAGGTTTCATGGACTTGGCAGAATCACAACATGTCAGAGTTGGAAGGATCCTTTGAAGGCCGTTTAGTCCAACCCCTATCTGAACAGGGATGTCTTCTATAACTTTCCCAACAAATCATCATCCAGGTTTTTCTTGATGTCCTCTAGTGAGATAGAATCCCCTGAGGCATCCCATTCTACTTTGGGACAGCTCTAAATGTCAAAAAAATTTTCCCTTACATTAACCCAATTCTGTATTGTCCATCTTCTGCTTCTCTAGGGCCAAGCAGGAAAAAACTCCAAATCAACAAGCAAAAAGCACCTCCAAGTTTATTTCTTCTCCTACAAATGATAGCCCTTCAAATGCCTTAAGACAAACCACATCTTCAAGAAGGCTTTTCCTATCCAGGTTAAACATCCCCAGTTTGTTCAATTGATCCTTATAAAACATAGCATTCTTCTGGGTGTTCTCCTACTTGACAATGTCTTTCTTGAAATGTAGTACCAGAAGTGAAGGCAGTAAATAATTATCCATTTTTAATTTATTTTATTTTCAATTCATGGAACAAAACAAGTATTTCCATAACACAGTACAATAAAAATGATGATCGCACATGAAACTGCAAACCTGCCATTGACAACTCTCTATTGCCTCCAAATATACAACATGTAAATTTCTCTTTTTTTCCTCCCCCTCCCTATGCCACTCTAGAGAAGGGTACCATTACAAATAGGAATATATCTATATCTACACGTAAAATGATTCTATAAATACTTCTATTTATCAATTCTTTCTCTGGATGTAGATAGCGTCTTTCTTCATTTGTCCTTTATTTTATTTTTAGTATTTTTAGTAAACAATTTTAGTAAATTATAGTAAACAATAGTAAACAATTACTGCACTGAGGGCTTTACTAATATTATCTCCTTTGATCCTCACAACAACTCTGGAAGATAAGTGTTATTATTATCTTCATTTTATAGTTGAGGAAATTGAAGCAAATAGAGGTTAAGTGACTTACCTAGGGTCACATTGCTAGTAAGCATCAGAGGGAGGATTTGAACTTCGGTCTTGCTTACTTTGGGCACAGTCCTCTATCTACCTTACTATGAAGCTGCACCTATAGAAACTAACGTTCTCATGTCATCAGACTAGTGCAGAGTACAGAGGAACTATCACCTCCTGTGTTCTTGGCACTATGCCTTTCTTAACATAGCCTACAATGGTAATAGCTTTTTTGGCAGCTATAACATACTGTTGACTCATATTGGACTTGAGGTCCACCAAAGTCCCTGGAGCTTTTTCACACGAATTGCAATCTAGCCAAGCCTCCACCATCTTGTAATTGTGAAGCGGATATTTTTGAACTTTACATTCATGTTTATTAAATTTCTTTTAAAAAAATTGATGTGCTTTGCTTTTACATTACAAAAATTTATAATTACTTTCATTCTGTGAAAGATCTCTTGTAAAAAGCAAAACAATTAAGTAAAACAATTGATACAGTGACCTACTCTGAAAGGCAACATACCATACTGGCAGAACCCTAACTCTACTTTAATTGTTTTTTTAATGAAAAGAAAGGTTTTGTCTCCTTCCTACTCCATAAACCACTGGGGGAAAAAAGAGAAACATAAAATCAATTCCTTTTAACAAATATGGTCAAGCGCAACAAATTTCTTTATTGGCCACATACAAGTATATATGTATATGTAGACCTATATATATATAATGTAACATATATATGCACATGCCACTTTATATACTTGTGTGTGACACACATTTATGTTGCTTTTCAGGTGTATTCAGCTCTTTGTGACTCCATTTGGGGTTTTCTTGGCATAGATACTAGAGTGTTTTGTCATTTCCTACTCCAGCTCATTTTACAGATGAGGAAACTGAGGCAAACAGGGTTAAGTGACTTTCCCAGGATCACACAGGTAGTAAGGATTTGAGGCCGGATTTGAACTCAGGAAGATGAGTCTTCCTGACTTCAGGCCTGGCACTCTATCCACTGCATCACCTAACTGTCTGTCTATCTATCTATCTATCTATCTATCTATCTATCTATCTATCTATCTATCTATCTATCTATCTATCTTTCTTTCTTTCTTTCTTTCTTTCTTTCTTTCTTTCTCTCTCTCTCTCTCTCTCTCTCTCTCTCTCTCTCTCTCTTTCTTTCTTTCTTTCTTTCTTTCTTTCTTTCTTTCTTTCTTTCTTTCTTTCTTTCTTTCTTTCTTTCTCTCTCTCTCTCTCTCTTTCTTTCTTTCTTTCTTTCTTTCTTTCTTTCTTTCTTTCTTTCTTTCTTTCTTTCTTTCTCTCTCTCTCTCTATCTCTATTATCTGTCTAGATATAGATAGATTTACCTATAGATACAGATAATAGTCTTATTCTGAACTCTTATCTTGTTGAGCAGTTTAGGGCTTAGGACAGAGCCCTGTAGCAAAACAGTATAGACATCCCTCCAGGCAGATAGTGTTCTATAAATTAGCACCATTCACCTAGTTACAAATTCAACTAGTTCTCTGAACATTAGGATCCTATTTCTTTACACTGGCCACAAGGGTCTAAAAGATCTTGTCAAATGCTTTGCTTTGAAAAACCCAGCTATACTCTATCTACTAAATACCCCTGATTGAGTAAACCTGTAGAGAAGCTGTGAGGAGTTATGGATAGAAAGCCATCCTCAGAAATGGAAAGACCTATGCTAAGATCCACAGCTGAAGGTAGTTTTCAGATGAAGAAATTAAAGCTATCTATCTATAGTCATATGGATAAATGCTCTAAATCACTATTGATTAGAGAAATGCAAATCAAAACAGCTCTGAGATCATCACCTGTCAGACTGGCTAACATGACAAAACAGGAAAATTATAAATGTTGGAGAAGATGTGGGGAAATTGGAACACTAATGCATTGTTGGTGGAATTGTGAACTGATTCAACCATTCTGGAGAGCTATTGGGAAATATGTCCAAAGGGCTATAAAAATGTGCATACCCTTTTGATCCAGTAATACCATTTCTAGTTCTGTATCCCAAAGAGATCATATAAATGGGAAAAGGATCCACATGTACAAAAATATTTATAACAGTTCTTTCTGTAGTGGAAAAGAATTGGAAATTGAGGGGATGTCCATTAGTTGGGGAATGGCTGAACAAACTGTGATATATAATGTAATGGAGTACTATTGTGCTATAAGAAATGATGACTAGGCAGACTTCAGAAAAGCCTTGAAAGCCTTGAATGAACTGATGCTGAATGAAGTGAACAGAACCGGGAGAACATTGGACATAGTAACAGTCACAAGGTGCAATGACTAACTTTGATAGACTTGTCTCTTCTTAGCAATGAAAGGATCCAAGACAACTCCAGAGGACTCATGATGGAAAATGCTGTCCACATCCAGAAAAAGAACTATGGAGTGTGAATGCAGATTGAAACATATTATTTGCTCTCTCTTTTTTTCCTTTTTTTTGTTCTTTCTCATGATTTCTCTCATTAGCTCTAAGTCTTCTTTACAACATGACTAATGTGAAAATAGATTCAATATGAATGTACATGTAGAATCTATATAAAATTTTCATGCCCTCGTGGAGTGAGGGGAGGGGAGAGATGGGGAGAAAATTCGGAACCCCAAATCTTAAGGAAGTAAATGTAGCAAACTAAAATTAGCTAATTAAAAAAAAGATTCATTGTTGACATAATTGTGTGACTCTACAAGTCACTTAACCTTGAAGTGCCCTAGAAAGCTTTGGAAGACCATGAGTTGTAGATGCTGAACTGTAATGGTAGGGGGAGTTTCCTATGCCCACAAAATTACAGGTTTGTTTTTTTTTTTTTAAAGTAACTCTATTAAAATGGTAGAGTTGCAGAAATAGCATAATGGATAGACTTGGCTTCAAAGTCCAAAAAGCCCTGGGTTCAAGTCTTGTCTTTGATGTATACTACCTGTGGGATCTACAGAAATCCTAACTTCTCAGTGGCCCCAGGCAACTCTTGTGCGGACCATGAGTTGACCTATGTTGGTAAAGGGAGTTCCCTGTATCTTTGAAAAGAACAGATTTATTTCCTTCCTGTGTGTCTCTACCTCCTCCTCCCCCATGAGAAGGGGTTTAGTATATCATTAGTTATAATATTGTTATAGGTATCTGTGTCACATCTTCCTACTAGGTTGTAAGGGCAGAGAAGACTGAATTTACTTAGCTCAGAAGAAGACATCAATTTCAATGGTCTATAGTTTCTAAAATCTCTTTTCTGTCTTTGAAAACCAAGACAATATTTATTTTTCAGCACTTCCTCTACTCTCCATTAATTTTCAAAAATTAATGACAGTGGTTTGTGATCTCATTGATAAGTTCTTTAAATATTCTGGGTTGTAGCTTGTCTACAATGGAGACTTAAACTCATTAAAAGGAACCAAGTGTTCTCTTACTACCTCTAGCTTATGTATCTGGGGCTTCAGTTCCATATTAACTAATTTTATTATACTTTTTCTACTTTGAAGATTATTCTTTTTGAGACATTTTAGGAGCAAAATCAGAAATTAAACTCTGTTTCCCATTAGTTTTTTTTTGTTATTTTTTTCTTGTTCCAAATATACCACAAAAGTGCTTCAATTCTTTAAGGATCTCTCATCTCATTAGTGTGAATATGCCTTTTGATGACATAGATCTTTTTAGATGACTTTTGAGAGTTGTGGCCAAAAAGTTGGCTTACCTGAAAATTAGTTTCTCCATAATCAGTTAGACTGGTCATCAGACAACAGACATCATTTGGTCCACATTGGAAGCCTTTCCAATTTGACAGGACCAGTTTGCTCTTGTCTTTAAGAGCTTGAGGTCACCTTTGGTGTCTTAATGAGGCACCAGAATAGGACATTAGTAGAGAATATCACAAAAATTTTTATTTTCCTTAGCCTTTTTTGTAAATCTCAGATCATAAATGGGATGTTTGAGGTGTAAGGGATGTTCAAGGAGGACTAGCACCTTTCGTTTTAGGGTTTGCTTAGCCCCTTTTGGGGTTGTTTATGTATCTTTGTGTCTACCTGGCACTCACTTCTCACCTGTGACTTCGAGAGTAGCATGCACAGGGGCGGCACCCTGGTAAACTGTCTGGGCTAATGGACTAAATGAGATTGAGGGTAGATGGGTCTCAGAACTGTCAGTGAAGTAGTTGTCTACCCCAAGGATGGGCAGAATGGACAGAGGAGAATAATTTATTCCAAAGTCCATGAAGGCGGCTGACGCAGGTGCTGTGGGGATCTTAGAGCTTGGTCAGGCATCAAAGATGCCAAGGTCATCCACTGCATCCTGGGCCATCACCAGTCATCCTGACTTTTGTCTTGCCACTAGACTTGAATGACTCTGGATGAGTGAGTGAGGCTGATGACTTTGTGGAACCCTGCTTCACTTAAATCCCATTCACCCATGAGTTAAGACAATACCTGGAATATCTTGGTCCTCTTCTAAAGGGAAGGACAAAACACCACCACCACCACCACCACCGAACAGCAATGTCTCAGATCATTCCGGACTTTCTTACACAGTTCTTACATTTCAATGTCAATATTTCAGATTGCTGTGTGACTTTCTTCACGTTTCTGTACATGATTCCTTTTAATCCAAACTCAGAAGAAAGCTCCCTTTGTAGTGATGTCAGTCTCTTTGGCTGTCCTCCTTTTTTCTTGTTATTATCATCAGTTATTGTATGGCTAGAATTTTGTTTTTGAGTAATGTACATCCCTTTTGAGTTGTCTTACATTGTGGAGTTGCTAACTCTGATATTCCTATCTGTTTTCTTATTGAATCTTTGACATCTTCTTTCCCGAAAGCCTAAGAAATACAGATATCTTGTAGTGACTTGTGTTCCTATCCTAAGAATATAGGAGCTTTAAATATATTCTACTTTTTTTTTAACAATATCATCAAACAGTTCTTCCTTATTGATCAAAATTTAATCCTAGCTGTTTCTTTTAGTGCTTATTCAGTATTATGAGGGATGAAATTATTGCCAAAGTAAGAAAAGGTTAATAGGGAGTAGATACCTAAAACAAATGCAACAGGTAGGTGGTGGAGCGGATAGAGTGCTGGCCCTAGACTCAGGAGGATCTAAGTTCAAATCTTGCCTCACACACTAGCTTTGTGACTCCAGGCAAGTCACTTGACCCTGTTTGTCTCAATTTCCTCATCTATAAAATGAGCTGGAGGAAGTCATGGCAAACCACTCCAGTATCTGTCAAGGAAATCCCAAATGAGATCACAAAGAGTTGGACATGACTGAAATGACTCAGTAACAACACCTAAGACAAATGAGATGGGAAAAGAGCATCAAGTTGCCCTTGACAAATTCAAGTCCCTTGGTCCAGATAAACCACATCCTTGCATAGTGAAAGAATTGGTAGAAGTGATTGCTGATTTATTGGTGGTGATATATACAATGTTGTGGTGGATGAGTAATGTACCGTGGACTAGAGAAAAAGAAATGTCTCAATTGAAAAAACAAAATAACTTGCAGACTATGGTGGCTGAAAACTATAAGGCAACAAGTAAACCCTAGATTCCCAGGAAAAGCCTAGGGTAGATTATTAAAGCATAATAGTAGTTGGCTAACATTTACATGGTACTTACCTTGTATCAGGTACCATGCTAAACACTGTAATTACAGGAGGTAGGTGCTATCATTATTCCCATTTTAGTGATGAGGAAATGAAAACAAATAGAGATGAAACAACCCACCTGGTATCATACAGCTAGTGAGAGTCTGAGGCTAGATTTGAACTCCTGTCTTTCTGACTCCAGGCCCAGTACTCTATCTACTGTCACCTAGCTGCCCTCAATGAAAGAGATAGCTAGTACACATTTTGAAAAGGGCATAGTGACTTCAGTCTGGGTGGATTCATAAGAAACGGATCATGCCAGACTAACCTTATTTCCTTTTTTTGACAAGGTTACTTAACTAGTAGCTGAAGGGAAAGAAATGGATATGTCTATATTTTAGCAATATCATACTAGTATTCTTCTTTTTTCAAAAGAAAATCAATGGGTTAGAATGATGGTTTCAGTTTAATAAAACAGCATTTAATAAAGAGAAATGTAATCTGGGTTAATAAAAAGTAATTGCGCCAACACAGGATAGGAGAGGGATAACTACACAGCGGTTTACGTGTAAAAGTTTTTGCTCAGTCATTTTAGTCATGTCCAACTCTTTGTGATCCAATTTGGGGTTTTCCTGACAAAGATACTGGAATGGTTTGCCACTTCCTTCTCCAGCTCATTTTGCAGATGAGGAAAGTGAGTCTAACAGGGTTAAGTGACTTGCCCAGGGTCATATGGCTAGTAAGTGTCTGAGGTTGGATTTGAACTCGCCTTTCTGACTTCAGACCCAGTGCTCTATCCACTGGGCCTCCTAGCTATCCTATTATGTGGAAAAGATCTAGGGGTATTAATGTACCATAGGCTCAATGCAAAGGACAGTGTGATATGATTACCAAAAATCTGATGTGACCTTTTATTTTGTATTAATACAACCCCAGGATCTAAAACAAAGGTAATAATCATCCTGCTTTGCTCTGATCAGATCACATCTGAATATCAGTTCCTACAATTCGGAAAGGGACAAATGAGATCAAATGAAGTGATGTAAAGTTATTTGTCAAAGTTAGCCTTCATAAACCTTAAAGCACCATAGAAATGGTAGTGATATTGATGATGATGATGATGGTAGTGGTGGTGGTGGTGAGGAGGAGGAGGAGGAGGAGGAGGAGGAGGAAGAAGAGGAGAAAAATGTGGAGGTTGGCAAAGATGGTGGAAGGGCTTGAAAACCTATCATGGATCAGTTAAGAGAACTGGAAAAGAGAAGAGCTGATCTCTTTAAGTATTTGAAAGGATGTCATGTCAAAGAGTGATTAGAAATATTTTTCTTGACCCCAGAGGACAAATGTAAGATCTATTGGTCTTGGCTGAAGTTACAGGAGGGATGCATTTTGGCTTAACAGAAAGGGAATTTTTCTAACCTTGAGAGCTGTCCAAAACTGGAATAGGCAGCCTCAGGAGGCAATGAGTTTCCTCATCAATGGAAGTTTTCAAAGAAAGTCTAGATAATTTATTTGTAGAAAATTTAAAAATGAGATTCATGCTTCAGGTGTGGATTGGAGTGGATGATCTTGGAAGCTATGATGGCTCAGTGGATAAAATGCCAGGCCTAAAGTCAGGAAGGCCTGAGTTCAAATCTGGCCTCAGACCCTTACTAACTGTGTGAACTTGGACAAATCACTTAACCCCTGTTTGTCTAGGAGGCAGCTAGGTGGCTCAGTGGATCAAGTGCTGGGCCTAGAATCAGGAAGACCCGAGTTCAAATCTGGCCTCAGAGACTTACTAGAGGTATCACCCTGTGCAAATCACTTAACCTCTGTTTGTCTTCATCCAATGGAGAAAGAAATGACAAACCACAAAGAGCCAAGAAAACCCCATGGACAATGTGTTTAGTCTGACACAACTAAACAACAATAGTCTTAAAGACATAGAATATACACAGTTGATACCATGGGCATTGTTCTCAACCTTCTTCCCCAACATATTCATAGGATCATAAATTTAGGATTATAAAGGACTTTGGAAGCCATCTAATCCACTTGCCTCATTTTAAGGAGGAGGAAACTGAAGACCATAGAGTTTAAATTCCTTGCTCCATATGCAGTGACAGAGGTTTCCTCTGTGAACACCTTCCTTCATCATGCTCTTGGATTTATCAGCTTCTCTACACTAGCTTGAATTCCTCTTCTATGCCTTTGAAGGATTTTTTTGTTCTTTTTGGTTTTCTTTGTGTGTTATTTTTACTTTCCTGATTAGGAATTCTTAATCACAGGACTGGATGCAAGTCTTTGTGGACCCTAAGTACTTTTATTTCCTTGCGTCTTTGTTGGATAAGGATCTTTAGCTGGTTCTGCAATGAAACAAATCTCACTTTTCATCCCTGGTGTTAGCTTCTACTTTATGAAAAAAAAAGATTGACATTGGTATGACTGCCTCTGTGTATACACTGGCTTTGCTATCTATTGGATAAATAATAAATTACACTCAGAGAGACACATACCTCTTTCTCTCTCTGCCTCTGTGTGTGTGTGTGTGTGTGTGTGTGTGTGTGTGTGTGTGTGTGTGTGTGTGTGTGTGTGTAGAGATCTCTATTACAGTTTTATCATCCAAGAAAAACTTCCCAATATTATTTCTTTTTTAGGCCCTACAACTGCTTTGTAGGCAGGGCTTTTTTGTATCCATAGGATCTATAATGCCTAGTGGATTAAATTTTTTAGGGGGATAGATCTGTGATTTCATTGATATTGGGAATTTCCAGTGAGGAAATTCCCTCTACCAATGTAAATCAACATTTACTTTGCAACTTATAGTCTTAGTGAATTGCCTGGGGGAACTGAAAAGTTAAGCAATTTACCCAGGGTCACAAAGTCAGTAAGAGTTAGGGGAAGAATTTAAATCCAGATCTGCCTGAGGCTATCTATTATGTTGCTTCTTGGTGGACAAATATTATCTTAATTAATCTTTTCTAATAAACTGTAAGATAGAGAAAAATATTAGAAGGTTAAACAAATGAACAGGAAGTTATGTACCAGATAAGCTTGAAATGATCATCTGCTAATTAAATGTCCCAGTGAATATGGATTAAAAGAAAAATATAGGATGTTAACATCTAGGCTATAGCAAAGCCACTAGAATTTTTCTTTTCTGCTTAGGAAACCAAGGATGCCGTATTGGATTTGGCTGGTACTCTATGCTTCCATCTTCTATATCTTGCTATACTGAGTAGATGGAAGGACATTTAGGCCATCAGATAAGGTGAACCCTCAAATCTAGACACATTCAATGCATGAACCATGGGGGAAGAGTGGAAAAAGGACTGAATCTAGGTCCAAAGTCTGACTCTTCTTCTTTTATCACTCTCTATGTGACATTAAGAAAATCATTTTATCTCTTTGAGACTCAGTTCCCTCATCTCTGAAATAAGTGGGTTGAAATAGACAATCATTAAGTTTTCTTCTAGATCTAAACTCTACAATTAGTACCTCCCTCAAATCCTGGCTCTGCCATTTTGCTCCCTGTGTGAACTTGGACAAGTCACTCATCTTTTTCTGAGGCTCCCTTTTCCCATCTCTAAGATGAGTGGGTTGGTTTACATGACCTCTAAGGCACCTTTCAGTTCTGAAGTTATGCTCCTCTATGTAATCCTAAGGAAAGAAGAATCTACATACTGTACAAGGAATTCTTCTCTATGAGGAATTTTTCTGAAAGGAAGCAAATGAAAGTCAGTTTTATTTAAAAAAACACTTATCAATGAAGAGTACTGCATGAGGAGCTCAAAGGAATTCAAAATTTACTAAGGTTCCTGTGGTCATGAAGTATAGTGGCGGAGATACAGCACATGCACAAAGTAGAAAGTGGTGAGTGTAAGGGAGGTATGGGGATACCTAGACATTATTTAATGTGACTTGGATACAACCTGCTGATTAAAACAAGGTGTTGGTTAATCAATAAGCATTTAAATCAGATACTCTACTAGGGACTTGTCCTGCCCCCCCTCCCCACTTTGCATCTGCTGTCCTGCTGGGTTTCAACTCCTTGGAACAAAATGCTGGCCCCTCCCATTGCACTCTCCTGCCTCCTTGTGTGTTGTTTCCCCTTTTAGATTGTCAGCTCCTTGAGGAAAGGGATTGTCTTTCTTTTTATTAATTGTAGCCTCAGTGCTTTGCACAGTGCCTGGCACATAGTAGGTCCTTACCAAATGTTTATTGGATTGAATTTGGACTGGGGATATGAAGATGAAAGTTAAAGCAAATTTTGCTTTCAGGGAGCTTACATTCTCTCAGGGGAGAAAACACATATATACACAAATATAGACATGATAAATAAATGCAGTATATAAAAACATATATATGGATAAAATAAATACAAGATAGTGAATATGAGATAGGGAGGGAGGTATTAGCGGTTGGGAGTATCAGGAAAGGTTTCATGTAGAGACTGGAGCTCGATTTGCATCTGGAAAGAAGAGAAGGGTTCTTTAAAGGAGAAATGAAGAGTCATTGCAGGAATGGAGGATGGTCAATGCAAAGGCAAGATGATGGGCAATAGAATGCCATGTGTGAGGAGCACAGAGAAGGTCCTGTGGTTATAAATGTAAGAGACTGGAAGGATGGTTATGTCTTTCATAGAAATAGAGCCTAGAAGAATGTAAGAGAAGCTACTATGTGGATAATGCTGTTAAAAATACAATCAGGAAGATCTGAGTTAAAATCCTTCCTCAGCCTTCTATACGCTGTGTGACCCTGGGTAAGTCACTTAACATTTCAGTTTCTCCATCTGCAAAATGGAGATAATAATAGCATCTGCCCCACAGGGTTGTTTTTAGGATGAAATGAGATATTTTTTATTTAATTCTATGGAAATGCTAGTTATTACCACCACCACCACCACCACCACCATTACTACTAATTCTACTACTACTACTACTATTAGGAATGTGTTTGGGGACAGGGAGATGAAAGATAATACATTCTGTTTTGGTCATACTGCATTTGAGATGATTCTGGAATATTTAGATTAAAATATCCAGTAGGGTGATGTTCTAAGCCTCTTAGGGTAGAGACTAAGGGCAGATACATAAATCGGAGGGGCATCTGTATAGAGGTTATAACCCATGGCAGTGGATGCAGGCACCAAGAAAAAGAATGTAGAGAGAGGACATGATCCCCTGATATAAAAATTTCAGTCAATTTAAAATGTGTTGGGATTTGTGTGTGTATGTCCACACATGATTTAATTGTTAATAAAGATCTTCTAGTGTTGAAATCCATTCTGTTGATACAGATCGGCAGCTTGCCTGTAATTTGTAGTCTTCGAGATTTGTCTGGGGCACTGAGATATGGAGTGATTTGTCTGTAGTCACATAGTTTGCGTGAGAATCAGGCCTTGAACCAAGGTCTTCTTACCTCCAAGGCCAAACCATTTTGCTTCTAAATCTAAAATGTAGTAAATGAAAAATAAATTTGCAAAATGAATATTACATCAAGAATTGCCAACAGAAGGGAGATTTTCTCATGGAGTTGAGAAAAATGAGAACGGGAAAGTCAGAATTTGTCAGTCCTTTTTCCCTCAAATCCTTAAACAGACGTGTGATCTCCTCAGTCTATATATTCCCATCAACAATGCAGAATCCAAAGTACCCTTGACTGTCTGTTGGGCATGTATCTTCTCCTTCTCAGACGTTCATCATAGGAAGTTTATTTACCCAGTGTTCTGGCAGTCTTCTTCCTTTTCTCCTTCCACTGTGGAGATACCAATAGAGTAGTCCAGCTGCCCACTCCTATCAATCCCTACCCTCTCCATATCCATTTTTTTCTTCCAATCACGCTTTTTCTTGATGATGTCTTTTATTCCTGCACTTTCTTGGTTTACATGGTGCAGCCTATTTAGCCCTACTATGTGTCTCCCCATTACCCTCTATTTTTCAGAGACTGTTGCATTCTCTCAGACTTGCAACGATACTGGTAGAATGTTGGTATTAAAAAAGATGGGCTTGAAAATGACTGCTGTGAAAGTAGAATGACCAAGCTTGCTCCCAATGAAGATACCTGAGAATTCACTTTTTGCTTTGCCGAGGTGGAGCACTATGTGTACAGAACATTGCATATAAATCTTTTTTATTCTTTGCATTAATGGATTACTCTGTGGGAGGAGGAAGAAGAAGCAGGAACTGGGAAGAGTTGAAGATGAAAAACCAAAACCAAAATCAATAAAAAGTTACTTTTGAAAAATGTGTCTCTATTTCTAGGAGAGGAAATTTGGAGTCATCTCAGTAGTTTTGCCATTTCCTGAAGGCAAACCAACTTACCTTACTTCTCTGCATTGGAAAGAAAAAGAGTCCACCAAAGGCCTTTTCCCAAGCCCTCATCATGTCATGGAGGTAAGCCTGATTTCTCAGATGCTTGTCTTCCAGGGAACAGAAACTCTGGCAGGGTTCTACAAAGCTGGACTGGCTCTGGTGTATGACTTAGTGACAGTCTGTGTCTGCTATCTGACAACCAGACTAGTGAGAGCCAATGGCAACCCATGAAACCCAAATATCTGAAAAGGCCTTTGATCTTGTGCCATCTTCTTTCCTTTATGTAGTGACAATATCAGAACAAAGGACAGAATGGATGTAGCATACAATTTTCAGATAATCTTTAAACATTAATTTGTTAGACTAATACTCCAAATGTGAGATTTTTGTCTGGAGACCAGTGAGTAAAATATGGCAGGAAGAACTAAACTGTGTTAGTTTGGGCATTTTCATTACAAATGAAATCAGAATCACAGAGTCTTTGAGTGGAAGGGACTTGGCAGTCACTTGTTTCTTTATTTGAAAAAGTATAATACGTAAAATGGGAATGATAATAACAGCTACCTTGCAGGGTTGTTGTGAGGATGAAGTGGGACAGTGTATGTTAAGGTGCTTTGCAAATCTTTAAGTGCATATAAATATAAGATATTCTTGTAATTAACATTCTTTATTCAAGAACAAGAGTTCTCTCTGTCTCACCCCTGACCAATGGTCTTCCAGTCTTTGATCAAAGAACTATTGTAGCTTTGAAAAACCTCTGGCTTTTGGGGACTGGCTCTTCTGGCAGTGAGCTGTTTCTGTTCTTTAGATATTTCTTTTTCCTTGTCTGGTACCTCATCCTGCCACTTTTCTGAAGATACCCAAATCAGAAATCTCCTATGCCTGAAATTTTTCAGGATAGAAACTTATTATTACTTGTTATTTATTTATTATTATAAATATTATTTATTATCCTTATTATTTGAAGACCCCCCCCTAACTAAGAAAGCAGAAGTGAGGAATCAATTAGCCATGTTTGGCTGAATCTCTTTCCTTCCCGTGAGAAACCTGACTTTCTTCATCCTCCCTGATTGGCCTTCATACCCATACTTACCTGTTGTAAGGAGTAATGGCAGGACCCACTGGACTGATGAGAGCTTGTTGTAAAAATATCCCAGTCCTGGAAGGAGATCATCAAATCAACAAACCATTATTAAGCACCTACTATGTACCAGACACTGTGCAAAGAGCTGAGGATATAGGGAAAGGTCCTTTCTCTTAAGAAGCTCACAGTCTAGTCATTCCTACTCTGCTACTTGTTTTTAATCCCTGTCTACTGGCTCATTTCTATTGCCTACAAATATGCCCATGTCTCCCCTTCTTATCCTGAAAAACCCCAACAACACCCAAACCTCCCTTGATTCTTCCCTCATTATTATCAAACTATATTTCTTCTGTCTTTTGTAGGTATACTTCCTGAGACTGACTACAGTAGATATCTATTGTATCTTCCCTTTTCTCCTCCATTCTCTTCTTAACCCTTTATAATCTAGCTTCTGATGTGACCATGCCACCATTTCTCTGTCCTCATTTTCCTTGACCTCTCTGTAGCCTTTGACCTTGTTGGCCACTCTCTCCCCCTTGATACTCTGTTCTTTCTAGGTTTTTGGCACACCCCTCTCTCCTGGCTTTCCTCCTACCTATCCTACTCCTTCTCTGTCTCCTTTGCTTGATCTTCTTCCAAATGATGCCTTAGGGTGTCCTTAGGGTTCTGTCCTAGGACCTCTTCTAGTCTTCCTTCTCCCTCTCTACTACTTTACTTGGTGATTCCATCAATTTCCATGGATCTTTGATATTTTTATGCTGATGAGTCTCACGTCTACCCACCCTGCTGCCAAATCTCTGCTGACCTCCAATCTTACATCTCCAACTGGCATCTCAATTTGGATATCCAATGGACATCTTAAACTCAATACATCCAAAACAGAATCTTCTCCGCCTCTTATCTTCCCTCTTGCTATAGGTACTTCCCAGTACCTCAGACCTGCAACTTAAGAGTCACCCTAGATTCCTTACTATCTGTCACCTTCCATTTCCAAGCTGTTGCCAAGATCTGTTGGTTTCATCTCTGCAAAGTCTCTGGAATACGTTCCCATTCTCTCCTCTGATGCTGCTACCCTCATGCAGACCTTCATCATCTCACACCTGGATTATTGCAGTAGCCTGCTGGAGGGTTGGCCTGCCTCAATCCTCTCCCCACTCCAATCCATCCTCCATTCAGGTATTAAAGTGATTTTTTTCTAATACAGAGGTCCAGTCGTATCATTCCTCTACTCAAACAAAAAACAAAAAAAAAAACAAAAAAGCCAAACCTCTAGAGGTTCCCTATTGCTTTCAAGATCAAGTATAAAATACTGTTTGGCATTCAAAGCCCTTTGTAACCTAGCCTCCCTCCTACCTTTTAAGTTTTCTTGCCCTGTACTCCCTGTACTCTTCCATCTAGTAAGGCTGACTTCCTGGCAGTTCCATTAATAAGACATTCATTCCATCACTTAGCTCTGGGAATTTTCTCTGGCTGTCCCCCAAGCCTGGAATACTTTCCCTCCTCTGCTCTGACTACTGATTTCCCTGGCTTCCTTTAAGTCCCAACTAAAATTTCATTTTCTACAGAAGCCTTCCCCAACTCTTCTTTATTCCAATGCCTTCACTCTGTTAATTATTTCCTATTTATCTTGTGTATAACTTGCTTTGTATATTTTTGTGTGTATTGTTTCCCCAACTAGATTGTAAGCTCCTTGAAGGTAGGGTCTGCCTTTTCCCTCTTTTTGTATCTCCAGTGCTTAGCACAGTGCCTTTCACATTAAGTAGGTGCTTAATAAAAATTTATTGATTGATTAATCAATTAATGGGAGAGACAAAATGCAAAAAAAACCCAACTATGTACAAGCAAGATAAAGACAAAATAAATAGGAAGTACTAAATAAAAGGAAGGCACTATCATGGTGGGGGAGGGGGGGCTGGGAAAAGAAAATCCTTCCACAAACACTGTTTCAAATAACGCCTTACATATTCACCTTTTGTATATTCAAAACTTCCAAAGGAAACTGTGAATGATCATTATAAACTTTTACTTCTTACCATGGCCTGAGAACCATGATCCCCAAAGCTCTGGTGACATTCCTTCCTCTGTCCTTCCATAGTTTGCTTTGAAGGTGTCAGGCTTCCATGCTTCCTGACTTCCTTGGAGATTTAACTAAAAACTCATGGTCCACGGGAGGACTTTCCCAGTGCCCTCAGTTGCTTCTACCTTGTCCTCTGAGATCACTTTCCATGTACTTTGTATATATCCTGAATTTACCTAGAAATTGACATGATGTCCTCCCCTCCTGCCCTCTCCTCCCCACTCCCCAGCATGTGAGTTGGGAACGTGAGCTCCTTTAGGACAGGAATTGTTTTTGCCTTTCTTTAAAATGATTCCTTTTGCTTTTCTTCCTAATCCCTACTTCCAATTGCTCACAATTCCCTTTTTAAGAACCACCTAGCCTATGTTTTTGGTTTTTTCTTCCTTTGGAAGAATGTTGAACTTACTCATTTTGCATCACTCCATAGCGGTTCACCTGTAGATATTGTCTGCCCACAGCTTAGAACCCAGTACAGCATACTTCCTTTTCTTCTCGATTCTGGAAAGGAACCATCTGCCAGATACCCAAAGCTTACCTCTGTGCTTTATCCCTAAGGAGTCATCTATCACTTTAATTGAAGCTATTTGTCCCAATTCTTTAGCTTTCCTAATTTGCTTTCATTCTATTTAAGTCTCATACAGGGTGTCTCAAAAATCCTAGTGAAAGTTTAAGTTTTAATAGCTTAAATCCATTTTAATATCTTTCAATATTAAAATCTTTAAACACATCCATCTTTAATAGCTTAAAAAAAATCACTAAGCTGTATATTCCAGCTCAGGTAATCTATATAGACTCCCAGTACTACATTTTCTTAGAAAGAAATTTTATTGATAACTTTTGTTTTTATATAACATTTATTTCCCAAGATTTCTATCTCCTCTCCCTCTTCTGGAGAGCAATCTTCTATAGCAAATAACAGAAAAAAGAAAAAAATTCAGCAAAACTAAGAAATTATGAAAAAAAAAGTCTGACAGTGGGTAGTATCCCACATTCATTGTTCCTCACCTCTGCAGAGAAGTAGGGGAGATGCCTTTTCATATTTCTTCTTCCGGGCAAAGCTTGGTCATTTTAATTTCACAGAGTTCATTTTTGATTGTTTTATCTTTGTTATTTCCCTTTATAGGGTCATATTATTGTGCATACTGGGCTCCTGACTCTGCTTTCTTCACCCTGCACCAGTTGATCTAAGTCTTTCCATGCTTCTTTGTGTTCATCATATTTATTATTTCTTACAGCTTTGGAATGTTTCATTATAACAATTCACTCACCACAACTTGTTTAGCCATTATTCAGTCGAGGCATCTATTTTGTTTTTATTTCTTTGTTATGGCTACAAGTACTACTATAATTTTTGTCTGCATGGGGTCTTTTTAAAAAAATCACTGAATTTTGGGGCTATATGCCTAATAGGGGGCTCTTTAGGTCAAAGAGAATGCCACTACTATGCTTTCATTGTTTAAATGATGAATTGGTATATCCATTGCCCAGACAAGGGTTTATACAATGCCTGTCAGCATTGTTCCCACATACAATGCAGCTAGGTAGTACAGTGGATAGAACATTGGACTTGGAATCATAAAGGCCTGAGTTCAAATTCTGCCTCAGACTCTTAGCTATGTGATCCTTGACAAGTCACTTAGCCATTCTCAGCCTCAGTTTCCTGATCTGTAAAATGAAGGTAACAATAGCACTTACCTCAAAGAGTGATGTAAATATTTAAATAATATCACTTTATATAAATTGTATATAAATAGATAACTATCTATTTGTATATAAATAATAAAACATATTTAAATGCTTTGCGAATCTTAAAGTGCTCTGTAAATGCTAGCTATTCTGTAGTACTAGGCCTGCTTTTGGCACCAGTCTCTAGCCTTCAAATTGTATATGTAGCCTGGGGCAATAACATCTCTTTCATCCATGGTAGTTATATCAATTACTTAATTAGAATTCTAATGAACCTGTTTTGGTTTTAGATGTCTAGAAAAGCATAGGAACATCTCTCCACTGTAGATCGGTGTTTCAGTCATTTTCCACCACTCTCAGTGATTTGGTGAGGGTAACTCATTACCTTTCTGCCGCCATTTTCCTCATCTAACCCATAGGGGTCACTCTAGACCACTCCATTAAGGGTTTCCTTATGCAAATCTTACCTTAAAGATCATATTGATCAGTCTTTTTCCAATTCTTGATTCAGAAAGGTATTTTGTTTCGTTCTGTTTTTATTTTGAGCACTGGTAGTCCAATGTCATGTTGGTTTTGGAGTCAGTTGATTCTTTATCTATAGATTTCACTCGCTAGAAAAGATCCCCTAAGCTCCTGCTGAAGCTAGGTGGGGCAGTGTGCAGAGTGTTGGACTTGGGTTCAAATTCTACTCCTGGGCATTTACTTTTGCTGTGTGATCCTGGACATCTCTGTCCCTTACTTTTCTTATCTGTAAAATTCAGGGAAGGACCTCCAAGTGGCCTCCAAGGTCCTGAACAGCTCCAAATTCAGTATCCTCTGATCTTTGCTCTATCATTCTAGTTAACCATCAAGATTTTGGAACTTTGTTCTACTCTAGGGTCTTGATTGAGACACTGGGCAAGATTTCAGAGATCGTCACTCTGAAGATAGATACCTAAATTAAACCTGTTTGCCTAGCAATGGAACTTTCACCTCTAGCTCTATTAATCCAGTGGTTCTTAACAATTTTTTAAAAAATGTGAACTGTTTTGGAAGTATGGCAAAGCCTATGGATCTTTTCTCAAAATAATATTTTTAGGTAAAAAAATTAAAATACATAGGATTACAAAGGAAATAACTTATATTGAAATAGTTACCAAAATACATTTTAAAAAACCCAGTGATATTGTTTTAAGAATAACTTTGAGTGAATAAGTGATTTTGACTATTATGAATGCCCAAAAGGACATAGCAGGAGGCTCTATATCCATCTAGAGAAAGAGCTCATGAATAGAAGTAGGTATAGAATAGCTTTACACATATATACCTATTTGTTTCTGATGGTAGCCTTCTCTGGGGCAGAGGGAAGGGAGGGGAAAAAAGAAGACATTTACACAATAATTTTGTCATATATTTGAAAGGAATAGCAAGTTGTGCATAGTAGATTTTCAATTTCATGTGCAATCATTTTTTAAAAAAATCAAATTGTTATGGAAATGCTTGTTTTATTCCAAAAATTAAAAATAAAATAAAAAACCCCCAAGTTCCCGGACCCCAGGTTAACAGCCCCTGTAATCCATGTCACCTTAAAGTCCTTTACTTATTCTCATGTTCATCTTGAGAGCTTGATTCCTTTTGTGTTGGGATTGGAAGCTCAATTCTGTGTGGACAGTCTCGGGCGGGTAAAGGTGGGAGCTTCTAAATCTTAGAGCTCTCACGAGACCCCCCCAGGAAACGGCTGGGAATCGAGGTGAACCGAGCTATCTCGAGTAATTCCGCCTCTTCCCATGAGAAACGTGATGGGAGAGAGATCTCCCCGCCCTCGAGATTGTCCCGGATCTGGGCACACTATTGTTATCTAACAGCACGGTATTCAGATGCAAACTATGCGGCTGAAGGTTAAATAGGATTGAGGAAGCCTGAAAGCTCTCTTAGCACGTGAGGAGCCAAGAGGACAGTAGGCTCCGCTTCTCTTCTTTCCTCTCTCCCCTCCCCCTCTCTCCCCGCTTGTACTTCTACTTCCAATCCCTTAAGATCTTAGCCTCCTTAGGAAATCTCCCCCTCTTCCTCCTAAGGAAGACCCCCCTGCACTTGTAACCGAGACCCTGAAATAAAGCTCAACCCTTGTTCGACTCTGGAACGTCCTTTCTCTCATATGAGCATCCGGTTTTGGCCAACCGAAGACCTCGGAGGTGAGGTAAGAAGACTCGGGTAGCCCACACAGGCCTCTAGGCCTGACACTTTTGAATATGGTTTCTGAAGATGGATTTTCTCAGTAAAGTCAAAGGTCAAAATAGAAATTTCAGGCTAGTTGTTCTTCCTCCCTTTAAGAGAATACAGAAGGTTAAATTCATTCTGTTGAACCTTCCATTTCTTTATTTCATGCTGACTCACAAATTTCTAATTTTCCTTTCTTCATCTAATTTCTATTAACTGCATCTTCTTTGCTTCTCCCAATGACACTACTCATGGGTGGAACAATTTTGTTCATTAAGTTTTGTTTTTCCTACTTTATCCCTTGCCAGTCTTTACTTTGCTATTCATTTTGTTTGAAGGATTATCTTTCTCTGTGACCTCAATAAGATTTCCCTTTCTCCTACTTCCTGGCGCCAATGAGGCATCTACATTACTCCAGACCTGATGTCTATTTTGCTTTGGTTTGGAGATCAATAGTTCTGTGTTCACTTATGTAAAAAATAACCTACAGCAAAAGAGAATCAGTGAAAGACAGAATCTTTAATAAGTCAATCTTATGTTAAGAAGCATTTATTAAGTGACTACTATGTGCCAGTCATTTCATTGTGTTAGACACTGGAAGTACAAACACAAAGAATGAAACCACTCCTGGGTTAGGCTTGACAGACCAATCCTCTCCATTTGTGCCTTCAACTTCTTTTCTTCTCTTTTAATAAGGTAAGCTCTGCATATTTTCATTATGTCTGGAGTCAGGAAGACTCATCTTTGTGAGTCTAAGTCTGTCCTCAGACACTTACTAGCTGTGTGACCCTGGGCAAGTCACTTAGCCCTATTTGCCTCAGTTTCCTCACTTGTAAAATGAACTGGAGAAGGAAATGACCAATATATATGTATATATGTGTATATATGTATACATACACAAGTGTACATACACATATACATATACATATATGTTGGGTAGCCATCTCTAGGGTGGGGGGAAGGGAGGGAAGAAAAAGGGGAAAAAAAGAATATTTACATGGTAATTTTGTTGTAATTGAAAGGAATAGCTCCAGTATCTTTGCCAAGAAAATCCTAATGGAGAGTAATGAAGAGTCAGACATGACTGAAGCAAAAATAGTGTGCCAAGCACTGTCCTAACTAATATTTTGATGTACAGTATGTAAAATAGTAATAGATATCAAAGTTATAACAAAGCAGAGCCTGAAAGAATATTTAACCATAACTTCAACCATGTGTCTTAGAATTAGCAATTAAAAGACACACTTATTATATGACCAGTTCAAGAATGAAGGGTGCAATGTTTAATTGTGAAAAATGTTTCATATGCTCCATAGATTCTCATGTCTGTCAATGGTACCACCAGTCTTTTGGTCCTCAGAGTCCTGAGCCTGGAGTTATCTTTGGACTTGTAAAATGAAGGAGAAGAAGGAGTCAATCAATCACCAACACTTTCTCTTCCTCTGTAATATCTCTTGGGTCTGTCCTTGCTTCCATGTTTTTCTTGCCACTGTCTTGGTCAAATCTCTCAACACTTTACATATAAATCACTGCAACAGCCTCCTTCTTAACTATTATCCTTGCCCCCAGTGTCTCCCTTCCCCAATCCATTCTACAGTATGCCATGATTCATTTTCTTTTTTAAAAATGTGTGTAATGTATTATATACTTTATTTAAAAATTTTTGTTCATTTTGAACTTAAGTACAAAAAGACAAAAAACAAATTTGTGTCCACAACATAAAAAGAGAATTCGATATAGAACCATGCATTTCCAATTCACAGTTTATTCTTTTTTTTAAAAAACTATGTAATAAATACTACGCATAATTTTCAAACTACCCAGCTTTTCTGTGCTTCCTTTTGAGTTTTCTTTCATTCTCTGCTGTACACTTTTAATTTTTTTCTCCCTCCCCACTTTACACTAGAGAAGGCCACCATTATACATATATGTATATATATATGTATATATGTATATGTGCACGTGTGTAAATATATATGCATATATTTATTATAGACTTGTCTTTCTCTGAAGGTGGATAGTGTCTTCCTTCATAGGTCCTTTATGCTAAATTTGAGTATTATAATACTCAAAAAAAGTAGTCATTCTCAGGTGTTCTTCAGACAATCTGGCTGTCACTGTATACAGTTTTCTGGTTATGCTCATTTCACTCTTCATTATTTCATGCAAGTCTTTCCATGTTTTTCTAAAATCTAAAATTTCTAAAATATGATCATATTCTATACCACAACTTGTTTCATCATTCCTCATTTTGTCAACATCCCCTTAATTTCCAGGTTTGTTTTTTTTTTTTTGCCAAAACAAAGATGGCTGTTATACATCTAGAACATACAAGTTCTTTTCTTTTTTCCTGATCACCTTGAGAAACAGACCTAAAAGTGGTATATCAAAAGATATACACAGTTTTATAGTTCTTTGGGCATAATTCCAGATTGCTCTCCAAAATGGCTGGATCAGTTCACAGTTCCACCAACTGCATATTAGTGTTCCAATGTTTCCATATCCCCTCCAACATTTGTTACTTTCTCCTGCTATTTTAGCTAATATGATAGGTATGAGATGATATCTCAAGGTTGTTTTAATTTGCACTTCTCTAATCAATAGTGATTTAGAGTATTTTTTTCAAATGACTATATGTAACTTTGATTTCTTTATCCCCAAACTGCCTATTCATGTCTTTTGACCATTTATCAATTGGGGAATGACTCATATGCTTATAAATTTGACAAAGTTCTCTGTATATTTGAGATGAGACCTTTATCTGGGAAACTAGCTATAATATTTTCCCCCTAATTTCTACTTTCCTTCCGATCTCAGCTACATTGGTTTTATTTGTACAAAACCTTTTAAATTTAATGTAATCAACATTATTCATATTATACCTCACAATGTTCTCTATATTTGGTTTCTTCATAAATTCTTTTATTCATAAGTCTGATAAGTAATATGTTCTGTGTTCTTCTAATTTTCTTATGATATCTCCCTTTCTGTCAAGGTCACATATCTATTTTAACCTTATTCTGGTAAATAGTACCAGGTAGTTTTGATCATTACTTCCTTATACTATAGTTTAAGATCTGGCACTACTAAACCTACTTCCTTTACATTAAAAAAATTAATTCCTTTGATACTCTTGGCCTTTTGTTCTTCTAAGAGAATTTTGTTATAAGGGATATATTTTCCTATAATATCACTTTCTTGATGACTTTCTACTGATCAACAATCTATAATGGCTTCCTGTTGCTTGTCAGATGAAACTCATACACCTCAGCCTGGCAGTGCATTGTCAACAGGTCTAACCTTCCCTATCCAATCTGTTCCCCACTATTTGCTCAGGTTGATCTCTTCAAAGTCTCCCTCACATATCTGATGTTTATTGGTGCCTTCATGTCTTTTATGTGGGTGCTATTTTCTTCACTTGGACTGCTCCACCCTGGGAGAGGATAATTGGGTAAAAGAGTAGCCTTTGCAGTGGTACCCCACTCAGTTTAGCTCACTTTTCCTTATTCTCTAACTGCTCAGCTTGCCAGTTGTGATGAGGGAGGCACTCTTCCCCCCATTTATACCATCACCCCAACTGTTTTCTGAGTAGTACTATTCCTTTTATTTTCACCTGAGACAAAAGATAAGCTTTTTAGAAGGAACTTTACTTGGTAACTACAGGGAAAACAAAATAGCATGGAATGAACTAAACCAAAAAGTTGGGAATAAAAACTAACATTTACATAGTCCTGTAAAGTTTGCGAAAATTTACTCCTTTTTTGGAACTGTTCCCAAATCTCTCAGCTGCTGTCTGTACCAGACCCCTGCAAATCTGGAAGATCCCCTCCCTCCTGTGGCCTCCTCTTCTGATTGGTGAATTCTTCCAGAAACCTCCATTTTGAGGTTTTGAGCCAATCATGTTCACTCCCTCATTCTCTCTCCTCTCTTCTCCTAAGTCTGCAGACTTCCCTGTCATGCCTCTGTACGATTTATTAGCTTCTCTCCTCATTCTTTTGTTTTTCGCCTTTTTTCAAATGTGCTGTTTCTTCCCATTAGATTGTAAACTTCTTGAGGCCAGGGACTATATTTATTTTTTGCTTGTATTCCTATTCCCAAAACTTAGCATACTATCTGACACATAGTAAACACTTTATAAATGCTTATTGAGTTGATGTATACCTCATTTGGTCTTCCCAACAACCTTGTGAAGTTGGTGTTATTATTAACCTCACTTAGAGGCTCACATGATGAAACTGAGGCTAAGAGAGGATTCAATACTTACAGGGTGGCTGAGGCAGGGTTTGAATTAAGGTCTTTTTGACTCCAAGTTCAACACTCTATCCACTTTCATCTAGCTGAATCTGGTTGAAGATCTAGGTGATAAAAATCTTATCACAGGCTAACTACGATCTAAACAAAACATACTCTTGCAAGATTTTAAGGTAGACTCCATCTCAGCCCTTCTCTGTCTTGGCTTTGGCTTTTCCTCTGACTAGGTCAATTACCTAAATATACCCGCTAGATACTGATTGGCTGGTTCTCTACTACAGGGCTAAAGTTTACTGTCTTCAAATCTTGTTCTAACTAATATCTAGACACTAGGCCCCCTCAACACTATCCTTCGTTGTTCTTGCAAATAGACCATACCTACATGCTGAATGTTTCTGTTTTACATTGTCAAACTATTATTTTGGGCACTCTTATTTTTATTTGGGAAATTCCAAAATAACTTTTAGAAATCATACTGTTTATTTATTATATTTAATATGACAAAACTTCTATTAACAACTTATTTTGTTAATTACTAATTCTAATTCATTCTATTAATTATTTAAGAAGTAAGCTTGAATGCAGATAAATAATCCAAAACTTAAGTTCAAGAAGGTGATCAAGATTAAAATGAGAAGACTAGCTTCTTGAGAGGCAATAGGGATACATTGGGGAAAAAAAGAAGCAAGGCAAAACAAATGTACTTGGAATCAGGATCTGAATTCAAATTCTGATCCTGCTGCAATCTATGCGACTCTTGAGTATACCACTTAAATTCTCTGGGTCTTAGTTTATTCACAGGTAAAATGAAAGGGAGAGGGGGTGAAGTAGATGACCTCTAGAGTTGCTGTTAGCTTCTTTGGACTTGAGTTTCTCTTGTTTTTTGTTTTGTCTTCTGTTGAACCCAAACTTTTCTTTTCCCATTTCAAAGCTCTTGATTTCTCTGTTGCACTTCTCATCATATTCATACTTCAGGCCTGAGGGCCCTTTTATCCTCCATTGGTTGGTTGAGCTAGTTATAAGGAACACCTGAACAGTGGACATTTGTACATGTTTTCCATCCAAGATATCTGTCCCACCGTTCAGGTTCTCTCTAAAAGACCTTCTAAAATCTTAGGATATCTCAAATACTTGAAATAGATGATGATGATGATGATGATGATGATGATGATGATGATGATGATGATGATGGTAACAATAACTGCAGCATATCCTTTCTACTAACAGTAATGGAGCATTATTTCATTATACATCCTTTCCTTCTCCCCCTATCTGAATTCCAGACTTTCTACACCCAGGTAAAAATTGACTTCTTCCTCAAAGTTTTCTAGGCACATCCCAACCCACCACAATCTTTCTGTAAACATTCATTCTCATGGCACTCATGTGAAGCAGAACTATTCAGCTTACATCTTTATTTTATCTTTTCTGGAAAAGGTTGAAAGGGTAGAGGGAACTGAACATATAGTAAGAGTGTGTCTAGTTTATTTTAGTAAGTTCAGGTGTCTTGGCTAGATTAATTGCATCTTTAGGTATTGAAAGAACTTGTAGATAAAAGTTTCTTAATCACCATCACTAATCTCAGGAGGAATTGTGGGAAATGGGAGATATGTCAGAAGGGTAGAAGTAGACTAATAGTGTTCCAGTTTTCAAAAATAAAATAAAAATGTTGATTATGGAACCATAAACTTATGGTCATGATTCTGGTCTCCAAGGTGGTGTAACATTTAAGACAGAGATGGACAATGAAGGCATCCTTAAGCTCCTAGGGGATGACTTCCTCTTACCATATAGTCTGGAAGATTTCAGTCAGATTCTGTGTAAAAAATAGCCACCCTGCCTTGTAGATCTCTGCTGGGATGGAATCAGCATTAGTGTCTCCAGTGTCCATTTCTATAAAGGAAAAGGAAACAGGCTGCCCTGTGACAACCACAGGGAGATCTCTCTCCTAGCCATTGCTGGCAAGATCCTTGCCAAAGTCTTCCTTAATCAGTCAATTAATCATCTGGAAGATGGTCACCTGTCCAAGAATCAGTGTAGCTTTAGAAAGGGCAGTGGAATGGTCAACATAGCATTTGCTGCTCAACAACTCCAGGAGAAATGCCAGGAGCAGAAGAGAGTTCTGTATACGATGCTTATTGACCTGTTGAGAGAAGTTCATCAGCATTATATGCCAGTTTGATGATGGCATGCTTACATGGGTTCTGGATGATGTACCATGTTCTCAAGCTTTCCCGGGTACCAATGGAGTGAAGCAAGGTTGTGTGCTTGCTCTTTATAGCATGATGTTGTCAGATGCCTTCAACAAGGATGAAAAAAGCATCAGGATCAGCTTCTGTATTGATGGTAAACTCTCTTGAAAAGGTTACAAGCATTATGATCAGATGGAATTTATAACAGGAATGCAGGGATGGTTTAACGAAAGGAAAACTATAAACATAATTATTTTATCAATAATAAAAGTTTAAAAATATATGATTATATCAATAGATGCAGAAAAAGGTTTTGATAAAGTTCAACACTAATTTCTACTAAAAACATTTGAAAGTATTGGTGTAAATGGATTTTTCCAAAATAGATAAAAAAAATTTATCTAAAACCATCAACAAGCATTATTTGTAATGGGGATAAGTTAGAAGCCTTTCCAGAAAGATCAAATGTGAAACAAAGATGCCTGTTGTCACCAGTGTTATTCAGTATTGTATTGAAAATCCTAGCAATAGCAATGAGAAGAAAAAGAATAGAAGGAATCAGGGAAAGAGGCAACAGAACTATTTCTTTTTGCAGATGATGTGATGATATTCTTGACAATTCCCAAAGACTCAACTGAAAAGTTAGTTGAAACAATAATTTTAGCAAAGTAGCAGTATATAAAGTAAATGCACATAAATCAACAGCATTCTTATACATCACAAATAAAACTCTCCAAGAAGAGATAGTAAAAGATACCCTCTTTAAAATAAATCTAAACAGTACAAAATACCAGGAGCACACTTACCAAAACAAACCTAGGAAATATAAACAAAATTATACAGATAAATTTATACAAATTAAATAAGATTTAAATAATTGGAGAAATATTTTTTCCATGGGTAAGCAAGTCCAATAGGATAAAAATGACAATTTTACCCAAACTTATTTATATATTCAACAGCATCCCAATTAAATTACCAAAAATTATTTTACTGAATTAGAAAATAAATGAATAGCAAAATTCATTCAGAAGAACAAAAAATAAAGAATATCAGAGGAAATAATGAAAAAAATGTAAAGGAAGGAGGTTAGCAGTACCAGATTTTAAACTATATTATAAAGTAATTATCAAAACTATCTGGTACTGAGTAAGAAATAGAAAGATAGATCTATGGGAGTAGTAGACATACAATTTACAACATCAAATAAATATAACTACCTTGTATTTGACAAGTGAAAAGGCTTAAGATTTTGGGGATAAGAATTCAATATTTGGTAAAAATTTTGAGGAAAACTGGAAAGCAGTATGGTAGAAACTGGGCATAGACAAATATCTTACATCATTTACCAAGATAAGGTCAGAAAGGATACATGACCTAGATATAAAGAGAGAGACTGCAAGAAAATTAGAAGAACATGGAACACATTATTTATCAGATTTATGGATAAGAGAACAATTTCTGAATAGAGATAGAGAACAGAGTTAGGTATAAAATGGATAATTTCATTTACAGTAAACTAAAAAAGTGTTTGTACAAATAAAACCAAGGTAGCCAAGATCAAAAGGAAAGTAGAAAATTGGGGGAAATTTTTTACAGACAGTTTCTCAGATAAAGGTCTCATATCTTGCATATATAGAGAACTTTGTCAGATTTATAAGAATATTAGTCATTTCCCAATCCATAGATGGTCAAAGGATATGAATAGGCAATTTTTGAATGAAAAAAATCAAAGCAATTTATAGTCATATGAAAAAATGCTCTAAATCACCATTGATTAGAGAAATGAAAATTAAAGCAACCTTGAGATATCATTTTACATCTACCAGATTGGCTAAAGTGGTTGAAGGGGAAAGCGTCAAATGTTACAGGGGATATGAAAAAATTTGGACATATTCATTCTTGGTGGAATTGTTAACTGATTCAATCATTTTGGAGAGCAATCTGGAATTATGCCCCCAAAAGTTATTAAACTGCCTATATCCTTTGACCCAGCAATACCACTACTAGATCTATTTACAAAGGTGATTAGGGGAAAAGGAAAAGAATCTATATGATCTAAAATGTTTATAGTTGTTTTCTTTGTGGTGGCAAAGTACTGGAATTGAGAGGATGCCCATCAAATGGGGAATGGCTAAACAAGTTGTGGTTTTAAGAATTACATCAAGAGAGTAAGCAAATTTGATTATTATTTGTCCAGAGAAAGAACTGATAAATAGTAGCATGTATAGAATAATTTTACTTATATATGTATATATAGGTATATATCTATCTAACCTGTGCTCTTTGTTTATATATATATATGTGCGTGTGTGTATGTGTGTGTGTATAATTCCTCCACCTACCCAAATACTGAGAAAAGTCTCAAGAGTTACAAATATTATCTTTCCATGTAGAAATATAAACAGTTCAGTCTTAGAAAGTCCTTCCTGATTTCTCTTTCCTGTTTACCTTCTCATGCTTCTCTTGATTCTTGTGTTTGAAAGTCAAATTTTCTTTTCAGTTCTGGTCTTTTCTATATATATCTATATCATTGAATGACTATTTTTTCCCCTGAAGTATTATAGTCAGTTTTGCTGGGTAGTTGATTCTTGGTTTTAATCCCAGTTCCTTTGACTTATGGAATGTCCTATTCCAAGCCCTTCGATCCCTTAATGTAGAAGCTGCCAGATCCTGTGTTATCCTGATTGTACTTCCACAATGTTTGAATTGTTAGCTGCTTGCAAAATTTTCTCCTTGACCTGGGAATTCTGAAATTTGGCTACAATATTCCTAGGAGTTTCTCTTTTTGGAGCTCTTTCAGGAGGTGATCAGTGGGTTCTTTCAACATTTATTTTGCCTTCTAGTTCTAAAATGTCAAGGCAGTTTTCCTTGATAATTTCATGAAAGATGATGTCTAGGCTCTTTTTCTGATTGCAGCTTTCAGGTAGTCCCATAATTTTTAAATTTTCTTTCTTGGATCTATTTTCCAGGTCAGTTTTTTTTTTCAATGAGATATTTCACATTATCTTCTATTTTTTCATTCTTTTGGTTTTGTAATTTCTTGGTTTCTCATAAAGTCATTAACTTCTATCTGCTCCACTCTCATTTTTAAAGAACTATTTTCTTCAGTGAGCTTTTGAACCTCCTTTTCCATTTGACTAATTCTGCTTTTTAAAGCCTTCTTCTCCTCATTGGCTTTTTGGACCTCTTTTTCCAATTGAATTAGACTATTTTTAAAGGTGGTATTTTCTTCAGCATTTTTTGGGTCTCATTTAGCAAGCTGTTGACTCACTTTTCAAGCTCTTCCATGGACTAAGACCATTGCATATTTATTTTGGAGGTACTGGTTGCAGAAGCTTTGACTTTCTCTGACAGTATGCATTGTTCTTCCTCATCTGAAAGGATGGAAGGAAATATCTATTCACCAAGAAAGTAACCTTCTATGGTCTTGTTTTTCCCCCCTTTTTGTGCCCTTTCCCAGCCAGTTACTTGACTTCTGAATCCTTTGTCAAGAGGAGGGTCCTAATGCTCCTCCTCACCCCAGGACCATGCTCAGGGCTGAGGTTCAGATCAGCTGCTCAATTCCCCCAGGGGCTTTAGGTAAAGTGCTTCACAAATGGATACTGTGGCTACCATCACCACTGCCTGCTCCCCTCTCACCCAGTTGGGAAAGCCCTCTCACTGACCTTTGAAGCTTTCTTTGGCACTTGTGGGTTGAGGGGTCTGAGACCCTCTGACCCTGCTGGGAATTCTGTCCTGGAGGCCTGTTCTGGTCCTGTTCCTCTTGGTGCCATGCGACTAGGGCTGGGCTCCACTCTGCTCTGCATCCCATTCTATAGACCTTTCCTGTCAGTCTTCCAGGTTACCTTTGGCTGGAAGTCTCTTTCACTCTGTCATTCTGTGGCTTCTGCTGCTCTAGAATTTGTTGAGAGTCATTTTTTACAGGTATTTTATGGGCTGTGGGGGAAGAGCTAGTGTATGTGTGTCTTTCTACTCCACCATCTTGGCTCTGCCCCCCCCATAATTTGTTTTTCAACTCATCATTATTTAGGATTTTGTGGTTTTTGAGGGTCTGTGGTTTTTGTTGCTGTTTAAGTTCCCTGAACTGATTACTAATTCTCATTTGTATTATTTTTATTATATTTTGGCTTGCAAAGATGTGTTTACAATTTCCGCATTTTAACATTTATTTGCAATATTTTTGTGTCCTAATTTATAGTCTGTTCTTGTAAAAGTCATATGTGCTGAGAAATACACATATTCTTTAATGATCCCATTTAGGATATTCTTTCTAGCTTCTATTTCTCTAGCAATTTGTCTAAGTTCATGTGTTCCCTTTTGTTTATCTTATTTTTGTCCAAAACTGAGAGAGGAACATTAAAATTTCCTGTTACTATTGAATTACTGTTGATGTCTTCCTTTAATTCAGTTTTCTTCTTTATGAATTTAGATGCAAAAGTATTTGGAGCATATAAATTTACTATTGATATTGGTTTGTTGTGGTGACTTTGCATAGCCCTCCCTCACTTAAATCTAATTCACTTGCATGTCATGGCATCACCTTCCTGATGTCAGAATTCAATCCAAGAATGAAGGATAAACAACAATCTCTGTGAGTAGTAGTAAATGTTGCTCTACCAGGACCCAACTGGAACTGGCCATTTGGGCAACACAGTTCCCTCCCTCCTTCCTTCCTTCCTTCCTTCCTTCCTTCCTTCCTTCCTTCCTTCCTTCCTTCCTTCCTCCCTTCCTTCCTTCCTTCCTTCCTTCTTTCCTTCCTTCTTTCCTCCCTTCCTTCTTCTTTCTCTTCCTTTTTTCGCTCTTTCTTTCTCTCTTTCTTTCTTTCTTCATTTATTCTTTCTTTCTTCCTTCCTTTCTTCCTTCCTTCCTTCCTTCCTTCCTTCCTTCCTTCCTTCCTTCCTTCCTTCCTTCCTTCCTTCCTTCCTTCCTTCCTTCCTTCCTTCCTTCCTTCCTTTCTCTTTCCCTTCCCTTCCCTCTATACACATAGGGCATCATACCCTTACCTTACCATAGCAGGGGTTCTGCATAAAGGATTGTAAATTTTGATCACTGAAACCTCATAAGATATATTGGAATTTATGGACTAGATTTCTTACTTAAGGATTATGCCTTAAACTCAAGTCATTCTGGCCCTTATTGATTGCCCAGTAATAGGTCCCAGGCCAAGTCTCATTTAGTCATTGTTTGGGTTCTGATTGACTCAGAGTGTACGTAAATAGAAATTGTTTCTGTTTTGGCCAGTAACCTTGAGGTCTTTCCCTCCCAGAATGATTTTTTTTTAAACTAGGTAAAACAAGCCATTCTTTGCCTCATTTCTTAGCAAGCCTTAAAGACTGAATGGGTATTACCTCAGTGAAACTGAGACCTGTTAACCACCTTAGCTTAAAGGTCAAGGTATCCTGCTCTATCCAGGGCCCTCCCCATTTGTCCTGACCTATATCTTGCCACTGGACTCAGATGGCTCTGGAGGAGAAAATGAGGCTGGTGACTTTGCACAGTCCTTCCTCACTTAGATCCAATTCACTTCTATGTCATGGTATCATCTCCCCGATGTCATGGTCCTCTTTGAGAATGAATGACAAATAACAAAAACAATGATTCCTTTCAATACAATATAGTTTATCTCATTTATGTTGTGAATTTTTGTTTTGTTTTGCCTGATAGCATGATTGTAATTCCTGCTTTTTTGAGGGTTTACCTTATTCATAGTAAATTTCTTTCTAGCCCTCACTTTTGTTCTGTGTATGTCTTTGCTTTTTAGCTATGTTTCTTACAAATATGCAAATTTAGAGGTTTTGATTTTTTATCCAATCTATTGCTCTTTCATTTTTATTGTATTGTCCAATTCATTTACATTTAAATTTATAAAAATTTAATCCATTCACATTTCAAGTTATGAGTCAGGTTTATTTATATTTTTACATTTGTATCTAATTTTCTGCCTGCATCAGAATTTTCTGTTGTTGTTCTTTTTCCTTTTCCTCTGTAAAGGTAGTTCATTGTCTCTTCAATTATTTCAGATCAATTTACTTTAAGGCAAAGCTATCTGTTTCCACTGGTTCTCTTCTCTTTACCCTCATGGCACTACCTCTCCCCATATAGGAACCCTTTTCCTGTATTTAGAGTGCTGGGTTTGGGGGAAGGATTTTGAACTCAGATCCTTCCTTAGCTACCTACAAACTATGTTACCTTGGGAAAGTCATTTAATCTTTATGTACCTCAGTTTCCCCATCTGTAAAATGGGGATAACAATAGCACCTACTTTACCAGGTTGTTGTGAGATCAAATGAGTTAATAATATGTAAAGGGCTTTGCAAACCATAAAGGGATGTAAAAATACTAACAATTATTACTACTTAGCATTTTTACTTGACTATATAAATATATAGATGTCTTTATCAAGTATGTACATTAAAAAAATAAGAGTTAATATATATATTTTTTAAAAACCTCACTTGGTTGGGACAATGGACTGTATCTAACGACATGAACTTGAATCCTATACTTTCAGAAATTCAACTTCACTAGACTGTACTCAGGTAATTCTGGTTTCAAAGTTGTTCGCATGAAATAGACAAAGTTTTGGTGGACTGAAAGCTCAATATAAAGCAATATGAGTCAACATTATGACCTGACAGTCTAGGGGTTGGATTATGGAAAGAAAGAGTACCTGTGTTAAAATTTTATTCACTAAGCACTATATCGGCTCTTAAAAAACTCACCATTCATTTCTTGCATTTAATGTAATGGCTTGATAAAATAACAACAGAAAACTTTTAGTGATTCCTTGAGAAATATGAAATTACATCCAGATATAAGAAGGAAACCATACATTAAATTTCCTGAGATTCATGGCTACACTTTGAAAAAAGTTTTATTAATACCTTTTGTCTATATATCACGTTTATTTCAATCACTGATTCCAGATTAAACCACCCCTTCTGACAAAGAAAAACAATTAAGCAAAAATATTTGCTACTGTAGCAAATATATGGGATGTTATGCCCTACAAGGGGAGGTATATTTCATTATGTATTCTCAAGGATTTTTACTATATTTTTCATTACTTAGAGTTCAACTTCTTTTCACCTATCGTTTCACTTATATTATTTAAATTGTACTGTATATTATCCTCCTGGTTCTTATTTCACTCTGTATCAGTTCATATAAATTGTCCCATCTTTCTTTTAATCCCTTGTTGTTTTTTTACTTCACAGTCATATTCCATTATATTCATGTACTAGAATGTTTTTATCTTCCGCAGTTTATGAGTATTCACTTTCTCCCCTAATTCTCTGATACTGCAGAGTGTTACAGTGACTATTTTGGTATATATTCGAATTTTGTTCCCATCTTTGATTTCCTTAGGAGTATGTACCATGTAACAGGATTGCTGGGTCAAAGGGTATGGAACATTAAATCACTTTTATTACAAATATTTATAAATTGATATCCAGAATAGTTAGACTATACCACAGTTGCATCAATAGTATATCAGTGTGGTGGTTTTTTTTTCTAGTGCCTCCAACTTTGATTATTCCCAGTTTTTTGTCATCTTGCCTATTTTCATTGTGTGCTATATATCCATCACAAGCTTATTGTGTTATAGGGTATAAGGAGTTGATCTAATACTGGTTCTTGCCAAACTGCTTTCCAGTTTTCAAAGCAATTCTTGGAAAAAGGGAGTTCTTCCCCAGTCACTGAACTTCTTGGAGTTATCAATCACTGGGCTGCTATTGAAAATTGCTTCTGATTTTTGATCATCTAACCTATTCCATGCATCTATGTTTCTGTTTTGCAACTAGTAACAAATAGCTTTTATGATGTCTGCTTTGTAACGTAGCTTGAGATCTGAAAAAGCTACAGTCTCCTTCATTTTTACTTTTTCTCTTGAGTTTCTAGCTTTTCCCCCCTTCAAAATGAATTTTATTATCCTTGTATTGTTCCATGAAGTATCCTCATAGTAGTTTAATTTTCATAATATAATACTATGTCTGAAAATGAATTCAGGTAGTATTGTCATTTTTATATTGTTGGTATGACTCAATGATGATCAGGGGATAGCTCTATAATTATTTGCCCCCTTTTATTTCTGGAAAGAATGCCTTGTAGTATTTATATAACTTGTTTTTCTTAGTAACGACAACTCTTCATAAGCTAGACTTTGAATCTGGGCATCTGGGTTCCAATCCTGCTATAGGCACTAGTTGCATGATAATGAGCTATTCACAACTCTTCAGAACTTCAGTTTCTTCATCTGCAACATGGGAATATTAATATTTACACAACCTTTTTCAGAAGGTTGTTGTGAGTCAAGTACTTTGCAAACCTTATAGCAATATACGAAAATGAGTTGTTGCTATGATAAATAAGATTGGAAACCAAATCATAAAGGGTTGAAAAGTGAGAGGATATGAACAAATAATTCTCAAAAGAAAAATTGAACATGATTAACAAAAGCAAAAAATTGCTCCAAATCACTGTTCAGAAGAGAAATGCAAATCAAAACAACTTTAAGGTTTCACCTCATACCATGGTCAATACTGGAGGGCCTATGGGAAAGCAGGCACACTAATGTACTGTTGGCATAACTAAATTGGTAAAACAATTCTGGAAAACAGTTTGGAATTGCCATTTAAAAAGTGACTAAAATGGAAAGAAGAATGTTCCAGGGTAGCAGAGCCAAGATGGCGGAATAGAAGCAGAGACTTCTAGACCTCTCCCCTTCAGCCCAGCCAAATAGCTGTAAAAAATAACTCTAAACAAATCCCAGAGCTGTAGAATCCACAGAATGATGGAGTGAAGCAAATTTCCAGTCCAAGACAACCTGGAAGGTTGATAGGTTTTGCTATTCTGGGAGCAGAGTGCAGTCCAGTGTGGGCTGCCCTGGCACAGACAGGACCTAAGCAGACCTTGGGAGAACCCTGGCACCTGTGGTGGTTTCCAGACTTCACAACCCCCAAATACCAAGGACAAATTGGAAGGTCAGTGGAAAAAACCTGTCAGAACTGTGTGAGAGAGTAGACTGGTCTGGCCTTAGCCCCAAGGTGTTGGATGGGGTGGAGGAGCCCATGGCAGGGCAATAGCAGCAGGGGCAGCAGCAGCCATTTATGGAGCTCTAGGCCTACAGATTGTGGGGCGATCAAGGGGCTGACAATATACCCCCCCCCCCCAACTGGAAGCAGAGAACTACCTTGAAAAAGAGCTCAAAAATCAAGTAAGTGGCTGTGGAAATGAGCAAAAACTGGAAAAAGGATCAGACTATAGAATCTTACTTTGTTGAGAAGGAGGAACAAAATATACAAACAAAAGAAGATAACCAAGTCAAAGCTCCTACATCCAAAGTCTCCAGGAAAAATATGAATTGGTTTCAGGCCATGGAAGAGCTCAAAAAGTATTTTGAAAATCAAGAGACATAGAGGGAAGATTGGGGAAAAAAAATGAGAGTGATGCAAGAAAATCATGAAAAATGAGTCAACTCCTTGCTGAAGGGGACACCAAAATGCTGAAGACAATAACACCTTAAAATAGACTAACCTAAATGGCAAAAGATATCCAAAAAGCCAATGAGGAGAAAAATGCCTTAAAAAGCAGAATTGGCCAAATGGAAAAGGAGGTCCAAAAGCTCACTGAAGAAAATAATTCCTTAAAGATTAGAATCAAGCAGATGGAAGCTAATGACTTTATGAAAAAAATCAAGAAATTACAAAACAAAATCAAAGGAATGAAAAATAGCAGACAATGTGAAATATCTCAAAAAAACAACTGACCTGAAAAATAGATCCAGGAGAGACAATTTTAAAATAATGGGACTACCTGAAAGCCATGATAAAGAAAAAAGAACCTAGATATCATTTTTCAAGAAATTATCAAGGAAAACTGCCCTGATATTCTAGAACCAGAGAATAAAATAGATATTGAAAGAATCCACTGATTTCCTCTGGAAAGAATGCCAAAAAAGAAAACTCTTAGGAATATTGTAGCCAAATTCTGGAGTTCCTAGGCCAAGGAGATAATATTGCAAGCAGCGAGAAATAAACAGTTCAAGTATTGTGGAAACACAATCAGGATAACACAAGATTTAGCAGCTTCTACATCACAGGATCATAGGGCTTGGAATATGATATTCCAGAGGTCAAAGGATTTAGGATTAAAACCAAGAATCACCTACTCAGCAAAACTGAGTATAATACTTTAGGGGAAAAAATGGTCATTCAGTGAAATAGAGGACTTTCAAGCATTCTTGATGAAAAGACCCGAGCTGAATAGAAAATTTGACTTTCAAGTACAAGAATCAAGAGAAGCATGAGAAGGTAAACAGGAAAGAGAAATCATAAGGGACTTACTAAAGTTGAACTGTGTACATTCCTACATGGAAAGATAATATTTATAACTCTTGAGACTTTTCTAAGTATTAGGATAGTTGGAGGGATTATATACTTATAGACAGAGGGCACAGGGTGAGTTGAATAAGAAAGGATGCTATCTAAAAAAAATAAAATTAAGGTGTGAGAGAGGAATATAAGGGAAAAATAGAATGGGGTAAATTATCTTTCCCATAAAATAAGCAAGAAAAAGCTTTTTCAATGGAGGGGAAGAGAAGGAAGGTGAGAGGGAAAGAGTGAAACTTACTCTCATTGGATTTGGCTTAAGGAGAGAACAACATGCACACTCAATTTGGTATGAAAATCTATTTCACACCACATGAAAGTGGGGTAAAGGGGATAAGCATGGGGCAGGGATGATAGAATGGAGGGCAAATGGGAGGAGGGGGTAATTAGAAATAAATCCTTTTGAGGAGGGACAGGGTCAAAAGAGAGAATAGAATAAATAGGGGGCAGGATAGGATGGAGGAAAATATGGTTAGTCTTTCACAATATGACTGTTATGGAGGTGTTTTGTATGACTACACATGTATAACCTGCATTGAATTGCATACCTTCTCAGTGGGGATGGGTGGGAAAGGAAGAAGGGAGAGAAGTTGGAACTCAAACTTTTAAAAACAAATGTTAAAAATTGTTTCAGCATGCAACTGGGAAACAAGACATACAGCCAATGGGGTATAGAAATCTATCTTGCCCTATAAGATAACAGAGAGGAAGGGGATGAGAGAATGGAGGGCAGATTGGGAAAAGGGGTAATTGGAATGCACGATGTCTTGGGATGGGCAGAGGGAGAGATGGGGAGAAAATCTGAAGCTCAAAATCTTATAGAAGTGAATGTTGAATACTAAAAATAAATAAAATTTATTAATAATAAAAAAGTGACCAAAATGTCCTTAACTTCTGTTTTGACCCAAGAGATCCCACTGCTAGGCATAAATCCCAAGGAGGTCAAAGATAGAAAGAAGGGCACTGTATACACCACAATATTCACAGCAATGTTCTATATCAGCAAAGAACTGGAAATGAAAGTGAAATGGAGTAAAATAATCCATCAACTGGGGGAATGGTTAAATAAACAGACATGAATGGAATGGAATATTAATGTGCCATCAAAATGTTGGATATGAATGATACAAAGAAACATGGGAAGACATGAACTGATAAAGACTGAAATTAGTAAAACCAGGAAAACAATGTATATCTCACTTCTTTGTGTGATCTCTTCCCTTCCCTTCCCCTCCCCTCCCCTCCCCTCCCTTCTCTTCCCCTCCCCTCCCCTCCCCTCCCCTCCCTTCTCCTCCCCTCTCCTCTCCTCTTCTCTGCTCTCCCTGTCTGCTAGTTTGTTCAGTTAGCCTGCACTGATGATGGCTGATTGGCGGGTACCAGAGGTGGAGGCCACACTTCCACAACTCACTTTCTCAGAACCCTAGTGGGACAGTTGAGTAGTAGGAATATATTCCTAACATTCAAAACTTTAGCTCCTGAACCCCCACAGGCTAAAAAAGGTAGTTGTGCTGTGGGTCTTGATGCCCTTTGTATCTCTCAGGAACTGTCTGCACAATTCATTGACGTGGGGGATGCTCTTCAAGGGCACACTTCTGTTTGGCTAGGTAGGGCTGTTTCTTCAGGTACTTAGTACCCTCATGCTTGTCTAATATTCCCCAACATGCTTCCTTGTTCCACACAACCCTCCATACTTCAAAATCACCTTCCTGCCCTCTTCTCTATTCCCTTAAAATCTCCATTCTCTCAGGAATACTTACCTTAACTGGTTACTAAGAGAAAATTCTCTGATTAAGCAAATTCACAGTAAGGTGTGAGTGATTAATAACAAGTTGTAAATATTTCCATTACCAGGTATATTTTCATTTTAAATTAAGAACTTATTAACGGAAGCTGTGTGGTATGGTTTGTCCTTCATTCTCAAAGAGGACCATGACATCAGGGAGATGATGACATGACTTGCAATTGACTTTGATTTAAGTGAGGAAAGGCTGTGCGAGGTCGCCAGTCTCGCTTCTTCCCCCAGAGCCATCTGGGTCCAGTGATCAGATATTCATCAGGATAACTGGAGATGGTCCAGGATGCAGTGGAAGAGGTATAATGGATAAAGAGCTTACTTCAGAACAAAGAAGGTCTAAGACTGAGTACTACCTCTGTCATGTTGACTATATGACCCTGAGCAAGTCTCTTAAACTCTCAATGCTCTAAGAAACTCTCTAAGACCATAGTATGTAAAGAATGTACTGATCTGTGTGGGTAGAAGAAATTCTCTCATTTGGGAGTCCTCTATTCCAATGAAATCATGGGTCTTTTCTCATTCCTCCAAAAAGAATCCAAAAGAATGAATCCATGGTATTGGAATTTTTTTATATTTTCCTTCTCAGTACTCTTTAAACTACATCATATAGGTGAGCTCCAAATCTGCCTATGATAAAATCTAGCCTCTGTGTACATATGTGTTCATGTATGTATGCACAAATGTGAAAGCTCACACAAGCACCCACTACCACAAACAAATGCACAATGGAGCAGGTTGGAAACCTTCCTAACATTCTCTTCAGCTGCACAAGTTTTTTTTTTTTTAATCTCCAGGTGGATGCTCCATTTTTCTTCCTGATAACCTTTTACTAATAAAGCGCCAGGACTGAGAAGACCATTTACAAATGTTGAATCATTAGAAACAGATTTGTGGGCGGGATAGATTTTCCAGCAGAGCATCACTTCTGAGGTATGCTGGTTGGTTTCCTGAACAAATGGGTATTGTGTAAAGATCCATCAAGGGAAGACAACTCATTACCCATGTACACTCCCACACCACTGCTTCTCAACCAGAGATCTGCATCTAAAAGCCGAAGGGCAAAAGGACAAGTGCTGTTTGGAGAGATTCTCTCTCCAGTGCTTGGCCCTGCCTCTCACCTGTGTCTCATTACTTTATTCAGAATTTTTTTTTTGCAAGCTGTGGGTTTGCCTTTTTCCATGTGATTTCTATTTTCTTTACTGGATGTCACTGCAGATTTAACTTTCCTACTATGTAGATTTTTCCACCTTCAGTAGGACTGGAACACACATTTCTCTTTAGTCTCTCTGAGGACAGCAGTCCTGGGACATTGTCTTGCATTTTCAAAGCTTGCTTCACTTCCTCTTGGACTGGGTCGGGCCCTGATAATGCCATCTATTTCCCTGAGTCTGTGGATTGGAGAGATGAAAGATTCAAGTATTTAAAAACTCGGTTATTACAATTAAAGGCAGTGTGAACCAGTGACCTCTTCTTTCAAATAGCTCTTGGCATCCTCAGTCAGTCAGTCAAAACTTATTAAGTGGCAACTATGTGCCAGGCATTGTGTTAAGCATAGAGATACAAAGAAGGTCAAAATATGTTCCCTGCTATCAAGGGGCTCACAGTCTAATAGGGGCGACAACACACAAGCAAATATGAACAAATGAAACACACAGTCTAAGTTGGAGACAACGAAAAGAAGGCATTAAAATGAAGGGAGACTGGGAAAAGTTTCCTGTAGAAGGTGGGATTTTAGTTGAGCCCTGAAGGAAGCCAGGAAGTGGAGATGAGAAGGAAAGCATTGCAGGCATGGGACATAGACTGGGAAAATGCCTGGAGGTGGGAAATAGGGTGTTTTGTATGAGGAACAGCAAAGAAGCCAGTGTCACTACTGTACAGGTAGTCTGGAAAGTGTGAAAAGACTGGAAAGTTTGGTGGAGGGGAGGTTAGGAAGGACTTTAAGAGCCAAACAGAGGATTTTTTATTTGATTCTTGAGGGGATAGGGAGCTACTGCTTTGTCTCTGCCCTGTTTCTCTTTCATTATAATGATGATGATTATGATAAAGTAACATTTATATAGAGCACTGAGGTTCGCAAAACCTTTTTTATATACCGTCTCATTTGATCCACACAACAATCCTGGGAGGTAGGTGCTTAGTTAATTAATTCTCATTTTGATAAATGAGGCAACTCTCCCTCAGCGACTTACCAAGGATCACATAGCTAGTAAGTGTCTGATGCAGGAACTACACTCAGGTCCAGTACTCTAACCACTCTACCTGCTAGCTGCTTTTCTTAAAAGTTCATCAACTCCCCCTCTTCCCCACTTCCTTCCATCTTCCACTGCTTGTCCATAATGATGAGGCAGCCAATATTTTATGCTTTAATCTGCATTCTTCTATGTTGTTTCTATACATTTTATGCTTGTCCATAGCTTGTTTCTATGAACTGACTTTGTTTGATCCTTGTGGGAGGCGTATGCAAATAGGCTGGTTTTTGTTTGTTTGTTTAATTCTCAGAGCCTAGCACAGTGCCTTGCACAATTTTTATTTTTGCATTGGACCTGCAATTTGATGGAATTCCCTAATGAGCAAACTCTTTCTCTACCCATGCATATCTCTACTAGCTTTGCAATTTATAGTCTTAGAGTTGCCTGGAGTTCTGAGAAGCTAAATGGTCACACAACCACTGTGCATGTAGGAGAGAAGAATTGAACCCAAGTCTTCATGACTCCAATGCTTGTCCTCTATCCATAATACCACCCTGCCTTTAATGTATACACCACAGGTGTTTGATGCATACTTGCTGAATTGAAATTGGTTGTACTTGGGTCTTATGTAGGTAACCTTTTTTTCTTGTGGATATAGGCCAAACCTCCCTCCTTGCTTTTCTTTGAACATGACCTAAATGCCTTTCTGCCTTTCCTCTTAGCATTCCTGCTTCATTCAGGGCTCTTCTCATAGACCAGGAGCCTTCTGGTTTAAGTGTTCTCACCCTCCTGGTGCTATGTACCTATGGATCTTTTCCTAGGTTGTGTCCCTTGAGGAAAATATAAACTCCTTGATGGCAAGAAAGACTCTTTTTGTCTTTGTATTCCAGCACTTAATACAGTGCCTAAAATATTGTGTGTTTAAATGTTTGTTGGATTGGTTTGGAGACAAAGTGGTATTTATGGTGGCAATCCTTATATGACTAATTTATAGGTATTCAGTGACCTATTCTAGATTATCTGTTACCCAATATGTGAATCTGTCAAATGGCTAAAATAGATATTCATGAGCCTCAATTTAAGGTTTCTAGGTAGCTTCATATATAGAGTGCTAGACCTGGAATCTGGAAGATCTGAGTTCAAATTTGGTCTCAGACACTTGCTAGCTATGTCACCCTGGTCAAATTCCTAAACCCTGTTTGTCTCCATTTCTTCATCTGTAAAATGGGCTGGAGAAGGAAATGGCAAACCACTCCAGTACCTTTGCCAAGAAAACCTCAAATGGGATCATGTAGAGACAGATACGATTGAACAACAACAAGTAATTTAAATGTTTGTGGAATGTATTCTGAGACTTATGCTGGCATTTATTCCTGCAGAGGACTCTCCTCTGCTAAATGGTGAGTTTGATAAAGGCAGGTACTTGGCTTTATTTATTTATAGAAGAGGCACTAAATATCTGAGAGGTAGAAAATGGAGTAGTTGAAAAAGTACTTGAAGTTTGAGTCCACTCTCACCACTTACCTAACCATGTGACCTTAGAGAGGATGAGTCCTTTTAAACTGGTCCATAAGATGGGAGAAAATCATGTTTGTGCTGAGGCTATGTAGTGTAGTGAGAAGAGAGCAGCACAGGAATATGGAGTCCTGGCTTTTAGTCTCGGCTTTGTCTCAAACTCGTGTAACCTTGGCATCACTGATCCTCTTCAAGAGTCAGTTTTTTCTCTGTAAAATGTAGACGAGTTGGTTGGACTAGATCTCTAAAATTCTCTTCAGTCCTTTGATGACTTTTCTTTACAGGATTGTAAACTTCAGAAGAAGTTTGTTGTTGTTGTTATTTTTCCATGATTTTCAGTGGTCTGACACGATGATAAAATTTGAGATTTTCATGGCAAAGATACTAGAGTAATTTGCCATTTCCTTCCCCAGCTCATTTTAGAGATGAGGAAACTGAGGCAAATAGGGTTAAGTGACTTGCTCAGGGTCACACAGCTAGCATGCATCTGAGATCTGATCTGAAGTAAGGAAGAGGAATCTTCTTGACATCTAGCTGCTCCTCAGATGAAGGAATAGTAGATGTGAAAATATTCTGCAAACACTAATATAGTCTTCCAATATAGGGCATAATTATTATTTTATATTTATATAAAATAATATATAATTATATATGACATATATCTAATTATATAATATAAAATAAAATATATAAAATATTTATATATTCCCCACATTCCCTGGCACATTTTTTTGTTAGTATTCAGTCGTCTGACTCTTTGTGACTCCGTTTGAGGCTTTCTTGACAGAGATACTGGAGAGGTTTGCCATTTCCTTCTCCAGTTCATTTTACAGATGAGAAAACTGAGGCAAACAGGGTTAAGAGACTTGCCCATGGTCACACTAAGTGTCTGAGACCAGATTTGAACTCAAGAAGATAAGTCTTTTTAGATCTAAGCCTAGTGCTCTAACCACTGTGCCACCTAGCTGTCCATAGCACACAGTAGGGGCCTATTCATCTTTCTTTTATAAGTAAATGAATGAATGAAAAAGTGATTTGTTTGGCATCTAAAGCCCTTCACAACGGCTTCAGCCTACCTTTTCTGGACTTGTTGCACATTGCTCTATTTCTTAAACTTGATGGCCCAGTCCATCTGGTGTACCTGTTGTCCCTCACACATGACATCCTTTCTCCTGTCTATCCCCCATGTCTGGGACATACTTCTTCCTCACTTCTGCTCTGCCTCTGCAAATCCTGAGTTTCCTTGAAAGCTCAGCTCAGCCACGACTTTCTACAAGAGGCCCTTCCCATCCCCAACCTTCTTCCCCCCTAGAAATTATTTTGTATTTATTTGCCTTCCATATATTTTGTATCATCTTATATGTGTATACATTATTTCCCCTTCTTATATGAGTATACATTGTATTCCCAATGATTGCTTAAGACAGTCCTCTCCAAGGGACTGACTAGCAATGTCCATTTAACCCTTTCCTATTACAATTCTATGAGCTGGTATTTTGTCAGCCTGGAATCCCTAATTCAATTTGTCTCAAATTTCACTATTCCTTTTGGTGGAGTTTAATTTTCTAATAACTAAAGAAAAATTCTTCCTTAATTAATTAATCTGTAAGCAAACCCCAAACATATTTAGAGTCCTTTTGGGATTTCCTATGAAATATTAGCACTTCTGGCTCACCAACATTTAGCTGTTTTTGGTCATCATTATTTGTATTGCTGTGTTTGGCAGTGATCCTGGAAATACAATTTACTTTATGCTAAAACCATGTCTAAGGAAAAGCTGTGACTCCACCGTGGAGTGAAATATGGCACAGACTCCCATGCATTGTGTTCTTGATTTTGGATATACATCAAACTACAAATGACGTATTCTTTAAAACTTTGAAACATGAGTGTGGGAGGCAGGGCAGGGTGCTTTCAGGGTGCCGCAAACACATTTTGAAAAGCAACTCAAAACATGTCCTCTTTCCAGGAGGAGAAAGGGAACAAGAGTCTCCATGTGGGAAAAAAAAGCAGGAGAAAGCCATGTTATGATACAAATGTTTTGGGGGAGGGGAAGAGAGAGAGAAGACTAATAACTCCTTTGAACACTTTCTTTGGTCTAGCGAGAGTTACTTTATCATGACATACCGGGTAACTGAGTCCACAGATATACTCAGATACTTTGTCAAATGAGATATTATATGTAAAGTGCTTTGTAGACCTTAAAGCTATATACGTATATATGCAAATATACATATATAGTATACATAGAAATATATACTGTATAGGTTTAGAGTATATATGTATCTATCTTCATTATATATGTATATACACACATATGTATATCTATATCTATATCTATATATATGTATATAGTTGTTCTCCAATCATGTCAGACTCTACATGACCCCATTTGGGGTTTTTTTTTGACAGATGCTGGAGTGGTTTGCCACTTCCTTCTCCAGCTTATAGATGAGAAAATTGAGGCAAACAGGATTAAGTGACTTGCCCAAGGTCACACAGCTAATGAGTATCTGAGGTCTACCTGACTCTAGGCCTGGCACTCTTTGCACTGCACCATCTAGCTAGAATTCTAGAAAGAGCTCACAATCCAAATACTGCACTATGTGATTTGAGGTGTTAATATTGAGTATGCCATGCCCCATTATCACTTACAACTTACTGGGAATGAGGCTGTGTAGACAGATGGTCTGATGACTTGTTTGCAGGTTGGTTGTTGAGCAATCATTTGGTTTGCTACACGTTTCATCTGGTTGTCTTCCTAAGACTGGGACTTGGGGTTGTGATCTAGTTAGCTTTAGTTGCCTTAACCATTGGTTGGCAAAGATCATGCTGTCTGTGATCTAGTGGTTTGCTTATCTGACAGGCACTGGGGATTACCCAAACCTGAACAAACTCAATTGGTGACCGATGTCATTGAACCATATAAACCCCAGTCTTAGATTCTGATAACACTGAATAAAGGAAGGGAAAGGAATGATTATTTGCATTGTACCTACTATGTCCTAGGTACTGTGCAAAGCTCTTTTAAAAATTATTAATTTATTTGATCCTCATAATAACCCTGTGAAGTAGGTACAATTATTATCTCCATATTATAACAGAGGAAACAGGCAAACAGCAGTTAAATGACTTGCAACTACTAAATATCTAAGGCTGGATTTGAACTCAAGCCTTTCTGATTCCAGGCCCACTGTTCTGTTCACTTCGCTACCTCTACTAGTAACAGGAAGACTCTAGTCTGGGGCTTTTAGCATTCATGTGGAATTTGACAGCTGTGAGCTAAGTGAGTAATAACTTGTAAGCATTGTGAAATTGTTATGTTATATAAACAAGTGATCTGATCCAATATGGCAGGTTTGAAGGTCAGCACTGCTGAAAGGCCTGAAACAGTAGCCCAGTGTGGTTCCTAGGTCATGCCCTCCTTTCTTAACAGGGCAAAATCACATTCTGTTAGGCAAACACTGCACACTTTCATTCAAAGCAGAAAATATTGATATGACGAAGTAGTCTTTGGGCTTCTTGTTTGTTTTAAAAATTTCCTTAAATTTATTTTTTATTAAAACAACAAAGTACTTCTCATGGTGGGAAAGACAGGTATTTGATCTCTCTTTCCCACAGGCTGCAGAACTATCTGAATGCTATAAAGAAATTAAACTCTTGTCCTTTCCCATACTGGCTTTTCTTATGTGTCTGATTTTCTGAGTGTAGGCATTAATTGTGCCTATTTATGGTCAGAGGGACAGTCTTACCTTAAAAATTGTACTTGGATTTCCAATTCAAGTCCCAACAGGATTGATTTAGGGCCACTTTTTCAAATAGAACCACGGCCAAATTGTAAAGATGGCTAAATTTGTCTTCAGCCTCCTCTTTCTGGGTATTTTATCCTGATAAGGCACCTTTCTCCTACCCAATCCTGTCCCTTACCCAGAAGTTGGGTGTTTTCTTCAACTTTTCCAATAAAAATAAACACCTCTCAGGAGGAAAAAAATCTAATCAATCCTATGACTGTTAAGTATTTGTCAGGAGGCAAAGAGCAAATTAAGCCCTAATTGGGGAATTCCAGGCATCAGGGAGCCAGGTGGAAAAGGGATTTTGGTGGTGGGGCTCTTTCTTTGCCCCATTGTCATACAGGACTTCCTTGAAGGAACTGTCCTGTTTCCAAGGTAGATGAGCTGCCTGCCATGTGAGGCCCATCTGTTGTGGGTGGGAATGAATGATCCTATTCTTGAGGCCCTGGCCTTCCTCCACTTGCAGTGTTAGAACTTCTGGGACCCCAAACGAAAGTCTTGAGCAAGACTCCTGCACGTGATCCCAGTGGAGTCTTTGGAGTGTATCACAATTGTAGTAAATTTTGGTTTTGTTTCCTTCTTTTTTTTTCTCAGCTGGTTCAATGCAGACACCTCTGGCTTGTTTAACCTGCCCCCTATAACCCTAATGAAATATCCACTCTTCTCTCATGTGAATTCATTCTTGCTGACAAAATACTTTCATTTTATTTTTTTTCAGACCTCAGCTTGTCTAAATCAGAAGTGTTTTCAATATTCAAATGCTGAACTCTGGGACTCACTCAGTAAATGAAAAACTGTTAAATTACAGTGAAATTCCTTAGGGCTTGCAGCACATATTCATAAGCACATCACTGCCGAATGAGATCACTATGATTGATGTCAAGGCTGTGAACACGAGCCCATGTCCAAAAGCATCCACTTCCCATAGATTTTTCTTAGTGTATTTGTGAGCCAGTCCTGTATATATGGGAAATGTGGCATCTCCAGAAACAAGAAGCCTCATTTCACCAGACCATGAAGAAACATTTATAGTACACTATTCATGGAAGATTTCTTTTTCTTAAAAACTTTCAATTTCAGAAACTTGTTTTGGTGGATCTGTGGTCCACCAAAAGTATGGGAGCTCCCTTCATTTATGAAAATCATAACCTTTTCATGTCTTACCATTCTATGCTGTTTTGGCCATGTTCTTCCATAAAGCCTCCCTAAAAGAGTTAGATTATAGACTGGAAACTTCCTTATATTCTGCCTTTTAAAAAACTAGCTAAAAAATGAAAAAAAAAGTTACATTTTGTGTTTACATTATGTTTATTTCTGGGAGAAAAATGGAACAACTTTTCCCTTATTGGGACTGAAATCTTCCTTGTGACAAAAGGTAACAATTAAGAAAAACAACAACAAATGAGGCAGTGTGCATATGTGATGAGATGCACATCTTGTACCAGCAGTCCCCCTCTCAGCTCCCTTTCACACCCTAATTCTTAGCCATGAGGTGGGAGGTATGTTTCATTATCTGTTCTTCAGGAGCCACATTGGTCTGTATCACTTAGTTTGGCTTCTTTTGAATGATTTTTAAAGTTACATTGCTGGAGTTGAGTGTGCTCTTCATTTGGTTCTGCTTATTTAGTTCTGCATCCCTTCTTAGAAAACTTCAATGTATTTCTAAATTCCTCATATCACTTTTAAAATATCAAATACTACTGCATTTCATCTGTACACCATAGTTTTCAGTCATTCTCCAGCTGACAGGTACCCATTTCCCCCAGTTCTTCGCCACCACAAAGAGCGCTACTAGGGACATTTTGTCATATATTGGACCTTTATTTCTAGAAGTCTTGGATATCTTTGAGAGCATAAGCCCACTGGAAAGATAACTAGATCTTCTTGTTCTTTTAGCCTCTCAAGTGGATCAACGTGTCTCCTTTTTTGCTGCATGAGACCACTTAATTTTTGCTAATGCACGTATTCTTGATAGTGCCAGTCAAGTCAGGCAAATCATTTTTGGAAAGGTGATTACTGTGGCCTGCTTATACCTACTATGTATCTTTATTCCCCATTTTATATTATCTTTCTGAAATAAAATTTCACCTTCGGTAATGTGAATGTGGACCAGAAGAACAAAAAACTGTTATTTAACTTGAAAAGGTTAAAGTTTAGTTTTTTTCTCAAAGTATTTTTAATAGACTCACTTTTACATATAGTAATTTGTAGTTTTCAGATCTTTTTCATCTAAGTAATTCTGTATTTTTCATGCAGATGTTGATAGATTGATTTTTCTTTTGCATAAATATATCTGCAGAAATTTTCTGCTTAGTCAGATGTACTACTAATTATACTTGTGAACTGTTTTGGCTTTAGGTAGGAGTACAAAAATATGTAATACTTGACAACCTTAAAAATACCATTTGTTTTTAAAGATAAATTAGTATTGGAATTAATAGAACCATAGAATCTCAGGATTGAAAGAAACTTCAGAGCTCCTCAAATCTAACCTGTACCTAAAGCAGAAATCCACTTTAATAATATCTCCAGTTGTAGCCTCTTCCTGAAGGACTCCAGGAATGGGTTATTCATTGTTACTATAGAAGGTAGTTTATTCCTTTTGGATGATTCTAAGTATTAGGAAACATTTTCATTCGATTGATTTGAATCTACCTCTCTTTAAATTAATTCTACCTATTGTTTCTAGTTCTTTGGGACAAGCATAACAGTTTCATCTCTCCTCAAATATTTGAAGTCAGATCTCATGTCCTGAGCCCACAAATTCCCTGTTTTCCAGGCTAACTATTCACACAGAATGATTTCAACAGAACCTTTACCTTGTATAGTCTTTTTAAAATACCTTTACTATAGTCGTCGCCCTCCACTCAATGAACTCCAACTTGTCAACTTCCTAAAATCTGGACCCCAGAACTGAGCAAAATACACAAGATGTAATCTAAGCAGGGAAAAATACAGTTTTTTCAGAAGAAGAAACAGATCTTGCCTTGGTCCAAGGACCAAATATTTTCTTTTGGTGGCCAAAAACAATCAACCTTTTCTTCCCTAGAAGCTGATGGATATTTCATTCAATGTAGGAAATATTTTTCAAATACCTCATCTATTTGTGGTGAAAGCTTTTTACAAGAGAAGGATAAGGCAAGAACACATCCCTCAAAGAGTTAATTGGAGGAAAAAAGAAATGGGTGGAATAGATGAAGTTAGACAGACTATGACAACACAAAAGTGAATTAGACATTTAAAAACAGCTAACATTTACACAGTGCTTATTACATGCCAGGCACTGCACTAAGTGCTTTTATAATTATTATCTCAGCTGATCCTCACAACAACCCTCGGAGGTAGGTGCTATTATTATTCCCATTTCACAGATGGGGAATTGAAACCAACAGAGATCGAGTTGTCTAGGGTCATGCAACTAACAAATGCCTGAAGCCAGATTTGAACTCAGATCTTCCTGACTCTAGACCCAGCACTCTATCCACTGTGCTACCTGGTTGCTCCCCAAAGTCAGGTATCCCTAATTTAGTTTGAATCCCTGCTTTACCACATACTAATCATCTATCTCTAGAGAAGCTACTTTACCTCTCTGGACCTTAGTTTCTTCTTCTGTAAAAAAAATTTACCTTCTCCATCTCACCGGATTGTTGGGAGAAATCACATAGCTTTAAAATGTAATAGAACTAGGAGCTACTATCATAATATTTAAATATTTTGATGGATCTATACGATCTTTGTTGCTGTTGTGAAACATTATATACGTTTAGTTCTTGTAGTTTTAGTCCAACTCTTTGTGACCCCATTTGGAGTTTTCTTTTCAAAGATACTGAAGTGGTTTTCCATTTCCTTCTCCAGCTCATTTTATGGATAAGGAATTGAGACAAACAGGGTTAAGTGATTTGTCCAGGGTGCCATGGCTAGTAAATGTCTTAAGCCAGATTTGAACTCAGGAAAAGGATCCTTCCTGACTTCAGGCCCAGCACTCTACCCATGGTGCCAGTGGGAAACCCACCTCTCCAACAGTGAAAATTGTAATCTATCCATGCCTACTCATTTTGTGTGACTTTTGTCCATATCTCCCATAATTCCTCCATAAGGGGTCCATCTAATGTGCTAGGACCTCCTTCTTTATCTCTTAACATATGATGGATGCTAACGAAGTATGTGGGCGCTGCCTAGCTTTGCTATATGATTGGCCCAGTTCCTTTTCTGGTCATCAGAGAGATGATATCCTTTTTCATACTTCTCCTACACAATTTTTTGGGGGTAATATTCTGCTACCAATTTATGTATGCTATGTATCTCTTTATAGGTCTTTGGATGAGCAACAATTTTAATTCTTTGGAGACAATGGTGCTTCATGACTCACAAACAGCATCATCAGACGAATATTGATGATGGCCATCTGACTATCAAGCAAGGCATGAAACAGGGAGATGCATGATTTTCTTGTTTTACACCAATATGGAGCATGTCCAAACCAGAGTCCAAATCAAGATAATATTCTACCCAGTGGAGCAGGACTCCTGGATATTCCTATTTGTAGGTGGTATTGGGTTGATATGTGTCAAACCATGGGAAATTGGCCAGTCCTTCTAAATGAGATCCATAATTACTCAGAAGAGTTCGGTCTAACTATCTACATAGGAAAACCAAGTGGATAAAGAATACCTATTGTCTAGAAAATTGGTGTCAAGTACAATGTCTACTGGCCACATTGGAGTCTGCAACATTCCTGAATGCTGGCAAAAGCAGATTAAATATTTAATAATAAATAGAAATACAAAAGACACCCCCCCCCCAATCAATATCTGACCCATAGGGATCTTTATATAGTTTAGTGCCCTGCCCTCCCCATTCCATTTTTATTTGGATTTGAAAACACTGGTCTAGATTATCATTTCCATTTGAAGGGATAGCACATCAACAGAGCTGGTGTATCAGCTTCACTCCTTTATCATCTCCTTGTTAGCTTCCATATGGCTTAGATCAGAGAGGGTTTAACCCTTTATCCCAGGACCTCTCACCTAGGGTTCCCACTGTCCTGACTGATTATTCCTTCAATCACCTACTATATCTAGGCTTGGCTCTACCTTAACCCTAATATAACTTTCTAAACCAAAATATTCCTCCCTGGCCATGAGTCCCCTATACAACTTTATAATTCATCCCAGGGTCCCTTGGCCCTAATGGAAGAGTTTTTTTCCCTTATTTTACTATGACCAAGACCTCCATATCACTTCCTAGCTGTCTCCTCACCATGTCACATGTGTCCTCTTTCTTACCCCTGCTTTTCAATATCCTTTTATGTAATGTGTTCATCCTTTAGCATGTAAGCCCTTGAGGTAAGATATTGTCTTGCGTGCTTATATCTGTTTACTTGGTGCTTAGCACAATACCTAGCACATAGTAGGCATGTAATAAATGTGCTAATCGTTAATGTTTATATAGTGTCTACTATGTACCAGGAACTGTGCTGAGCACTTTACAATTATTATTTCATCTGATCCCCCCAATAACCCTGGGAGGTAGGTGCTATTATTATCCCCATTTTATAAATGAGGAAAGTGAGGGAAACAAGGGTTAAGGGACTTGCCCATGGTCATACAGCCAGTAAATGTCTGAGGCTGGATTTGAACTCAAGTCTTTCTGATTTCAGGCCTGGTGCTCTATTCGTTGGGTCACATAGCTGCCCCCCCCCCCCGTTATCTATCTATCTATATATCTATCTTTCTATCTAATTTATCTTTGTTGTCTCTCCCATTGGAATGCCAACTCCTTAAGTCAATGATTATCTTTGCTTTTTAAAATTCATATCCATAGAATTTAGCATAGTACTGGGCACACAAAATACTTGATGCCTTTTCATCCATTCATCCATCCATTCATTCCCACATATGTATATCTCGGACAGACATTGCAGGTATATAGCAAACTGGATCTAAAAGTTAGGAGTAGGCACAGAAGGGGTTGGGTTGCCTTTGGGAAACTGAAAAGTGGTTTTACTGATAGGAAATGTTTCCCTGAAACAATGATCTATTTTCTTCAAACATCTATATTATTAGTTACGTTTTTGTTTGTTGAAACTTGTGCAGGGGACCGGTGGTGAGCAAACTCCCTCTACCAATGCAGACGAATAACTGTTCTGCAAATTATAGTCAGAGAATTGTGAATAATAATGATTAATAATAATAAAAATAGAAATGCATGTTCTTGGCCTCCAATCTCATCTGGATCCCTTAAACTCTATGAGTACAGGACACAATAGTACTTCTCATGCACTTCTTGTGTCTTACAGTTAGTAGAGCATTTTCCTCATAGTTCTATGAAGTAGATATTGTGAATAGTAGTTGTCTGTCTTTACTAGCAAGAAAGTTGAAACTGAGAAGTTAAGGGATTTGCTCAAACAATCAGAGGTGATTGGTTTTAGAGAGGTCACTGAATAGAGGCTTTAGGGAAGAGAAGACATAGTAAGGGAGTGAAGACACAGCAGATATAGAAGGAAAGTTTTCTGGTTGTTTGTGGCAAAAGAAAGATAAACAAGTAATCTTCAGGGTCAAATGAATCCAAAATTATGACTCCAAGGGGATGTGTCCATATGACCCTAGGTAAGTCTGGGTTTCAATCTCCTCACCTACAAAGTAAGAAGGTTGGACCAGATGATCTCTAAAGTTTCTTCTTGCTTGAAGTCCATGGTCTTAAATGACTTGCTGAAGGTCAGCCAGGTAATAAGTAGCAGGTCTTCTGGCTCCAAAGCCCGACTTCTTTGTACTATAGACCATTCATTCCCTAATATAAACTTAATAAAAGTTATGATTCTCTTTTAAATTTAATAGTATTTCATTTTTTCCAATTACATGCAAAGAAAAATTTCAATATTCATTTTTGATAGATTTTGAGTCCCAAACTTTTCTACCTTCCTCCCTCCTTTCACCCCCCCTTCCCAAGGTGGCAAGCAGTTTGATATAGGTTATACTCATGCAATCACATAAAACATATTTCTACATTAGTCATTTTGTGAAAGAAGTAACGGAACAGAAGGAAAAGAGCCCAAAAGTCCCAAACAAAAAAGTGAAAACAGAATGCTTTGATCTGCATTTAGACTTCAATTAGTTCTTTCTCTGTATATGGATAGCATTTTCCATGATCAATCTTTTGGAATTGTCTTGTATCATTGTATTGCTGAGAAGCACTAAGTCAGTCACAGCTGATCATTACACAATGTTGTTGTTACTGTGTACAATGTTCTCCTGGTTCTGCTCACTTCACTCAGCATCCGTTTAGGAAAGTCTTTCCAGGTTTTTCTGAAATCTGCCTGCTCAAAAAGATATGATTCTTTAAAAGATGTTTTATTACTGCCTTTTGTTTTTATATCACATTTATTTCCAAACATATCCCTCCTCTCTCTTTGACACTCTGAGTCATCTCTTGTAACAAAGATTTAAAAAAAAAAACAAAGGAAAAAAGTCTAGCAAAGCTAATTAACCCATCAACTGTGTTTAATAGTACCAACAATATCCCATATCCAAGGGGAAAGAAAGAGAAGGAAAGAAGCATTTGTATATTACCTACTACTAGGCACTTTGCTAAATGCAGTGCAAATATTATTATATCATTTGATCCTCCCAGCAACTCTATAGTACTGTTATTATTATCATTTTGCAGTTGGGGAAACTGAGGCAGCAGTGGTTAAGTGAGTGTCCAGAGTTATTCAAGTAATAAGTGTCTGTATCTGAATTTGAATCCAGATCTTCCTGATTCCAGGCTCCTCACTCTATCTACTTCATCACCTAGCTGCCTCCCTAAGTGAGAAAAAAATGTAGTTCAACTAAACTAACACATCAGTTAAGTCTGACAATAGATGAAATATTCCATTCTCACAGCAGGGCAGTTAGGTGGTGCAGTGAATAGAGTGCCAGGCCTGGAGTCAGGAAGACTTATCTTCCTGAGTTCAAATCTGGTCTCAGACATTTACTAACTGTGTGACCCTGGGCAAATCACTTACCCCTGTTTGCCTCAATTTCCTCATCTGTAAAATAAGCCAGAGAAGGAAATGATAAACTACTCCCATGTCTTTGTCAACAAAGCCCCAGATGGGGTCATGTAGAGTTGGACATGACTGAAAAATGACTGAAAAACATCCCGCACCTCTGCAAAGAAGGGTGGGAGATGCATTTTCATATCTCATCTTAAGGGTCAAGTTTAGTCATTATAATTCATGATAATTACTGGAGTCTTTTAGCAGTAGTCAGTGAAGAGAAAAGCAGAGAGTTAGGGAGGGAACTGAAAAAGAAAAGCATGGCAAAGAAATGGAGGTGATTAAATCATCAAAAATATAGGTTGCATTAAGTAGCCGGGGGAAAAAAATTCCATGACTGAAATCCATCCTAAGACATTTATGGATTTTGAACAGTGATTATACTTGGTGTGCTTGATAGCTGCAAAACAAAAGAGGGGAAATGATATTGGGTAAGGAGTCATAATGTCTTGGCCTGGGGTGGAATGAGGGAAGAATGACCCAGTGGAGATCTTTGTTCCATCTCCAGCGTCTAAGCTTCTGTGACCAGCCAGAAACATGATTACAACATCCTTCTGTCTGTCTGCTAGTAGTTAAGGAGGGAAGAATCAGCTGGTCTCACCAATCAGAGAAAGGGCCATAAGAAGCAATGGCACTAAGTCATGCCAGGGGAAATGTAGGTTAAATTCTAAGAAGTACTCCGCCTGGGTGCCACATTGATTTCTAGTGTAACTCTATGGGAATTCGAAGATCTCCCTTGACATTTTTTTCTATTGCCTAAATGTTCTGAATGGGCCAGATGGACTCCCAGACTAACCCAAAAGGTTACCAGATATACTGCTCCAGAATTAATACAATGCATTTTAAGAGGCAGAGATTGTCACAGACAGGCCTGTTCAACAACCCAGCCTAAGTTGGTAGGACAATATTGCAACATGTCTCTAAACACAGCTAATATTCAGCATCCTGGTCATGGCATGTGAATTAAGGGTATGTGACTGGAATGTAAGTACAGTACTGTGATTCAGCCTCATGCTAGGGGAAACCAGAGCATTTGATACATAGCAGCCTCATGTTTGGGCTTTGGAAAAAGTGTGTGGGTGCTGTTGAAGCTGCCAATGGTTTCATAACGCACAAAACCAGGTGAACCGAGACCTGCTTTCAAATACATGATTCATATCACCAACCTGCCCTCCTCCACTTATGAGAAATGGCTGTATTTATTACCCAAGAACACTAAGGATTGTCTTTGGGTATAACAGAAAGAATATAAAGCTGTTCCTTGGAAGCTGCCTGGGGTCAGAACACCAAGAGCAGTGTTGTCTTTCCCATTGTGCCCGAATGGAATTTTCTGGAGTTCCAAGAAGCATAAGTGGGTGCAAGTCAGAGTTCTAACAGCAAGGCTAGAACGCTGATAATGTGAGGCAATGACATGACATCATACTGTAGCATCATCGAATCCTGAGTGGGTCTTTGCATATGCTAAAGCTGCTGTCATAATTTTGCTCTTGATTCATCTGTATATAACAGGCAACAGAACATGTATGTAGATAATTAGAATAATATTAAAAATTAGGTCGTATTTATATGGCATGTAGAATGTGCCAGGCATTATGTTAAGCCCTTTATTAATATTATTTTATTTGATCTTCACCATCACCCTGGGAAATAGGTGACATTATTATCTCCATTTTATAGTTAAGGAAATTGGGGTGGACAGAAGTTAGCTGACTCACCCAGAGTCACACAGCTAGCAAGTATCTGAGACCAGATTGGAATTCAGGGCTTTTTGGTTCTAGGCCACTGAGCTGAGAGCGAGAGGTAGGGAGTAAGGAGGGGAAAATGACACACACAGACAAAGTGATCAAAGAGATAAGGAAGAGGAATAGAATGCTTTTGTCTGGAAGTCAGGGTGCCCACTAAGTAGTAGATACTGGAGTTCACCAGTGGTTTAAGATATGGTCTCAGTCTTCAGAGAGGTCCTACTTAGTGGTAGGGGGCTTTTCATTGGCAGTGTTATAGAGAACTGGTTTCAAATTCTGGCTCTGACGTTTATTAACTATGTGATCCTGGACAAGTCACTTTACCTTTTTTGAGCCTCTGTTTCTTTGTCTGTAAAATGGGGATGATAATACTTACAGCTATGGAAAACAGTGGTCAGCTAGGTGGTACAGTAGTTCAAATCTGACCTCAGATGCTTACTAGCTGTGTGACCCTGGGCAAGTCACCTAACCCTGTTTGTTGCCTCAGTTTCCTCATATTTAAAATGAGCCAGAGAAGTCAATGGCAAACCATGCCAGTATCTTTGACAAGAAAACCCCTGATGGGGTCACGAAGAGTTGCACATAACTGAAATGACTGAACAACAGTAACCTCAACATGGCATTTTTGGAAGGTGGAGAGAGAAAAGTCTGGCAAAAAGGAGGGTCAAATCACATAGGAAGAAAATATTTGGGAATACTTGAAGGGGGGATTAAACAAGAATGTTAGAGACCTTGCTTGACCAGAGACTGGGTCAGATGTAAAGGAAAGTTAGATGTAGGTAGAGGGTCATAGAAACTGACGGAGGATTTGGAAGTTGAATAAGAACTTGGATTTGATCTCAGAGGTCACTGGAAGCCTTGATAGGTTTCTGAAGAAAGTGATTTTAAAAAGCACTGCCCATAGAGGGTCAGTGCATACAAGGTTAAAATTCCAGAAGCTGCCTCAAAAGCTGGCTGTGCCCATTTGGTTGAGTGCAATCGAAGATTTGTCCATTACAAAAAAATACTAAAAAAAAAGTGCTTTGGATTTGGTTGACGACACCACACTTGATTGCTCATGCGAATACAGTAATTTCGTCTGAAAAAATTAGAGGTCAGACCAAGGCCAGCTGAAGATTTGGACTCTCTGTTTTCCAGATTTTGAAATAGCAGATTACACACAAATTGTCTTCCGTCAAGACACCGTTTGTACAAGTATTCCAGAATCTCTTATTACAAATCCCTCCTTTCAGAGAGAAAACTCTCATGTCTTATGGCAATAGTGGTCAGCTAAATATTTTTATTCAGAGCACAAATTGTAAGAGTAATTATAATCAAAGGAAGGAGAAAAAGAAGAGGAAGGAAAGGAAGAAGAGAAGAAAGAAGTAGTAGAAGTAATAGCAGAAGGAGAAGAGGAAGAAGCAGAAGAAGGAGAAAGAAAAGAAGAAAGAGAAGAAGGAGAAGAAGAAGGAGAGGAAGAAAAAGAAGAAGAAGGAGAAAGAGAAGGAGAAGAAGGAAGAGAGGAAGAAAAAGAAGAAGGAGAAAGAGAAGGAGGAGGAGAGGAAGAAAAAGAAGAAGAAAGATAAGGAGAAGGAGAAGAAAAAAAAGGAGAAGGAAGAGGAGAGAAGAAGAAGGAGGGGCAGAACCATGGCCAACCTTTTGTCCTTGTACCTGTCTACAGCTATGACCCTATGATCTTATGGATGAACCACAATGGGTAAATTGTCACAAAGGATAATGCTTATAACAAACATCGTTTGGATTTTCTCAGAAGAAACACTGTGGTTGAGGAGGATGTAGTAGTAGTCCTGAATGTAATATGGCACAACAATCTTAAATTTTCCAGACAGGAAAAGTTTTTTGTCAAAGCCCCTGACAGTTTAAACTTTAAAGCTTCAGCAAAACTTTTAAACTTTTAAACTTTGAACCTGTTTGAACCTCCCTTGATTTATGAATTATTAAATGTACCACTGAAAACCACTGACTTTCTTTTCAACTAGTAAAGCTTTCTGTTTAAAAGCAACTGGTGAATGGTGTGGCCTGGGGGAATGTAAGGGAGGAGGCTATGCAGCCCCATTTTATCAGAGTGGCATTCCTTCTGGCTGTGTAAAATCCCAATCCAGAAAGTATTTAGAACAGTGAAGAGATAAAGGGGCCCGAACCAGTGCGTATAATATGAAAAAGGGAGCTTGAGGATGAAACACTAGACTGGAAGTTGTTTTAAAATTAGTTATGTGTGTATGCTCATATGAGACAAATTCTTTTCTTAATAAAAATATGTCTTAGAGAGTTTATAGTTTATAGAATCCCAGCAGGCAGTGGGGGCAGAGCAAGGAAGTGCTGCAGAGGAAAACCAAAGGTCTTTGATGATGACAAATCCTTTGGAAAGGGGAGTCAAAAGATGGAGAGAAAGGAAAGAGTAAGGCTGCATTTTAAACTATCTAGAGCTAAAATTATTATTCCATAATGAGGATTGTATAAATCTTACAATGTTCTGGCTGAAATGAAAGACTAAGCAGCAGACAGCTGATTCTTAAGAAATCTGAAGGATTGCACATAATCTCCAGTTTTGCTGACAGGGAAATTAGGGACAGGAACCTAGAGTGAATCGCAACCCTCACACAGCAAGTTCATGAACAATCAGAGAGAACGAAACTCTTAACCCTTGACTCTTGCCTGGGTGTATTTAGCATGAGATCACTGATCCTTGACCAGCAGTCACAAAATATCGTTGCCCTCTGCTGTCTGTTATTCTGTTTCTAAAGACCAGCCCTTATGGAATAATTCCATCATGCCTTTGAATCAATTTCGGTAGATTGAAGTTTGATGTGCCCTTCCCCCAGGGTTAGTCTGCCAGTAGTTAGAGTAAATGGATGCTTAGTAGAGTGATTTGAAGGGCCAGGGAAGGTTAGTATTACACACACACGCATGCACGCACGCACTCATGCACGCACGCATGCACACTCCCTCTGTTGTTCCCAGCAGTACTCATTTTTAAAAACGAATTTTAATTGAGTTCACTAATTCAGCATTCAACAACCATTTCTGCACTTGCTTTGTACACCTCATTGTACTAAGGCCCTAGTGAGACAGGAAGATAAGGAAGTCTTTCCTTCAAGGACCTTACAGGCTAGTAAGGGAGGGGAGATAGACATAGAAATAATTCAAATACAAATTAGAGTATGACAAGTGAAAAAGCTGTATTGTGTAGTGGAAAGACTGCTGGATTTAAAGCCAAAAGAAATGAGTTTTAATCTTGCCCTGCTTTGAACCCTTACTGGCTGTGTGACCATTGGCACATAGCTCTAGGGCTTCAGTGTCTTCATCTGTAAAATTGGGGAATTGGAAAGAATCTTAGTTGCCTTCTAATCCATCCATACCATCAGACAAGCGGTCATCCAAGACTGTGCTTGAAGACCTCCAAGAAAGAGGAAACCCACTACCTCTTGAAGTTCTCCACCCCACTTTTGGACAGCTCTCATTGTTAGGACACTTTTCCTTTTATCAAGCCTTTACTGGCCTCTTGTCAATTTCTACACATTGCTGCTGGTTCTGCCTTCTGGAGCCGGAGCCATCTCCAGTTGTCCTGATCTATATCTTTCCATTGGACCCAGGGGGCTCCAGAGGAGAATGGGAGGCTGGTGCCTTTGCACAGAATCTCCCTCACTCAAATCCAATTCACTTGTGAATCATGGCATTACCTTCCTGACATCATGGTCCTCTTCAAGAATGAAAGACAAATCACACAACTAGAAAACCACAACCATAACAACAGCCTTCTGGAGTCAAATCAAACAAACTGAATCTCTCCTCCACATAACAGCTCTTAAAATCCTTGAAAACAGTAATAGCATCCTTCTGAATAAGAGTTTCTTCAGGCTAAACATGCCCAGTTTTTTCAACTGATCCTTATATGACATGGACTCAAGTCTCTTCACTATTCTGACTGCCTTCTTCTGGATACTGTGGTGCAGCTTATCAATATCCTTCTTAAGCTGTATTGCCCAGAACTGAATACAATACTCCAGATAAGTTCTGAGAAGGGTTGCATCCTAGGTACTGGATGTGGGATATGAGAAGGAGGGTAGAAAGTATAGGAAGCGGAGAAGAAAAATTGGAGTGAAAATGAAGGCCAACTTTGCCTATCCATGGCTTCCTTCCCTCCTGATAAGATTCTCATTCATGGTACAGTCTAGGGTACCATGGTGGTATAAGAGAAGAGAGCTTATTAGATGCTGATTATGCTGCTAATGTACCTATTGAGGGTATTTATTTTTGTAGTATAATAGAAAGACCATTGGTGTTAAAGTCAAAAGAACTGAGTTGAAGATCTAATTCTAATACTCATTAATTTTCTGAACTTGGGTAAGTCTATCACTTCTGTTTCCTCATTTGTAGAGTAGAGGAATTACTAATACTTGGGTAACAGGGATCTGGTGCACACTTAGAGCCTGCTGGCTTGCTGAACTGATACCTGAAGGACTTTAAAGAGTTTCTTTCTGGAGAATTGTGGTGATATGGAAGGGAAATGCCATGGAAAATATCTGTAGAAATTGAGTAACTACTTCTGGTTGACTAATCACATGGTTGTGAGGAATATTTTTCCATTGGCTGTGAAGCTGGAACAGTCAATGTCTTCAAAAAGGCCTGAGTCAACTTTGTTTCATGTGGTGAATTCTTCTCTTGCAGTATCTGGTTAAAGACTATGCTATAAGAGGAGAGATCTGAGGACCTTCTCCACCACGAAGGTCCTGTAGCTCTGAGAAATGGGCCTTAGTTCTTTTTCTTTTTCTTCTTAGGGGAAGGGACTGGGTTCTCTAGCTTTGAGAGTTTCAAAAGTTGGGAGAGCCACAGGAAACTGGAAATCTGAATCACTATCTAGGCCAGGTTTTATAGTCAGAGCACTCTTTACCCCATGTTCCAGATTCCCCATTACATTAGGCAGCTAGATGGCTTAGTAGTTAAAGTCCCCCTGGTCTGTGACACTTACTAGCTATGTGACCCTGGGCAAGTCATTTAACCACTGCCTCATTTTCCTAATCTGTAAAATGGGGATAATAATAACACCCATCTCCCAGGTTGTTGTGAAGATAAAATAAGATGTTTATAAAGTGCTTAGCACAGTATCTGGCATATTGTAAGCACCATAAAAATGTTAGCTATTATTATTATTAGACTAACCTATCTTACTGGGATGTGGTGAGGAAGTACTTTGTAAATTTAAAGCATTTTATAAATGTGAATGCTTATTTTAAACTTTTCACTTTTCACTAATGTTGTGGCTATACAGTACTACTATATATGTAGTATGGTACAGTTTATAGTGGGGAAGGAGGAAAGGAAAAGGGAATAAAAACTTACTTAGTGCATACTGTCTGTCAGGCAGTTATTTGAAATATTCATTTGAAAATCACAACAAACCTGGTGGGGTGGGGGCAGGTGTTACTATTATTCCATTTTACAGTTAAGAAAACTGAGTCAGGCAGTGGTTAAGTGACTTGCCCAGGGTCAGAACATAGCTAGTAAGTATCCAATGTGGCATTTGAACTCAGGTCTTCCTGACTCTAGGTCTAGTGCTTTATCCATTGCAGTGTATCTCTACGTACAATTTTCAATGATCATATTAACAATTCTTTAGAATCATGGGATTTCAGGGATGAAAGAGAATTTATTCCAGTCTTCTTATTTTACATGAGGGGAGATCTAGACCCAGAGATATCAAGTAATTTTCTCCATAGGCCTACCAATGAATTAAGTAAATCATGTGGCAATCTGAATAGGCTCTCAAGATAGCTGAACTATCAATGACATTCAGGTTGAGTTATTTGATAAAAAGTGCATTCCATCATATCTGTAGGACACTTTGTGGTCTTGAAAGAGCTTTTCAATTCTGTTGTCTCATTTGCTACTTACAGCAATCTCTGATCCTATGAGGTAGGTAGTCTATATGTTAAAATTCCTCAGAGAGAACTGAAGCCCAGAGAAGTGATGCGATTTGTTAAGGTTATGGAGCTAGTCAGTGGGAGAGCTAGGTCTTAAGATCAGGACTCTGGACATCAAGTCCAGTGTTATTTCCAAAATATACCCCAGATCGACTCTGCCTGGTAGTCTCTCCCCAAGGACAGACAACTCTCCTACATCCTTCCTGCTTTTCCTAGCTTCTCCTTTTTCTCCTCTTCTATTCTATAGATTCTCTGAAAATCCCACTATTTTCTTTCTCTCAAAATAGCTCTTGGGGTAGTGGCTGTGGCAGAGGCAGAAGAAAGTGGGTGGCACAACGTAGAGAAAGTAGTGGAGAGTCTAAGAGTCTTGGGAAATGGGGTGTTTGTCCGTTGAAGAAGTAAGGAAAGAAGGAAGGAAGGAAAAAAGGAAGAATGAAAGAAAAGAAGGGAAGAACAATTGTTAAGTGTTTACCATGTGCTTGTCACTGTGATGAGTGGTGGGGTATAAATATAAGCAAAAAGAAAGCTAGCTCCTACCCCTCAGGTTTATTATTCTAATACAAGAAGATGGCACACAAGAGGGAGCTGGAAAGGGAATGAGGTGGAAGGTGAAGGGTAAGACACATGACTTTGAAGCCCATAAGGTCAGGAATAGGGTTGGGGAAGGGAATAAAGGCCTTTCACAAAATGGAGATCTCATTATTAATGGAACTTATAAATGGGAGAAGGGGAGTGGGCCTGGTGGAGGTAAGCAGTCCATAGGGCTGGAAGGATGTTCTAGCATAAGGAAGCCTCAGATGCTGAGGGAAGTTCCAGGATCACACAGCTGTAGAAACATGATTTTGAAGTTCAGAAAGTCAGGAGCAAAGTTGGAGGGGGGAAGCTGAGGACTTCCTATGTACTGTCACAAGATAGGCTTTGAGGAGAAAAAACAACAGAAAAAGTCATTATTGTTGTTCAGTCGCTTTCCCATTCAGGCTCTTCTTGGCAAAGATTCTAGACTAGTTCTGTCATTTCCTTTTCCAGCTCATGTTACAGATGAGGAAACTGAGGTAAACAGGCTTAAATACAACTAATCAGTGTCTGAGGATGGATTTGAACTCAGATCTTTCTGACTCCAGGCTTGGCACTTTATTCACTGCACCACCTAACTACCCTGATAGACAAGGTAGGAAAAAGTATCTCACTTTTTGCTTAATGTAACGTCAATAAATCTAAGCTGAACCTATAGTTACATGTTGCTTGTGAGGAAAGTGCAAACGTTAAATTGCTTTGTCTGTCTGGGTGAATCAGCATGTGGGAAGCAGTGTGTGTGTTTGTCCTTCCTTGCCAAAGAAGACCATGCCATCAGAGAGATGATGACATGACTTGCACTTGACTTTGTTTTGAGTGAGGGAGGGCTGCGCAGGTCACCAGCCTCACTTCTCCTCCATTGCCATCTGAATCCAGTGACCAGATATTCATCAGGATGACTGGAGATGACCCAGGATGAGGCAATTGGGGTTAAGTGACTTGCCCAAGGTCACACAGCTAGTGAGTGTCAGGTGTCTGAGGTGAGATTTGAACTCAGGTCCTCCTGGCTTCTGCACTGGTGCTCTATCCACTGTACCACCTAGCTGCCCAGGAAGCAGTGTGATCAGTTGAAAGAACTCTGGGCTTAGAAGACTGGGATCACAGGATCATCAATTTAGAACTGAAAGGGACTTAAGAAGCCATCAAGTCTACCCTCCCTCCCCCATTCTGCACAGAGACTTGTAATGACTTGTTCAGGAAACTGAGGCATAGAGTCTTTAAGTGATTTGTTCAGGATCACACAATTAGTAAGTTTGAGTCAGGATTTGAACTCAGGTACTCCTTACTTCAATTCTAGTGCCCTACCCACTGTAGGTAGGGTACCCACTATAGTGTGGTCCCTACCTACTGTATAGTGCAGTGCTGCCTCTTAAACCCTGATCTAAGTCTAGGCTCTTACTGAAGTAAATTGCTTCACTTCTCTGGGCTTTAGTTTCCTCATCCAAAAAATAATGATAACATTGCTTGAATTGCCTTTGATGCAGGGTTGTGTGGATAATAATTTATAAACCTTCAGGTGCCATAGGAAGGGAGGTTATGATGCAGGCTCCCTCCCTTTTTGATGGCAATTGAGGTCGAGTGGGTCCCACAGCTAGTAAGCATCTGAGGTCAAATTTGAACTCAGATCCCCCTCGTTCCAGATCCAATATTCTATCCTAGCTGCCCTTTTGCTGTTAATTTAAAAAAAAAATTATTTTCAATTCAGAATTCTACTCCCTCTCCTTCCCATTGAAAAGACAAGAACTACGATCTATGGTGGCCCCTTCTAAGAGCTTTCTTATGCCAAGAAAGGAATCAGTTGACGTCCTGGTGCAGCAGAATTGAGAACTTTGTTTGCGATCAGATGACCTGCATTCAAATCCTACCCCTTTTACTGTTACCTGTAAGGGGGAGTGGGCTGGACTTAAACCTCCTAGGTCCTTTCCAACTCTCCATCTACGAATCAGAGTTATTAGGAATGGATAATGACCAGTGATAGAAAGGAAAACACATTGTTTATTTCTCATAGTCCCTCCCTCCTGGGGTTTAGCTCTGTCCTCACTCTGAGCATGAAGACCTTGGCTGAGCACAGTCAACAAGCCAGCCACAGAGAGAAGCTACGGAGGGTTGTCTCTACCCTCCTGGATCTCTTCCAACAAACATTGTCACGGGATAATCCAATGAATAAGAACCAAGATAAAAAGGGACAGAATACACAAGGGAAACTGAATGAAACTTGAACTGACTGAACGTTTAAATACCAAAACTTGGCACACGCTTAATGTCAACAGGGCTTACAACTAAGCTTTTCAGCTAAGGAAGAAGAAAGACAAAAAGGGGTTTAAAAGCAAGGGAGATGGAGGGGGAAGAGGGAGGGGGGAAATGCCTCATGCTCAATGCCTTGGGTGATAGGGCCCAAGTAAACTCTACCTGTTGGATAGCTCCTGTAGCCTCCGTGATCAATTCCCCTTTTGCTGACTTAGGGGCTATTGATTCATAAATAAGGAGTCTTTCTATTGACAGAGACCAAGTTAGGGGCAACTTACTATTTTCTGAGGAAGCCAGTTTCACTTCTATGATCCTAGGATTTAGAGTTGGAAAGAACTTTAAAGATCACTTAATCTCTCTAAGCTCTTCTCATTTTTCAGATAAAGAAACTGAGGCCCAGAGAGTAAGTAGTTTGTTCAAGCAGACCTAGGATTTGAACCCAACTTCTCTGATTCCACAACCAGTGTTTTTTGCATGGTGCAATGCTGCCTTTTCCCCTCCCATTCCTGTCAAAAGAAAATCTACCTCTGCAATTTCTACTTGTTCTCAGTTCTGCCCTCTAAGGCCAAGCAGAATGAGCATAATCTTTTTTATACATTCAGCATTGAAGACAGCTATTATGTCGGAAATTCCCTTGTTTTAGATTTGTCAATTTGATTTTTAAATTGCATCACAGAGTTTAACATTTCCCCCATTATATTTCTTCTTAGTCTGCCTCTTGTTCCAGGTTTTTGAGAAAATTTTGAATTTTTATTGTATCATTCAGCACGTTAGATATTCCCCAGACCTTTTATCATCTGATAACATGTTAAGTCATATCATCTATGGCTCCACTCATAGATAATATGCTCAATAGAACAGGACCAAGGACTGATTGTTGGGGCATTGTCCTGTGGATGTCCTTAGACTGAAATCAATCAACTCTTTATAGACTTGTTGGATCCTGTCATTCACCCAGTTCTGAATTTACTTAACTTCACTATCATCTACTCCATATCTCTTTATCCTGCTCATAAGGGTGACATTACCCATTTATCAAATGCTTGGTTGAAGGAGAGGCAAACACTGTTTACAATACTTTCCTGATCCACCAGTCTAGTTTGTCTGTCAAAAAAGGGAATAATATTAGTCTGTCGTGACCTGTTCTTGGTGAAAACATAGTGACTTGGTGATCGCTATTCTCCATTTTAAATTCCTATAGCCCTTTACTAATGTGCTGTGGAAAATGAAGCCAAGCCCACTGACCTAGATTTGACAAACTCTTCTCTCTTCTATTCTCTTTTTTTTAAAATTAGGACTTCTGCTTTGTTCCATATTCCTATCATCTCTCTTATTTTCCATGGTCACCCAAAGATTATTAGCTTCTCAAAAACCATACCTGCTAATGATTTTCTCTCAATCTTTTAAATTCTATTTCTGTTCTATACCCCATTCCATTATAGTTGCAGTTAAATACATGGTTGTTTTTAATTTTCATCTTACAGTTCATTCATCTTTATCAAGTTCCTACTATAAAGCAAGATAATGTGATAGTTTTATGGGTAGTACAAAAAATGAATAAGGATCCTGTCCTCAAGCAGCTTTGAATCTTGTAGGCAACAATGGTATTGTAAAGAGCAATGGATCAAGTAAGAGAAGATCTTTGTTCTTAGCCCTTTCTCCTGACCACTAGGAGACCATGAGTAAATTGCATCCCTTTACATGGCTTCCTATTCCTTATCTGTAGAACAATAGGCTGGGAGCAGCTAGGTGATACAGTGGATAGAGCACTGCCACTGGAGTCAGGATCACCTGAGTTCAAGTCAGGCCTCAGACACTTTCTAGCTATGTGACCCTGGGCAAGTTGCTTAACCCCAATTTCCTGCAAAAAAATTTGAATAAATGCATTGGAAATATAATTTTTAAGATCCCTTTCAGCTTTAGTGTTTTAAGTTTTTCTACACAAATAATTAAAATGCTAGGAAGGGGTGTATATAAGAAATGCCCTAAGAGTATAAAAACATAGTACTACAGAAATTCAGGAGAGACAAGATTTTTTTTTTTTTCTGACAGTGGAGGTCAGGGAAAGCTTCATGGTAAAGGTGGCATTTGAGCTGAATTCAAGCAATGGATCATATTTCAATAGGTGCGGAGAAGTGAGAGAATAAACAAATGCATGTATGGAAGTGGGAAAGGGTCAGATATGTTTGGGAAACTGTGAAAAATCTAGTTTGGATGGAGGATAAGGCATGTAGAGAGGGAAAATGAGAAACAAGGTTAGAAAGGTGGGTTGGGGGGTACATTTTGTAAGACACAGAATGTCAGGTTGAGAAAGGAATTTATATTTCATTTGGCAAGCTACCAGGAGACACTAAAAGTTTTTTAATTGGGAAAATCATGAGATTGACATATATCAGACTGATTACAGTATATTAGAAGAGAGTAGAAGAAAGATAGGAAACTGTTTAGGAAATAATGGGAATGGAATGGAAAGGGCAGATAGTAGAAACATTTTCAAGGAAGAAGTGAAATGATTTAATGAATTATTGGAAATATAAGGATAAAGGTATGGATAGAAATTTAGCTGGGGAATATTTCTTTGGGGTCATCTAAGTACAAAGAGGGTATATCATCTATGTACAGAGGCATAAAGAGAGAAGAGAAAAAAAGAGAGGGTTAAGAATAAGACTTTGGGAAATTCCTTTGCTAAGGATGAGTGAGAGAAATTAAGAATTGGATTGAACAGAGGGCTGACCTTGGAGTCAGGAAAACCTGGGTTCAAGTCTTACCATGTATATGTACTGGTTATGTGACCTGGGGCAAGTCTCTTAACTTTTCAACCTAGGCAATTCATAGTTGCTAAGACTATATATTGCAGAGCAGTTGCCTATCTGTATTGGTAAAGGGAATTTCCTCACCAAGAAAATTATAGGACTGACTTCAGAGTAACTAGCAAAAGAGAATACAGATCATAAAATCTTAAAGTTTGAAGGACCTCAAACATCATCTTGTTCAGTGGTGTCAAAGTCAAATAGAAACATCCTTTAGGCAGCATATTGACTTAGAAAACCCCAAATTTGCATTATCTATGTTGTCTATTTTATTTGTTTTAAGTTTTTTCAAATTATATTTTAATCTGGTTCTGGAAAGTTTCACACTTCTAATCTTCTTCAGCTCACATGTGAGAGGTTGCTTCCTCTCCAACATCCCCGACAAGTGGACATCTAACCTTCCCTTGAAGACCTCGGCACGGTTCTGGCATACAATCGACATTTAATGAATTATTCTTGATTGAGATTGATTAAGAATTTATCATCCTTGCCACTTTTGGATAGCTCCAATGTTTAGGAAAGTTTTTTTTATATATAGACAAAAATCTACTTTTCTGGGGTCAACTTTCATGCACTTCTCCCTATTTTATATAAAACAAGTCTAATCTCTTTTCTATATAATAGTATTTCAAATATTGGAAGGTACTCATAATGCCTCACTTTCCCCAGTATTTTTTTTTCCCAGGCTAAATATCTCTTGTGACTTTTCATTTATTTTCAGTGGCATGGTTTTGAGTTCCTTCACTATCTTTGTCACTCTGAATATTGCCCTGCAAATCGATATATCCCAAATGTGATACACAAAAATGAATACAGTGGTTCAGATGTGATGTAAGCAGAGCATATTTGGCAAGTCTGTAACCTTTTTCATTCCCAGTAGTATGTCTACCAATGCCATTGGAAATCTCAGTAACTTTTGGGGATTTTTTAGCTGCAGCATGTTGAGCCTGCAGTACTCACAAGTCTCTGCATTTGAACCGTTTTCCAGTCATGCCTCCTATATCCTTTGTATAATTTTTAAAAATCCTGTGTCAAACGTATGTATGTGTGCGAATTATGTTGCATATATATCTATCTACAATGTTTATTAGAAGCTAGCATAGGTTCATAAAGAAGGGGCTGTTCCTGAGTAATCTCATTTCCTTTTTGAAAAGGATTACCCTAGTACATTTCGTCTTATTAGATTCATCCCATTCTTCTAGGCTTTTAAGAGCTTTTTCAATCCTGATTAGGTCATCCCATGTGTTAGCTATCTTTCTTAGCTTTTCAGAGTCTACATATGCCTTCAGGACTTTATCAAATTCCTGATTAAAATGCTGAACAGAACCAGGGCCAAGAACAAAGCCCTATGACAACCCACCAAAGACTTTCCTCAAAGCTTCCATCTATTAATTAGTATTATTTGGATCTAGTCATTTGAACAATTCCAAATCTACTTATCAGTACTATGGTCCAGTCCACAGCTCTTCTTGTTGCCTATAATGATGTCATTCAATCAAGAAGCATTCATTGAGTATATGCTGTGTGCAAGCACTGAGGAATATGCAGTTTGAAGGACGCATGGTCCTTGGCCTCCTGAAGTTGGCAGTTTAGTAGGGTGACAAGTTAATCAAGTAACCAAACACACAAAATCATATGAATATAGCACAAAGTATCAAAGCCTAATGCTGTATGAAATCTTAGAAAGTCATTACTAATTTTGTCAAATGCCTTCCTAAAATCCAAGTATACTGTCTCTGGTATCATTCTATATCATTCTAATTTCCTTTATCATTTTAATATCCCCCCAATATCATTCTAATAATCCTTTAAGAAAAGAAATGAGGTTATAAATGAGCGATTGTATGAACCCACACTGGCTTCTAACACGCATTGCAAATAACAGGCATATGCATATATAATGAATGCATGTATATGTATATTTGTACAACATGTTTCTATATATAACTAGATAGATCTACAATTATGTACAGATGTGCATATATACATATATGTTTATATAGAGATACATGTATTATGCATGTATGTATCTTTAAGGTCCCTTCTAGCGATAACATTATATATATTTATATACCTGTGTATGTATACATGTGTAGATATGCATGTGCATGCATACACGTACACATACACACTTGGTGGTAAGGATTTTTGCCCTGACTTTGGATCTGTCCAGAATGGATCTACCAACTTGCTAATTTATGATCAGATCTTTTTGGAGGTTAACATAAGTTGTATATTCTATTTCTGAGTAGGAGTTCAGTGAGAAGAAAGCAAATATATGGGTGCATGGAAGCAAACTTCTAGATTGGGATAGGGTCCACAAGTTAATTCCAGGCAACATAGTAAAGGTAACTGTAAGAATCTGCTAGTGCTGGCAATTGCTTTGACTGGTCATAGTAGTTCTGCAATAGAATATATGGTATGCATAACTCCTGTGCTGTTTGGAAATGGTGAGATGGTAACTGGTTCAATGTTTGTATTTGTGACCAAAGGCTAAAGGAATGCTGCGCTTCATGTAGGTAATATTGTAGAAAGCATGCTGGATTTTGAGTCAGAGGACCTAGGTTCCAATCTTGATTCTGCTTCTTACTACCAGTGTGACCTTGGTTTAGTCCCTTAGCCTCAACAGATCTCCATTTCTCATCTATAAGATGATGAGGGTGGCAGGGTAGGCATTCAGGATGGCCTCTTCAAGATTCTTTCCATCTCCATCTATGATTCAATGAAGGCTCAAGGATTAAATGGCTTCTCTGTGTTAAGTACATTGGGTAGGTGGTCAGTGCATAACCCCAGTATAAATTCTGGGGCCACAGGCAAGTCTGTGAGCATCCTGTCACCAAATTAGCAGATTTCACCATCTATAGCAATCCCTTAATGCATTACTACTGTTTGTTACAGAGTCTAACTCTCCTTTGGTCCTCATATAACACCTTTTGATTTGAAATGAACATAATTCTAGTCAAGCACCTGTAAATGACCAGTTTTGCTTTAGATCTGCTCTGTCCTTGACTCTGTCCCCATGCTGGCTAAAGAAAGATGCTGGATTGAGTCTTTTATTATCCTTTTCCATGATTTGTCTAGTGCCCTGTGGGTTTTATCTGTAGAAGTGGAACCACAGAAAGTCAATCTTTCTTTTCTTAAAATTTTTTTTACTTATTTGTTGTTAGTTTACACCGTTCAGTTTCACAAGCTTTTGAGTTTTAAATTTTCTTCCCCTCTCTCCTCACCCTCCTCCCCAAGATGGCATGCAATGTGATATAGGCTCTACATATACATTCATAGTAAACATATTTTCATATTTGTCATCTTGTAAAGAAGAATTATAACCAATTAAATGAACCACGAGAAAGAATAAACAAAACAAAACAAAACAAAAAAGAGAGAGAGCAAATAGTGTGCTTTGATCTGTATTCAGACTCCATAGTTCGTTCTCTGGATGTGGATAGCATTGTCCATCATGAGCCTTTTGGAACTGTCTTAGAACCTTGTATTTGCTGAGAAAAGCAAAATCTATCAAAGTTACTCATCATACAAGGTGACTGTGACTGTATAAGTTTCTCCTGGTTCTACTCCACTCACTCAACCTCAGTTCATATAAATGAAAGCCAATCTTTCTGTACATATGCCAGGGTTCTGACTGGGTAAAAAATTAGAGTCAATTAAATCACTCAGGAAACAGCTTATGATGACAGGTTGACTCTGGATTTGGCCGATTAATGTACATGAATATTGAAGCGTTTCCTTCCCTTGTGGTTAGGGTACAAAGATGAAAGGGAGTCACACATGATGTTTGAGGCATATGGCCTTGGGCAAGTCAATTAACTCCTTTGGGCCTCAGTTTCCTCATCTGTAGAATGAGGAAAACGAACTACACAAACTCTTTTCCTGCTCTAAAAAGTTTTTAAGTCTATTCCTAAAACTGTCTAATCTCAAGAGGTTTGTTTTTTCTTCACATACGGCCAAGATTATTGGCAAAGTAATATCTGTCCATGTCACTTTTGAATGAGCACACTTGTGAGTCCTGATTATAGTAAAAACTGAAGTGGTAATGAGGTGAAAAGAGAATTGGATTTGGTAGAAGACCTGAATTTGAATTCTAACTGTTATTTATTGCAAAGGTGAACTTGAGGAGGTCAGGCAAGTTCTCCTGACCCCAGTTCCCGTCATCTATAAAACAAAGGAACTGGACTAGATGACCTCTAAGTTCCCTCCCAGCTTTGAAGCCAATGATGAACATAATGCTACTGGTAGTATCTTCTTCATGGATAAATGACTGTCACAATTGTACCTGATTTTTTTAGGATCCCTTCAGCTGGTGTTTCAGACACTGTCATCCAGGCGCTTAAGGTGAAGGGAACATTAGTGGATGAAAGATGTGAGTGGTCAAGACAATAATGGGATATCTGTCATAAGTATTAATGAGTGCCTGAAAGGCTATTTGAAGGATTATGTGTCTTAGCCAAATCCATGTATTAGGTCATTTGATAGGATAATTTAGCTATCTAGTGAGAAGCCCTGTTGTGCCATCACCTAACTTCCCTTTGGAAAGCAATACAAAGACTTAACCCTTGGAGTGTGTGCAAATTTAGCCTCTGTTTTAAGGTCTCCTGCATACAGTATAATTCTGTAACATTTAGACCAATCTCTCTTGTTATTTAGAGTGTCCAGGTCTCTTATGGGGAACAAAAGAACTGGTCAGGACTGAAGGGAAATTTGGAGACCCAAGTAAGGACTTTTCTCTGCTAGTAGAATAGGGTTTGACTGATGCTTATCTCACAAGAAGACATTGAAGACTGGTGGGAAAGAGAATGGGAAGCATTGAGCAAATTTCAAAAGAGCATACCAGATTGTACTTTATGTAGAGGAGGCTGGAAAATTGTACTTGTCTGATAAGCTGAAAGAAAAATCCAGGGCTTTCTTCCTTACCACTTACATCTTAGGAACAAAAACAAATGAGAGAAATGATGAGAAAGCTGTTCGTAACAGCTTATGACGATGGGTGATGGTCAAGGGCTAAATTGCCCAACTTTTAATTTGGTTTTGTTTTCTCTTCCAAGGGAGATAATTTTTGGACTGGGAATTATAGAACATAGTTAATGGGAGTGAAAACCCAAGACTAGATAGAAAACAGCTAGATATCATTTGTTGGTCCTCAATGAGTTTAGTCACCAGGACCAGGTGAGCTACATCCTAGGGTATCAAAAGAACTGGCAGATATATTGCTGAGCCACTGAAGATGATCTTTGTATGATCTTGGAGAATGGGAGAGGTTTTATGTAATTGGAGAAAGGAAAACCTTGCCCCCATTTTGGAAATTGAGAAAAAGGATAGAGTCTAAAAACTATATGCCAGTGAACTCGTCTTCTGTTTCTGGCAACATTTTAGAATACAAATTAAAGAGATGGTTTCTAAGCACTTAAAAAGGGAATCAGTGATCATTAAAAGTCAACCTCCTTCCTTCCTTCCTTCTTTCCTTCCTTCCTTCCTTTCTTCCTTCCTTCCTTCCTTCCTTCCTTCCTTCCTTCCTTCCTTCCTTCCTTCCTTCCTTCCTTCCTTCCTTCCTTCCTTCCTTCTTTCCTTCCTTCCTTCCTTCCTTCCTTCCTTCCTTCCTTCCTTCCTTCCTTCCTTCCTTCCTTCCTTCCTTCCTTTCTTCCTTCCTTCCTTCCTTCCTTCCTTCCTTCCTTCCTTCCTTCCTTCCTTCCTTCCTTCCTTTTTTTTTCTTTCTACAGAATTATTAGATTGGTGAATTAGGGGAATGCTGTATATATAGTTCATGTAGACTTTAGCCAAGAGTTTGAAGAACTCTTTCCTTTTAGATGAGCTTTAGCAACATGTTAGGTCATAGATAGTGCAGCTAGGTAGATTTGGAAGTGGTTAATGTCCAGACTCGTATAGAACTCATTAATGAATTGATTTAAATTTATCTGGTCATCTTTTTTTCCGTGGAATTGTCCAAGGAGCTGTTGGACTTGTTACATCCAACATTTTTAATAACTACTTAGATAGAGCTATAGATGGGTAGTTAACATGTTGAATGAAAAGAGTTTGTATTTAAAATGATCTGAAGAATAAAAACTGTGGTAAGCTTAAGGCTAAGCCATTTACAAAACAATTTCAAATTTAATTTCATAAGTATAAGATAGGAATTATGAGCCTACGTAAGTTTCTTTGAAATTTTGGGGGAATTTTAATGGACTTACTCTTCTTCTTTCTCTACTCCTAGCTCTCCAGACTTTTCCACTATTACTGTACAGTCTTCTCACCATGCTCATCCCTGCAGCATCTTCTTCTAATTGTTCAGTTCCTCCAAGAACCTCTATTTTGAGGACATTCCCAAGGCAGCCATGCTTTCTCCTTCACTCCTCTCCCACATCTGCTCCTGATTCGCTGGACCAAGGATGGGAAACCTGTGGCCTCGAGGTCACCTGTGGCCTTCTAGGTCCTCGAGTGTGGCCTTCTGACTGATTCCAAGTTTACAGAACAAATTCTTTTATTAAACGGACATGTTCTGTGAAGTTTGGATTCAGTCATAGGGCTGCACTCGAGGACCTAGAGGGCCACATATGGCCTTGAGGCTGCAGCTTTCCACTCCTGCTCTGGATTTTTCTACCATACTCCTGAATGGATACTTTTCCCTCTCTTCCCCACTCCTTGCCTCTCTGTTTTCAGCTCCTTTTTAGGTGTTTCTCATTAGAATCTAAGCTCCTTAAGGTCAGGGACTCTATTTTAGTTTACATTTGTACTCCCAGTGCTTGGCACAGAGCCTGGCACATAGTAATTAATACTTTTGATTTGACTGGATTAAGAGCTCAGCGTGAGTCAACAATGCAAAATGCCAACCAACCAAAACAGAATAATGCTGTTCTAGGCTACTTTAAGAGAAGCATGGCATCCTGAAGTAGGAAAGTAATGACCTTGTGGTATTCCTCCATGATCACATCATGCCTGGGGATCCTAGATCAAGGGCTCGACCTGATTTCAAATCCTTCCTTGGAGAGCTGTATGACCCTGGCCAAGTCACTTAACCCTTCTCATCCCAATGTTCCTTATCTATAAAAGGGAGGGGCTTAGAGCCAATGGCTTCTAATGTCTCTTTCAACCCTAAATTTGTATTATATTCAGTCATTCATGATGAATTTTATTTTACTTAATTAGACATTTTATTGATAGTTTTTTCATCATCATCATTTTCCAACATGCCCTGCCTTGTAAAGAAGAAAAGTGATTTACTTTTTTGGGGGTGGTGGGGAAGGGAGAAGAATTAGGAGCAAGGAACAGAAGTGTTGGAAAGGTAAATGTAGACTTGATGTGTGGAAAAATTTCCTGGCAATTAGCATTGTCCTTAAATGGAATGACTACCTCAAGAGATAGCAGGTCTAGCTGCCTCCTATCCCCCAATGGAAATCAAGCAAGGGCTACATGAGCACTTGGGGACTTTACAGAGTGGATTCTTACCAGGTCTATGGGTTGGAGTAGGTGGCTTCTTCCTACTCTGAGTTTCCCAGGTTTGTATATGTGTGTGTGTGTGTGTGTGTGTGTGTGTGTGTGTGTGTGTGTGTGTGTGTGTAATCCTGATCCCATGTGTAAAAGAAGAAAAGGAAAGAAAGAGGAAAACACACTTCCAAGTAATTCCAGTAAGTTGTTCCTCCTGCCAAAGACTAACCCAGAGCCAGCATACTTCAAAGACAATATGTTGTCCTGTCAGCTATTGAATTCCTCTTAGTCCAATCTAAAAGATTATGAGGGGACCTGAAGCAAAAGAGCTAGAAGGAGAAGATGCTGATGATAAGGTGAAGAAACAAAAGGAGTGAGGGAATGATACTCCATCAGGAACATAGTCAGCGAGTAGAGAAAGCATTTTGGCCTTATTACAGGAAGCAAAAATGTAAGAATGGGCAAGCAGATGTATCCTGCCATTTGATCCAAGCTATTACAGTAGGAATTTTGTCATGATGATTTCCTATGAACACAGAGTGACCAATATGCATGCTCATGAATAATGCTCAGGCATATCACTGTGTCCTCTACATGTGACACTGTAGTAAGGTCAAGGTTTTATACTTTCCCTCCAGAGGTGGTGGTATGCTACACATGGATGGATGGATAGATGGATGGATGGATGGGTAATGTCAAATATGGTAACTAACTTAGGGCAGAACTCCTTCTAGACTCCAAAATGAAGCCCTCCTCTATACTGGCATGCATTGTTTTTTTGTTTTACTTATTTAACGATATATTGAAAGGGAGAGATTTATTTTGACCCTATTTCTTCTCTGCCATGAGTCTTTGAGTACATTGACTGAAGATAAAAGCAACTGGAGACTCTACTGAAAAGGTAGCCAGAAAGATGGCTTATTAAGCATAGATGAATCACATTGTGTGGGAATGTGTTCCTTTATATCTGGGAAGCAATTCAAAGCAATCAAGGTCAGGGAGCCAGCAAAAGTCTCCAGCTGTCCAAGGCCCTGAACATTATTAACAAGCCAAAACAGAAAGGAAGAAATCGGACCATTTACAACTTGTACAATATCTGTTGATAAGAATCCTCAAGCAGGAAGAGAGGAGCAAAACGTATGACCCATAGACTCAAGGTGTCATTGCCATGGGAAGCTGATGACGGCAGTTTATAAGGATTTGGATATCCTGCGTACTCCTTGGAAACAATGGAGATGACAATGGAATTCAGGGTTACTGAGGCATGCTATATCATATGGTTATCAGTGAGCTTTCTAACTTAGCTAGGACAGTGACATTTAGTCTAGCCTGTGCCATTGAAAATTCTGCCATTCCAGAAAACCAAGGTGTTTCCTTGCTCAAGACGTGATGAGTGGAATGGCCAGTGGTTGAGATCAATGAATGGGTCTTTGAATTCAGGGAGAAGAGCTTGCTGTTGAAAGTCAGAAACTTGAATAATTTTTCTTCTGGTTGTTTGCTGTTGAGTCATTTCAGCTGTGTTTGACTCTTTGTGACCCCATTTGAGGTTTGCTTGTTAAAGATACTGGAGTGGTTTGCCATTTCCTTCTCCAGCTCACTTTACAGATGAGGAAACTGAGCAAACAGATTAAGTGATTTGCCCAGGGTCACACAGCTCGTAAGTGTCTGAAGCTAAATCTGATCTTGGAGAGATGTCTTCCTGACTACAGCCCTGGTGCTCTATCCACTGTATCACCTAGCTGTTCCTACTCACTAAATAACTGAGCTTGGAGAATAAATGAGAGAGAATAAAACAATATGTTTCATTCAGTGTTTGGTAAATTCATTCTCTTAAGATTTCAAGTGAAAACAAATTCAAATGGAATAGAATTGGTCAATCAATAAGCATTTATTAAATGCCTATTATGTGCTAGAATGTGATTAAAAATTCCTGGAAATGTGATCTTGAGGAAAAAAAAGAGTATCTGGACTCCACATTCAATTCTTTTGACTAGAATATAAACCTCTTGAGTGAGGACAGTTTCATTTTTGGTTTTGTATGACTAGAATCTGGTATACCTAATAAGTACTTAGTAAATATTTAGTGATTGATCTGATTTTAATGGTGCTGCTTATGTAGGGATAAGTACCCCTCCCCCAAAATAATGATGAATTTGGAGATATTAATTCTGATTGGAACCAGAGAAGTTGAACTATGGGAATCCAGATGTGTTTGATTGGGGCTTCCTTAACATGCCATTTTTGTGTTTGTTAAGACATAGGGAATGCATCTGGTAAGGGGTGTGACTTCTATGCAGTAGAAGAGACTATTGGACCAGGTCAGTTGGGTAGGCGATGCATCAAGGAGTGATATTATAAAGAAGCAGAAGGACTTTGGAAGTGCCTAGAAAAAGCATAAAGTGTGAGAGGGGAAAGGGAAATCCAGGATGGATTGATGAAAATAGGAAGCTTATCTCAAGGAAACAAAGTGTCTATAACTAGCAAAAGAATAGTTCTATTTTCTACAAAGAAAACTCAGGGCACACCCACCAAGACAGTGATGAAGCATTATGAAGACAGCAGTGTTTACCTGAAGTCAAAGATGGGAAGAGATCCTATATCTCCAGAGACCTAAGCAGATTGCTGAGATCTAGTGGTATTGGTGGTAGTGTGTGTGTGTGTGTGTGTGTGTGTGTGTGTGTGTGTGTATGTGTGTGCATGTGAGTGTATGTGCATGGGTGTGTGCATGTAAGTGTGGGTGAATGTGAGTGTGTGTGTGCGCAAAAATTAGTTGGGATCATGAGCCAAGAGATGGAGCTAGAAGAAAGATCTCCTTACTGGAAGGGGACTTGACAACAGGGAGGTGCTGGAAGGGCTTGTTAATGCCTTTGACCCATGCCAAAATAATTGAGTCACATGTCACTGTGTGCTGGTGGCATGTCACTGTGTGCTGGTGACTCATCTCATCTGTTTGTAGTTTGTACCTGGAGTTCCTTACTGTTTTACAGATTAGTTGGGTACTTTAATGGCCTCTGCAATGGCCATAGTGGGGATGGGCACAGGGTAGGAAGGTGCCTCTGGAGAAAAGAAAATGGAGGGAAGTTATGAATCTCTGAGCAGTTATGAATCTCTGGAAAAGAAATCTCTCTCAGGTTTTCAGGGTATGGCAGTAGCAAGTTACTCAAAGCAAGGAGTGATAGGAAGAGTCTTCTGTTTAGGGGTGGCTCTGGGCTAGGAATAAAAGGGAAAGACTGGAAAAGTAAGGGAGGAGATGAGTTGGGGGAAAAAGCAACTTGCTTCATCACAGAGAGCTATGGAAATTAGATTGGCCTAGGCTGGTCTTGTAGCTAACCATGGATGCAAGGCTGAGTTTCCTCAGCATCATTAAATCTTCCAAGAGAAGACTCAATTAAGAAAACTCTAGGTTCTATAGGGGGCCTTGGTAGTAAGTCCCTGGCAAAGCACTCCTGACTCTTGATTTGAAATGGAATCAGTGCCCTGGTCATGCTAAGCAAGATTTCAAAGTGCTGACAAAGAGGAGACAAAAACCAGACGCCCAAATGGAAATGACGCTGATTATTAGAGGTAATTGCGGCCGGGCTGGTGCATGCTTGGCCTGTGTGTGCACATTATACTATTCAAGTAATTGCATGAGATCACCTTAGGACCAAGGAGATGAAAGCATTTACATATGTTATCTCATTGACCATTATGGATTGTGTGGTCCACGAGGGAGACCTGTGAACACTAGACAGATGAAGATGAAGCTGATGGCTTGAGGCTGGTCCCAACCAGAGCTGCATGGGGATTTCTGATCTGAATTACGTAGGATGCATCCAAAAGTTTGGGCTTTATTTTGCCTTGTGGATATTTGAGGGCCCCCTTTAATGCTTTTACATTGTTCTGAATTTTTGTATAGGAATAGGGGCTAGACCTGGAATTTCATCATTATAAGGGACTCCTATGTGAGGGAGCTTCATTTACCAATGAAGGTTGACGCCTTCTTATCTTAGAGTCATCTGCAATACTGAGAAGTTAATGACTTACCAAGGGTCACAGACAATATATTCAGGCACAAGAGTTGAACCCAGGGCCTTTCTGACTTCAAGCCTGCTCTTTATCATACTACACCATACTTCCTCTTTGAGCTTTTGTATATAGGCATATAAAGAAGTTAATTGGAGCAGTACTAGGGTATGTCATTTCAATATACCACCCTCTCATTCTTCCACCAATCACGAAACATTTGTGCCGAGTTGACAGCTGGTGATGTAGGTCTAGTATCTTGTCTGTCATGGCAGAGAAAGACAATAGATGAACTAGGAAAGGAACTTTATTCTTCCAACTTCTCATGAGAGCTTGCTGACTCAGTGAGCTTATAAATGGCCTCCTGGGTTCCAGGTAGGGAGAATATATTTCACCTGTGTAAATTGCTTCTTGTAAAATAACAAATCAATGTGTAAGAAAAAAAGAAAGAAGGAAGCACTTTATTGATCAACCATTTTAACCCTCCCTTCCATTGCTCCATAATTAGTATTAACAAGGTAATACTCCTCTGTCCCTAGCATGGTGCCTGATACACAGTAGGCACTTACTTAATGCTTATTGTTTTGAATTGTGTATGTTCAAGTTTCATTTGTTTCTTCTGCCTGGAATGTTCTTGTTTCTTCTCTCCATCTATCCAAATCTTCCTCATCTTTAAAGAACCCCTTCTTTCATGAATTCTTCCCCAGTGATTCCAATCAACTTGGGTTTTTCTAATTTATAGGATTTAATTTAAATTATATTAATTTATAGGATTTAATTTAAATTAATTTATAAGATCTCAGAACTGGAAGGGACTTCAGCATTCACATAGCCCAAACCATACAAAATCCTTTCTAAAACATCCTCAAAAAGTAGCCTTCTAAGTTGAAGATTTCAAAGGATAGGTATGCCAGTTCTAGGCATCAATCATTCAAAGAAAGTTTTGCTATATGTTAATTTCAGTGGATGCATGATCATATCAATGTGAATACTTCTGTCATCAGAACCCTTTTATCACATGTGATTCTCAGGCAGGAAGGTGGCAAAGTGGACCAAGAACTGAACTTGCAGTAAAGAAAATCTGAGCTCGAATCCTCCTTCAGATACTTTACTTGCTGGGCAATAGAGTTGTTGTGAGGATAAAATGAGATGATACATGTTCAAGTGTTCCACAAATTTTACAGTGTTACAGATTAGTTATTATCCTTGTCTGTGCCCTTCAACAGGTCCTCTATAAGGTAGTGATCTAATCCACTTGATACCTTCCTCTGTGTCTTCTAACATTTCACGGAGATCAGTTCAAGACAAGGTCTCTCCATCTGTTGTCCCTTGTTCTTGCTACATAACTAGCCCACTTAATTTTCCATTTGTGCTTGCTCTTTTGTGCAAATCGATCATTGGTGAAATGCTCTAACCTGAAGGCAACCACCATGCTTCTTTCCCTGGACTTTTGGGTCATCTATAGTTTGAATAAGTCCGTTGGGTGCAGTGGGACTTTGCATTCTCTATGCTTTTCAATAAAAGGCGTAATTGTAAAGATTTATTCTGCTTCGGAAAATCACCCACAAAAGTCTACCCATTCCTCTTCTAGTATTTTCATCTAGTATATCATTTATATATGCCTAGATGATTCTTAGATAAATTTTAGGGAAATGAGAAAGTAGGCATACGGGCCAATAGTTGCCGATATCTTCTTGTTCACTTTGGAGTAGCATTTTAATTATTTTTTTAAAAATTATTCTTTTGGACTATGTTTTGAAATATCTTGGAAATTCATTTCCAAGTATTTATAAAATTGTGTCACCCCCCAGTTTGGACTTTCTCTGTCTGTATCAATTAGGTCTGGTTTCTTTTCCTGCCCTCATTTTTTTGAATTCCTATATTCCATTTCCGTCTCTACTACACTGAATTCTCAGGTGTCAGAATTCCACCATGGGAACTCTGTTCCATGAATAACGAGAATTGGTTGCCAGGGAAATGTTGGCAAGTCCTTTCCACTGCAAGGCTATTTGTCTTTCCCTTTCCAGTTTCACCTATAAATGCTCTCAGTATGATCTGGTTGAGTTATTCTTCCTGACAAGTCTTCTGCAGGTTCCTTTTCTTCACTCCTACTTTTCACAGTTTTGTGAGGTATAATCTTCCATCTTCTTCCTCTAGAATACTCTGAGAATGAGCTTGTTCTCCAAACTGGTATTGACTTTGGCTGTGTTGTCTATCCAACTGCCAAGGGACTTGTGGTAACTGCACTAAATGTCTTCTCATCTTTAGCCTTCTAATTCTTCCTAATCTTGTCCGTATGCCATCTTCTCATTTGGCATAAGCTTTGACTTTTGCTTTAACTATTTGGTGACCAGACTGCTCTTAGGTAGCTTTTCCTGAAATAATTCCCAAAACCAGTCAGTTTTTTCAGTTAAGGTAGGGTTGATTATGTGCTTTTTTGATATCTTTTATTCTTTGCTATGTCTAACACCTTCCAGATCATTTCTTGAAAATAGCATTCATGACATAGAGATGTGAAATTGCTTTTTTCTTAGTTACCTTCATTAAAAAAAAAAAACAAAACCAAACAACTTTCTTTCTTAACCCTGGACCATACTTTCCAATATACTTTTTTTTCCCCTGTACCCACTGGAGTCATCATGCATGATCCTACTGGATTCTTTGCAAATGTTCCCTATTTCTTACACTCCTCAGAAGTTGACATATAACTTTTACTACTAAGAGAGATAACTAGATGTCCCATGCATTTTTTTTCCTGCCGCCTTTGGGTGTCTAATGAAATCATCTCTTCATCTATTATACCCCTCTTCAGATTCTCTGTGCTCCACCTCAACTGGATTACATTGGGCAAATCATTTAACTTCTGTAGGCCTCAGTTTCCTCAGGTGTTTATATGTCAATCAACCTGGAAAAGAACTTTTCTAAAGTCTACCTTTTCATTTGATAAGAGTCTTCAAGGACTCATCAGAATTCACAAATAACAGATTAGGGAAAAAACTAATTTCTTTACATTCTCCAACAAGGAGGCCTTAGAGATCACCTAGTCTAATCCTCTGGTGAGAACAGTTATAAATCTCTTGCAACAGCCCAGACAAGCAGTATTGTCCAGTGGGAGACGATAACACAGAAAAGGTAGGGGACAGTGAAGGTGTCTCTGGAGGGAAGATGGAGAGGGGGTTTGGGTTTGAATCAAGCATGATGTCGGGCTTTGTAGTTTTCTTAAATGGAGGCTTGGAGAGGAACTCACCAATCAGAGGACCTGAGTTCAAATTCTGTCTCTGCCATCTTCTACCTGTGAGTTTCATCAGTAATATTGGGGGAAGGGAAATCAGAGGGGGGAGCAGGATTTTTCAGCTCTGTGAGTCTATGAGTTAAAATTCATAGGTCGTTGTTCAGTCATTTCAGTCACGTTCAACTCTTTGTGATCCTGTTTGGGGTTTTCTTGGCAAAGACACTGGAGTGGTTTGCCATTTCCTTCTCCAGTTCATTTTACAGAAACTGAGGCAAACAAGGTTAAGTGACTTGCCCAGGGTCACACAGATAGTCAGTGTCTAGGGCGGCAATTAAACTCTGGTCTTCCTGGCTGCACTCCATCCACCAAGCCACCTAGCTGCTTTCCAAACAAATGGTCACTTAAAAGCATTTTTTGACAAAAAGCTAGATTATGGAAAAATTATTATTCAAATATGTCTTTATAACTCAGCCAAAACAAAACATTTAATAAAATTAATTAATTAAAAATTAATCTTACACAACTTTAGTGAGGCAAACAATTGTTTCTTATTTGTTTTGAATACTTAAAACTAAAGTAGAGTTCATGGAAAATAGCAGCAAAATAATGTCTATGTATAAATTCATGGAATGAATAATTTGAAATACATTAATGGAGTGTTAGATTAGTGAGGGAGCTTAGAGGTTTTCCAGTCCAGTCATCTCATTTGCAGAGGATAAAGCAGAGGTACACAAAGGTAGACCTCAAGGTCATAGCTGGTTAATATGTTGTTAGTATTACAAAACTTTCCCTCTCTATAAACAAACTTAAAAAAACAATTATCATTGAAAATACCTGAAAGACAACTTTATTACTAAGGACCTTTTATAACTTCATCTTTTTTTCCCTTCATATACACATATACCCACTCTAAACATTTTTTCCCCCTACTTCCAAGCATATTTTGCTATTTGGCAATACTCTTTGTTAAGGTTGAATCAAATCACATGTAGTAAGTACCAACTGAAATGTTCTGTCCAGACACAAGATATTTTTCTTGAGCAAGAGCAATCATGACATGATGGTGATGTTCACTCAAAATTAAACTAACTAATGAGGTAGAGTAGATAGGACTTTTTGCTGATGGCAAAACAACACATTGAAAGTTCCGAATGTACTAACACCTCCTTCTGTCTCAATTTTCCTTATTAAGGCAAAGAATGATTCATCATAATACTCTGGTTTTGTTGGAAAACTATATGTAGATGTAGCTGGGTTGAAAGTATGAAAGAGTGTTATCTATTGTAGGAGAATTTCTTTTTACCATGGACCATGAAATTAAATACAATTCAAGGGGACATTCACTTACTGTCTCTCTGCTACTCCACCATCTTTCTAAAGCTCCCAAATTCATTGTTTGGGTTAAAAGTAACAATAAAAATTAGTCTGAATAAAAAATAGAAGAGACTGTTAACACAAAATTTAGTCAAAATCTCTGTGTATTAATAACAGAACAAACTCCTAGGATCTGAGGGAAATTAAAGATAATATTTCAACTAGCTGTTTTTCCTATTCTCGTAAAGGATCAGATTAGCAAGCAATGATATTGGTGCTTGATGTTTTTTTTTTTTGCCAGATATTCCACTGTATTTTGTATGCGTTGTTTATTTTTAATAAAAAATGTTATCTTTCATTTTAACATCACCTATATTCCCTTTGCATCTTTCCCTTACCTTGGTCCAGAGAACCTTCTCTTATAACAAAGAATTTGGCATTCTTGCTTGTCATTAACTCTCTACTTGCTCTTACCCTAAGTGTCTCACTTTAAGTTTTTCTCTGTTTTTGTCTCTCCTTAGAGGGGCATCACTGTACCATCGGTATTTGAGCAGGTGTTCTAAAGAACTGAAGAAATCCTGTAAAATCTACAATGATATGGTTTGTGGATGACTTCTATACAGCCTTGTAACAGTTCAAAGGAACACATTCCTTCTCTCCATACTTCAGAGGGAAGATCTACTGACCTACTGAATATGCTACAAAACAAGCTAGCTGGGTGAAAGTCACCCATAAAAATCACAGAATCATAGATTTAAAGCTGGATGAGATTTGGGAGGTCATCTAGTACAATGTCCTCATTTGACAATAAAGGAGACTGACATCTGAATAAGTTACTCACCCAGGTAGTAAGTAGTAGATGGGAGATTTGAACCTGTGTTCTCTGATTCCAAATCTATTCCTCAACACTTAAAAAAGTGGCACTGGAGAATGAGGACAACGATCTAGTGAATTCTCACATTCATTCGACTACTTAGATATGAACTTTACTTATCATCTTGGGGAAAGAAAGAGCAAATCCATGTCCTGTCTTAAAACCTTTCTTCTTTCTCTTCTAGCTGTGTTTTAGGCTTGGCAGTAGCCCTCACAGGCATTTTTAGGCCTTGCTGATGATATCCAGGACCAAAGAAGATGCTATCCTCAGCAACAGATAGGTTAGCCAGTGATGCTGGGTTGGGAGAGTGGGCGAGGGGGACAATTAGGTGACTCAGTGGATAAGCACTGGACCTGGAGTTAGGAAGACCTGAATTCAAAACTTGCCTCATAAATTTACTAGCTGTGTGACCCTTGGTAAGTCACTTAACCCTATTTGCCTGAGTTCCTCATCTATAAAATTACCTGGAGAAGGAAATGGAGAACTGCTCCAGTGTCTTTGCCCAGAAAACCCCCAAATGGAGTCATGAAGAGTCAGACATGATTGAACAACACAAAGGAAAGATGAGAGATGGTAAGAAGAGAAGAGGGGAACAGACAGAATATGAGAGAAAGGTCTTCTCTATCGCTTACTGAAGGACATTTTCTTTTGATTTATTGGTGAAAAGGCCAAACTAAAATTCTGACAGAGGCCATATAAGGAGCCACAATAACAAATTACCTTTAAAATATAAGCATATGGAAGAGGACTACTCTCAAATTGAGGAGTAATAAGCCCCCAAGCAGAAGTAAAGAAGCTCTCCAAAAGAAGGGCTAAGAAATGATTGCAGGTTGGGTCTTTGCCAATCAGTTAACAGCATGGCTTCTTTGAATTTTCCAAGCTATCAGAATTGTCAGTACTCACTATGAAAATGTGGTTTGCTTTTACTGCTTTAATTAAATTGAATTAATTGTAATAACTGGGGCTTCTGTTTGACTTACTTTCTGATTCAACAGAGACCTTTTTAGCTGTTGGGCGTAATAAGATTGCCCTGAAAAAATCTGTGCTTTTTGCTTCAAGGGTAAGTTGATTTTTTAAACATTGAATTACACACAGTAATGGAAATAGAAATGAGTTACTTAGGGGAACCTTGAGTATTGTATGCTGACCAGTTGTTTGCATTAGTTGGGGCCATGAAGCCTTGAAACTCCCTTGGGCTCCTCCTCCTTCACTCTCCCATCCCTGCTCAAGGTTCCACACTGACCTCAAAGGGGCTCTTAATCTCTCATGTGGTTGGGTCACCGATGTTTCTGATTTGGGGGGATGGCTTCTATTACATGCTCCACCGATTTTTTTCTTTTTCTTTTCGTAGGTAATGGTTTTGCCTTTTGTACTTGGCCTTTGATTTCATTGGCAGGGGGGACTGCTCCCTCTAGCAAAGAAGACTGGCCCCTGCTCAGCAGGGATTTGAGAGTTGCTTGGGGCATTGATAAGTGACTTGCCTAGAATCACACATTCATGTACGTAGCAGAAGCAGGATCTGAACTCCTGACTCTCTGATTATTCTTGCACCACATCTCAACCCTAGGTGATGATTAGTTCCTGTTACATGTACAAACTTGATTTTTATTCTTGAACTTAAACACTTTTGAATTCCTGTAAAATATTTTGATTGTTTCTATTACTGCTATTAATAGTGATTATTAGAACTGAACATGATAATTATAATGTAATAGTAGGGAGAAGCCTTGGAGTCAGGAAAATCTAAGTTCAAATTCTGCTTCTGATACATATTGACTGTGTAAGTCACTTCCCCTCTATGGCCCAGGCCTACCTAAGTTGCAGGCAAATTACAGAGCATAAATGGAGGGAATTTCCACACTGGAAATTCCTTAAATGGATGAAACCATACAGTCAGAAAATGGAATGTTTCAAAAGGAAACGGGAAAAATCGGGATGAACTGATATAAGGTAAAGCGAGGAGAACTAGGAGAGCAACTTATGCAATTAATAACACACAGAAAAATAACTTTGGAAGGCTTTAGAACTCTGATCAACATAGCAACCAACCATAATTCCAGAGGGTGGAAGATGAAGCCTGCTGCCCAGGTCCTGCCAGAGAGCTGATGGACCTCCAGGACAGAAAGAAGACACATAGTCTTGAGTGCGACTAATGTGAGAATTCGCTTTAGTGAACTATTCATATTTTGTATGAGAGCTTTATTTTTCTATTTCAGCAGGGGTAGGGGAATGGAAGGGAGAGAAAATAAAGTCTTATAAGAAATAAAAATTAAAAATTCTAAAAAAAAAAAAATTCCATAGTCAGGATCAATTCCTTCACTCCCCTTTCTGTCCTAATTGTTGAACACGAACACTCTTAAAAAATACTTCTCTACCTTTTTTTAGTAGCATTTCTTAGTTAAAAAGAAAAATCACTTTTATTAAACAATAATATTCCATGACAACATTACAGATTGTTTTTTAAAAAAGGAACTTTAAAAAGTAATACCTTTCCAGCCTCAAGGAGCAGAGGAAATACATATTGTTCTCACTTGATGTAAGTGAGCAGTTCTACAGAACTCTACATAAAGTGATTTTTACGTAAGGTGAATTTGCCCACTGACATGGGGATGAGATACAGGGAGGCATGAAAGGGTATGAAGGCTTGTGAAGGGAAGAGCTAGCACACATTCAAAGACACATTGGCATTGGGGACAGAGAAGCAGGAACAGGAGGAGGGGTTTAGACAAATGGAGGCCAGGACACAACGCAGACAGGGGAGGGCAGGGGCCAGGGGCAGGCCCTGTACCTTAGTGCTAACTGAGGAAAGACAGATGCACCCTACCTATGTAGAGGGCTCTTGGCTCTGGATGGTCTCAGTACCTCAAGCATCAGTTCAGTGGCAGGGTAGAGGCCTCTCAGAACATCTGTCCTTCAGTTTTCACTTGGAGGGTTTTTTGGGGGAGAGAGGAGGCTGCAGAGCACCTAGAGAGGAACAAGAGGAGAGAGAGAAAGGGAGAGAGAGAGACAGAGACAGATAGAAACAGAGACAGGGAGAGACAGACAGAGAGAAACAGAGAATGAGAAAGAATGAAAGAATAAGAGAATGAGGACAGAGACATACAGAGAGAGACAGAAATAGAGAGACTGTGTGTGTGTGTGTGTGTGCGTGTGAGAGAGAGAGACAGAGACAGAGAGAAGAGAGCACAGTACTTACTGTGCAGTAAACTTAATATAGATTTTTTTTGGAATACAAATTTCTTTCAAAATTCTTTACCTAAAATTGAATTTTGGACAATAGTCAAGTGAAAACTATATGTAGTCCATCAGATTAATTTTCCTTCAGGACATCTTTGTGACCTGTGGATTAATACACTTTTCATGACTCTTCTATGGATATCTTATCAAAATTGGAGCTCACAGAAGCACAGTCTAACTTGCACCTGAATAAGAATCCTCTATGTAGCATCCCTGACAAATGACAGACCATCCAGCCTTCCCTGAGGAACTCCAAGCCTGTTACCTGTTTCATCATCAAAAATTTTCAACCCAACCCTGCTATGAAACCTTTTATGATGTATTATGTAGATTTTACTGCCTTTTGGGTTAAATCACATCCTCCCTGCACATGGTGTTTTCTTGCATAACTCCTACAGGAAAAGATAAAGTTGCCACCTAAAATCATATTTAGTAATAGGTGGGAAGTAAAGGAAAAAACAAATGAAAATCTAAAAATGGAGCAAACCTATATAGGGCGCTAAGCTTGTCTCCTGATACCAGTGCTTATAACAGGCTTTAAATGCACAAGTAATCAGTGTACTTGTTCAGTTTAAAACAAAATAATAATTAGGATGACAGGAAATGATACTCAACATCACACTGCATTCACAATTTCAAAGGGAATTCATTTACCCTGCACCATTTGCCTTGCTAACAAAATATTTGCTCATTTTTCACCTTTCACTTTAGTTTTGGAGACTTTGAAGAATTAAACTTGATAGAAGCAAATATTTATCCTGAGCTTTGAGTAACTCACAAGCCCTTCTGGTGAATAGGAAAAAAGAATTCTTTCATTTGCAACCAGCAAAAGCAAAAAATATGAAACCAAGAGAATGCTCTGGATAATAGAAGAGCACAGGGAGAAGAGAAAAAGGTGAGCAACAAGGGAAAGAGGGTCCAGCAGGAAGGTCACTGGGGCTGCCTCTGAATTTCTGTTTTGTCTTGAGCCCTCTGTGTGATGCTCCCTGCCTCCCCTGGATGGTGCCATTCCCAGACTTTCTTCTCCCTCAGGCTGCTGAAAGGATTCTCTCTGGGCTTGCTAGGATACATTTGGCAAGGACAAATACCAAGAGGGCTGGCTCTCTTCAGCTATGGCTCTACGGAAATGGCTCTATGGAAATTCGCCAATGAATACTTTTATCCTAACACATTTTGGAAAAAGCTTTGGTCAGAAAAGGTAATCCCTGCCAATGTTATTAGTTATATAAGGATCCTTGGAGGTGAACAATATTTGCTTTCTGCCATGGACAAGCAGGTTCATGAGGACAAATGACTTCAATGTCACATTTTATATAAGTATAGCTCTGTCTAGGAAGGTAGCTTGCTGTGTAATTAGAGAGCTGACCCTGGAGCCAGGAAGACCTGAGTTCAAGTCCTATCTCTGACACAGAATGGCAATGTGATCCTGAACAAATTATTTAACCACTCAGTACTCTAGTCAACACTTTAAGACAAGAAGGTAGATACCTGCATTGGCAGAGGGGAATTTTACCTTTGGGAGTCCCCTTTACTAATGAAAGCACAGGCCATATGCCAGCTACTTTCTTTGTAATTCAATAAAAGCATCCCTTTTATCACCAAGGGAGGTTTGTGATATTGTAGCCCAGACTCGTCTCCCTCCTTTACTCTGGTTCCCATGATTATCTCGGGTTCGGGGGAAGGGTTTTGCTCAGGTGAGGCACCTAGGTAGTATAGCAGATAGAGTGTTGGACTTGGAATGAGGAAGACCTGAGTTCGAATCCTGTCTCAGACGCTTAAAACTTGTGATCTTAGATAAGTCAGTTATGTACTTATCACTAGAGATGAGTTTCCTCATCTGTAGAATAGGGATAATCACAGTACTTCACAGAATGGTGGGGATCCAGTTATATACACACATCCAATGTACATTCTATGTATATGTGAATAAATAGTTTATGTATAATATGCAAATATGTATATGTACGTACATATATGAATATATATCACACCTATCTCCTAGAGTTGTTGTGATGATACAAATGAAATAATATTTGCAAAGCACCTAGCACAGTGCTAATACATAATAGGTACTATGGAAATGCTAGCTGTTATTAGTAATATTATCATTAGCATGCATAAATACTTTCCAAACCATGAACTTCTATGTAAATATTAATTTGCATTAGTTATTTATCAAGAAATTATTTATTTATTATAATATTTATATTACATGTCATATTATATATTAATAAATTATTATTGATTTATCATTTAGTTATCATGTTTGTTTTATTATGCTATTAGTTACTTACGGTATTATCTAGTAACTTTACTTATTTATTGGGTATTTTATTGCTCATTTATTAATTCATTTATTTTATTAGTTATTTATCAGAAAATTACAATTGGAGCTTCCAACAGAATGTCCATTATCATTTATACACCATGAAGGAGCCACAAATCAAATAGCAAGTATTTAATATAACTCAAACAAAAAATAATGGATAAAAGAATCATTCTTAGTTTCCCTCTATGTACACAAAAAGGTTGCAGTCTTCCGCCTTCTAGCAAGTAGGGGGGGGAAGCAATAGTCTTGGGAAATTATCCTGGAATAAGAGAATGATATATCATACGTGGGGCTGGGCAGGGCAAGCCAAGAGAAGAATCATTTCGTTTTCTCTGTTTGCTGTAGCAGGAAACATGAATGCTAGATGCCTCTCGCAGGTAGACAACTGCATTAGCCAGCATGTCTAAAGCAGCGTGCTTTCCACATATCTCATTTTATCCTTACGATGACCCTGGGAAGTAGGTGGTATTGTTATTTCCATTTTACAGGTGAGGAAAAGGAGGCAGATGGAAATGAAGTGAAATGTCTACGGTCACATAGTCAGATTCAAACTCAGGTCTTCCTGATTCCAGATCCAGCCCTCTATCTGCTGAGCCAGCTGGTGGGTTGCTTTAATTCATTAGTCTACTGTCCTTCAATGTCATCAGAATTCAGCTGGAACTCAGGTGTGGGAATGCTGCTGCTGATACGAGGACGCAGCCCCTCTTCCTTCTGTTTGCTCAGGCCCTGCTACTTGATATGACTCCAGCATGTAGCCCTCAGGCTCATGGCATCCTGACATCCTGAGGATTCTCTCAGTGAGGGGTAGTTTTCTTGTCTCAGTCATTATGGGCAACCAGGTCAAACTGCAATCGGTCGTTATGAGCAATGGCTGCCATGACCTATTCACAGCATTTACTCCATTTTCACCCAGTGATTATTTACCTCTAGAACACTAAGTGTTGAGCAGCAGGAAACGCACAGAGGAAAAGACTTTTTGTTCCCTGCCTTTGAGAAATTTAAAGTTTACTGGGGGAGAACAAACAAGTGCATGAAGCTACAAGAAAAAAATTACAGAGCATTATATTAGTAAATCCAAAAGATTATGGTGTAAATTGAATATACACAAACATACTAAAGAAAGGTGGGGTAAAGCACAGATCAGAATGAGGTGAGTTAATCTGGGGAGGTTTTGGGGGGGTGAATTTTGAGTTGTTCTAAAGGATATGGGTATGGATTGGCAGAAGGCAGGAAGGGCATTCCAAATAAAAGATGTGACTTTAGCAAAGGTTTAGGGACAGGCATGAGTAAGTTTTAGGCCAAAAAAGTAAACTGATTTGCTTTACTGAAGAGTAAGGCTTATTTTGGGAATAGGTATTCATAGAGAAGGCTGGAAAGATATGGGTTAGGAGGCAGGAGCTAAGCAGTTGGGAACAGTTGACCAGCTTTGAGTGCTAGACAAAACTCAGGTGTTTTGAAAACATTCCTTAGGGGGAACCCCATCCTAGCGATTCTTTGTGACAGAAGCAGCTGCGGTTCCTTCTCCTACCCGCCCTTCTCATCACCCTCCCCCACTTCCTCTCTCTCCTTCCTGGAGCCACCTAAGTCAGACTTCACACTGACAAATGAGGGCAGGAAAATCCGGTGACCGCACACAGTGTCCTCCTCTGAGGAGCTTTCCTGGGGTCATCACAAATGCACCCAGTGAGAAGGCACACTGAGGAAACTCTGGGTGGACCTTCTTTATTCTCTCTTGACATTCTCCAGGCCCATGGCCAACTTGGAGCTCCCACTGACTGAAGAAGGGACTTCTGGTGATGAAAGACTGGGGTAGGAGTTACAGGGAGGGGAAGGAGATGGCAAGAGTAGGGAATGAGGCTGAACAGTTGTTTGGGAAGGAATGACATCACAGGCATGCTATTTCACTTTAGGGTTTTGCAACATGAAGACTTAAGGACTTTGAAAATTTTGAAATGGTTTTCAAATGACTTTATCTAAATGTCCAAGTCAATCCTTTCCCCACCCCCCCATCCTCCACTTCATTTTTAAAGCTATGAACATCTTAAGTGAAATTTAATTCATTTTAAGGGTGAGGGAAATGGAGATTAATTAGTAACTAAATCATTCAAATACCACCACTTAAAGAAAACTGGATATTTAAGAAGCCTCTTGATAGGATCTTTAGTCAGCCTTTGTGTATGCCCCTCTTTCTGTCTCTCTCTCTCACTGCTTTTTTCTTTTTCTTTTTGTCTGTCTTCTCTCTCTCTTTCTCTGTCTCTCTTTCATTCAAAGCACAAAACAGGTTCCCTCTGTTTGCCTAATTTTTTTTAAATTTAGCAGTATGGCTTGACTCTATTGATTTCATGGAGTTGAAGGAAGCAGGGAGGATGAGAGATTATTTCAAACATTATTTTTAGAACCCTAGGAATCTTTATTTTTGATGAGACAGAAGGACATAGCGTTTCTTTTTAATTCAAAAGGACAGAGGATATTAAAATATCCTGCCCCTCTAGCAATGGTCCTCCTATATCAGAACAGCTCTGGTTCACAGAGTTTTCATGTTTGGGGGGAGGTGATTCACGGGTTCTTTCCCCCTTAGAACTAAAGAAAGAATAAAGCCCTCCTTAGCATTTTAGGGGACCTTTCTGTCAGGCTTATCCTTGCTTCCTTGGTGGGGTTCTTCACTCATTCATTCATTCATACACTCATTCATTCATTCATTCCACCAAATAGCGAGAACAAGCATTTCCCTCATCTCAGCTCAGCTCAGCTCATTTCTTCATCCCTCTCCTTTTCTGAGGAGCTGGGCTGTAATTTTGCTACACCATAAGAATCCAAAACAAAATCTCCCTCCTCCTCCTAGATAGCAAGCAAAAAGCCTAGGCATCTGAAATATTTCCATCCTTGAAGTGGACCCACTTCTCTCCACACTTGTAGTACTTGGCAAACAGAAGCAGTGGTAACCTCAACAAGCGCAGGCATCCCGTAAGTCCCGTCCAGCCCAGTTTACACCACGGAGCAGAGGGAAAATCCACCGAGGTTGTGATCCAAAAGGTGGGTCGTTTTCTCTTCCCCGATCCCTCCCCCACGGCCGGCCCGCCAGCCCAGCACCGCCCCCACCTCCCAAGTATGTGATGGGTGGGTGTTTTCAAGAAGTGTGTTTTGGATGAGGGCAAGCATCAGCTACCCGGTATCAGTGAGCTGGCTCCAGTGGGGCGGGATGGAGGCAGAGCACAGCCAGGCTCGGGAGGGTCAAGTACAGGTTGCTGAGCAGGAAGGGGGGGTGGGAGGGGAGGGCTGGGTCACTCCTCTCCCTACTTAAAAAAAAATTTTTTTTTGTACAGTGAAGGGAATTTTGGGACTATTCCATCAGTGTGGTATGTCTGTATAAACATCATTAGCCTCTAAGAGCTGACACACTGTAGAATTTCATTTCTTCTTACAAATTGCCTCTCTTCCACAATTAAAAAAAATACCCTGTGTATTAGACCAGATCATGTTTGTGGAGAAGATGGTGAAATTTATTTTCTTGCTGCCTTTGATCTCTAACATGGCAAAGAGCAGGGATCATAGGATCAGAGCCAGGAGGGACCTTAGAGGTCATCGGGTCATCTAAAGGGGCCCTATCAAGCTAACATAGAAACTGGGCCAATAAACCATACATAAGACTGTAAATTTTTTTTAACTGGAAACAAGTCTTTACTAAGTAATTTTTAATATCAGAAAAGTAAAACTCGTAATTCTCATTATAGTGTATATATATATATATATATCTCAGATCCTTGCCCATCTTCAGCTAAAGGCTGTTTATCATAAAATATGTGGTTTTAAAAATTTACTTAAATTGAATCTATAATCTCTATGACCTCCTCACACACACATACACACACACACAACTGTAGTAAAATTAACAAATACTAAATTGCATTGCTAGTTTTATCATTCTTAGTTTGCAGTTTATAGAATGGTACACCACCTAGCATGTGTTGATTTCTTGGTTTATTATAAGTTGGATGCTGCATCTCGACTTAGGAAGTCACATATTAAAATTATCTCTTTTCTATTGTATTTTTAATTATTATTAAATATCCCCAGTTATATTGTAATCTGGTTCTCTGTGCATTTGGGAATATTACATGTTTAACAACTCTGATCTAGACATTTTACAGATGAGGCCCGGAAAACAGGTATCAAGTGGTAGAAATGAGTTTGGAACCCAGGCCTTCTTATTCTAGATACAACATTCTTTTCACTACCTGTGATATTGTTAAAGAATATTATAAAGGAGAAAGACAAGACTATTTCCAGGGTCCTTTCTCTCCTGCTTTTCACCTTTATTCATATTTGTAAGTAGTTTGCTAGTTTAATCACGTAGGCTGAAAGTTGTGGTACTTTGATTCATGATGCTCCTCATACTGTAAAATCATAGGTTCAGATCATAGATTTAAAATGAGAAGGGACCTTAAAAGTATGGAGAATAGCGAGGTGGCACATTACATAGGGTGCTGGGTCTGGAGTCCCAAAGAACCTGAGTTCAAATCTGGCCTCAGACACTAACAATGTCTCCCTGGGCAAGTCACCTAACCCTGTTTGCCTCAGTTTCCTCTTCTATAAAATGATCTATGGAAGGAAATGGCAAACCACTCCAGGATCTTTGCCAAGAAAACCCCAGATGGGGACATGAAGAGTAGGACATATCTTAAACAACGGAATGACAACAGCAAAAAGTCACTTTACTGATGGAATGTCTAAGGACCAGAGAGTTTGAGTCACTTGCCCAAGATCATACAGCTAGAAAGCATCTGGGGTGAGGTTTGAACCCAGATTTTCCTGGTTTTGAGTCCAGTGCTCTATCTACAATAACCCCCCCCACCCTCCCCCTCTTTATCCATCTCTCTCTCTCTCTCTCTTTCTCTCTCTCTGTCTCTTTCTCTCACTCACTCACTCTTACCATTAATCTAGAAGAGAGAGCTTTTTTTCCCTCTTGAAGGGGAGAGCTGGAAATACTATTATTTTTCAGTTTAACTTTTAAATGGTAGATGTGTGTGTGTTTGTGTGTGTGTACATGTGCACTCTTGCCTGAGCACAGGAGTGACAGGGTCCCCAGAATCTTCTCATTCTTTTGTCTTCGCGACCAGACACTCCTTGGTGTCGGCAGTTTTATTAGCATATGCCTTCAGTGTTCCGCTAGGACTGCAGAGCCTGGACTTCTTTGCCTTTCCTCTGAAACTACGCTGTGTTTATCTTGTACATATCTCTTGTTTATACATAATGGTTTGCATAGTGTCTCTCTCATTAGATCACAAGTTCCTTGGAAAGAGGGACTGCCTTTTTTTTTTTTTTTTTTGCCTTTGTATCTTCAGCTTTTAGCAAGGTGCAGGACACACAGTAGGTGCCTAATAAATGCTAGTGGACCATAGCTTTTCATAAGGAGCCTCTTCTAGGAAGCATCCTACTTTTTTGTTAGCTGTCTCTAGCTTACATTGTCTAGAAACATCTGTTATTTATTGTCTTACTGTTTCCCAACCTTACTCATTCATTAGAAAAGTAAAGATTTGCTCAATCTCACTTCAAATTCTCCTTCAAGTTAATGTTCTCCATACATGACATTTCATCTTATACCATCATTCATTTGCTCAGTCCCCATGGCCAGAATGTTCTCTCTCATCCTGATAGAATCCCTTGCTTCCTTCAAAGTCCAGATGTTGCCTCCTCCAGGAAACCTGTCTTGACCCTTGTAATTATTAGCACTCTATCTTGTCCTTGCCTCACCTCCACCTCCCCAATTACTTTGTGGTTACTCTGTAGACATTTTGTAGACTTACCAGTATAAAGATGGTGGTACAGTATGTAAGATCACTGGCCTTGGAGTTAAGAAAACGAGTTTAAATCCTGTTTCAGACACCAGTTTTGCGACCATTTTACCCTTCCCATTCTCAGTTTCCTTATCTGTAAAATGGGGATAAAAATAATACCTACCTCAAAGGTATGTTGTTGTGTGGATGAGATAAATTATGTACCATGCTTTGCAAACCTTAAAGCACTGTGTAAATGCTAAATGATATTATTATTATTACTACCAATGGGACAATGTGGCATATTGGATTGACAGCTGGCCACGAGGCTGGGAAGACCTGGGTTCAAGTCCCATCTATGACAACTACTGGCTGAGTGAACTACAACAGATCATCCTCTTTAGAACTAGAGGTCATAGACTTCGTTTTTGTCTTTTGGTTTAATACTCCCAGCATTTAGTACAGTACCTAGCACATTGTAAGCACTTAAAAACTGTTTGTGGACTAATTGACTCTCAATAAATTGTACAGAAGATGTCCACCTTCATTAGTATGCGGAATTTTTAATCCCCTGTTCCTAACATAGTACCTGGCACATAGTAGACACTTAATGAACACTGGTCTCATAACTCTTACAACATTTCAGTTTTCCTTGTCATAATATTTCTTTCCTTATGCGTTCAGAAAGTTCTATGCTGAAAAGACTAATGGTGATTTTAGAATTTACTTGGTTTATATGTAATAGATCCACAAAAAAATATAAGAATTAAAAGTTTATCTCTCCAGGCTATTGAGATTTTAAATGTGTGGTGTGTTAATGAACAAAATAAGCAATTCGCCCAGCCCAAGGAAGGCTTACCACTCAATGGATTACGATCAGAGCAATTTTCCAGATTTCCAGTTGCAAAATTGTTAGATTGCCTATATTTAATCCCACCATTTGCACCCTCCTCCATCCCCTTTATGCATGAAAAGTTATGTTAGTTTAGTTACTGCCAAGTTATTTTTGCAGTAACCTTGCTCCTCATTTTTAGATTCTCTGTTTTCCAAGTTCCTATTGCATGACTGCAGTAACACGCCCACTGTTCTTCTGCTGAATCCCTCTCGTTGGTTCTCTTGTAGAAACTTTAACCCAGGCTGGTGTCAGAACATTCTGTTCATCCATTCTCCCTACACATAAAGCAGAGATAGATAGAGCAACTTGTTGGGCATTTGCAAACTAAAACATTGGGCTGAACAATGGTGCACTTTGATGTTCTCTTCAGCTCTTAGTGGAACAACTATCGGTCCTTGATGTTCTCTCTAAGAACACACTATACTGTGCACTACAACTCATGGAACCCCAGTGGAAAAGGAGCCAAGTTTGTTATAGACAAACAAAAAAACTTAAGGGCATTCTGGTAGCTGAATAAATATAGTCAGCAATAAGGATTGTACCATGGTGAAATGATAAGTAGATCTCTGTGATAAAATAATCATAACAATGCTTTCATCTTTATGTTTAAGAGTTACTTTTCTTCAAATGTAATGGGCAAATTGAATCAGATTTATTACCATAAACCCTGTTTTTTGACAGGGCACATGGGATGCTGCATTGAACACTATATTAGCTTTGCTTTGATGGAGGAGTTACAAGGATACTATAATATCATTATACATACATTATGAGACGCTTTCCATTTTATACTTTCCAAGACATAGATTATGAGTTCTTCAGAAAGAGAGGGGCCATATATTTCTCTGATTCAATTTAATTTCATTCAACAAACATGTACTAAATGCCTATTGCCTGCCAAGTTCTATCATTGGAGAGAAAAAGATATATACCACAAACCCTGGATCCAAGGTGCTCACAGTCCAATAAGAGGTGGACATGTACACAGATGACTGTAATACAAGAGAGAATGTGATAAGTACAAATGGAGAAGTTTAGACAAAGTACTATGAGAAATTTGAGGAAGAAGAGATCTCAGACAAACTGGATAGATCTTTATTATGGATGATAATATATGATGGGGTGTATGTCATATCCAGGGAGAACTATCACCTCTGGTATGAGGTCTTAGGAGCCCTTTTAAGGGCTGCTCATCTACCTTTGGTATCCACCTGATTCACCCAACTCTCACCTATGGCTCCAAGAAGCTGTAGCATGCACAGAAGCCACACCCTGGTAAAACTGTCTAGGCAGGGTGAGAGTAAACAAGAGTCCTTAAACATTTTGGTGAGTTAGGGTGATGTCTACCCCAAGCATGTGAAGGCATCCCTCTGCAGAATGGACAGATAGAACAATTTGTTCCAACAGCCATGAAGATGGCTAAAGCAGGTGTTGTGGAGCACTTAGAGCTTGGTCAGATCCAAGATGCCAAGGACATCTACTGCATCCTGGGCCATTACCAGTTGTCTTGCTACTGGACTTTGATGACTCAGGAAGAGAGTGTGAGGTTGATGACTTTGTGCAACTCTGCCTTACCTAAATCTACTTCATGGGCAAGTCAAGGCGTTACCTGTAATGTCATTGGCCCTCTTTGAAGATGAAGAATGAGCATCAAGATGTTACATTAGGTAAGAGAACATATTATGTATTTATATTAATAATATAAAATATCATACAGATAAGACAAAATAATATATTATGCAATAATATAATAAAATTATATTGTCTCATATTCAATATGACAATAGCTAATGATGAATTATATGATATATAATATATTATGCATTTTATTATATGCAATATATTATATAAATTACATATATAATAACAAATGTATAAATTTATAAATAAATTATGTATAATATAATAATTGACAATAATGTGATTGATGAGAGACCACTGTGGAGTAGAGGTTAGAAATCTGACACTGGAGTTTAGAAGTTCTGGGTTTAAGTTCTATCCCTGAAAGATATTGGCTCTGTGTTCCTGGGCAAGTCATTCATTCTCTCTGTGATTCGGGCAATTTTCTAAGAGCCCATCTTCATTATCAGAGTTAAGTTTCCTTGCTGGGATTTCTCTATTCCAATGGAATCACAGATCTAGTTGAGGCAAAAAAATGTGCAATACACATAATGGGTACTTAATAGAGACTAGTTGGATGAATTTCTGAATCATCTGGAACATGATGCCTAGTTTTGCACGTGTTAGAAGAACATTGATGATCTAGAAAAGAACTTGAAATCATTCTAGTTAAGATTCAATTTAAGGAAGTAAAGAAGTTTAGCCCAAACAAGAGGAAGGGATACCCAAATTTTTTCATGTTTTTGAAGAGTTTTGATGTTGAAAAGATAGTACACTTGTTTTTGTTGCTGCCCAGTCATTTTTCATTCGTGTCTGAGTTTTTGTGACACCATTTGTGGTTTTCTTGTCAAAGGTATTGGAATGGTTTGTCATTTCCTTCTCCAGCTCATTTTACAGATGATGGAACAGAGGCAGACGTGTTTAAGTGACTTGCCCAGGGTCACATAGCTAGTAAGTGTCTGAGGCCAGATTTGAACTCAGGAAGGTGAGTCTTCCTGACTCCAGGCCCAGCGCTCTATCCTCTGTGCCACCTAACTGCAATAGAACTGTTATTTGATAGCAAATGGCAGAGACAAGACCAAAGATTTTTGCTCAGTGTAAGGAAGTGCATGGAATGGACTGTTATAGTAAGTTTGCTGCCCCTGCAAGTCTTTGGAGATGTAGTAGACATCTTTCATGGTTTATATAAGAACTAGAACAGATGAATTCTAAGGCTCCTTCCATCGATAAGTCTCTAAGAAAAATTTTAAAATATCACTAAAATCAATGTCTCTGTGGAACCAGTCAACAGGTATAAGTAAACTGTCCAATTTTCCATAAGGACTCTGCCTTATAGAGGTGGTAGAATCCTAAGAATGAAGTTTGAAGGGGCCTGAGCTTCATTTCAAGCTAAGTTAATGAAGTTAACAAGTATATGTTAAGTCCCTTCTATGTGGTGGTGATGAGGAAAGAAGTCCAAAGAGTCAGAAACAGAGCCTAGAGAGGAATAAAAAGAGTAAATATACTTGACCAGGGCATTTTCCTTGAAATGGAAGTTGAAGGAGGGGAACTGACCAATCAGAGGAATGGGATGCTGGGGAAGAGTGATCATACAGGGTGACAGTGCTGCTGGGGCTTGGTGAAGAAAGAATTATAGAGAGTTGAGAACAGGGGGCAATGAAACTCTGTTCTGTCTTGCTCTCTAGACCAGTATTACAGTATCTTCATATACTTCTGTCTGATGGTCATGGGGTAGCTAGATGGTGCAATGGATGGAACTCTGGGTCTGGAGTTAGGAAGATCTGAGTTCAAATGTGACTTCAGATACTTACTAGCTGTGTGAACCTGGGCAAGTCACTTATCCTGTTTGCCTCTATTTCCTCCTCAGTAAAATGAACTGGAGAAAGAAATAACAAAACACTCCAGGATTTTTGCCAAGAAAATTCCAAATGGAGTCAAGAAGAGTCAAGCATGACTGAACAGCCCCTAATGATCATAAAAATTTTCATGTTTAGAGAGCTATCCAGGCCAAAGTCTGGATAGTGGGATTTTCCTAATAGCCAGTGCTTATCAACTGATAGTTCTTCCTGGGGAAGACCAATGGTTTTAAGAATCTTGGAGCATCTGTTGCTTTACCTTTCTTGAATTATTGCTCTGGGTGTCTAATCTCATGGGTCTCCATTGTGCTTATGAGTTTTCTCTAGCACACATGATAAATGTAGTCTTTGAGAAGTGACAATTATACTTCACCCTGATATTTTCCATTGGGGTTCTCATGGCTTCTATAACTTCACCCATTTCCTTAGTTGCTGATGCTTTTCTTATCCCTATTCCCCAATTATTTGTACTTCCTTTGTATAAATTATCTACTTTTTTATGTACATATTATTCCCCCCTCCTTCCAATAGAATTTGAACTCCTAAAGTCAGAAGCTATGTTTTATTTTGTTTTGGCTTTGTATTCCTGGTACTTAGCGCATAGCAGATACTTAATAAAGGCTGGCTGAATTGAGTATACAGATAGTCACAAAGCAAGGATTAATGTGAAATGAGAAAAGGAGAGATCTCTTTTTATCATGTATTTAGCATGCACTGTGGGAGATCTGAAGAAATTCACATGATGAGGTTCCCATTGATAGGAATAATTTGTTTGCATGGTTTATAAGAATCGGTCTCTGCACTTTTCTAGTTACAACATACAAAACATAATCCCTGTTCTTACTGTGTTTTATAATCTCAAGGGATAAAAGAGGCTAACAGAGACAAAACAATGGGAGAACAATGAGGTGCTAAATTTGGTTTTACTGGCTTCAAATGATATAGAAAAAGGAAACAAGTTGGAAAGCCCAAGCATGGGATTGAACAATTGAGTAGCCAGGAGTCTAGAAACTTGTTATGTTAGTAGACCAGAAGTTTTTCTTCCTGGGCCAAATGGATTTCTTGTTTTGCTTGTTAACTCAGAAAAGGAGAACAGTGTGGACTCTAGTCATTAGAAAGGTTCTAGACTTTCTTGAATTTGAAGGTTGTAGAACTGATATGTTCTTAAATAATTCTATTTGGTTATCCAACCCTTACCACCCTCCTAAAACCCAAAACCAACAACAAAAAGGAAAGGCTATATGAATGAAATGGGGTTGAAAATGTTCCTTAAAGTATTGTTAAGATTGGAATAAGTAGAAAGGAAAGCAAAGGGCATCCTGAGAAGTGCTGAGAAGTTGAGTCGGTTAGTTAGCAAGAGTTTGGTAGTACTGAGAATACAAATACAAGCAAAAAGAAAGACAGCCTCTGCCCTCAAGGAGTTTAAATTCTAATGTAGGAAGACTGGGGGTGGAGGCATGATGGAGAATTTCAGAGCAGCAAAGTCTAGTGGGTAATGGAAAGATGGCTGAGCTGGGTATCCTCCTTAAATGAAAGTTCTGGCAGGAGCCCTCTGTCCAATCAGATAGAGGTGCTCCAGGGGCAGACAGTGTCTTTGAGACGTCAGTTCTAAGGTAGAAGTGATCTTCCAAGATGAAGAGGTTTCTGGGGCCATTAAATTCGCTATCCAATTCAATAAGCATTTATTGTCTTATGTTCTGGGCACTGTGCTAAGTGCTGGGGATATAACTGAGGAAAAGAAAGATAGTCTTGCCTTCAAGGAGTTTGCCATCATATGGTGACAGACAAGACACAAATGGTGGCAAGAAATGGGAAGAGACTCTAAGGAGTACCTGGCTTAGGGGCACCTTGTTCAGTGGAGCTAAATCCTGGTGAAGCAGCATAGACGAAGTGGAGTGAGCTGGAAGTCCAATTTCTGCCCTTTATAAAGGAAGCATTGGGAGGAGTTTGGTACTCCATCCAGCCCTCCCATCAGAGGAGGCTGAGGGAGGTGGTGTCAATCAGGGCTTGAGTTAACAGCTTAATGATGAGGTTAGATAAATGTACCCTGAGAGCACTAGAAAGCAAAATGCAGCTTTCGTCTATGACCATCATAAAATGATATTCAGTGCTGGGAGCTGAGTGATCAGGCACATGAGTTAATGCGACAGACTGCATAAGAGTTGACGTAAATACCAGACAGTCTAACTTCTCCAGTTTTTCGGCACTCACAGCTCATCAGTTTTTCTGCTTACTTCCCACTGACTTTCAGAAGCTCAAGATGGATTAATTTCCCCTTACTCTTGTTTAGGTCCTTGAGGACTGGAGAGAGTGGCTAGTTGAATTCCACATGTTGAATTGAGTTGTGAGGTGGCAGACAGGAAGTGGAAACAGGAAGCAGTTACATATGAAATATTGACTCCTGAGGGGCAAGTTAATAGATTGAGTAGCTGCCTGGAACATGCCCAGGGGCTGGTGCTGGACTACCAGCACTTTCAATCCAAGAAAATTCCAAATGTCTTTTTTTCTTCTAAAAATACATTGGCAAGTCTGAGAATTCTCAGGGATGTGGATGAGCTGAAACTTTCTAGGACCTGTGTCTTAAGGGATGGTCAAATCCAAGTGGAGAAAATGGAAAATAAGATATTAAGGTTAATTCAATTTGACAAAAAATAATTAGGTGTATGACAAAAATTACTTAGCTCTAGGGAAAGAGACAAGAACACAATAGTCCTTGACCTTAAGGTACTTCCATTTTTTTAGGGAAATAGAAGGTCATAAGAAAGGACCTTCTACATTTACATGCCTCAAGATGATTCCATTTTTTTAAGGGGAAACAGAAGGTCCAGAGAAAAGACTTTCAACATTTATATACCTCAAGGTGCTTCTAGTTTTTTTAGGGAAAACAGATGTTTGGAGAAAGGATCTTTGACATTTATATACCTCAAGGAGTTCCTATTTTTAAACGGAAATGTAGTCCAGGGAAATGGAGTCCAGAGAAAGGACTTTTCACATTTATATACCTTATGTTTATTATACCAATCCATCAATAAGCATTTAATAACCATGATTGTGCACAGTGTGGATTTCAATAAAAGGGAGAGAGTCTCTGCCTTCAAAGAGTTTATATTCTAACAGGGGAAGATAATGAAGTTTCTGGATAAGTAGATATAGGATTTATAAAAAATACACAGTGATTTGAGAAAGTCACTAATAACTAGGTAGGGAGAAGTTTAAGGGGAAGATCTGGGAAAGGCCTCTGGAAGAAAATACCATTTGAACTGGGCCTTGATGCTTCTAAAAGGGCAGGGAAGAGGAAGAACATTCTAGAAGGGGACTGCTAAAGCAAAGACACAGGAATGGGAAAATGGAATGTTGTAAATGGGGAGTGGCAAACTGGCCAGTTTGACTGAAGCATTGAGTGTGTAAGGGGGAATATTGTGTGATCTGCCTAGAAAAATAGGCTAGAGTCAGACTGTGAAGGACTTTCAATGCCCAAAAGAATTTATACTTTATTTTTTTAGTTAATTTATTTTTAGCTTTCAATATTCACTTCTATAAGTTTTAAATTTTCTCCCCCTCCCTCCCCTTCACCCCAAGAATTTACACTTTAACCTAAGATTAATGGAGACCTACTGAAGCATTTTGAACAGAGGAGGAACTCACTGTCAGACCTGTCCCTTAAAAGTATCAGTGTGGAGGCTCTATTGAGCCTGGATAGGAGATGGAGACAGGGAGACCCATTAGTAAGTTACTGTAATTATGCAGGTGAGAGACAATGAGGGCCTTATCTTGGGTAACTGTGGTATAAATAGAGAGAGAAGGGAATGGACATAAGAGTTATGAAGGAGGCAAAATTAACAATACATGGTAAGTGCGTGGAGTAGGAGGAGTGAGAGTGAAGGGTCAACAAGAGACCTGATTGATCAGAATCTATAACACTTTATATCTTGTATAAGCATTTTCTCATTGTGCCATTTAACCTCATAACAACCCTACGAAACAGGCAGAACAGGTATTTTTTTAATCTGCATTTTACAAATAAAGACTACAATAAAGCTAAGCAAGGAAAAAGCAATTTACGAAGCATCAGACACTGTGCTAGGGACTTTACAAGTATCTCATTTGATCCTCACAACAATCCTGAGGGATAGATTCTGTCATTATTCCTATTTTAGACTTAGAGAAACTGAGGCAGAAAAGTTAAATGACTTGTCTGAGGTCACACAGCAATATCTGAGTTTAAGATTTGAACTCAGGTGTGTCCTGACTCCAGACCCAGCATTCTATCCACCATGCCATTTAGCTACTTAACAAAAGCAACTTGCTCCATGCAGGGCATATAGATAATAAACTGCAGAGCCAGAATTCTAATGTAGGTCTCTGGTTTCAAGTTAGCTGTTGTTTTTATGATATTATCCTGTCTTTCTTTGGAAATAGTCACTGGTTAGTGACTAAGACACTAAAGAGAAACAGGATGTCCATCATAGAAAGTTTGTTTATCTTAATAACTATTGAATATTCCAACACAGAACATTATTGGATTTGTCAAGCTGGGGACAGGAACTGATGACTTCATAAAGCAGTACTTTAGGAATGTACATTACCCTGTTGGTAGGCACAAGACTGGTTAAAGATCAGAGCCATTTATAGTCCCCTTTTGTCCTGGCAAGGCCAGTACAAATATGGGGAGACGGATGTCTTTGAAAATTCTTTGGACAAAGGTTCATACAAAAGGAATTTCCTCAATATGAGGAAGTCAGTAAAACTTGCATTGCTGCCAGCTCTGGAAGAAATAACAATAACTTGCACTTTCTCTAATGATTGGCCTCAGTTCTACTGATCAAGAAACAGAAACTCAGAAAAATGTTAACCAAATTACGAAAGGTCACGGAGATGATTAGTGATGGAGGTGGATATAACACTCAGGTATCTTAAACCCTAGCATAACTCTCTGCTACGACACACTAACCTTGTTGTCATTTCTTCTTATAGAATCAATCAGTTAATTCACAAGCATTTATTCAGCACTTACTGTATGCCATGCACTGTGTTAGTTGTGGAGATTTTTTCCCCTGGTCTGGACCTATGATTTTCTTTATGTTGGTAGCTCCTTGGTTACGAAATTTCTTCTGCCAAAGCAGATTTGCAATTATTCTATAACTTACAGTCATAGAGAATTCATAGGCTCATTGAATTATAAATGGAAGGGACCTCAGAGACCATACAGTTCAACTCTCTCACCCCAAAGAGGTGAAGATCACATACATGGTAAGCAGGAGAGCTAGGATTCAAACTCAGGACTTGGGACTCCCTTGTCCCACTGCTCCATACTTACTAGCCTTCATTATATGGACAGACAAAGGAAAAAGTAGAGTAAGTGATAATGAATGACAACAGATGAAAGAATCCCTGCCCTCAAAAAGCTTTCCATGATCTCAGGAGAAACATACACACATATGTATACATAATGTAGCTATAACATCTATATACAAGATAAAAGACAATTATTAGGGAAAAGCATTAGTGGCTGGGGGATCAGAAAGGGTCTTCATGTAGAAAGTTATGTTTGAGCTGAATTTTGAAAGCAGGAAACTAGAGATTCCAAGGTGGAGGAGATAAGGGAGAACTTTCCAGGCATGAAGAAGAACTTGTGTCAATGTGGTGGTGGTGGTTGGTCCTTCATTTTCAAAGAGGACCAAAGACGTCACTCTGTGATGTCTTGACTTGTGTGTGATTTGGATTTAGACAAGTAGAGTTGCACAAAGACATCTGCATCACTCTTCCAGAGTCATCCATTATCCCCTACACATAGCTTGGTCCAGGGTGCCAAGATGGGAGATGAAGCATCATACAAGAAGGCCAGTTTGGATGGACCACAGAGTGAAGGAGCAATGTATGATAATGACAGAATTTCATTATTGGAGGAGATTTCAGAGATCATCTCTGAAGGGCCTATTGCGAGATCTTTCTCTCCTTCCTCATCCCTCACCCAACTTCTCTGCTCCAGTTTATGTGTTATCTTTCCTTAGTAGAATGTGAGGGCTGGGAATTCCTTCTTGATTGAATTTCTATATCCAGCACTTAGTGCAATACCAGAACATAGAAAGGGCTTAGTGAGTACTTAATCTAACCTATCAAGTCCAACCTATGCCTGAACAGAATTTCCTTGATAAATAAAGGATCTCCATTTAAAGACCTTTAGTAGCAGATAGGTGGTTCAGTGGATAGAACATTGGACTTAGAATCAGGAAGAACACTGAAGTTCATGAGTTCATATCCAGACTCAGATACTTACAGACCTTGGGCAAGTCACTTAACTGTTTGCCTCAGTTTCCTTATCTGTAAAATGAACTAGAAAAGAAAAAGGCAAATCATAGTCGAGAAAACCTCAAATAAGTAAAGAGTTGGACATGACTGATCAAAAATGGTAGGCTTTTCCACTTTTGTGCTGTTGCAATTGTCAAAAAGTTTTTTCCTCATTTAAAAGCAAAACATGCCTCTCTTAAGTCTTAGGTTTGGTCTTGGATTTGCCTCCTGTATCTAGCTGAAAAAGTCTAGTCCCTCTTCCACATGACACTCTTCCAGCACCTGATGACAACTTTTCTTTTTCATGCCAAACATTCCTAATACCTTCAACTGACATGATATGGTTTCTAGTCTCTTCATAATCCTGGTGTGGCTCCTTCCTCTCTTCTCACTCCACACTCCAATTTCTCAATGTCTTTTTTTGGGAACAAAAAGTGACTCTCAGATCCAAAGCGACCATCACATCTTTCATTCCAAACACTATACTTCCATCAGTGTAGCCTGAAATTGCATTAGCTTTTTTTGGCTGCCATTCACATTAAACTCAAATCTTCTTGTCATTTTCATAAGAACTTTTATTTAGTATACTTCCTCCATTCTGTACTCTTACAGTGGAACTTTTGAACCCAAGTATAGGACTCACTATTTATATCTTCTTAGATTGGTTCTATTATTCTAGTCTGTTGAGATTTTTTTAAAAACTCTAATTCTATCATCCAATAAGTTGGCTATTGCTCTCTGTTTTGTATCAGTCATAAAACTGATAAGCATATCTGTGCCTTCATCCAAGTGTTAAATAGAATATGGCCAAAGATGTGCTTCAAGAAGGTCACAGGTTACGAACGGCTTTCTTCTACCTCTCTCCCACCACCTAAGGCAGCTAGTGGTATACATAGAACCTTGGACCTGGAGTCAGAAAGACTTGACTTCGAATCCAGCCTTTGACACTAGTTGTGTGATGCTGGGCAAGTTATCTAACCTCTGTTTGCCTCAGTTTCTTCAAATTTAAAATAGCACCTATACCCCAGGGTTGTTGTGAGGATCAAATGAGATAACATTTGTAAAAAGTGCTTAACACAGTGCCTGACACGTAGGCATGTAACACCTCTGTAAGCATTTAAATATTTATATAAGTAAATGTTTACTCCCTCTCACTCAAAGAACATTCCACTAAAGGCCTCCATCTAGGTTGACATCAATCCATTTTCTCTTAATCTTTGAGTCTGGTCATTCGATTTGTTATAAATTCACTTACTTTTTCTCCAATCTAGTCTCGATTTTTCCATCTTGTTTACAAGGATGGCATGAAAGATTTCACTGATTTAGGGAATCACCAGTGTGAAAATTTCTTCAATTGAGGCAAGTGTGCAATTTGTAATTTAGTGTCTTAGAGAATTGCCTCTTGAGCTGAGAATTTCAGGGACCTGCTCATGGTCACATAGCTTCAGGTTTTCCTGACTTCCAAGTTAGTCCTCTATCCTCTGTGCTGCTCTTTCTCTCCCTATCTCTCATTGATAACCAATTTCCTTTCTCAATGCTTACAAATGATCCCCTTTATGATATAGTCTAGAGTCTTTCCAGAAAGTAAAACCAAGTTCACTAGATTAGAGTTTGAAGAAGCCACCTCCCTTGTTCTCCACAATTTTTCAAGGATCTTTAAGAGTGGCTCAGCAATTACATCTACTTTTTCAGTACCTTAGGATGTAGTTTGTTTAGCTCTGATTACTCGAGCACCATGAAAGCATCTAGGCATTATCTTAATATTTCATTTGCCTTGAGTTTTAACTCCCAGTTAATCACTATATATTTCTAATATGTGTCAGGGATTCTGTCAGATACTGGGAATTCAAGACAACAATGAATCAATATCTGCCTTCGAGGAGCTTACATTTTATTGGAGATTATGTAAGTAAATACATGGAAATATTTTGGGGGAAGGGGAGTGTTGAGAGAGGCATTGTCAGTGGGGATCATCTGGAAAGGCTTCACAGGATGCTTGCCCTGAGCTTTAAGGGAAACTAGGAATTCCAAGAGTCAGAGATTCTAAGATTATATTCTAGGCATGGGCTGGAACCAATTCAAAAGTTTGGAGAAGAAAAATAGAACCTCATGCACAAGTAATAGCAAGAAAGTAGGTTTGGAAGGACTGTCCAGTGTGTGAAAGAGAGGAATTCATGATAATTCTGGAAAGGCAGGTTGGAGTCAGGTTGTGAATGTCTTTAAAAGCCAAATAGCAGAATCTGTACTTTATTAGAGGCAAATAGGTGGAGCAGTGGTGGGGAACCTGTGAACTTAAGGCCACATGTGGCCATTTAAATCCTTAAGTGTGGCCTTTTGACTGAATCCAAATTTTACAGAATTCTGTAAAATTTGTTCTGTAAAATTTGGATTCAGTCAAAAGGTCACACTTAAGGATTCAGAAGACCACATGTGTCTTTAAGGTCACAGGTTCCCCACCCCTGGGATAGAACATCAGGTTTGGAGTCAGGAAGACCTTGGTTCAAAATCTGCTTTCAGACACTACTAGCTATGCGACTGGGCAAATCACTTAACCTCTGCCTGCCTCAATTTCTTCTGCTATAGAATGGGAATAATGATAATGATAGTACCAGCTTCCCAGGGTTGTTGTGAAAATCAAAGGACATAATGTTTGTAAAGCGCTTAGCATGACGTCTGAAACATAGCAGGCACTTAAAAAATTCTTTTTCTCTTCCCCTTGATCCTACAAGGAAGAGAGAACCCCTGTAGTTTACTGAGTAAGGGAGGGACAAATTCAGAAATGTTAGCTATTTTAAAAAAGGAGATTCAGTGATAAAAAAGATTCCCCCAAATCACCTAGTTCGGAGCAGCTGGTGCAGTGGATAGAGCACAGACCTTGTAGTTAGGAGGATCTGAGTTCATATCTAACCTCAGATAAACTTATTAATTGTGTGATCCCCAGCGTAACCCTGATTATCTCCAAAAACAAATCATTCAGTCTCCTCCATTTTACATGATTCAGAACTAATGACCTAATTAAGTAGAACCCCAATCTCGTTCTAGATTTAATTTGCTGTTTTTCAGTCATTTTAGTTGTGTTTGACTCTTTATGACCCCATTTGGGGTTTTCTTGGCAAAGATACTAGTGGGATTTATCATTTCCTTTTCCATACTAAAAGTATCAGTGGAGTAGAAACAGGTGAGAGGAAGAGATCTCATTCATCCAGTGAAAAAAATGTATTTTTTTTATGGTATTCTGGTTTGACAACCTATTCTGTATGGAATATAATTTCTTATTTTGAACAATCCTATTTGCTTACAGGAGATAATTAGAGTTGGTTCTGAGACAGTGCAAGAGAGTGAGGTGGGGAAGGGTGACTTTAATTGTTGGTTTAACAAAATTTTTTTAAAGCCCTTTTCTCTATCTGGATTATGAGGAACGGAGAGGAAGATGCTTCCTTTGGGACACTGTCCTCATCATTTTGAGGGGATATTAAGAAATGTTAAAGGTTAGTACTGGAATTCCATGAAGACAATTTAAGAGCTGACTGACACATGTGCAGGTTTGGGAAAATATCCTTTAAATAAAAATTGGAGGAGGTTATCCTAGTTCTCTGTTTTGTAGGCACCATCATGACTGATTTTCAGCATGATATTGTCAAAAGACTGTTGCACTGAGATAGATGACCGAGATTCAAGCCCCAGGTTACTACCTATGGGATAAAATTTAAGTTCCTTAGTCTAGTATTGAAGATTCTCCTCTATGATCTAGGTCCAAGTAGCCCCTGTGGGCTTAGAGAGCCAATTGTTAAATTGTCAGTGTGAGCTTTAACTCTGGAAATCAACAAACTACAGATTATGATTTTGTTGATTATCTAGTCTTAAGAGAATGATGAAGAAAATGTTAATATTAAACTTCAAAAAGTACGTTGTTGGTTTATTTTCCTCCGAGGAACACTGGTTGTTAAATATAAAAAAATCCACAAAAAACTCCAACACACCGCTGTGTCTGAGTCCAACCTATTTTTCTAGTATTATTTCATTATTGTACTACTGAATAGTAGAATTAACTTTGTTTAAGCCTCTATTACGCAATCTTCTTCTGAATTTGTGTAGACCAGTTCCTATACCAGTTCCTATTCCAGTAGGAATACTTTCCTCATCCCTTTCTCTCAAAAGTCTTCTCTTCCTCCAATGCTTACGTATGATAGACCTTGAGATGGTGTAGTAGATAGAGTGCTAGGCTTGAAACTAAGAAGAGCTGAGTTCAAATCTTCTGACACTTACTAGCTGTGTTACTTTGGACCTTTTTCAGTCTCAGTTATGGGAATAAGAAAAGTACCTCACATAATACAAAGATTACATGAAATTTAAATTGTAAATTTCTAAATAGAAAATTTGTAAGTGTTTTTGTAAATTTCTAAATAGATGCTAAATGCTAAATAGATGCTATTATTTTCTCAGATGGCATCCCCATCCAAAAGTCTCTTTCAGATGTAACACTGGTAACGGGCTCCTCAGATGGAGAGGGCTTCATTTCAGCATTCCTTATCAAAGACAGCATTCAATGATTTATTTAGTAAATCAGTGTTGGGGCTTTTTTCCCATGTTTCTTTTCTCATGCAGCTCTATAACATCAGCTTCCAGTCTGAAAATGAGATGGCTTCCAAAAGCATCAGATTTTTATAAATTCCATTTTTTCAGTAAATACTGGCTCTCCTCCCCCACATTGGTGTGTATTTGTCTTTTCCATTGTTTCAGTGATGAATATTTCTGAAAAACTAGAAAAATTTCTCAAGACAGAGACCCACCCTAGTGTGAAAATACTGATTATGTCACTCATTGAGTGTGCACAGCTTGGTAACTATTGAAATTAACAGAGTTTCTATCAACACTTCTTAGGAGGTAACATAAAGTAGAAGGGGGAGCCTGGTTGTACTCTGGACACATCCAAGTATAATTCTAGGGGAGCCCAAATGAAACCCAATGGCTGTAGAATTCCAGTAGGATTTTGGCAGAGTTTAGTGAAGATCCTGGTACCCAAACCAAAAGCTAAGCGCGGAAGTGTCACTTTGTGGTTTTATTGATAAATGAGAAAACCACTTGGTAATAATTAATATAACTCAACTCTCATGACCTAAAAGAAGTGTCAGCCAAATGGCACAAGAGTGTTTTCTTTTCTTTTTCCGGATGAAATTATTGTCTGGGTTTTTTTTTTTGGTATGTGTGTTTTGTTTTCATTTATATTATATTAAATCCAGCTTTGCACTCATTTTCTTGAAATACACTGAGCATATTGATGCACAGCCTTAGATCAGGTTCAAATGTGCATCATTGAGGGCTGTATCTACATGACTACAAACATCTGGATATTTGGATACATGCAGATTTTTGGCAGAAATTTCCAACCACAGGTTTGGACCTTCCTGCTTTTGACTGCAAGCTAAAATGGATTCTTTTAACCCATTCATAGAATCAAAATCTTAGAACTTCAAGGGACCTTAGACACCATCTAGTACACATCTTATTTCCCTTCAGAAATCTCCAGGAATTTCTTCTGCAACCTCCCAAATATATTATGCAACCACTTTTTTTTTTAACACCACCAGTTACAGGGAAGTGGAACATAGGATCATAGATTTATGTACATGGACCTCAGCAATCTACTTGGACCCACTCAAGTAAGTGACTTGACCAAGGTCACTCAGATGGTAAGTTGAAGCTCAAAATGTTCTGACTTAAAATTCAGCATCTTTTTCACTGCTCCATGGACTTAGAGTTGCTGGATTTAGAAACTCTGGATTCAAAGTCACTGGATTCAGAATAAGAAATCATGGGTTCAAATCCTTATTTCACTATTTTGCTATCTGATTTGGGGTCTCAGTTTCTTTATCTGTAAAATTAGGTGGTTAGGCTTTTGTTGTTGAATCATTTCAGTTGTGTCCAACTCTCTGTGATTCCATTTGGGGTTTTCTTGGCAAAGGATACTGGAGCGGTTTAGCCATTTCCTTCTCCAGTTCATTTTATAGATGAGGAACTGAGTTCAGTGTCTTGCACAGAGTCACACAACTAGGGATTTGCACTCAGGAAGATGAGTCTTCGTGGTTCCCAACCCAGCCTCTTATCTGTCCTATTTGAAGTTAGACTAGAAGGTCTTGAGAGTCCATTCTAGCTCTAAGTCTTATGTCTATTGAACTACTTACTGAGGCAGTGCATGCTATTTTCAGAAAGTTTTAATTGTAAACTCGTTTATACTGTGCTTTCAACCTTAAAACTTCTCTCCGTTGATTCACACACAATCAGTCTAATGCCTCTCTCATATGACAAATACCTGGTATATTGGTCTGGCAAAACCCTTTCAATCTGTACCCTCTGTGGTATGAATTTCCTCTTTAGATACTTGGTCCAATCCATCTGTGTTTTTTTATGCCTTTGTTCTTTAGTGACATTTTTATCAATTTCATTAAGTACATGGTTAGACAAGTGTGGTAATTCCATTATTCCTGATGGCAAAAATAGTTTTGGAATTCTGTTATTGCCCCCCCCCCCAAATTGTTTTCATTTTTCCGTTTGTTAATTCTTCCATTTTTGTCCTTGGGATGACTTCGCTTAAATGGCACTCTTGCTGAGCTTTTTTAAAATTGGTCTTACCCTTCATTACTTCTCTTTGCTTTATCAGACAGTACTGTTCATAATTTCCTGTCATCCTTTTTCGGAAGATATAACAGACAAGTTTGTATTTTAGCTTGATGTTCTCTTTGGTGGCCTTCTCTTTTGATTAGGCAAGTTAAGTCATGTTTGATGACTAAGGTATTTTCTCTGTTCTTTTGGTCGCTTTGTTTTGGCAATTAATTTGAATTGGCTAAATTCCTGGATGAAATTGTTTTAGTCCATGTCAATGACATTTCTGCTGTCCATTTCCTGCTTTGGACTTTGAGTGACTTATTTAAATTATTTAGGGTTAAATCATACTAATTATGCCCTCTCCCCAATATTCTTCCCCCCTCCCCAATTAGAAGTTAACAGGTCTAGCTCTCACACCAATAATAAAGTCTTTTCCTGTCTGTTTAGGTGTAAGCAGTTTCATTTTGGGGGCTCTATTTAGTGCTCCAGTATTTCCATCTTCTATCACTTTTTCTTTTGAATAAAGTGTTTATGATATAGAGACATGAGGCTTCTGAATAATCTACATATCTGTGGTTGTTGCCATTTTTTTTCTTATGAACCCTTGTATTTTTTTCTCTCCTTATCTTTTTTCACTTTTGCACTGAAGTCTCTAAGGATCAGAGTGTATGCTCCTTTTATTTGTAGGATCTGATCAATTCCTTTGTAGCAATACTTTAGCACTTCACATCTAGCACACACCTATGTTGGTGCCAATCTGTTGTTATTTTCATGGTTATCTTTTGGCAAATACTCATCAATAGTACTGCATTATATGATGATTCAATGACCCATGAAATACTGTTTCTTGTAATTTCTGGGCATATAATAAAATCAAAGACTATTATAAAACTTAAATGCATACATGGAAGATACCTCCTCTTAAGACTAAAGAGATGTATCTTGTTCTATTGAGCAATATGCTTTTAAAAAATCAATATGAAATAAACACAGTGGCATCTTATGTTTTCTGTACCTTTCACTTTTGTGCTTGCTCTTCTGTAGAAAATCACCTGTGAAAGCCAATTTATTTCCTATTCATATTTTCACCAGAAACACCCCTGATGAATATATAGATCATTCTAATAAAGCTTTTATAGCTTTAAAAGTAGGCATATAGATTGGTTGTGGTTGATTCCATTCTGGTCTCTTTGTTTTGGTAAAAGCACCATATTTGATTCCCATCACCCCCATATTTGGTTAGTCTCTTTTCTCTTTTCCAAGTGTCTTGAGAATCAGCCCCTCAGTGCCTTTAAGACTGGGTTACTTCCAATAAAGTTTTTTTTCTGTATGCAAATTTAAGATCAGAGGATCAATGATCGTAGATTTACAACTGGAGGAACCTTATAGAGCATGTAGTATTCATTTTACGGATAAAGAGACTGAGACCCAAAGAGATTAAATTATTTACCCAAGGTCACAATGATAGCGAGTGACAAAACTGGGTCCTTTAATTATAAATCATGCTTTGATCAGTTCTAGCCATTCTTTCTGGTTTTGTGTTTTGAATATCATTACCACTTTCTCACTAACACGTTGGTTACTGGGATGGTAAAGCCCAAAAGCCCGACTGTTGTCAGTAGCAATACTGTTTTCGTGAAAATGACAGCAGATCTATTCCATTTTGCATTTAGTGTTCTCCAAGTTCCATCTACAAATACTCTTTACATGGTCTACCTTAGGTATATCTCACCCTTTTCAGTTTTTTTTCATTGTTGTGTGAGATGATGGTCACTGTGCTCTTTCATCAGCTTCCTCCATAATGTGACCTTGTACTAACATCAAATGAATGTTATTTAATTATTAATTAATTAATAATTGTTAATTATTAAGTGCCAAGAATACTAAGTGTTTGTTGGGTCAAAGCATTTGGGATCTTTTTCAGCCCCTCCCTTCTGGCAGCCATTTTATATGTATTGAAATTAACCAAGATATGGAAACAGTTCAATCCAATCCAATCAACATTTCTTGAGTGCCTATATATGCAATGTATTGTGATAGGCTCTGGAATACAAAGACAAATTCTAATGAGAGTTATAACATGTATAAAAATAAATAAATGTAATTTGAGAAGCAAGAAAATATTAACTAGGGGATCAGTTAGAATCAACATTTCAAATTTTGTCCATTTTCCATTTTGGAGTGGATAGTTCATTTAAATGGGCTAAGTTGGAGCTGCTACAGTTGCATGTGATGTCATCTCATCTGTATCCTTTCTTCTAAATTGTTTCTTGACCTTTGCTCTAACCCATCAATGATCTGAAAGTGCATAATTAGCCAATTCTGAAATGATGGCTATATCTATGCATGTGGCATGAGCTTAATAAATGTTTGTTGATTGATTTATATACAGTTACTTCCTGTTTGGTAAGATATAGTCAATTTCACTTTTTTTAAAAAAGAATGCTATGTAATAATCCCTCACATTAGCATCTTTCAAATTTTTCTCAAGGAAAATGTTTGTAATATATAGAAATAAAACTTCTGAATATTTCATTACTTCACCCAGAGCTATCTTTTTAAACATAGTTTTCACTGTCTTCCTTGCATTCATTCTCACACCGAAGTCACCAAGTATCAAAATATTTTATTTAATTTGAAGAATTTTCTCATATTCTCCATAGAATTTCTCTACTCTTTCACCCTCTATAATTGAATGCTGCTCTATAAGCTTCATTTATCTTCTGTTTGACCCTACTCAACATGCATATCACAAGATGAGATGATTAAACATTTCATGAAATATTGTTTATTTGCTGTTTTAAGTAAATGATGAAACTGATTCCACCACTCTTTTATTCCCCTCTCTGAGGAGAAACTTGGAGTCATCCTTACAGATAGCTGTAGCATTACTTTTGTCTTCTGGTTTGATTTATAAATGAAATTTTCATTGAATGTGATTCAGTCTCTGCAATTATGTGTTAAAGTGAGAGCTGGTTGTTGGACATCATTTGGTGAAATGTCTGCTATCCTAGCAACAGACTAGGTAAACAGACAAAGAGGATCATTACCAGCTTGGTCACTCCTTAAACAACAGATACGTACATACTTCCATTATTAAAGCATTTTTAGTCTTTGAGAACACATCAGACCACACTCTCTGCTTGCATAGTCTTGAAGAGCCTGGGCTTAAATTCCTGTTGTGATGAGACATTGGAATAATAACTTTCATTGAGGAAAAGACTCTTCCCCATCCTCACGCCCCACCCCCGATCCATGAGGAGTCCCCATTTTGGTCTCCCAAACATTTTTCATAAGACTCAGCTTATCCTACAGTCATGCCTTTCCAACACAATTAAAGTTTTATGACATTCTTTTGTATTCTTTCTTGGTTATGTGTCCCTCTTATGTCCTCTTGAGAACTAACTCCTTGTGAATCATCTCCAGTCTTGTATTTCTTTCTCTTTCCTTTTTAAACAGGAGTTCACCATTAGACTGCTCACTCCTTCAGATTAGTGATTGTTTCATTCCTTTCTTTGCATTTGTAACCCTGGCACTTAACACAATTCTTGAAATGAAGTGGGCATTTAATAAATGTTTGTTATCTGTTTGATTGATTGTATTGTCAGAGCCTCCTATCCTTCAGATATCTTCCTTTTTTTAAAAAGTGAATCAGACCATGAAACCATCTTCTCTTGGAACTTTTGGAAATATGGATTCATAAAACCTGTACATCTGCCACATCCTAGTGTCCCCATACTTGTTAATGAGTACTCTAGGATGACTCAGTCATTTTCCTTCAAGATTCCAGTTATTTCAATGTCACTAATTTCTCCTTCTGGGTCATAGTTTGATACAGAAAAGCAATTCCCCTCATTAATTCACTTACTTTTGGAGTTAATTAAAATGGTTTTGATTGCATTTTAACTCTTTTTCATTCAAATATATTTTTATTGACTTCTCATTCTTTATCCTTTTTTAAAAATAAATAAATTTATTTTTAGTTTTCAATGTTCACTTCCATAAGTTTTAAATTTTCTCCTCCTTCTTCCCCTTTCCCATCCTCAAGATGATGAGCAATCCAATGTAGGCTCTACATATACAATCTTATTAAACATGTTTTCACATTAATCATATTGTGTAGAAGATTAGACTGAATGGAAGGAACCATGAGGAAGAAAAAACAAAACAGAGAGCAAATAGTATGCTTTGATCTGCATTCAGAGTCCATATTTCTTTCTCTGGATGTAGATGTTATTTTCCTTCATAAGTCTTTTGGAACTGTTTTAGGTCCTTGCATTGCTGAGAAGAGCTAACTCTATCAAAGTTAGTCACTGCATATTATGGCTGTTACTGTGTACAACGTTCTCCTGGTTCTGCTCACTTCACTCAGCATCAGTTCATATAAGTCATTCTAGGTTTTTCTATAGTCTGCTGGTTCATCATTTCTTGTAGCATAATAGTATTCCATTATATTCATATACCACAACTTGTTCAGCCATTCCCCAGTTGATGGACATCCCCTCAATTTCCAGTTCTTAGCCACCACAAAAAGAGCTGCTATGAATATTTTTTACATGTGGATCCTTTTTCCATTTTTATGATCTTTTTGGGACATTTAAAATCTTATAAAGAAGATTCAGAGGCAGTGAAGTGGCTCAATGGATTGAATATCGTTTCCAGAGTGAGGAAGACTCCCCTTCCTGAGTTCAAATCTGGTCTCAGATACTTGCTAGCTGTGTGATCTTTAGTAAGTCATTTTATCCTGTTTGCCTCAGTTTTCTCATCTGTAAAATGAGCTGGAGAAGGCAATGGCAAACTACTCTGGTATCTTTGTGAAGAAAACCTCAAATGGGTCATGAAGAATTGGTCATGACAGAACAGTAAAAGGATATTCATTATCCAAATTAACATTTTGTAGTAAGATTTATGAAGACTCAAAAATCAATTTCACAATTATCACATAGAAGAAAACTGATTTGGCAGTAGTTCCTTTAAAATGATCTTGAGGTTTTAATGGACCACAAGTTTAATATGAATAAACAATGTAGGATGGTTGCTACAAAAACCAGAACAATCTTAGATTCTGTAAGTATAATGACCACTCTCCGTCTACTCTGTGAGTCACGCTAGGTTCCAATGTTGTGTTTAGGTGTGGAGGTCTGATAAATCAAATAATTTGGCTTCAACCTGCATCTTATTTCTACCTACTTCTGTGCAATCCTTTCCATGTGCTTAATTGAATTATTGTATTTAATCAAAGTGAGAAATTATGAAATTATTTTATTCTTATCAATATCTCATCTGTACTTAGGACATTCATTTAGTTCATTTTTCCCTTTGTTAGTAATTTCACAACTAAGGCAATGCAAACTGTGCCCTGACCTTGGCAGAACAACAATCCTTTGTGTTTACTCTCTAGATAAACTCACCCTCTGACAAAATCACAAAACTATTGTATCACATTGACCAGCACTAGTTCTCTAAGCTCAGACAAGTCCTGGACAAGTCCAGACAAGTTCTTGTCATGAAGTCCTACTATGAAACCAGCTTGTGCCATTGTTGCTGTTACATCCCACTTATCAGCACCACAGCTCGCTGCCTCTAACTATTGAGATTTGCCAACCTTAAAGCAGCTTCCTTCACTAGTGGAAGGGCCCTGAAAGCTATTTCCTTCACTTTGAAATTAAACTTCAGTTTATTTCTTAGTTCTCCTGTCTCTAGACTGTTCTGTGTGGGTCTGGTCATCCACAGGTTAGAGACCAGTTTAATCCAGTTGAAGTCCCTAACATAGCCTCCTTAGTTCAAGTTGGGGACGTGTAATGGTAGGAAGGCATCATAAGCATTCCAGCTCCAAGTAGAACTGGAGCTTGGATATATGCTGTTAATTCCTGACTAGTTTAGAAGGCCTTATAGAAACTTGGGTATAAATAAGTAATCATTAAAATATGACCACAGTCGTATAAGCAAACAGGATAGCAACTTGCTGCTGCCTAGGATCTAAATCTAGGATCTAAGTCTGCATCCACAGCACCATAATGGGACGTTGATAAAATGCCACCAGACTCCCACGTTGTGTTATCTGGGGTCACTAGTCTAATATTTCCCATTGCGTTGTTACCAGCATGGTCTTGGGCACTGAATCCCTTTCACTTTTGAGTACTCACATTGTCCTCTAGCACCCTTTGCCTATTTTTGGTCACCCTCCTCAGTGGTTAATTCTTGTGATTCAACCAGGAAAATGAAGCTACGTCCAAACGTCAGAAATAATAATCCCACTATCTTTTATCCTCGTTGGGTTGGCACACATCTGGCATATAACATTCGATGTTGGGTACCACAGTTTAAGAGGAACACTAGTGAATCTAAGGCATCCAGAGGAAGGTGATCAGGATGATGAAAAGACTAGAAAATAAACTTTAGGGGAAAGGTTGAAGGAATGGGTTGTAGCAGAGAAAAGAAGAGACCAAAGGGAGCTGTAGCAACTGTTAGGATTCAGGTTCAGCAGACTGGAATAAAGAGACATAATAAAATATCCCATCCTACCCCTTGGTGAAGGTGAAGGGTCCACAGGTGTTACACATTGCAAATGTTTTTAGAATTTATCAATGTATCAGTCAATTACACTGATTTTTTTCTTGTCTAAAAACAAACACTATTTGTCATATAGGATGGAAAGAGATACATGGGGTACTATAGTGATATAAGAAAACAGCAATATAAATTACTGAAAAAAAGATTCAGGTCCAGACTGGACTGGGTGACCTTTGAGGTCTCTCACAACTCTGAGATTCTGTGATTCACATATCCTCAAATATGCAAAGTGTAAATTCAGGGAATCAGTGCAGTTAGAGGAGTAGCGTGGTTCTAAATTTGGAATAAGGAGGTCTGGGTTTGAGTCAAGACTATGTAACCCTGGGCAAGCCCCTTAGCCCCTCTGATCCCCACAGTTCTTATCTGTAAAAAGGAGATGGCAATAATTGCACTGCCTACATCACAGGGTTATAGAAAGGAAAAACTTTCTAAACCTGAAAGGACTGTGAAATGTGAATTGTTATTAGGTGAGTTATGATTAATGAGTATTAAAATACAGTCAGAATTCTTTTCAGTCAAACACTAACCAGCTGTTAACTCATAAAGCATGCTTGGAGGACTGAACTCCACATTTTCTAAAGATTTTTTTAATTCTTATTCCAGGAAATCCATGAAGTACTATTGATGAATTTATTATAGTTTTAAAAAACCCTGTAAACTCTCTATACTTCTTTCTGTCTTTTCTGAAGTGCCTTTTCTTGGTACATTATTATGCCCTACCAGCAAGTCAAACTGAGCATCTTGATTTATGCCTTCACTCAGAGACAAGTGATAAGAATTGCATAGAAGCTTTGGGATGTTGAGCTAATGTATAATGGAGAAGAGATAAATGAAAAATTATATGAAAGGACTTAGTGTGAGTGCTTTAGACAGTCTTACCAAATAGGAAATTCTGCTGTTAGAGAGAGAGAGAGAGAAAGAGAGAGAGAGAGAGAGAGAGAGAGAGAGACAGAGAGAGAGAGAGACAGAGACAGAGAGAGAGACAGAGAGAGACAGAGAGAGAGAGTATGTATACACACATATATAGTATGTGTATATATATATATATACACATATTAATAGTGTGTTTATATACACACATATATTCCATTAGAATGTATATATATGCTAGGGTTGGAAGCTCAATTCCATGTGGTCAGTCTCGGGCGGGTAAAGGTGGGAACTTCTAAATCTTAGAGTTCTCACGAGACCCCCCAGGAAACAGCTGGGAATCGAGGTGAACCGAGCTATCTCGTGTATTTCCACCTCTTCCCGTGAGAAACGTGATGGGAGAGAGCTCTCCCCGCCCTCGAGGTTGTCCTGGATTGGAGCACACCTAGTTACCTAACAGGCACGGTATTCAGATGCAAACTATGCTGCTGCAGAGCTTAAGTAGGATCAGGAAAGCCTGAAAGTTCTCTTGGGCGGAGGGGCGCGGAGCGGACAGGACAACAAGGCTCCTCTTTTCCTCTCTCCTCTCTCCCCTCCCCCTCTCTCCCCGCTTGTACTTCTACTTCCAATCTCTTATTGTAAGATCTTTGCCTCCTTGGGAGATCCTTCTCTCTCTCCCTCCTAAGGAAGAATTCTCCTGCACTTGTAACTAGACCCTGAAATAAAGCTCAACCCTTGTTTGACTCTGGAACGTCCTTTCTCTCATACGAGCATCCGGTTTGGCCAACCGAAGACCTCCGATAGAGGTAAGGGAAGACTCGGGTAGCTCTCAGGCCTCTAGGCCTGGCATATATATGTGTGCATATATGTGTGTATATATATGTGTGTGTGTTTATATATATTATATATATATATACTCTAACAGAATTTCCTAATTATTAGATTATCTTATATACCATACACATATATACATGTGTATATACATATGTATGAAACAAAAATATTCTCTATAATTTGATGGAACTAATAAAATGGTGTGCTAGTAAATGTTTAACAATCATCTTTCTGGGAAAAAAATGTACACATGACACACTTTTTAATACATTTGGAAAAAGTGGGAGTGTTAATAATTACTTTAGTGATTCCTAGTCTCAAGTTTTATACAGTCTTAATGTGTTGCGAATTATCTTAGGATATTTCACAGTATTTTATGTTTTTAGTTAAAATTATTTAAAATTAACTTTATTGTTTCTAAAAATACTATACAAAGGGAAAAAGTGTCATTAAAACAAGAAAAACAAATTAGAATCTCTCAACTCCAAAACTGTTGTGAATCACTGAGTTAAATATTCAGTTCAATTCAAGAAGTGTTTATTAAATATTATATAAAGAAAGAGAGCTAAAAGACAAAAACAAATGACTGCACTCTTAAGAAGAGTACTTACATAATAACAATTCACATTTCCATAGCCCATTAAGGTTTAGAAACTGCTTTCTGGTGGAGCCAAGATGGTGGAGAGAAGCCCAGTTGCCTGAGCTCTCCCCATTTTCCCTCAGAAACAATGTTAAATCAAAGCCTCTAACTGAATTCTGGAGCAACAGAACCCAAAAAAGAGAGAGAGAAACTATTTTCAGCTTAAAATAATAACTTAAAAGGCCTTCAGGAAAGGTCTCTCTCACTTGAGTAAAAGGGGAGCCCAGCCCAGTGCAGCTGGTGTCTGGGCAAGCCAGTGGGAGACTCTTAGCCACAGGACAAATCAGCAACTGAGGCCCTGGCTCAGCAGGCAAGCTGGGAGACCTCCAGCCCCAGTACAGAAGGCAAATTTCCAGTCCCAGAACCTAGGCAACAACAGATGGGACTAGGCTGGCCCACCCCAGTGTAGTAAGCCAGTCACTAGTACCTGAGACACCAGAACAAATCCATTGGTGGGTTTGGGTTTTGCATGAGCTAGTTTGCTTCTTTTTGACCCCAAAGATAAGTGGTGATAAGTAAAGATACTAAGTAGTACTCATTGATCGGTTCTATGGCCAAGCAACTTCAGGGGCAGCACTTCAGGAAACAAGGATGGCTGGACAACATTCATTGGGGAATGGGGTCTGACACAATATTTACACAACTAAGTAAATATAAGATGATTTGAGTGGAGAGGACAAGAGAAAACCAACTGTGAAGGGAAGAGGAATGGGTTTAGGAGATGCCATCTTTGCTAAAACCTGGATAAAAACTGAAGATTCTAAGTCAGAGGTAAAGTGGGTAGTTCACTGAAAGCATGGGGACAGCCTGTGAATGGAGATGAGTTAGAATGTGGAGGTCACTGATAGTTTAGCAACATAGTTTAGTAAATAATTTAGTATGGCAGATGGTGGAGAGTGGGAAGAGGAGAAATGTGTCATCAGCCTGGGAATGTAGACTGGAGGTAGACTGTAAAAGGCTTTAAATATCAAGATGAGAAATTTCTATTATCCTAGAGGCGATAGGGAGTCAACGGGGATGTTTGAGCAATGAGGAAGATTGTCTTGCTAGCAATAGTCATAAAGAATAATAATTTTGGCAGCTACCTGACACAATGGATGGAATGCTGGATCTGAAGTCAGAAAGACCCATCTTCCTGAGTTCAAATCTGACTTCAGATGCCCACTAGTTGTGTGATCCTGGACAAATCCCTGTTTGCCTCAGTTTCCTCACTTGTAAAATGACCTGGAGAAGGAAATGGCTATCCACTACAGCATCTCTTCCAAGAAAACCCCAAATGGGGTCACAAAGAGCCAGACACAACTGAGAACAACACAGCAACAAGTCCTCTTCATTGAAATGCATAGAAGTTTTAGAAGTGCTAATAATCCCAACCATCATAAGTGGTGCAAATTTAAAGTTTAGTCAGAGATTTGTCCCGAACGTTAGTAATTCTTCACAATCTGTAAGAAATTATTTCCCTCAAGTGTACAAGAAACCCCAGAGGTGTTGACAACAGTATTTATTTCTCAAAGCTCATGAGTGGTTCTCTAAGTGACATGGAGTGAACAAACATTTCCAAGCCAACTGTCCTGGGTCTAAGACAGCCACATGTTTGTGGCTTTGGCAAAATGCATTGCTTAGTGTTTGGGATCCCGAATTCCTTTCTGACACTGAGTCACAGCTCTCAGAGGATCAGTTTTATTGGGGTTCCTGTTTTGAGTCTGGAGGTAATAAGAAAAATGGACTTGTTGGCTTTTTACTATTTCTTCCTTACTGTTCCATGAAGCCACAAGGAAACTGGGCACACTTGACTATATTTGCAAAGTGCTTTTTGTCTTTTTTTTCCCCTCCCCATCTGCCATTCATCAGCTATAGAACTGAGGCAACATGAAATGTAGCAAAATGGGTTTGGCTGTTGTATAAGCTAACCAGACTTCTGTTTAACCCCACAGAGGAATGGGGGTCAGTGGCCATAGTAAGTGGTACTCAGTGATCAGTTCTGTGGTCAAGCAGTGTCAAGGGCAGCACAAAAATGGACAATATGGAGCTGTGATAGCAGGCCACCATTCATCGTCTGCATAGTCTTTGCATTTGTCTCTATGGGGGAAAAATTGAAGTGAGACTATTGTGACCCTAGAGTCTCTGTTAAGTGGCCTGACATCCTGGGAATTTGCTCATTCTGCTTTGTGAATGCAGCCAGTACTAGGATGAGAATACTGAGTTGAAAGGGATTCAGATGAGTCCCTAGATTCAGACCATACTACTCCATGCACGGATCTGCTTTCCCTGTTACTGATAGGTAAAATGCCACAATAGCAGCATTTTGGGGGACACTTTGATATTTGGAAAAGCAATTCTTTGAGACTGAGCAAAAGTGGGTACTATGTGGCAAACACTGTGCTTAGCTCTTGGGAGACCAAGAAAGGTTTGCCCTTAGGAAGCCCATAAATGAATATGAAAAAACAACATGCAAAAATCACACCCACAAGATATATGCAAGTTAAATTGGAGATAAATCTCAGAGAGAAGACACTAACATTAAGGGTGATTGGCTTCTTGAAGATACTGGAATTTTAGGTGAGACCTGAAGGAAAGTAGGGACTAAGAAGGCAGAGGTGAGGAAGAGGGAGAGAATTTCAGATGTAGACAGCCAGTGTAAATACCTAAGTTCAGAGATGGAGTATCTTCTGGGAGGAATGACAAGGAGGTCAGTGTCACTGGCTAGAAGGATACATGAGGGATGTGTCCCAAAAGACAGGAAAGATAGGAAGGGGCTATGTTATGAAGGGGTTTTAAAATCCAAACACAATAATTCATTGTGAGAAATCTAAGAAGAAAGCCTTCTGGGTAAAGAAACTTCAATTGACAAGGGTATGTTGAGGAAAATGGAAAGTAATTTGGTAAAAAAAAGTTTAGACTAATATCTTACACTACAGACCATAATAAGCTCCAAATGAATACACAATCTAAATAGAAAAGGTAATATCATAAAAAAATTAGAACAGAATGGAAACAGTTACCCCTTACCACTATGGCTAGGGGGAAAATTTGTAACTAAACAAGAGGTAGAGATGGTCACAGCAAATAAGACAGACAATTTCAATCATATAAAATTTTAAATCTTGTTCAAACAAATTAAATGCAGCCAAAATAAGCAGAGAGGCAACTCAATGGGTAAAATATTTGTGACAAGTAACTTTGAGAAAATATAATAATGAATAGGCATTCTAAATGCCTACTATGTATCTAGAACCTTGTTAAAATATGTAGTAATTAATATAAATGTAGATATCAAATCACTATTCCACAACAGATAAAATATAAAAGAACATTAACAAATAATTTTCAAAAGAAAAAATTTAAATTGTTAACTAAGAAAAAGGCTTTAAATTACTATTGATAAGAGAAATTCAAATGAAAACAACCCTTATCAAAGATGATAAAAGATGGGGATAATCAGTGTTGGAGGATCCTTGGAAAATCATTTGCACATGTACACTGCTGGTGGAGCTGTAAATTACACCTACTATTCTGGAAGTCAATTTGGTATTTTGCAAGTGAAGTTACTAAACTGTTCAACCCTTTTACCCAGTGATCTCTGTATTAGACACATTCTCTGAGGAGGTTAATAAATGAATGTCCCATGTACAACAAAATAATAACTCTCTTGGTTTTAATTTTTACAAATAAACAAACTAGGGGGGAAAGTGGGTACTCCTTAATTAAGATATGGCTGAAAAAATTAGTACAGTGTGAATATAAAGGAACATTATAATGGCACAAGAGATGAAGAATATAAGTAATTTAGAAGAAGTATATAGTGAAGAAAGTAATATCAGATAAAAAACAAACCACCACAATAATATTAAAGAAAACAACAACAAAAATGATTGATTAAAGGCAACGTTGAATCTTGATTCCAGAAGATCTGTAATGAAATGTACTTCTTTTTGGTGGAGAGATGGTGAACTTCTGGAATTTTTATTTGCTTGACATTGTTTGTTTGGTCCATCGTAAGGAAGGATTTCTTGGCAGGCATTGGGAAGTTATAGTGGCACACCCCCTGCCCCCCAAAAGGTAATAAAGCATTTTAAGGGAATGGAATCTAGAGGCTAGTAAGCTTGACTTTGATTTCTGGCAAAATTCTAGTTATTGAAGGGATAGTTAGAGAACATTTAGAAAAGGAATAATGATCATAATAATGAGCAAATATGGTTTCATCAAGAACAGGTCCTGTCAGATTAATCTCATTTCCTTTTTAAAAAGAGTCCATAGTATCACAGATATAGTAGAAGAGACCTCACAGGTCATCTGGTCCATTCCCATTTTATAAATGCAGTAACTGAGGCTTAGTGAGGTTAAGTGATTTGTCCAAGATGATGCAAGCACTAAGTGTCAGCGATGATATTTGAACCTTAGCCCTCTGATTCTTTCTGAGTCAATTATCGTTTATCTACCTTTTGGAACAACATCTGATGAAGTTATTGATACTATTCTTGTGGAGGAAATAGAAAGATGTGGGACTATATGTAATCAATAACTTGTACATAGGCATAGGTAGTGTGCTTACCAAAATTTCCAGAGGCATAAAGGATGGTTGACATGTTGTATGGTAGAATCAAGATCTAAAAAGATCTCAGCAGGTTGAAAAATTAGAACTGTACCAAAATGAAAGGCAGTAGGTTGCCCCTCATTTGAAGTTTTCAAGTAAATGCCTGATGATCGATCATCAGATGTATTTAAAAGGGGATTTTCATATAGCACAGATTACACCTGATGGCTGTTGACGTCCTTTCCAACTCTCAGATCCTGTCGCTCTGGAGGAAGTAGCTGAGGAGATATATTTTTGGATTCAAAGACTCTGAAATAAAACTAATTCTTTTCCACCCACCCTGAAGGTCAGCTTGGTTGAGTTCTTTTAGGGTGACTTGGGGGTGGTTTGTAGACAAAATCAGAAGGGATAATCCATGGTTTCCATCCCTTCAATAGTCACTTGGGAAAATGGAGGAAAGAGATGATCTGGTTAAATTTTCAGGAGGCCTAGTCCTTGGCATTTTTATGGATAAATCCTGTGTCACTTCCCCACCAACTGCTTCCAGGACCTAAAGCCTGGTCTGTTTTATGACAAATCTTCCAGAGATCTCCATCTTTCCTCACCTCAAAGCTCAATCTCTTCCCTAAAAAGATTGATACTCTCCTACTTTCCCTAACCTTAATATCACCCCTGTCCTCTCCCTATGTGCCAGAATCCCAGATATATGGTGTGTATTTCCTGGCACATTTAATGTTATTTTAGTTAATATTTAATGACATTTTTTTGGTATTGTACTGTAATCCTCCTTATCTTATGTCCTGGAATGCATTCCTTATACCTCCCATATTATCTTTACCTCTGATATTTAGTTTCTGATTAAGATAGATTCTGGGAATGCATCTACTTTGCTAATATAGTTATTTCCATATAGGAATCACAAAATCACAGAATTTCTCATTGGGAAGAAACCTCATCCAATCTAACCCATACTTCACCAAATATAGTGCCAAAAACATGCCTAACTTTTGCCTAAAGACCTTCAGTGAGGAGGGTTCCATTACTGCCAAGATAGCCCATTTGAAATCTATATCAAGGAGGTAAACTCAGGGTAGAGTTGAAGGGAAAAGGGAACATGCATTTATTAAGTATCCACTTTGGGCCAGGCATTGTGCTAAGTGCTTTGCAAACATTATCAATCAATGGGAAGTCTTATCAGCCAATGATCTTCCCACTTATTGGACGTCTTTGTGTAGAGGTTAGATGGTTAGATTCTCACTTACTGTGAGAATTCCTTTCCAGGTACGAATTGGACTAGATGCCTGCTGAGGCCCCTTCCAACTCTAAATGTTGTGATGTAAGTACAGGTTAGTACTTGACCTATGGGAGCAGAAAGCCTTATCATAGTGTAAAGAAGAATAGGTTGCCAGGGACAGAGAACTGGAAAGACTGCCAGTTAGAGATGAGTTGCCTTCAGCGGTAACACTTTAAAAAAGCAGTTCTTTTAAAGACCTTCTTACCTTCTTCAAAATTATTGAAGACTCCAAAAGCTTTTGTTTGTGTGGGTTATATCTACTATGTTTACATTAGAAATGAAAACTGATAAATGATTGAGGTGTTCATTAATTATAATTATTTAACTATTTTAAAACAGCAATAAACCAATACATGTTAACATTACATATTCAAAAATAAATGAGAAAAGTGGCATTGTTTTACATATTATTGCAGATCTCTAGGATGTCTTACTTGATAGAAGAAAAACAGATTCTCATATCTGCTTCTGTATTTAATCTGTTATGATATGTTGGTTAATGTTCACAAAGAAAATCCAAGCATATGCAGTTATGTAGCTGAAAAAAGGGAAGATTATTTTACTGAGAAATTAATGTCTTATTGTTGCTATGAAAATGATTTTGACGTTAAGGACTCACATGAAAAGGTTTTAGGGACTCCCAAGGGTCCACAGACCATATGCTGAGAGCCACTGCTCTAGAATTGTCTGGCACAATAAGAGGTGAACCATCTGAGAACTGAGAGTTGTATTTTGAATTCTAAGATGGAGAACTGAGGAGTTGTTTTTTAAGTCAATGCTCCCTAAGGTCAGGAATGCCTACGAAGGATCACTGCAGATTTCTAAGTAGTAGCCACAGGATCAATTGTTGGCATATCATAGAGGATTTTCTATTCGGGTATATACTGTACTAGATGCATCTGTAGTACCTTATTTCTCTGAGGTCCTATAATCAGGATAGAAAATTATTTTTTCATTTGGGACAGCTTATATTTCTTTGGAAATCTTGACGAGAAAACAGGGACAAATGTTAGTTTGCTGGAAGAGGGAAGCCTTTAGCAGTGGTACATATTTAATCTGGGCTTAGATTTCACCTTCAGAGAATGTCTGATTTCTACTGAATCAAGGCATCATTCGCTGGGGATAAAGTTCTGAGAAAATGCAAGACAAATAAAGGCAACTTCTCCCACTTCTACAGTGCTACTCTTGGCCCTCTGAATGATTTCACTGGCATGAATATATATACATATATATATGAATATATGTATGTATAAATAGGGACTGGAAGTATCTCACAATTTGATCTGGGTTCTCGTTTATGTCCAAATCATTATTATCAATCTGTAGTTAAGATGCTGAGGCCAGCATAGTTACAGATGTGCTATTTTTACCATGTAGAGGGAAAAATGAAAGAAGCAGTGTGTTGTAATACACAGAATGCGCAGCTTGGAGTCAGGACAAAGTGAATTCAAATCCAGGCACTAACACTCATTAGCTGCTTAACCTTGAGCAAATCATTTAATCTCAGAGAGTTTTCAGATAATTTCTTCAGATTTATTCAAGGTGTCCCAAAGGTGTTCATTCAGTTTTATACATTAATAGCTTAATACTGTCCCCAAAGTCTTAGTACAGCTTAAAAAACAGTGTCCCCAAAGTCTTGGTACAGAAAGTGCACCAAGATTTTTGGAATATTTTGTGTAAAAGGTGTATGATAAGAACTCGGTAGATTGCAATCTGTATAGGTAAAGGAGGGTCTCTCTACTTGCCTCAAGTTCTTGTCTCTGAGAAAAATCACAGATTCTTTGTACATTTATGTCCAGAAGATAGCTTTTGGGGGACAAAATAAAGACTGATCCTAGGTCAAATCTGAGTGGATTTGGGAGACATGGGTTAAAATTTTGACACTGTCGTGCACTAACTGTGTGATCTTGCACAAGTAATTTCCCATGTCTGAGTCTCCAAATCCTATGAAACCCCATAGCATTTCTTCTATATCCTCCCCTCCTCCCCACAAAATCTAACATTCGAATTCTATTCCCATAGGTATCATTTTTTTCTTCAGTCTAAGTATATTTAATCCCCTTGATCTTCATCTTTGAGTGAAGCAGTCCATCTTGATCACCTTCTTCTGAATAACAATAATAACCAATGTTGATATAGTGCTTTAAGGCTTGCAAAACATTTGTCATATCAATTAACAATTAATAAACATTTACTAAGCACTGTGCTAAGTATTGAGGATACGAAAAAGAGGCAAAAGACGGTTCCTGCCCTCAAGAGTTTACAGTCTAATATTTGATCCTTACAACAAGCCTGCGAGGTAGGTTCTTTGATTGTCCCTATTTTACAGATAAGGAAACTGAGACTGAGAAAAGTTAAATGATGTGACTAGGTTCACACAGCTAGTTAGTAAATATTTGAGGCAATATTGGCTCCATTCTTCCTAACTTCAAGTCCAGGCTCTATCTATTTATACACTTTTGAGCATTCTTCAGGACTATTTTAAATATCCCTGCCTAAAAGTGACTCTTGGAACCAAACACAATAACCCCAATATACTTTGATCAGGTCAGAAATATCTCTTCCCTTATTCTTTGCTCCACACTTGTATTAGCTGATTTTTTTTGGCTGTTCCATCATGTTAGTGATTCATATTGAGCTTAAATTCCATTAAAATGGTTTTGCACATAAATAACTTTCTACTCATAAATTGTTTTTTTAACCCAAGTAAAGGACTTTCTATTTATGTGTCTTCAATTTCATCTCCTTTTTCTTCAACCTGACAAATTCTGTCTGAAAGTCTTTTTGGATCCCAATTCTACCTCCAAAATGGCATTTATACTATCTCTGCCAGCTCCATGCCATATGCAACTTGATAAGCAGGGCATCTATCCCTTCATCCAAGTCACTGACAAAAATGTTGAGCCAAACAGGGACAAGGATACATCTCTATATCTCTCCCCTAAAGAATTCTTCTCAGATGGATGATGATTCATTATCATTCTATGAGTCTCATCAGTCAACCAATCCTGAATTCAGCTAACATTATTACCATCCATTTTTCATATCTCCATTTTGTCCACAAGGATATATGGAAAAACTATCAAATGTGCTTTCAAATTTCAGTTATACTGTGACAATGGCATTCCCTTGATCTCCTAGTCTGGTAACTGTCTAAAAAAAATAAATTATAATAGTTCTTAAAGTAATATAAAATAATGTAAAATCTAAAAATGAATTAGCATAAGTTCTTTGGATGAACCCATGCTAACTCTTAGTGATCACCTTCTTCCTTTCTATGTACTAGCAAACCATCTCTTACTTCAAGTAGTAGTCTGTCATCTCCAGGGCTTTTAGTATTTCTTCCTATTGAACTAAAACCAGAATAGCCAGTCAGGACAGGTGGGGTTACAAAAGAAAAGTATTTTCAAGCGGTGCTTAGAGGTAACACGTTCAGGTGGAGGTTGAGAGATTGGAATTATTTTATGTAGGTCAATGTACATAACATTGTTTTTTTTTAAAGAGAAAGAAAGCAGGAACTTAATTATTTTGAGTCTGAAACCAGCAAACTATGGCAGAGATAAGAAAGCAGATGAAGCTGATGCCCATTGGTAAAGTGACTGGGAATAATGAATTATTCCTTTGAAGTTGATCTCACTGTGTTTACTTTAAAACATCTTTGTTAGCTTTCCTCATAAAAAGTTTCAGAGTACCTTGTAGTAATAAAGAAAATAAACCAGGGCATCACACTTGAACCTTCCCACCTGGTTAGCTGGATAGACTGGTAATGGGACTGTGTTGCAACTGCATTCTGCTGAAGAAATACAGAGTATACGAAGTCCCTCACTGATTTCTTTTTCAGCAAATAGAACGCTTGGATGCACAGTCTTTTAGAGTATAGCTACATTTTGAGATTTGACTGTAAAAATTCCATGGTTTGTCTTCGTATTTATTCTCTCTTGATTATTTCTACAGCAAATTTCCTCAGCTTAAATGTGACTCCAAGATAGTTTAAAGACCACCAGCACAAATTCAACCTTGAATCTTGGAGCCTCATGCCTCTGAGTTCTTTGTGTTTATTCTGACAGAAGTGAAACTTGAATTAGGACCTAGCCTCTTATCTTATTGGGGATCTCCACTACAGGATGGAATCCAAATCATATCTTCATCTCAATAATGGCTCTATAAACTTCACAAGTTCTATTTTGTCAGGCCTTTGATTATTCCTTTGACTTTTGCTAGAAACTTTCCCACTTTTTTATGTAATCATTTTTAATTGTGAAGACCAGAACCCAATGTAATTGTTTTTTGAATCAGTTGGGGGTTGAGTGACTTGCCCAGGATCACACAGCTCATGTAACTTTCATAAAGGTTTGACTGAAGCCAAGTTGATTGGATTGCTTTGCACCCCATGTTCCTTTTAACCGGTCTAGTTTACCTTGTTTTTTTGCTTGATTGTTTTTGGTTATTATTTTTTATGAACTATACCATATTGCTTAACTTATGGTAGGCTTTTAGTTCTTTTATCTATTTCACTCATTTTTAAAAATTTGCTGAATTGAATAAAACTCAAATAACTACTCTACAAGGTAGAATGTAATGCTTGTCTTAAGAGAGATACAATAAAATGCTATGAGAGAGATTACTCCCACTTGGAGGGAGCAGAAAAGGCTCCTGGGAAGAGAAAATGTTTGGGCTGGGCCCTGAAATATTGGTAGCATTTGGGCAGACCGAGATTGATATGTCTTTAGGGCACTCCACATAGAGGTAATGGTGCAAGGAAAAGTGTGGAGATAGTAGAGTATGGAATGTGTTTTTTAAAATATTTATGCATTTATTTTTGGTTTTCAGCATTTATTTCCACAAGATTTTGAGTTCCAGATTTTCTACCCATCTCTCCCCTTCCCCACCCCAAAACACCATGCATTCTGATTATCCCCAATATCCCCCCCAATCTGCCCTACCTTCTATCACAGCCCTCCCTTCCCTCATCCCCATCTTCTCTCTTTTCCTGTAGGGCAAGATAGATTTCTATACCCGATTACTTGTATTTCTTATTTCCCAGTTGCATGTAAAAACAATTCTCAACATTTGTTCCCAAAACTTTGAGTTCCAACTTCTTTCTCTTCCTCCCTCCCTACCCATCCACACTGAGAAGGCAAGCAATTCAACATAGGCTATATATGTGTAGTTTTGCAAAAGACTCCCATAACAGTCATGTTGTAAAAGACTAACTATATTTTTCTCCAACCTTTCCTGCCCCCTATTTGGGGCAGCTAGGTGGTGCAGTGAATAGAGCACCAGTGCAGTAGTCAGGAGGACCACAGTTCAAATCTCACTTCAGACACTTGACACTCACTAGCTTTGTGACCTTGGACAAATCACTTAACCCCAATTGCCTCATCCTGGGTCATTTCCAGTCATCTTGATGAATATCTGGTCATTGGATTCAGATGGCTCTGGAGAAGAAGTGAGGCTGGTGACCTGCACAGCCCTCCCTCACTCAAAACAAAGTCAAGTGCAAGTCATGTCATTATTTCTCTGATGGCATGGTCTTCTTCGGCAATGAAGGACGAACACATACACCTGCCCTCCATTTATTCTATTCTCTCTTTTGACCTTGTCCCTCCGCTAAAGTGTTTATTTCTAATTACTCCCTCCACCCATTTGCCCTCCCTTCTATCATCCCCCCCCCACTTATTCCCTTTCCCCTACTTTCCTGTAGTGTAAGATAGATTTTCATACCAAATTGAGTGTACATGTTGTTCCCTCCTTAAGCCAAATGTGATGAGAATAAGCTTCACTTTTGCCTCTCACCACCCCTCTTTTCCCCAGCTTTTTTGCCTCTTTTATGAGAGACAATTTGCCCCATTCCATTTCTCCCTTTCTCCTTCCAATATATTCCTCTCTCACTTCTTAATTTCATTTTTTTAGGTATCATTCCTTCTTATTCAACTCACCCTGTACCCTCTATATATGTGTGTGTATAATCCCTCCAACTACTCAAATACTGAGCAAAGTTTCAAGAGTTATAAATATTATCTTTCCATGTAGGAATGTAAACAGTTCAACCTTAGTAAGTCCCTTATGATTTTTATTTCCTATTTACCTTTTCATGTTTCTCTTGATTATTGTGTTTGAAAGTCAAATTTTCAATTCAGCTTTGGTCTTTTCATCAAGAATGCTTGAAAGTCCTCTATTTCATTGAATGACCATTTTTTCACCTGAAGTATTATACTCAGTTTTGCTGGGTAGGTGATTCTTGGTTTTAATTCAAGTTCCTTTGACTTCTGGAATATCATATTCCAAGCCCTTTGATCCTTTAATGTAGAAGCTACTAGATCTTGTGTTATCCTGATTTTATTTCCACAATACTAGAATTGTTTCTCTCTGACTGCTTGCAATATTTTCCCCTTGACCTGGAAACTCTGGAATTTGACTACAACATTCCTAGGAGTTTTTCTTCTTGGATCTCTTTCAGAAGGTGATTGGTGGATTCTTTCAATATTTATTTTACCCTCTGGTTCCAGATTATCAGGGCAGTTTTCCTTGATAATTTCATGAAAGATGATGTCTAGGCTCTTTTTTTGATTGTGCCTTTCAGGTAGTCCCATAACTTTTAAATTGTCATGCCTGGATCTATTTTCCAGGTCAGTTGTTTTTCCAATGAGATATTTCACATTGTCTTCTATTTTTTCATTCTCTTGGTTTTGTTTTGTAATTTCTTGGTTTCTCATAAAGTCACTAGCTTCCATCTGCTCCATTCTAATTTCTAAAGAACTATTTCCTTCAGTGAGCTTTTGAACCTCCTCTTCTATTTGGCTAATTCTGCTTTTTAAAGAATTCTTCTTCTCATTGGCTTTTTGGACTTCTTTTGCCATTTGGGTTAGTCTGTTCTCAAAGATGTTATTCCATTTCACTAATTTTAAGGAGAAAAAGAGATCTACATTTTTCTCATCTTTATTCATCTGGTGCAAAGCTTCAAGACTTCAAGAAAGTAAATGGGATTAGATGCTACAAAGTCTTAAGTCAGAATCCTTCGAGTAAAGTCAACAAAAGTAGGTCCTTGAAGGAAGAGAACATGCTTTATTAAATGCTTACTGTATGTTAGATACTGTGCTGAGTGCTTTACAGATATTATTTTATTGGAGGGGGAAAATCTCATCATTCAAGATCCAATAAACCTTGGTACTCACATCTACTTATTTCCCTCCACCACTCTGATTGGAAGGTGTAGCCATAAATTCCAAAACTTCCATTTAAAGAGGGGTCTTTGTATGTCAGGGTTGGGGAACCTGCAGCCTTGATGCAATATGTGGCCCTCGAAGTCCTCAAGTGTGGTCCTTTGACTGAATCCAAGCTTCTCAAAACAAATCCCCTTAATAAAAGGATTTGTTCTGTAAAATTTGGACTGTTATATACACACACACACACACACACACACACACACACGTATGCAAAATGCATTATCTCTCTAAAATCTCTTAACAACTCTGTGAAATAGATACTTCAGGTATTAGTATGCCCATTATACAGATTAGGAAACCAAGATTCAGTAAAGTTAATTGACTCAGTCAGTGAAGTGATCATTAAGCTTCAGCAAGATGTGAAGCCAGGTCTTCTGGACTCCAAGTCCAGCACGCTGTGTAGTACTTGGGGTTGCATCTTCAGTTCTTTTCCTCTAGATCTCTGCAGGTGATAGGGAGTTCTATGAATGTGTGTTGTCAACACTGTTGATGCTGTTGCTGCTGTTGATTAAGGCAAAGGGAAAGGATAGGAAACCAGAAAATGCCTCCTTTTGCACTTTGTGTTTGGTCATAATAGCAAAGGAGAATCAGGAAGTTGAGAAAACATTTTTATCTTAAGTGCAACCAAGGAGTAGTCTAAGCTATGCCACAGTTGAAGGGAATGCCCTAGAAAGGAAACTGTTAAAAAATGAATGTAAATCACAGTATCTCCAGGGACAGTTTAATAACTATCTAACTTTTTATTGGGAGAGCAAGAGACATGGCAGCTTTTTCCTTATAGAATCTTCCAAATTTTTCCCAGAGGAGAGATGCTATCAGTATCACTAAGGTAATTCCATAGGGCAAAGAGTAATGCTGCTAGTATTAGTAAATTCAACCAAGTAAATTCATTTTTTCTTATGCCTCAGGGTATTATTTTATCAAAACCCATAGGGAAAAGAGTAAAAAAACAAAAACAAAAACAAAACCTCTCAACTGATTCTTCCCTGTAATATCATCAAGACAGAAGTGAATCTCACACATCATTAGCCATGGCCCATGACAAGTTTCAGAGAAGGATGCTATCTTCACTGCAGGAAGTTTATTCTTGAGAGAGAGTATGCTAACCTTATAAAAGTAGAAGAGTAAGTGATTGTCTCAGCAGTATGCTTTAAGTGAATCAAAGGTTTCACTTCCTAAAAAAAATCTTCTAGGCATCAGAATTTCTAAAAATACAACCATTAGAAATTAATTCCTTCAGAATCTTCTTTCTGTGAGTTCCTTTTGAAAATGGAAATCCAGCTAGTAGGAGTAACATTTGTCCAGTCTATTGTTAATGAATCATTAGGTCTTCCTTCTGAGAACAGTTCTGTACCAATTCAAATTTAAGGACCTAGGAAAAAAAAACAATCAGCTTTGGGACCACAACTGATTCCTGTTCATTCTTTTTGCACATTTGGTTCCATGAGCATAGCACGTGTGGTGTGATGTGGTCAAGTAGTTCAGATGTTCACAAGTCACTGTTTCTTTATATTCTCCAATTTGATGGTAAGAGCTTATACAACTTATTTATTTTTTAATGGCCCTTTCTTCATGGGACATATAAATACATATATGTATATATACATGTATATATGTATATGTACATGTATGTATATGTATATGTAAATGTATATATACATACACATATAAATTATATATAATATAGGTTATATTGATTTTATATATAACATATGTGTATATATGTATGCCTACATATTTTCATCCATATGTGTATGTGTATATCTATCTATCCATCTGTCTGTGTATATCTTGTTTATAGGTTGTTTCCTCCCTTTGATTATGAGTTCTTTGACAATGGGGACTATCTTTTACCTTTCATGATGTCTCCAGCACTTAAGACAGTATCTGACACAGTCTGATTGACTAAATTGAGGACCCTTTGGTACTTTTATATATTTCCATGGGTCACTATAACCAAAAATATGCATCACTTGAAAGATAATCTTCTATTGATAAATTTTTCTATTCTTAACTAGGCTGGTCTCTGGACAGCAATGATTAATCTTTGTTGAATTATAGAGAATATGTTGGATTCCACTATATCTATTCTTTAGTGAACTTTTAAAAATTAGTTCAGTGGAAGAAAATATTACCTTGAAGATTCTTCTGAGACAAAAATATCTCTGATAAAAGTGTTATAAATTAGATGTGAAGGTAAATTTACTTAATGATTTACCAAGTGTCAACATTAAACAAGGTATAAAACAGGGAGACATAATATCTTTCACTGTATTTTGAATTAAAGGGCAATGAAAGATATCCTCAGAAGAGTACACACAAAGTTTGCCAACTAATGATAAAGTTGTTTAAATGCTCATTTTCCTCAAGGAGATTGGTTAATTGCATTGAGCTCCAGAATACTAAGCCTCTCCAATGAAATCCATAGTATTTCAAAACAGATTGATCTAACCATCCACATTGGAGAAACAGAATGGACGAAAAATGAATATCCCCCTCCATCTAGCCTCTACAAATACAAAGAGTGAGATTTTGCCTCTACAAATGACTTATTATCTTCTAGGCTAATCGAATTTCTTATGATCTCATTTGTGCTACAGCTTCTCAGAGTCAGTGGTTATCAACTTGAATTATTTCTTTCCCTTCTGGAAGGCATCAAGCAAACCTCTCCTCTAATGAGTCCTATTTTCCTTTGTTATCTATATACAAACATAACTCACATGATCAATGAAAGGATAGATCTTGCTTACTCCTTGGTGAATATGATTCTTGGCTGTGCTCATCCTTCTTTCTCTTTAGATCATGTAGATGGGGCAGCCTGTAGGCTAGGTCCAAGTGAGTCTTGATATCTTTATCTTCTTACATAAAAGTCTCATATCCCCAAATCCCCAACTGTTGCTAGATTCTTGGTAGATATACTATCTTCCCTCTAGTAGTACCCTACAGTATGTATATCTGCCTTTCAGTCTCCATCTGTATCTCTGACTCTTTTCTCTAGACCAGCCTGAACACAGCTGGGTGAACCCTATTATGCAAAGATGAATATGTGAATTTAAGTTTCTACTGGAAGAAAGACCAGTAGACAATGATATCTATGATAAGGAGAATTTATGCTATGTCCAGAAAATCCATACTTTGTTCAGAAGATTGTAGGGTGGGGGAAACCTTACCTCACCCCTTCTTCATTCCTTTATCCCTAACATATCATTTATCTGTGAACATAAACATTCTTACTTCTGTGTCTTTGCTCACAATATTTTCTCCATTTGAAAGGTAAGAAATCTCTGTCCGCTTATGTCAGTGCTGACCTTTCATCACAGGGTAAGTGAAGTCTTATCTCCACTATGAAGCTTTCTTAAATCATCATATCTCATAACCCTTTTTTGATTGAAACCTCCTCTGTTAAACTATCTGTACCATTCATATGACACCTAGAACACACTATAATGCAACATTACCTTCTGATACCAACACTGTATCCAGCTAGATGGCAAGTCTTTTGAGGACAGGGACCATGTTTTATAATTTCTTGTATCCCTAGTACCAAACATAGTGCCTTGCATGTAGTGATGATTTGTGGTATGTTATTTTCAGTTTTTGTAGCATATTTACAACATATTTATTATTAGGTTATTGTGTTATATATCAACACTTTGCTGCTTGTATTGGCTTGTAGCAATAATATCCTTGTTTTGACACTTTCTATGCATCTTTGATAAGTTAGTTGGACCAATTCTATTACGTTAAAAACATTATTTGTTACATTTTGTTAGAGCAATTAAAAAAATATCCCTGTTCTTAACCAATGGGTGATGTTCTTCATTTTAAAAATATAAAATTTGATAAATAATAATAAAAATTACTTTCAGAGCACAATTTTTATAAGTATAATAAAATAGATTTCAGAGAATCTAAGAAACACATGAACATATGATTAAGATGAAGTGAATGGGGCTTTGCTCCAGGTAACCAAATTTAGGATCTTTTGGCAGTGTGGAATCAACAGAAATGAGCAGTTATTTAACAAGAACCATTGTTTAAAATAAGACAATACAAGATGGCACACTGAGATGAGCTATTCTCTTTGAATTCTCATGCTGGATCCTCCTCAGAACTCTTATCCCATAGGACAGTGTCCCAGTACCAACTCTTTACTCCCTTTTGAGGGCATATTTTGTTCCATTTGCTTGGCTTTGGCTTGTGGTCCTTGCCCTGGACAAAAAGACTCTGAGATATGGCATTAAAACCACTCAAGATCTTGCCTTTCTCCCCCTCAAAAAAGAATTGACACACTTACTAGCTGTGTGACCTTGGGCAAATCACTTAACCTCAATTGCCTTGCCTTCCCCCCTCCAAAAAAATTTCAAGAAATAGCAGAGTGTAAGGAAAATAGTGCTAGATCTGGACCCAATTTGGGTTTCAATCTCAGCTTTACCAGCAGTTACCTATATGGAACCTTAGGCAAAGCCCACTTCTTTGGGCTTCCATTTCCTCAGCTGTAGAAATGAAATGGATGGATTAGATGATTACTAAGGTCCCTTCTGCTATGGTCCCTAAAGCTGTGATCTATCATTCAAAGAGATTAATAAATCTGAGTCTCAATGGGAATTTTCAACTGAATTGCTTTTTTTTTGTCTCTGATACTATCCAAACAAGTTTTCTCACATTTATTCAGATTGATAAATAATTTAAAGGCATCCAGGATTGTTGTGAGGATCAAATGAGATGATGTTTGTACAGCACTTAACGCAGTGTCTCTAGCATATAGTAGGTGCTTAATAAATGTTTGTGTCCTGCTTTCCTTAAAATAATCCCTTTTTCTTTCTTTTTGTCTTCCTTAAAATAATCTTTCTTTCTATTTTCTTCCTTCCTTCTTTCCTTCTCCCTATCTTACCAGGAATAGGAGTGAAACAGGCCCTCAGAGGCTTCATTCCACTGCTGATATGCCTAGATTCAACCAGCTCTGATACGGACTTGGTCTGCTTTTCCTTTCCTTAGGGAGCCTGAGGGCAATAAAGTTCATAGATCACCTAGTAGGTTCTAGACTAAGGGCGAAAATCTAATTGACTCAGCACACTGCAACTCAGAACTCCTGAGCTCAACTGATCCAGCAGCTCCCACCCCCAGCCCCCACTAGCAGGAATTATAGAAGTATGCCATCATGCTGCACAAAAATCAATTTCTGCAGTCTGAGCTTTGAACATCCCTGTGCCCCAAATGCCAATACTCTGCTAATCATTACAACTTTGCCTTGAAGTTTAGCTATTTAGCAATAATAGCACGAGCTTCTTGGTCATTTGAAAGATGCTTATTTCCTAAGTTAAGACTTTTTTACACCACAAGGGAGACAAATGGCACTCTAATTCTTTTGAACTCCTATCAAAAAACTGAACTCATTGTAAAATGCAGCCGTTTCTTCCCCAAGTTTCCTCCTTGTTCTTTTGACTGTTTCATCCAATCAAGAGATCTCTTGAGTAATAATCAGGATCTAGTTCAAGTTTCAGAAGAACTTGATTGCCTAGGACAGGGTTTTCCAAACTGTGGGGTGTGGGGTTTTGAGAGAAATTCTTGGGGGATTGCAAAACAATGACACAAACTATTGTATAATTCCCACATCAATAGGTTCCCTTTTTTCAATGAAAACATAGGTCAAATGAGAGTCAACAGAAATGAGACTGACAGAAAATTGACACCAGGTGGCAGTTAATGCAACTGAGAGATGCTCATTCAATTACACATTTATGATATATTATTGAAACTGATGATAAGGAAGATTTGTTATTCTAAAGACCTATTGATGGTAACACCACATCAAGAGAACATTTTCATATAATTGACATTTTTAAAATGAAAATGAAATTATGTGGCAAAACCATAAAATGTGGGAAAATTATATTGGATTCTGTACTGATAGAGCTCACTCAATGTCAAGACAAAATGCCAGATCTACAAACTCTGGTGAAAAATGTGGCTATTTCTGCAATTTGGAGCTACTACTGTAGGCTTCCAACACAATCACTTGGATTGAAATTCATGAGTTAGGAACTACATATAGTTTTTCAAATCTTTAAAACAATAATCAACTTTGTTTTTAAAACCATGAGTCAAGAGGAAGATCACAAAATTGTGTGATCATATGAAGGCAGAGTGTTGGACAGTTTCTATATTATGGCAAAACACATGGATTTTTTTCATGACAAAACACTTTAAAGAATGAAGTTAAAGAAGAAATTGCCATTTTTGCCTTAGAGATAATCATAAATATGAGAAAAATAAATTTCATATAAAAATTTCCTTCTATTATATTTCATGGATTTTTTTTTAATTGAGCACTCTACCTATTGGACATCTCAAACTGGATTCTCTGTAGATGTCTTAAACTCAGCATCTCCAAACCTGAACTTGTTATCTTTTGCCCCAAATTCTCCCTTCTTCCTACCTTCGCTTTACTGTTTACCACCATCCTTTCAGTAACCTAGGCTGCCAACTTAGGGGTTGTCATTGTCTCCTCACTCTCCCCGCCCCATCCCATTTCCTTTCCAGCAAATCTGCTGCCAAGTTCTGTCAACTTTACTTTCTTAACATCTCTCCCATAAGCCTCCTTTTCCCCTTTGACATTACCACCACTCTGATGCAGTTCTTCATCATCTCACACCTAAGATATTGCAATAACTTGATGTTGGTCTCCTTGCCCCAAGTCTTTCCATCCTCCAGTCCATTCTCCCTTCAATTAGTAATGAGTTCTTTCTAAAGCTGGAGTCTGATAATGTCATTCCTCTAGTCCATCAACTCTAGTGACTCTCTATTGCCTCTAGGGTCAAATATAAAATCATCTCTTTTGGCTTTTAAAGCCCTTGGTATCCTTGTTACCTCTTACCTTGCCAGTCTTTTAACACTTTACTACTTTTAACACTGGTCTCCATGCTTTACTTCCATCTCCTGACTGAGGGTATTTTTACTGGCTATTTACCAGGACTGGAATTCTCTTGCTCTTATCTTTGACTCCTGGCTTCTTTCACATCTCAGCTCAAATTTTCTGGTCTCTCCTTAATACTAGTTCAATACTAGGTTATCTCCAGATTATCCTGCCTAAATCGTATTTATACAAAATCATTCTACATGCTGTCTTCTTCATCAGATTGTGAACTTCTTGAGGGGAATGACTGGTTTTGCTTTGTTTTTTCCCCTAGTATAGAGAACGGCACAAAATAGGTGCCTGATAAATGCTCGCTGACCTGAATTGACTCTAAATACAAGAGAACTATAGCAAAAACTTCATTAATTTTTCTATTTATATTGTATGTTATGATGAAGTTATATATCAATCATAGATTTGTCAAAAGATAAGGAATCAATGTATTTGAAAGGTCCTTATATTTATCCTATAACCCAGAATGATAAAGTGACTGTGTATTGAAAAGTTAATGATTATAAAATGTACGCAGTAAAATTTAATTTAATTTTTCCTAATGTTGAAAACATTTCACTTGAAACTGAATTGCTCGACTAGTCTGTAGAAACAATTATTTTATTTTAAAGACCTAGCTATTTCAGATATTAACGGATAAGGAACTTAATTAATGTGGACAAATAAGATACATTCAACCTTATTCCCAAAGAACAAAGGAATATAGTTATCTCACAATAGAATGTATGAAATGAACTTTTGAATCTGAAAAATCTTATATTTTAGCTATGGTACCTAAAGAAATCTCTGGCTTATTAAACAAAGCAATATAAATTTTACATCTACCCCCAAATCTTATTTGTGTGAGACAGCGATCTGCTATAGCTATTATAACAATATAATGTCAATCTTCATTAGTGGTTGAAAAAGACTCAGTATTAATATCATTAATGATAGTACAGTTGAGAAACTTTGTGTCAAAAACCAAGCACACTCATCACATTAATATTTTCATTTGGTAATTAAGTAGAACATAAACATTTAAATGGATTTTTGTAAGTATTTTTAAAATACTTGTGTATATTCTTGCTATTTTTACTTTATGTTAAAGATTTTTGTGTTAAAATTGACAGAAGTTCTTATTTTTAGTTGATTAAAATACAAGCTAATTAACTTATTTGTTTAGTTGTTTTATGAAAAATGTGTGTGTGTGTATGTACATGTGTGTGACAATTCTTTTTTGCAAAAAACAGAAATGAAGTGATAAGGACAGTCAGTACATAAATTTGGAAAACATACCTCTAGTATATATCTAGGCAAGTGCTAAATGCGCCTCTATAACAACAAGGTAAAACAATAAGATGATCTGCTTATCAGTTTCCTCTCCCCAGAAAGTAATAGGCAAATAGGCTGCCAGGAAACCCACACAGAACTTTCATGTCCAACAAATCAAAAATCACATACGTTGGTATTTACAACTTTATTGGCTATGTGACAGAGCTTTGGCTTAGTGGAGTGAGGTGGGCCCAGCTTCAAATCCTTTCTTGGACACTTACTAGCTAGCTAGGTAAATCACATAACCTCTCTGTGTGTTTCCTCATGTATAAAAGGAAGATAATAGTAGCACCTACTTCCCAGGATAATGGTGAAGATCTAATATTTATGACCTAATGTCTACAAAGGACTTTATTAACCTAAAGTGTTATATAAATATCAACCATTATTGTTATTACTATTATAAATGACACATTGAAAAATGAACAATGCCATTTTTTTCTATGGGGTAGCTAGATGATGCAGAGGATGAAGTGCTGGGCCTGGAGTCAGGAAAACTCATCTTTGTGAGTTCACATCTGACCTCAGACACTTAATAACTGTGTGACCCTGGCCAAGTCACTTAACCCTTTTTTGCCTCAGTTCCTTATTTGTAAAATGAGCTGGAGAAGGAAATGCAAACCACTCCAGAATCTTTGCCAAGAAAACTCCAAAAAGAGTAGGGCATGACTAAACAGTAAAAAAAAAAAAAATTCCTATAGTTTTTGATAAAGTAATTCATTATTGATGATGCTAATTGATGATACTGGTGATTATGATAATGAAGATTATAGTGATGATGATAATGAAGAAGATGACCATGAAGATGAAACTGACAATTATCTGAATAGTGAGGCTTGTTAAAGTCCCCCTGCTGACACTAAGTCGTTAATAACAAGTTACAGTCTTTTGGGTGTACAATTTTTTAATTTGGAAAGCATAGAGGTTTGATCACATGATTGCTAAGATCTCTTTCTTCCAGCTCTAAAATTCTATGATTTTTGTAGATGATAAAACAGAGGAACAGAAAAGTGAGGTAATTTATCCAGGGTCACACAAGTAATGAGTGGCAGAGCCAGACTGAGAAATTAGATATTTTAAATTTCAAACTCAGTCAATGCTCCTTTTGCTAGACTACACTATTTTCTTAAATTAAAGCAGCAACCTAGAAATTATTTCACTCTATTTTCTAAAGTCGAGGTGACTCCATCATGAAAATAGAAAACACCTAAATTGTCCTTAGAGGCTAAAGTATCTGCCTCACAGGAGTTGATAACTTAGTTACCAGCTGCTAAAGAAGTTCATTGGGAAGATGAGGAATTCCTTGCAGGAAATTGCTTCAGGCAGCTCTGAATATGTAAGGAAATTAAATGACTGACTTCAATGTTTCCTGCTTCCCCCTTTCCCCCCACCCCAATTAATTAACAACTTCTTGGTGAAGGAAACACTGAAAAATCATCTGATATTCAACACACATAATGTAATACCTGCCTATGGTAAAAATATGGTCCACACGTCTGCTTTAAAGATTAAGAAAGAAAAGCAGCATGACTTGGGAAACATCATGGGAACAGTGAGTGGTGAGGACCTGTGTTTAATTACCACCTCTACTTACTCAGAGCACATCTCTTTAGTCTTCCTAGACCTCAGTTTCCTCTTTTGTAAAATGAGGTAGTTAGATTAAGATAACCTCAGATGGGTAACTCTAGGTCTATGATCCCATGACTTTTTATTTTCTCCTTTAGAAAAGTTGTTTTCACAAACATTTTGGTTTTTAAGGAGGGAGCTATTTTTAATAGAAATCCAGTTTCTTGTCCTAAGTTTTGTAAGTGTAGTTGAGAACAAGTGATCATAGTTTATTCGTTGTTGTTCAGTTGTTTTGGTCATGTCTGACTCCTCATGATCCCATTTAGGGTTGTCTTGGCAAAGATACTGGAGTGGTTTTCCATTTCATTTTCCAACTCATTTGATAGATGAGGACACTGAGGCAAACAGGGTTAAATGACTTGCCTGGGGTCACACAGCTAGTAAATGTCTGAAGTCAGATTCCAACTCATGAAGTTGAGTCTTCCTGACTCCAGGCTTGGCTTTCTATCCACTTTGCCACCTAGCTGCCTGATCATAGTGTATAGTGATGCTATTACTACTTGGACAGCGAGGTGGTGCTGTGGATGGATTGCTGGGTCTGGCATCTCTGAATGTGCTAAATGAGATGAAATGTACTGAATGAAAAGAAATCATTTTTAGATCAAGTCTGGTCTCAGACACTTAATAGCTGTGTGACCCTAGGCAAGTCACTTAACTTTGTTTGCCTCAGCTTCCTCATCTGTAAAATGAACTACAGAAGAAAATGGTAGATCACTCCAATATCTTTGTTAAGAAAACCCCAAAAAGGGTCATGAAGAGTAAGGCATGACTGAAACGATTGAACAATTATTACTGAAGCACTGTGTGAAGGGTCCTGTAATGGACTTAGTTATGATAGGTAAATGCTTGCAGTGACAAACCCAAAACAAGTATGGCCCAACAGATTACTTGAGAATCTGAGTACTGATTCCTTCTTTATGAGAAGTGTGGCAGGGTGGAAAGGACACCAGGTTATATGGAGTAGGGAAGAACTTGGTGTGAGGCTTGCTCGCTGATGCTTACTAGCTGTGTAAACCTGGGAAAATAACAACTTTTGTGAACCTTGGTTTCCTCATCTTTAATATGTGAATAATAATAGTATCTTCATCACAATATGGTTGTGGTTGTTAGCTCGAAAGAGATAATGTATAGGAAGCTTTTGGTAAATCTTGCAAGTCTATCTAAATGTCAGCTAGTAGTGTTTGAGTTGCTGATTTTGATGGCAAATAATTGAATTTCTGTACCTTAGGATATCTTGTTGATTCTATTTCCACAATCTTTATCTGTCTTCTTTCCATTGTTACAACCATTGCCCTAATTCTGGCCCTCACTACCACTCCATTTGAGGGATTACAAATAATTTCCTGAAAAATCTCTGTCCAGAGCTTCGGTTGCTTACCCTACCAAACCATCTCTCATACTACTATCAGATTAATCATAATTATGGGCCGATCACATTTGGAAATTTCTCTGCCCATGCAAACTTCCAAGCATGTTGGGCTTGGGAGCTAAAAGACAGTTTAAAAACTGATTCATCTACTTTCATTATTTCATAAGTAAAGAAATGAAAACCACAGAATGACTTGCTCAAGGCCTCATAGGTAGTGGGGGGAGTCATATTATTTCCCCAATAGAATGTAAACTCCCTGAGGGTGAAGACTATTTTATTTTTTCTTTTGCATCCCTAGAGCTAGAATAGTTCTGAGTATGTAGTAAATATTTAAATAGTACAGTAAATAAGTACTTAAACGCTAGTTAATTGATTGTCTGGGTTAGAAGTCAGATCCAGGTTTTTTGAGCTCAGTTGCAATGCTCTTTCCACTAGACTGTACCAAGTTCTTCCTTAATCTGATTTTAAACTTTGTAGCTTTCTCTCACACTAATTCTGTTCAATTATCCATGCTGTAAAAAGATTAGACGTCTCTCTCTCTCTTTCTCTCTCTCTCCCCCCAAGATTTTTCCATTCTTTTATTTGTATCATTCCTTACACCTGGAATGTTCTTTCATTGAGCTTTGCCAGTTGAAATCTAATTATTCTTCAAGACATAGTTCTAATGTCATCTCTACAAAACCTTACTTCTCTTATCAGAAATTCACTCATTTATCAAGCATTTATTCTTGTTTATTCATTCATTCATGTCCAACTCTATGACCCTGTGGATCATTCTATCCATGAGATTTTCTTGGCAAGCATACTGAAGTGGCTCAACATTTCCTGCTCTAGTGGATTAAGACAAACAGAAGTTAAGTCACTTGCCCATGATCACACACCTAATACATGCCTGAGGTCATATTTGAACTCAGGTCTTGCTTACTCCAGGATCTGTGCTCTATTTATTGAGCCATCTAGCAGCCCCAAGCATTTATTAAATGCCTGCTATGTGTAGTTTTGTTCCATGCACAAAAATGAGTAATATATGATTCCTATCCCCCTTCTTTCCCTTCCCCTCTTTTTCTTTCTCCTTTTCCCTTGCCGTCTACTAGAAATTCTCTGAATTCTAGCTGTGGGTTCTGTCCTAGGCTTTCTTCTCTTTCTGTGCTCTCTCTAGGTGACTTCATCAGCTCCCATGGACTTAACTATCATCTCTATATATGTGACTCTCCCATCCAGACATTCAGTTTCTTCCAGTCTCTCACGAACTTCAGTCACACTTCATCAACTGCCCATTGGTTGTTTTCAACTGAATATCCCATAGACTTCTCACATTCATCATGTCCAAAATGAACTCATTATCTTTTCCACAAATCCTCCCTTTTCTCCCACTTGTCTATCACTGTTGTACCACTGTCCTCCTACTCATACAAACTTGCAACCTCAGGGTCATCCTTGACTCAATTGCTTAATCTTGCCATTTTTAGTTCCGCAAAATCTTTTACTTCTGGATCCTTTTTTCTATTCATGAAACTTCCTCTTAGTACAATCCTCTTATCACCCCTCATTTAGATTATTGCAACATCCATTTAATTGGTCTTCCTGTCTCAAGTCTTTTCACCATTGTAGCCAATGCTTTACACTGCTACTAAAAGTGAACTTCCTTAAACATAGATCTGGCCATATAATTCCTCTACTCAATAAAGTTCAATGACTTCCCATTGCCTCTAGGATCAACTATTAACTCCTGTGTTTAATTTAGACTCTACTGGATCTCCTCCAACACAAAGACAGACACCTTTGGCTAGTACCTTTATCCTGGTTTTATAACTTACCTGATGTTAATGATCAGAGAGATATCAAACAAGGTTATCTTTGTTATTCTATCTTTCAGAAATTTTTAATTATTTTGATGTATAGATAGGAGATACCATTCAATAGAATTTGGTCTAGCCAGGCCATGAGGCCACAAGGTCACAAGTTCCCTACCCCTGGAGCCCTTCATAAAGGAAAAGCCAAGTAGATGAACAATTCTTAATATCTCATTTATGACATACAGTTAAACAACATATAGATCTTATACATCAATATATGTCTATCTTAGCTAGATAGTGTAAATGGGCTATGGATTGAGATTGCAATTAAACTGGAGGAGGAGAGTAGATTGAATTGCTTCCAGGAAATTACAAAGCTTTTTTAATGATCCCCAAACTTCTCCTATTAAAAAAGGGGACTATCTTTTAAAAACATTCAGTACTTTACTAGTGTTACTATATGATGGTGTGTCATGGATCATTAGTTTCCACACAATTAAAAATAAGCATATCTCACATGCAATGGAAGGAACATGGTGGGTACCACCAACTGCAGCAACTAACAAATAATGAGCTTTGAATAAAAACTGGAGGAAGATAACCTGATCCATGTGGTAAGAATGAGGGGTAATAGACTAACTCTGATGCTTCCCCAGTATTCACTCAATGTGAGGAGGGAGTAAAGAAAGCCTCCAGAACATTAGGTAGACCCTCCAAGTGAACATTTGATGGGACACAGGCAAAGATTGGTATGGATGGCTTTTGATTTGCATAATTGGAAGGAACATCCAAATTGATGAGATCACAGAACTGAGTATTCCCCAATCAATTTGTTTTTAGTCTGTTTGCTTTTAGAAATAATGTTTCCATGCATATTTTTTTCTACATTTGAGTTCTTTCTTTCTACTAATAATTTCCTTGGGGGCATAAAGCAAGTAGCAAGATCTCTTGGTCAAATGGTACAAACAATTTAGTTGCTTTTTTTTTTTTTAATAATCCCAAACAATTAGCCTTCCTTTTCATATTTCCTCTAATTTGAATTTTCCTACCTTTTCCTGTTTGATGGATGGCCGGTAATAACACAATGATGTTTTAGTTTGCATTTCTCTGATTATTAATGATTCCAATAAGGCAGAGACAATTTCATTTTTATCACCTGGCACAGGTCTTGACACATAGTGGCACTTAATAAATGCTTGCTGATTGATTGCTTTTGAACAGTTTTTCAGATAGTTGTTAATATTTTGCATTTTCTTTTAAAAACTTTTTGTTTATAACGTTTAATGACTCATCTATTGGTGAATGGTTCTTAATCTAATAGATTTATTTTTCTTCCCTTTAGATTTTGGATTTTAGACTATTATCTGAGATGATTACTGAGAAAGTTTCCCTCACGTCCTCCATATCTTTTCTTCTTATTATAATGGTAATGATTATGTTTGAACATAAATTCTAAATTTTAGGTCATTGAAATGATCTATTTTGTCTTTTATAATGTTCTCCATGCCACAAGTAGTTACCAATTCTTCTTCCATTGCCTGTGAAAAATATAACTTTCCTTTCCCTTTAATCTTTTTATGGTGTGACTTTTTATCCTATTTGTGATCCCTTATCCATTGGAATTTATTGTGTTATATGGTATAAGCAGAAGGTCTAAATCCATTTTCCCATCAGAACAGTCCTCAATTTTCCCAGCTGTTATTGCGGAACAAAGTGATTCTTCTCCCATGTCTTGAGGTTCTTAAGGTTATTGTATTTAGTTAAAGAATTATTTTTGTTAATTTTTTTCTGGACTAGAATTATGATGTCACTGTGTCAGTATGCTAGCTCTTATTAGTAGTAGCAGATGGATTGTTGGTTTTGGAGTCAGAGGATCTAGCTTTAAATCATGAATGCCATTTACTTTCTGTGTCATCTTAGTGAAATCATTTAATTTCTTTGGGTCTCAATTTCCTCATCTGTAAGATCAGTGGATTATAATAGAGGACCTCTAACGCTCCTTCTAGCTTTAAATCCATGAAATAAATCATCATCATCATTTATATAACTCTTTAAAGTTTACAGAGTGCTTTACAAATATTATCTCATTTGATCCTCACAACAACCAGGGGAAGTAACTGCTATTATTGTTCCATTTTACAGATATGGAAATTGAGGCAGACATCATTATTTTAATTTATTATTGTGAAAACTAACTGATATTTACATCATGCTTTAAAGTTTGCAAAACACTTTACATACATTATCTCATGATCTTCAAAAAACCCTACGAGGTAGGTACTATTGGGATAGTTACCTTTTATAGATTAAGAATTCGAGGTTCAGGGAGGTTCAATGAACTGCCAACAATAAACTAAACAGTCATTTCGTAGTTAAGGTTTGGCTCTATTTTTGATACACTGATAAGTGGATCTGCTTTTAAATGAGGCCCCCATAAAAGAACCCTGAGCTAACGCTTGAACATAATAGAGAGGCATAATGAGTGGAGAGTGGGATATTTCTTAGTTTGCCATTCATTCAAGACAACATTTTGGGTTTCCAAGCCATGGATGTCTCTGCTTTTATATGAACACAACTCCTCTGTTATTATTCCCTGAGTAAATTACTTATCTAAGTGTTAGTTTTGTTTGAGTTGGTAGGACAAGGAGAACCCAAGATTTTCTTAGTTGTATTAATTTATCTACCTTCCCATGCCTGCTTTCCTTCAATAATAAGGCCAGGGCTAAGTTTATAATAATATTGTGTAGTTGCACAGTCAGTAAAATGAGGACAAGTCGAAGTCATCATCAACAAATTTAAAATACTTTGCCATCATGGTGTATTTCTGTTAATTTTCATGATTTCTGTTTTGTTGCTGAGACTCAGGCAACTTTGATCTTCATATATAATTTCTCTTAGATGGGAATTACCATATAAATAAGCTATTTATTTGAGAGTGGATAGCCATTTATTTTATCATCATTATCACTAGAATTTTACAGAAAACTTTAAGGTATGCAAAGCTTTTCGCAATTATCTCATTTGATCCTGCATATTCTTGAGGGTACGTGCTATTATTATCCCTATATTACAAATGAGGAAACTGAGGCAGATGGAGGATAAGTGACTTGCCCAGGATCACATGCCAGTAAGTGTCTAAGACTGGATTTGGGCTCATATATTCCTGATTCCAGGTCTGGCACACTATCCATTGCACTACCTGGCTGTCTCTTGTTGTCTCATCGTAAGCTTAGTTTGATTTCTCTGTTCTTAATTAAAAATTATTCTTTACTTTCTTATATCCTTAAGATCACAGAATCATAGATTGAGAGATGGAAGGGACATTTCAGATTATTTAGTCTAACTCATTAATTTTACAGATGAGGAAACTGAGACTTAGAGAAATGACTTATGCAAGGTCATAGGATGGTGGCAGTGGTGGTGGAGGTGGTGGTGGTGTTCAGTTCCTTTTCAGTCATGACCCCATTTGGGGTTTTCTTATTTCCTTTTCCAGTTTATTTGACAGATAAGAAAACTGAGGCAGACAGGGTTAAGTGACTTACCCAGGGTCATACAGCTAGCAAGTGTCTGAGGTCAACTTTAAACTCAGAAAGATGAATCTTCCTGACTTCACATCTGGTACTGTATCCACTGTACGACCTAGTTATCTAAGGTGATGGTGTTGGGGAGGTTTGGTGGGATTTTGAACCCAGGTTCTCTGACCCCAAATCCAATATACTTTCCACTATACCCTACAATTGCTGCTCTCCTCTTAGCACTGCTTGATAGACTTTGCCCACCTTCCTCTCTCACCATATTTTAGTCTAACGCAGCCTATTGGCTCCTACATGTACCTTTGTTGCTTTTGCTGTTGTCTTCTGGATTCCCTCCAACTCCCTTGCTCCTGTCTTATTCTTAGTGACCTAAAACCAGATGCAGACCATGACAGGTTATCTCACAGAATAAGCAAATGACAGACTGTCACCTCCCTGTTCCAGACACAGAGTTCCTTCATCGATGACTAAAAATAGCATTGACTTTATTTCTTGAGAGATAACACCTCCTCTTATCTAATTTGCTATCTCTCATATACTATCACTCTAGGGTGGTGAGTGTGTGCATACTGCTTTCCAAGTTATTTTCATTCACAAATCTATCTGTTTCAGGTCAGTACTGCCATGGCTGCACTGGTTAGCAATTTCTCAATACAATTTATATTTTATTAGCAGGATAGTTCCCCACCTTTGAGGGTGTTAGTAATGATAGTTAATTTAGTGTCATTTGCAGGATTTAGCATCAGCAGCATTTGTAAGCTGTAAAAGTGCTATATACATATGAACTCTTATTCTAACATATGTATTGTTTTTCATTCAGTTTCAATCATGGCCCCATTGGAGGTTTTCTTGGCAAAGATACTGGAGTGGTTTACCATTTCCCTCTCCAGCTCATTTTACAGATGAGGAAACTGAGGCAACCAGGGGTTAAGTGACTTGCCCAGGGTCACACACCAGTAAGTGTCTGAGGCCAGATTTGAACTCAGGAAGATGAGTCTTCCTGACTCCAGGCCTGGCACGCTATCTACTTTACTACCCAGCTGCCCTCAAAGTGCTATATGTATGTGACCTATATTCTAACATATGCCCATTTGAATAATTTTCTGAGGAGTAAAGTCAATTGCTCTTATTAAATTCCTCATAAACAGAATACACTTACATATAGAATATAGGGGACTGAAGCAATTATCAACATTATTCAGACCTTCATTCTTGCTTAAAATACCTAGACAAATTGAGCCTGGAGGCTATGGGGAGGATCAACTTGAACTAATTCAGTAATGATCTTACTTTTCTACTTCATATGACTTCCTGACAGAAGTTATGGAGACACATCATAAAGAAGGATTTTAATAGTCAGAAAGAAAACAATTAAAAAAGTACAATTAATCTTGAGAAGTGATCAGCATCTTCATGGGCATGAACATAAAATTTTGGTATAATTTATGTGTTTAAATAACTGTATGTGGAATATGTTGTCATGCTTCCTGGAATGCTGATTCCTAGAAGTCAGCGAAAGAGTTCTGTTGGGAAATCAACACAGCACAGCATGTTGAGGACATTCAATAAATATGAAACAAAACATTTCATCCCCTTTTTCATCACATCTTAAATTACATCAGTATTAAAGAAAAGGGAAAATACTAGGTTGAAGGCTCTGTTTTGCCTGAAAAAGTGCCATGTGTGGAGTTTTATCATTTAATGGTAGGACCTTGAGAGGTTAAGAGGGACAACTTTGCTTCCTTTTGAATGGAAATTTATCAACTCACAGAGTAAAAAGAGGTTTCAGTCCCACCTGCACAGGAAGAAGAATCTGCATTACAACAATGGTTTCCTGGCAAATTGTCATCCAGCTTTTCTTTAGAACAGATTGTCTTAGAGGTATGGGGCTTTATGAGGCAGCCTTTTCCACTTTTGGATAGCTCAGGGTTTTAGGAAATCTTTCTTAAATCAAATTTACTTCTTTGTGATGACTACAAGGAACCCTGTATTCCTAATTCTGTCTTCTGGTGCCAAGAAAAAAAATGTTCAATCTCACTGGCCCTTTAATATAATTCAGCTTAGCTGAATCAACCAACTAATCAAAAGTGTAAACTAGATTCGAACAAGTCCTTAATTTGAGAGGAATAAAGTGCTTTGGTCATTAGACAGGTATGGATGATGCCACGCAGGAAACATTCTTTGATTGGCTGAAAGAATCAGATATACTTTCTGGCCAAGTTATAAAACAAGGCAGTGCAGAACCAGCTCAGTAGAAGGTCAATCTCATGGTAGAGGAGCTTCAGCCAAGCCCATGGAAGGGAATTATTTGGCAGGGCTGGGGTTGAAAAGTCTGTCTCTGTCTCTGTCTCTGTCTCTCTCTGTCTCTCTCTGTCTCTCTGTCTCTGTCTTCTCTCTCTCTCTCTCTCTCTCTCTCTCTCTCTCTCTCTCTCTCTCTCTCTCTCTCTCTCTCTCTATCTCTCTCTCTCTCTCCCCCCCCCTTTCCCACCTTTCCTGCCTTACCCACCCAGCTTCTCCCACCCCATCCAAGACGACCAAATGTTATTTAGAAGATTCAGAGGTCCCATCAAAATCTCTCTGGTAATCACAGGTATTGGCATCAAGTACCGATGTGCTGATGACTGACAATAGAAAAGGCACCTGCAGACCCACGTGGAAAGACAGTCACCTAGAGACAGCAGCATTGTACTGGAAAGAAGTTCAGTCTATGGACTCCACCAAGGCACTGATTCTCAGAACTTAGCAGAGAGCTATACTTTAAAACAACCTCATAAGGACTCTGTGAAAGGGGAAAAAAAGAACTCCTAATAACTAGGAATTGGAAATTTACCCTTTGGCCATATGTATTCTTTATATGTATGTCTCATAGCTTTTGAACTTTTGGAGCTCTCTCTCCCCAGAAACTTTGAATAGATCAAAGGAGAAAGTGCTCCCATTTGAGAGAATTTTCATACCAACTGTCCTCATTGTTCCCTCTTAATGAAGCACCTTTTGAAAAGCTCATTAAATCTGGCTGACCCTGATCATGGGAAGCATACTGGGGTGTGTGTGTGTGTGTGTGTGTGTGTGTGTGTGTGTGTGTGTCTGTGTCTGTGTGTCTGTGTCTGTGTGTGTCTGTGTGAGAGAGAGAGAGATAGAGAGACACTCATGGGAGTCAATACTAGACACTCCCAACCCCTTAGAGTTTTCCCTAGAATCATGAAGAGAGAAGGAGTCAGCTACTTTCTGAGGACCTGCCTCACAAATCTGAGTTCCTGCTTGCAGAAGTGGACTCCAGGAGGTGGTTGAACAGGAGGAGTAGAATCCAAGAATGTCATATAACCTGTGATCTTTTGTTGTTCAATTGTTTTCAGTCATGTCTGACTCTTCATAACCTCATGCGGGGTTTTCTTGGCGAGATACTGGAGTGGTCTGCCATTTTCTTTTCCAGATCATTTTACACATGAGGAAACTGAGGCAAACAGGGTTAAGGGACTTGTGCAGGATCACACAGCTAATAAGTGTTGAAACCAGATGTGAACTTAGGAAGATGAGTCTTCCTTACTCCAAGTCCTGCACTCTATCCATTGTGTCACCTACTGGCCTCTGACCTATGATCTAGGATTCCCAATTGCAGAGCTCATATAAACCAAGTACAGTGTTGGGATCTGTCCTAGAAGATCATTAATTTTCTGCTCCATATTGCCAGCTACAGTGAAATCTCAGAATGTGACATGGGTCTCAGTCTTTACAAGTGTGACTAATAGGTTTTCTACATTCTATATTAGCACTCTCGGTAACAATTGCATTTATCAAGTACTGTGCAACCTTTATTTAGGTTCAAAGAAAATGCAAAAGACGTAAAGGAGCCTGTTAACAAATGCAGAAATACGTAAACTTACAATAGCCTAAAATCAATATGATTCTCCTCCCTCTTCAATGGAGCCCACTTTTTCTCCTACTCAAGACTTCTCCATGGTTTGGACTCCTCTGAGAAGGGAACTCAAGTGTCATTGTTAGAGCAATACCCTGACATTTTAGTAAGTCTCTTTTTCCCCTACAGGTTCTTCTATCCCCGAACCCTCAACTATAATGTAACTTTTTGGGTTATTAAAAGGGAAACTCATTTTTAGGTTTTTAGGTAACTCCCTGACATTTTGGTGAAATCCTATTTGATCCTTTAGAAGTCACATGAAGTCTTAGATTCTCTACAGAAGGGAAACACACTCAGCACAAAGGTTATATAATACCAGAGCTACCCAGCAGACCTTCATATCTGAATAACTTGCTGTCAAAGTGGAGTACAACATCCAGGTTTCTTGCTTCTCCATATAGTGAAACTAGTCTCTTCATTTTGCTACTTTTATCACCGAGGTAATCCTTTATTCTTTCCAAATGTCACACTGCTCAGGAAATTCCCCTTCTCTTAATAGAAGGCCAGAGTCGTGAATTTTTAAATTTGGTGTTACCAGCTTCAAGGCTGATGGTGCCCAGGAAATCCCCCTTCTTTGGCTAAATTCTAGAAATTGGGATCAATTGTGATTCGACTCCAGTGTTAAGCAGAAATCTCCCCCTTCCTTAACTAGGAAGAACATTGTCCAAACACTCCTCTTGCTTCTCTTTCAACAGCTCTTGATGTTGTGGTGGGGTGAGGAATTCTTCACCATCCCAAGGTCGGAGTGGGTACCCTCTGACAGAAACGAATATGGGAAAAAAGACAATGGAAATCTGTCAGTTCCCTTTTCTTAGCTAAGACAAAGTGGTGAATCCTCCCACAAGATAAGATTTACTAATTAATCTTGGAGACAACCCCATTAGTGAAATCTGTACTCCAGGAGGCATCAAAGGACAGCTCTCATGGTCACTGTGACCTAATCAGGAGGTGTCATCTGTTATCACAACAGTTTTTGACGTATATATACTGCCTGTCTATTTGTAGGGTAAGAGGAGAGAAAATTTTTCAAAGGTGGTGGGGAAAAGTTGCAATGGGGATTTGGCACATACTCAGATCAACTAGAATGATATGTTGGGCTCCTGCTTTGGATAGAATGAGGAACTGGAACATGTGCAAAAAAGTACATATACATGAAGCAAACTAGATACAGGATAAATAGGAAATAATTAAAAAAGAATAAAGCACTGGAATTAAGAGGGGTAAGGAAAGCTTCCTGTAGAAGGTGGAATCTAGTCATAGGGGAAAGCCAGAGAGAATTTGAGAGTTGTGATGGAGTATTTTGCTGGTCGAACAACCAAGAGGTTGTTGTCTTTGGATTAAAGGGTACATGTGGAGAAGTGAGGTGTAAGAAGACTGGAAAGGGGAGCAAGGTTAAAAAAAGTCTTTGAATGCCAAACAGAGCAATTTTTATTTCCTGTTGGAGACAATAGGAAGCCATTGGAATTTATTGAGTCAGGGGAGGGTCATTCGATTACACCTGTGTTTTAGGAAAATCACTGTAATGGCTGACTGGAAAATGGATTGGAAGTGTAGACAGACTAGCAGGGGTGGGAAACCTGCAGCCTCAAGGTCACATGTGGCCCTCTAGGTCCTCAAGTGTGGCCCTTTGGCTGAATCCAATCTTCACAGAGTTCTGTGAATTTTGAACTCAAAGGACTGCACTTGAGGCCACAGATTCCATACACCTGGTACTAAAGGTAAGAAGATTCATTACCAGGCTATTGTTATAATAATAACAATAACAGTAATAAGACAGTTACATGATAAATTTATTATGTATTTAAAAGGAATAGCAAGTTGTACTTAATAGATTTACAGTATAATCATGTATAATTTACATGTATAATCATCTTTTTTTCTTTTCTACTATGTTATGGAAATGATTGTTTCATTTCTTAAGTTCAGAGTAAAATAAACTTTTAAAAAATAATCAGGATGTGAGGTGATGAGTACCTACATTAAAGTGGTAGCAGTATCAGAAAAGAGAAGGGGGTGTATTTGAGAGATGTTGCAAAGGTCTCTCTCTCTCTCTCTCTCTCTTTTCTTTCCTTTCTTCCCTACCTCTCTCCTCATTTTTCTATCCATCCATCCATCCATCCATCCATCCATCCATCCATCCATCCATCTCTGTTCATCTGTCCATCTGCCTATCTGTTTATGAATAATTATTTGAGGAAAGAGAATGCTAACAATTAGGAGGATCAAGAAAAACTTCACGTAGCAAATGGCATGTGGGATGATCCTTGAATGAATCTAGGCATTCCAGGAGGTAAAGTTGAGGAGGGGGCATGGGGAACAGCCTGTGCAAAAAGAACAGAGGCAGGAGATGGGATGTTAAGCTCAGAGTATAGCATGTAGGCCATCTGGGCTGGAACAGAGTGTTCAGAGGGTAAGAATGTGAAATAAGCAAGGAAAAGTAGGCTAAGGCCAGGTGCTGAAGTCAAAGTGAGGGTCGCTCCTGAAAGTTCTTCAGTAGGGGAATGATGTGATCAGACTAAAGCTTAAGGAAGATGGCGCTAGCTGTGGTGTCGTAGGTGGATTAAAAAGCAGACAACTCTGAGGTCAGTAGTCCAATTAGGAGGATGGAACAGTAGCCCAGGCAAGTAATGCAGAGTATCTGAGTTAGGGCAGCAGGCTTACCTAAAATCACATGCTTAGTAAGGGACAGAAAAGAGACCTGAGCCAAGCTTTTCCACTTTCTTAAGTCTAGACAATCAACAAACCAAATTTGTAGATTACTGATTTCTGAGGTGTGAATACCCACACTGAAAATTGAACAGTTAGCTGGCTCCAGCACAACCCTGTGTCTGTCTAGGGTGTTTAAACTTTGGCGGACTCTGACAGAACTCCAGCAGCATTGGAACAACTGAGTCTAGCCCCTAATTACCAAAAATAATTAAAATAGGCAGCTATCAGATGACACATTGTTTATACATCCTCTCCCTGTGTCTGGAGTCCAGGTAACCTCTTCCTTGGACAAACACCTGCCTGCTCACTATTGAAATCCTTTTCCCCTGTTCCCACCCCATCAACACCTTACAATGTTTGGGGGTCTCTGACTTAAAACCCATTGGGTTTTTTATGCTGGGGTCTCTTTCCATCCAAATGACTTTGATTTGAAGGCATATTTTGAGTTGCTTATCCTGGGCACATTTTTGCCACACTTACCTCAAGGCATGAAAATTGCTTTTTATGGCACTAATTGGGAAATATCTGATGATGACTGCAGGTGAGAGAAGCAGGGAGGAGATGAAGCTGCAGGTGGAACCAGATGCCAAGCTTAATTGAGGCTTCAGTGATGGAGGAAAGTAATGAGAAATGCAACTCATCATCTTCCTGGGCAAATATATTTTCTTTCTCTAGCCTCAGTTTCCTCAATTATAAAATGGGGATAATAACAACACCTACCTCACAGGATCCAGTGAGATAATGTATGTAAAACTCATTGCAAATCTTAAAACACTATTTAAATGCTACTACTATTACCTTTTTATTATTCGTGAAATCTAGTCAATTATACTGTTTCTGTAAAAAAAAAAAAAATCAACCAAAAAAATCAAACTACCCCCAAGTTGTCTTTTCAGACTTATACATTATTCCCCTCTGTGCCTTCTATGATCTAGCCAAACTGGTCGTGTCTATTCCTCACACAACCTTTCAGCCTCTTTGCCTTTGCACTCATTTCCTTCCATGCCTGGAATGCACTCCCTCCTCATCACTTATATTCTCAAGCATTGTATCACTTTCACTTATACGTGAAGCCTTTCCTGATTCCTCCAGTTCCTGATGCTCCTGTTTTGTGTTTAATTACTTTGTGTTTTGTGTGTTTATTTACCTGATCTTCATTCTGTATGTGTATACACACATTACATATACATTTGTTGCCTCCCCTCATAGAGTGCAAGTTGTCTGTGAGTAGAGATTGTTTCCTTCTTTGTGTTGGTATCTCCAGTGCCTGGCACACAGTAAGTGCTTAATAAATGTTGGTTGTTTGATGTCAAACATAACTCTGCTGAAATAGTAGTACAAAGTGGGTCCAGTTCAGTTTTAGCAGAGTGATTTCCCATCGTCTCTCTCTGAGATGAGGCTGGGCTGGAAAGTAAATATAGGTAATAGTACATGTGAATTCTAATGAAGGCATGGGAGCTTTGGCTGCCTCGATGGAGGGAGCAAGGATAGGTCTATCACTAATTACATCAATTTTAAACAGAGAGGGATATTTCTGGATATTTTTCCCCCGACCAAAGGTCGAGGGATATTGTATGTACCCTTTGACTTCCCTGTGACAGTCTCTTTCTAATTAGAAGACTACTATTTTACCCAACACCCCTTCTTCATAATTACCAATCACCAAAATGCAGAGGGGGAAGAAAAGTAGAGCTGGCAGTAGGAAAGCAGCAGATGTTGCCAATATCTCTGGCAGCCTAGCCGCAACTTCACTCCCACCCTTAGGGATCTAGTAGGTAGCTTGTAGAAGCAGAAACAGTCCAGAATGGAAGTAAATTGGGGAATGGCTAAATAAATTATGGTGCATGGATACAATGGAATATTATTACACCATAAGAAATGTTGACTGTGAGGAGTACAGAGAAGATTTGTGTGGTAAGATGTGGAGTGAAGTGAGAACCAGGAAAGCAACATGTGCAATGATTAGGGTATTGTAACTGTAAAAGAACAATGAAATGAAGATAAATGTTGTGTAATGATAATGATCATCTTGGCCCTGGCCTCCTTCCTTTCACTAGCCTAGTATCAGACTATGATTGTGTAAAGTTGCAAATGATGTCCGATGCTGGCAGTGTGTTTATTGGCCTTGCTTAACATTTTCTTTTCCTTTGGTAAAGGAGAAGGCTTACTGGGAAGAAGAAGGAGGAACGATGTTAAAAAATAGGAATTAATAAAATTTTAATAAATTGATGTTAGGAAAATAAAACAGCCCCAGAATGAACTGATATTAGGAAAATAAAATAGCCCCAGTATTCTGGTTTTCCTTGATTTATAGCTTATGCTACAATTTTAGAGCATGATTCTTTCAAAGGGAGTAAAGCAAGAGAATTAAATGATACTTCCTTGTGATAGAGAAGATTATCTTTGGGAAATGTGTTTGTCTATATTTGTGTCTCCCTTACGTGACATGTCTCCCCTAGATAAAGCCTTATGTGATGGTCTAAATTTTAAAGCCACTTGAGGTCTTACTGGCGGAATACATGAAAAACCTGTGTAGGAACAATTCTATCGCAGGTCCCTGACGGCTGCATCTTTGCTAACATCTTCTGAGTTCTTTTCTATTTTCCCAGGCTCTCCCTGCGTAAAAAAAATTGAGAGATCCTTGCTGTCAATAATCATGAGATCCTGACACTGTTCTTTTAAAAAATTTATTTTATTTTTAGTTTATGGAATATAACAAGTATTTCCATAACATAGTGAAAAGATAATTGTATGTGAAACTGCAAACTGGCTATTCCTTTCAAATATAAAACAAAATTATCATGTAATTTCTTTTTTTCCTTCCCTACTGCCCTCAAGATGACTACCATCAGACATAAACAGATATATGTGTGTATATATATATATATATATGTATATACATATATATACTATATATGTAAAAATATTTTCTGCATACTTCTATTTATCAGTTCTTTCTCTGGATTCAGATAGCATCTTTCACATGTCCTTTATAATTAATTTGGGTATTTATAATAGTCAAAATAACTTATTTGCTCATGGTCACTTTAAAAACAATATTGCTAAGACTGTATATAAAGTTCTCTTGATTGTACTCGTTTTTCTCTTTGTTATTTCACAGTCTTCCCATGTTTTTATAAAATCATTGAACTTACCTTTTCTTATAGCACAGTAGTATTCCATCACAATCAAATACCACAACTTGTTCAGCCATTCCCCAATTTGCCACTACAAAAAGAGCTACTATAAACATTTCTGAACATATGGATTCTTTTTCTCTTTCCCTAATCATCTTTGGAAATAGACCTGGTAGTGGTATTGCTGGCTCAATGGGTGTAGGTAGTTTGATGACTCTTCCGGCATAATTTCAGATTGCTCTCCGAAATGGTTGGATCGGTTCACAATTCCACCAACTTTTTGAAATCAGCATCAATGTAAAAATTACAAAGAATTCTAATGATTGTTTTTCCTGCTCATCCCAAGTAGAAATAATTATTTCTTCCTGGAAAATCTCATAATTAGTTCTAGGGTGCATAAGAGTTGGTACTCTCGCCACTTTTTTGATCTTATATCTCATCCTAGTGTCAAGCATAGTGCCTTACATATGGGAGGTACTCAATAATTGTTGAATAAATGAAGCCACCCTAGTAGGCTCTAGATAGTGCCAAATCTGCCTCTTTTCAGTGCTATTTTCTCCTACAATTTTTAAAACAGGTTTGAAAAGTAAAGTTTTAAAAATATGTTTGTTTTACATTGTTTGCATTTTATATGGGCAGTTTATGGAATATAGAAAGGTACATAATCATACTGGAATCTCATCACACTGCTGGATGGGTTATTTCTTGGAAGGTGTCCTATAAACCAGCAGCGTCAAACCAAAACAGAAACAAATCCCAGTCCTGTGGACCATATGTTGACTTAGAAACCACAAATTAACATTATGTTGTATTGGTTTTTTTTTTTTTTGTTAAACACTTCCCAGTTACATTTTTATCTGCTTTCTCAGCACTTGCAATATTGTGGGCTACATGAGACACTTCTGTAAACCACCCGTCTCATTTGTGACTAGCTATTCTAGTTAGTCTAGGTCAAAGATTTCCTTGACAAGTGTCTTTTACTGAGCTTTCCCCCTCCACCTTAGATCTTTGGGTCTGCTCTATTTTGGAGATAATTGTTTAATTATTACAATTATTGTCTCAATCCTTACTTAGACAACTCACATTCTTAAAGGCTGGGATGAGCAAAATGACTTCCCTTAGAATAAATGCTTTTCATTTTGGGGGATTCTTTTTGGAGGATATTTTTCTTTTGTTTCCTTTGTTCCCTCCTTGTGCTCCTTTACCTTTTCGAACTTTTAGATTTCATTACATTGTAAACTCCTTGAGGGTAGGGACTGTCTTTTGCCTCCTTTTATACCTCCAGCATTTAGCACAGTACCTGGTACACAGTAGGTGCTTAATCAATATTTATTGATTATTGATTGACTTTTCTAGATAGCATTGGTACAGCCAATTTAGTTAGTTGGGAGGCAGTTCATCTGGTGGAAAGAGAAGTGAGAAGACCTGGCTTCATTGGATTCCCGTCTCTACCACTTTAATACATATATGACGTGGGGCAAATCACTTAAAAGTTTCTGAGCCTCAGTTTCCTTATCTGTAAAATGAGGAGGCTTGAATTCAATAACCTCTCAAGACCCTTTTCTGGCTCTGATTCTTTAAATTTTTCTTTTTCTTCCTTTCCCGTTTTCTAGGTAAAAAGGAGAAACTTTCTCTGAAGGACTAACACTGATAGCAGCTGATAAATAAAACATGCTGTCCACTCATTCAGCAAAGCTGTCTGCCGACAGAACAGTTTTACAGCTATTAAACACACAGGCACGCACGCATGCACGCTAACACACAAGCACCCCAAAGCCCCGGTATTTCTTGCAAACTTGCTGCCATCTGGCTTCACTACATCTTTCTCGGACAGCTCCTTTAAGAGACTCCTTTCAGCGGCCAACCTCTCTCTGGCTCTCCCATGACACTTAGGGAGACTCTTATGGGAAGAGAGGCAATTTATTTTCTCTGAATGACCACACTGCTAACTCTACAGGGCAATTATACAGAGCAAATGTATCTACTTCTGCCACAGGAGGCAGGAGTTCCCTTACTCATCATTAATAATGAATGCTCTTCAGTAAGCGTCTGCCCTCATTTACCAACCAGAAGGGCACATTCTAGAGGCTCGCCCAGGCGACTGAGAAATGGTGCGACTGGAGATTTTGAGCCCAGCCAGGAAGGCAGCTTGGGTTGCCTGACCCCTTGCTCCTTTGTTCTCTGCAGGCAGCTCCAAAACCAGCAGAAGATCTGACCCATTGGCTCTCTGTTCTGAAATGTATAGTCCAAAAAGAAGTAGCCTAGCCTTTTCCATATGGGAATGCCATCACTTGCTTTCCTGGCAGCTGCATGATTGGAAATACTGTGAAATAAAAAGGAGAAGTAAGTAAATAAGAGCCGGGAAGTGTCCAATTGATGTACTACTGTGATGGGGAAAGAAGTGTCAGTAAAATCAGACTTCTCCGAGAGCTCCCTCCTACTCTCCCTTGGCCTATTTGAAACTCTTTGGCCTCCTGGGCACTTCTGCTACTGTCTGCTGACTCCATTTTGCTCTGATGCTTTGGACTGGAATGCAGACTTCACAGTGACTGGGCCAGGGCTCTATTATGTAGTCATTATAATGTGCAAGATTCCTGGAAAGGTGTTGACACTTTAATGACTCCTAATGATACAGTATGTTATGATGTCAAGCTCAGTTCTGCAGTCAAAGGCCTTTGGAAATCAAAGGGAGCTAGTGTCTTGGCCATACCACACACAGGGAGTGTAATTGAAAGTGAGTGAAGAATGGGATTCCCATAATACACCACCTTTATGCAACATGTTCATACTCAAGGCACCTTCAAACATTTGCTAATTATTTTTCAGCACTCTCTCAGAGTAGGTGAATAGACTCCCTGCTTCACAGATGGTGGACTGGAGACAAAAAAGTTGCAAAATCCAATGTGAGACTGTAGAGATGATACTTCTGATATATCCTTTCTGGACCATATTAAGATAGGTAAATAAAAACCATTAGTAATAATCAATCAGAATCTAGGAAACTAGGTAACAGTGGATAGAATGTTGGACTTAGAATCAGGAAGACCTGCCTCCGACAATTATTAGCCATGTGACCCTGGGCAAGTCATCGAGCTTCCTCAACTGTGAAATGGGGATAATATCACCCACTTTCCAGCTTAGTTATGAGGATTGAGTGAAATAACACATATAAAGAAGGCTGCAAACCTTCAAGTTCTATATAAACTTACCATTATTATCTTTTAACATCTCTGAGCTGAGTTTGAAGAGTTTCTAGTTCTTTTTGTATTCTTTTTCTGCAAACTTCAACAACAAATTGAACAAATATTATTGTTGGTTACATGCAATACATTCTGCTAAGTGCCATAGTGACAAAAATTAGTAAGATACAGTCTAGTGAAAGATATGAGACAGGAGCACAGTACAGGAAAAACTTGGGAGTATTGCAAATAAAATACATTTATGTATGTGTTCGTCCTTCATGGCCGAAGAAGACCATGCCATCAGAGAAATAATGGCATGACTTGCACTTGACTTTGATTTGAGTGAGGCAGGGCTGTGCAGGTCACCAGCCTCACTTCTCCTCCAGAACCATCTGAATCCAGTGACCAGATATTCATCAGGATGACTGGAGATGACCCAGGATGAGGCAATTGGGGTTAATTGCCCAAGGTCACACAGCTAGTGAGTGTCAAGTGTCTAAGGAGAGATTTGAACTCAGATCTTCCTGACTCCTGCACTGATGCTCTATCCACTGCACCACCTAGTTGCCCCTAAAATGCATTTAGGGATCTGAAAAAGGAGGGATCATTTCTGGCAACAGGAATGAGAGACAGTTTCATGAAAGAGACCATACCTGAAATGGGCCTTGAAAGGTGGGTAAGATTTCAATAAGTTTTAGGAGGGCGTTGGGCAGTGAGGATTCTCAGGGGAATGGAGAAGCAAAGGCATGGAGTTAGGAAATGGCAGGACAAATCCAGAGTATAGTAACAAGTCTGGTTTGACTGGAAGATATGGAATAGTGAGGTGAATGATATGGTTAAGGCTTGAAAGATGAGTTGAAGGTAGGTTGTGGAAGGCATTGAATGTCAGATTCGAGTTTGAGATTTATTCTGTAGAATTTGGGGAAGCATTGAAGGTTTTTGAGCGGAGGAGCCACGTGATCAGAACTGATCATTAAGATTACTCTTGTAAGATTACTCTTGCAGAATGTCCTGGAGTGAGGGAAAGATTGTAGCTATTGCAGTCGTCTAGGGAAAGACAATGTGAGCCTGAATGGACTTGCATGGTGCTTTAATCATCTTTTTGAAAAATAAAGTATCAGTTCAAACTGGGCACCCAACAAATTTTTTCCCTGTTTTACAGATTAGGTAAGTGAGGCACAAACTGCCTTCTTCAGGGACATACAATGGCAAACTGCACATCCCCACCTCTTATCTAGGCTATTTCCATTGAGTAATGCTGGTACTTTGAGCCAAGATTGGAATTTTTTAACCCTTATTTCTTTGAAATTTTAGGATAGATCCAAGAAAAAATTGTGAAGATGACCAAGTTTGCTTTTTTCCCCCACACTTAGCCTTCTCTTTTGATAAACTTCTGCTGCCTCTCAGCTGCTGTTATACCCCATTAAAACTTACTTTCAGAAAAGGAACTGATAAACTTAACAGTTTATCACTGATAAGGATAAAGAACTGATAAACTTATCAGTTGATCACTGACTAAACTTATCAGTGTGTCACTGATTGAGGATTGGTAATTTAACTGGGGACAAAGAAATATCCAATTGTGGAACTGAATTAGAATTCAAGAAGATCACTTGACAGGCTAGAACACTAGGTCAAATTTTTTAAAAAGGTGAGATAAATGAAAAGTCTTTTACACGGAGTGCAAAAAATCAACCTCAACAGTGGAAGATGGAAGAGACATAGCTAAACAGCAGCTCTTCTGAAAAATGTCTGGATGGAGGGGATTTAGCGAAATACAAATTCAATATGAGTCAACCACATGGTGATGTGTCAGCCATAATGCTGGGGGTGTGCTGAAGTCAGTTTGAACCAACTTGATAGAGCTGATTGTTAAATTTTGTATGAACTCTTACACTTCTGAAATTGGCAAATGTGCAAATCAAGGCTTGGTTTATTGTTTTGCAGATTTATAGACTTAAGAAAGTGATGGTAAAAATGTTAGTAATGCAAATTAAACTTAAATTTTCCCACAGTTCATTTTTCTCCCTCAGAGAGCTGGTTGTTAAATATTTATTGGTATGCCTTTGGTTGAATCTTAGGCTGAATTGAGGATGCTGCTGTCCAGGAAGTGAGTGGTTGTTAATTTTCCTGTGGGCTATTTTGGTCAGATAATATCTGGAATAGTGTATTCAATTCCTAGAACTACATTTTAGGAAGAGGTTGATAAGTTGGAGGTGTTTTAGAGGAGGTCAGTCAGGATTTTGTAAGACCTCAAATTCAAGCCATGAACTAAAGGAACTGGAATTGGAGAAGAGAAGTATGGTAGTTATCTTCAAATATTTGAAATGGAAAAAGAGTTAGGAGATCTCTTTTGCTTGATTCTGAAAGTGGAGAGTACGCAAAGAGACAAGATGCTTACTAGCTGTGTGACCCTGGGCAAGTCATTTAACCTCAGTCTACCTCAATTTACTCATCTGTAAAATGGACTTAATGATAACACCTGTCTCTCAGGGTTGTTGTGAAGATCAAATGTGATCATATTTGTAAAATGTTTTGCAAATCTTAATGAACTGTATAAATGCTAGCTATCACCATTATGATTATTAATGGTATTAGCTATAAGCTTAGGCTTGAAGTAATGGCCAGGGCAGGGACCCTTCTTAACATTTAGTTAGCAGAGTGGAGTAGACTGCCTTGGGAGACAATAGATTATGCCCTCACTGGAGGTCCATCAGTTCCTTTTCTGAAAGTAAGCTAGAAGAACAGATGTTAAATATGTGTGTTCATCCTTCATTGCCGAAGAAGACCATGCCATCAGTTAAATGATGACTTGACTTGCACTTGACTTTGTTTGTGCAGGTCACCAGCCTCACTTCTCCTCCACAGCCATCTGAATCCAGTGACGAGATATTCATCAGGATGACTGGAGAAGACCCAGGATGAGGCAATTGGGGTTAAGTGACTTGCCCAAGGTCACACAATTAGTGAGTGTCAAATGTCTGAGGTGAGATTTGAACTCAGGTCCTCCTGACTCCCGCACTGATGCTCTATCCACTGTACCACCTAGCTGCCCTACATGTTAAGTATATTGATTGTAGAGAGGAAGGAAGAAGGAAACAAGCAATTGCTAGCTGCCTAGCAGTGCCAGGCACTGTGCTAACTAAACACTCTACAAAGATTGCTTTACTTGAGTCTCACAACCCTGGGGGATAGGTACTATTGTTGTTCCCATTTTACAGTTGAGAAAACTGAGTCAGACAGGGTAAGCAACTTGCTCAGGATCACACAACTAGCGGTATCCACTCCAGTATCTTTGTCAAGAAACCCCCAAATGGGATCAAGAAGAGAGGGATATGACTGACAACAGCAGCGCTGTTTAAAGAACACTGTGCTATGTGCTAGAGGGATGCAAAATTTAGATTAGATCTTTCAGTTGTACTAGAATGGATTCTGTTTAACTACCATTGAAGGCCTTCACCGCAGAATATTCTAGACTAGACTCCTATAGATCTTAATGTGGATTCTTTTCAAGAAATCTGCAACCATCTCTTAGAATTCCTAACTTCCTTTTAAGAGTCACCTTAGGAAGCCTTGATTACCCCACTATCATCCTGCAAAGCACATCAGATATAGTTCATATCTAATTTTCCAAGAACATGTTGTATCCCCTAGTAGAGTGAAAGCTTTTTGGAAGCTGGGTTGTCTTATTTTTGTCTCATTGTGCCTCTCTTGCCTAGCACAATGCCTGGCATATAGCAGGTGATGAACAAATTCTTGTTAAACTCAACGCTGATTGAATAATCAGACTAGAGACTGATGAGTCTTGCATGTGAAGTGAAACTGGGTTAAGTATATCTGTTGAATATAGGTCAGAGGCGCTAAGACCCTGTGCAATATCTACATATAAGTTTGATAAATCTAAACTCTCATGCAAATGAATAATTCACCAAAGGCCAATTGCACACCCAAAATCATTAATGAAAATTGATTTTCCTTCTGTGTTGTGCTGCTTTTCTCTGTGGTATCACAATATTGTTTTCAGAGTCAACCAGGATTCAGAGAATGTTTATCTCCCCACAGTCCCTTCCTTTTCCTGAATGAGGGGATCCTAGTGCTTTTTAATTTGGAAAGTTTTGGCTGGCTTGCTTTTGAGCGGGAAAGAGGTGAAGACTGCATCACAATAATTCTATAAGACAGGGGATTCAACATAGAACATCAGATTAACACATAGTGAATAATGGGTCAGTTAGGGAAGAGCCAGGAGGCAGTACAATAGAGATCAGCTCTTTGGGCTGAGGTATGATCCCTGCCAACTGACTTCATGTATTGTAATGGAGCAGGATGGGAAATCTGCTTTGTTGGCAGCTGGTTAAATGCCTTTCCAGTAACATGGTGGAAATGGATTATATATAAATACAGTCACGTGCAATGATAAAGGGAACTTGGACAGAAGGCACAAACCACCGGGACGCCAAGGGGCTTCCCAGTGGTTCCTGTGAAGGCTATATTTCTGAAAGGAGAAAACTCCATGGCTCAAGGCCCCAACAAGGAGACCACTATTTGAATTGCATTCCATTTTTAACCAGATGCCCTGGATGCCCCAGAAAGCATATGAAGATCTATACAGGCATCAAGATAATTGAAAAAAAAAAAGCTGCTGTACATTAAACTTGCAGATCCCTATAAAAACTTACTGGAAGAGTCAGGGCTAGTTTCAGTGTAGGGAGGTATTCACTGGAGCTGAAACCAGGCCTTTTTGTACTCAGGGCAAAAACCACAAATTGTGCCTAGAATAAGTGACACAAAAGACACCACCAGCTGAATATTCTCCAATTGTATGTGTGTGTGTGTGAAATGGAAACCCCAATATACCATCTTCAGATGATTACTGGGGAGGCCACTCAGCCCATGAGGATAGAGTAATATGGAATAGAATGAGAGGAATTCAATCCATCATCTGGTGGTTTGGTATTCTAACTAATGACTTTTATTTACTAGGTGCTGAGTTCTGCTGTTTTTTATGTTGCTTAAAGATGCCAAACGTGGTGGTTGGCCTCTAAATTTGGTGCCCTCTAAATTCAGAACCCATAGATAAAGCCCCAACCTCACCATCTTGGCCCTAGATCTGTTCTTTAGTATGAGATGCTAGAGGGGGAGATGTGGGCTTTGGCATTTTGACCACCAAGTTTGTCTCTAGCCCTGCTCCCTTTTCATCAACCAAGGAGGAAGAGTGGGTCCTTCTGTATTTGGTACAGATTATACACATAGCTCATGGAACGGGGCAGAACAATAAAAGAAGATGGTGAAAGGAGCATCCTCTCCTAATATTTCTTTCTTTCTGCTTTGCAGGCTCTGACTGAGGTTCTTTAGATAACTAGGTGGTACAGTAGACAGAGCATTGAGCGTAGAATCAGAAAAACTTGAAGTCAAGTTCAGTTGCAGATACTAGCTGTGCAACCTTGGGGCAAGTCATTTAACTTGTTTGCCTCAGTTTCCTCACCTGTAAAATGGAGATAATAATAGCACCCATCTCCCAGGATTGCTGTGGGAATCAAATGGGATAATATTTGTAAAGTGCTTGTCACAGTGCCCATACATAGTAATCTCCATATAAAGGTTATGATGATGACGATGACGTTTTGGGTGCTGTTAAAATAAATGTCTTTGCTACACTAAATGAGAAACAGAGTCAAACTCACACCAAAAAGCTCTGTCCTTTTCTTTACTTATATGTGTCCTGTGCTTTTCACTCTTCTTTAAGAAAAAAAAAAGATCCAGCAAACCAAAACCACATGCAAACCGCACCAGGCTCAGGAGGGCCTTCTTTTCATTACACTTCCCTGGAACCTGGCCTATCTGTTCAGCCTGCACGCAGTTTATAGCCAGGGTCTCAGTGACTTAAAAAAGAGAAAGATTCAATAACCAACAAGTGGAAGGAGTGATCACATAGACATCAGTTGCAATGTGAAAACCGAAACAGGCAATTTTGAAGCACAATCACTACTTTGTAATGCACCAATAAGGAAGGAGACAGCCCATGTATTACTGAGTATCAGGTGCACAGGGTCATCAGGAAGTAACATCAAAGCAGTGCGCTTACTGCCTTAAAGATGGACAAAAGCAGTAGTGTCAGTGAGATGGCCAGGCTTTATGGGTGAAATGTCTCCCAAAGGACCTGCAGGGTGCAGATTGGTCTTGGAGAGTAGGGACTGTTCCTTTTTTTTGTCTTTTTATCCCCAGACCTTGACACAAAGTCTTCCAAATATCAGGAACTTAATAAAAACTTATTGAATTGAATCTATGCTTTTTAATACCATGCCAATTTCTCTCCACCCTCCATTAACATCTAACACATACATGATGAACTCTCCTTACAATAAACCTGTAAAGTGGATACAAATATTCACACCCACAATTTATAGCGATTTTACATTATTATGTCATGTGTTAAGTCTTTTTAAAAAAATATGTGTTTATCTTCAGTTGTATCTGACTCTTCATAACTCCACTGGGGTCTTCTTGGCAAAGGAACTAAAGTGGTTTTCCATTGCCTTCTCCAGCTTGTTTTATAGATGTTTATAGATGAGGGAACTGAGGCAAACAGCTAAGTGACTTGCCCAGAGTCACACAGCTAGTAAGGATCTGAGTCCTGATCTGAACTCACAAAGATGAGTTTTCCTGACTTTGGGCCTGGCACTCTATCCCCTGAGCCACCTAGGGGCCCCAGTGTGTTTCTGAGTCTTCTACATTTTAAGCATTTAATCTGTAAGGAAAAAAATACCTCTCTTATATTTGATTTCTATTGTTGATTGAGTGCTTTTCTACTCTTCTTTGCATAGACCGAGATTTGAACTATACCTAGATTTTTTTTTAAGTGATTTTCCCCACCAATGAAACTATAAAAAGACAGAGACAATGAGAAATGTGGTTGATTATCTTTTTTCTGAAGAGCAGGTTCCTCCAATGCTGAAACTAATATTTGTATGGGCTCAGGGCTAAGGAGAAGGGGACAAGTTTCTCAGCCCCCTTGGGTCTATTGTTACACAAAATAGTTGCAAAATTAATAAGACATAAGTTTTTTTGATGGGGAGATAGGAATATTTGTAGAATATCAGAAAAGGCTTCATTTAGAAGGGGGCTTTTCAGCTGAACCTTAAAGGAATATAGGAATTCTAAGAGGTGGAGATGAAGAGCAGTGGATACTAGACATGGAAAACCACCAGAGCAAGGGTCTGGAGACAAAGATGGAGTGCTTTGTGTGAAGAACAGTAAGGCAATGAATTGGCTAGAGGATGTGTGTGTGTGTGTGGGGGGGGGGGCATGCACATGTGCATACATAAAAAGGGAGTAATGCATAATAAAGCTGGAAAGATAAGATGGGGCCAGGTTGTGAAGGACTTTACATTTCAACCAGATGTATTTGCGTTTTATCCCAAAGATAATATGGAACCAGTGAGGTTTACTGAGTAAGGAAGTGATATGGTGACTCATTTTAAAGGAAAATTGATGTGGAAGACATTGGGGAGGGGTGAAATTTAAATCAGGAGGACCATAAAGAAACTATTCGACTGGTTCAGGCAAAAGGTGACAAGGACTTGACTTACCATAACGACTATGTGGGTGGAGAGAATGGCATGGTTTGAAGAGATGTTGCAGAGGTAAAAATGAGAAGATAGATATGTAGGAGGAGAAGGAGAAAGGAGTCAGGGAGACACATTGAGGTTAAAAACTTGCGTAGACTGGGAGAATGGTGGTGTTACTGACAAAAACAGAGAAATCTAGAAGAGAATTTAGTTTGAAGTCTGAAGATAATGAATTTTCTTTTGGATATGTTGAGTTTGAGGAACCCATGGAGACATATAATTTGAAATGTTTAATACATGGTTCGTGATATGTCACTGAAGCTAGTGGAAGAGAGTAGGGCTAGATGATTGAATTAAAAAAAATTATTAAGCGCATGATGTGTACAAAACCCAGTGCTCAGTGCTGACACTACAAATAAAAAGCAAGACAATCCCTGCTCTTAAGGAATTCACATTTGAATAGAAGGAGACAATAGGTAGAAAGTTTCAGTTATAAGTCAGATGGAAAGGACCAATAGTCAAAGTGTCAAAACAGATGATAAAGCATCTTTCTTTAGTATTGTTTCCACTGATAAAACCATCTCTGGTCCTGATGTTGGACCATTTTGTAGCACCAATGATTTTACTGTCAAGATCTTCTTTTCCTGGGTCTTCGGTAGCTGTGGTTGCTGAAGAGGCAGGTGCCAGGACACATTTCTACAAGGGCTGTTTTCCAGGATAATTCCTATAGAGATTAGATAGGGCCAGTGTTCTTAGAGTCAGTGCCATCCCTGTTACTCTAGGCACAAGGCCTTAAATTTCTCCACTGGGGATTTAGGTTAGATAGTGGTCAATGTGGAGGTAGTGGTTTGATCTGCTTGGCAAATTCTACCTCTAGTCTCACCTTTAAGGTGCTTTGCTGATTCATCTAAGCTTGCTTGCCTGTCTCAGCACTGGCATTTGGTACTGGAAGTGACTGGGATGGCGGACCTCTCTTCCATTGGGACTAAGAATCATTTACATAGAGATGATCCAGCTGGCATAGCAGACAGATCAGGAGGCCTGGAGTCAAGAAGTCCTGAGTTCAAATTCTGCCTCATCATTTACTATCTGTGTGACCGGTGGCAAGTCATTTACCTTCTGTCAGCCTTAGTTCCTCAACTATAAACCGGAATAATAATTGCATCTCCCTGCCAAGGCTGTGGTGAGAATCAAAATGACATTTGTAAAGCACTTAGTACAATGCCTGACCCCAAATCAGTGCTTAGTCAGTACTTACTCCTTTCCTCTCTCATTAAATTCATGAGGTCACCAAAAGAGAGTCGAGAAGAGGACCCCGGATAGAGCCTTGAGGCGCACCCACAATTAGGGGTCCCAATAATAAATGAGGATGATGTTCAGTTATTTTTAGCATGTCCAACTGCTTCTGACTTCCTAGATTTCGATAGCACAAGTATCTTTTTTCAGGCAAATATTTCTGTCTCCCCACCCCTTCTCCAATGAACATTTTTTTAAAACTGCCAACAAACATCCATAGTCCAGCAAAACAATCTTACATTGGTCCTGTCCAAAAGTGTGTATCTTATTCTGTGTTTTAAGTCATTGCCTCTCTGTTAGGAGGTGGATGGCATGATTCATCTCAATTTCTCTGACCTGGTTTATCACTGTATTAATCAGATCTCTAAAGTTTTTCAGAGTTATTTTTGTCTAGAATGTTGTTGTTTATACATAAAGTATTTTAATTTTACCCACTTTACTTTGCATCAGTTCACAAGGGTCTTCCTGGTTTTTGTGAAACTGTCCATTCCATCATTTTTTATGGCTATATAATATTCTGGTACATTTCTTAGCCACAATTTATTCATTCAGTCTTTCTCCAATAAGTGAGTACCCCTTTACTGCATGATTTTAAGCTACTAAGAAAAGAGTGGCTATAAATATTTTTGTACCCTTGGGTCCTTTTCCTTTTTTTTTAATCTCTTTGGGGAATAGTCTTAGTGGTGTAATTGAATCAAAGGATCTATATGGGTTAGCAACTTTTGGAGGTTTAGCTCCAAATTGTTTTCTAGAATAACTGGATCAACTCTCTGCCAACGGTATTTTAGTGTGATTCTGTTAATGAGTGGGATTTCAATAAACAGAGTCTAGGAGAGGGAGGCATTGGAACCAGCAGGGCTTCAGTCTTTACATACTTCCTTCACAAGGAATGTACATTTGCTTACATGCTTGCTTGGTGCCAGACAACAAGCAACAGATTGCATAGAACAAGGACTTTAAATCAGAGACTATAGCTCTGACCACACAGAGCTGTTACTTTCAAGTCAATAGGGCCCAGGAGTTCCTTGTACCCACTAATACGTTTCATCAGCTTCCATTTGTGAAATATGACCTTTCCCCTGATTGCCATTTTCATTTACTCCAAGAATCATGAGCAAAAGGAAAGGAAATTGCACGTTATGACCTACTACCACCATTGGCCTTCTTGTTTACACTGTAAGATGGAGGGGTGAATCCACATGCAGTGGAGGGCATAGAGATGTGAATGCCAGGGTTTTCCATTTTTTTGTTATTATCCTTACTTGCCAGTACATTTTCCAAACATAATCATTTTTATTATTTTTTAAAGAGAAGTTGAGATAATGGTTAGTCTCTCAGAGAGCAAAGGCTAAACTTACTGATAAACTTCGGCTGCTACCCCAGGAGAAAGGCTGACCTCAACTGCCAAAAAAAGCATGGCCTCACTTCCTGCATGGGCCCCCGCTAAATGCTTCACCAGGAACTTAGGGAACTTAGGAGGCTAGACAGAATTCTGTGTGGGCCAAAGGGGGAGATAGATGGGGATAAATAATACAAACAATCCCTTGGCCAAATCTTTAAGGAGGAAAACAATGGAGCAGCTCTTTTTCCAGCTCCTCCCCATTCATCAGTTATGCTTTAGCAGTTCTTTAGCAAGAGAGAAAGGGGATTTGTCCAACATCAAGACATCAAGACGTGCCCAATGCCCACTGTTCTTATCAGTGAAAATCACTTTTGGACTTTGAAGAGCCCAAGGCAAAGCTTTAGAGTACCTAGGAATCTATTTATTTCCTTTCCCACTGATGAGTTAGTAGGGTGTGGTGCAAAATTTCCCTCTGGAGCACTAGTTGGCCAGAGGACCAGAATTCTAATGTGTTTCCTCGATTCCCCTTCTCTCTAGTGAATATTTATGACCTCCTACAAGCATGGGATTGGGAGACTGAGTCCAGGAGCATTTCTGCATAGCACTTAGAGGTCCTAAGGGCAAAAATAACATCTGCATGGTTTCTCATGTTGTGGAAGTCTGAGGACAGATAAAGACCTAGAATTTGGATACCCAGTATCTGAAAATTCCAGAGTTGTAAATTTATCGTCTTTTTCTTAGGACTCTCTGCACAGGGACTTTTTGTGCACTAGGCATTCTTTCTATCTCATTGGGTTGTTTGTGGTGGATAGCTGTCTTTGCTAACCTTCATATGCTACAGAAATGGGGTAACTAGGTGGCACAGTGAACAGAGTGCCAGGCCCGGCGTTAGGAAGACTCACCTTTGTGAGTTCAGACATGACTGAAAGACTGGACAATAACAATATTCCAGGCACTGTTTCCATTCTGGGAATACAAATGTAGAGAAAATGGTGAGTCTAAAATGCTTACTTGAAACATCATCCCCACAACGTTAGAAAGTGGGAGAAAGGTTGGAGACATTTGTGTGCTGGAACCAGCTCATACCTACTTATAAGAAATGATTGCTAAATTTTCAGTGTAAGCATACCTCTACAGTTGTCAAAAGCTACAAATCAGGACTCGATTTATTATTTTGTTGACTGTCTAGACTTAAGAAAGTGATGAAGAAGATATTAATAATGTAGATTAATTCTAAAAGTGAGATGCATTCCTCTCTCTCTCTCCCTTCCCCTCCCCTTCCTCCCAACCCCCTCCAGAAAGCCAGTTGTTAAACATTTACCAGTATATCCCTGGGTTGGTGATCTTGAGAACTGCTTTCCGGAGTTTGTGAATTTCAAGATTCTTCTGAGCCTCTCTTCAAGGATAGGTACAAATCTTATTTTCCCACTGAAATTCATGAAATTCAAAGTTAGACCCAGGAAGGATGTTGGAAATCCTATAGTCTGACCTCTCACTTTACAAAAGAGGAAACTAAAACCCAGAAGGGTTAGTTATTTACCTAGTGTCACAAAGGAATATGTGGCAGATTTTGTTGTTCATCTATTTCCGTTGTGTCCAACTCTTTTTTATTCCATTTTTGGTTTTCTTGGCAGAGATACTAGAGTGGTCTGCCCTTTCCTTCTCTAGCTCATTTTACAGACAAGGAAACTAAAGCAAACAGGGTGAAGTAACTTGTCCAGTGTCACACCACTAATAATTTTCTGAGTCAGGATTTGAACTCAGGTCTTCCTCCGTCTAGGCCCTGCTCTCTATCTTCTGCACCACCCAACTTCCCTGGCAGTGCTGGTATTAAGGGGCGAGCCCTCTGATGTACAAATCTGGTCCTCCTTCATTTCTAGAAAGTATTTAAACTTTACTTTGAGTTCTATACTCTGGACTTTGATGATATGAGATCTTCTTACTAAAAGTTACTTTAGAAAATTTCTCTATGAGTAGGTGATCAAATACAGCACTAATGAAAATCAGGACTTTTGATAAGGAACAAATTCCTTGAATACCCAAAATGCGGTTACATCCCTTTACTAGAGCTAACTTAAATGAATATAAAAACAACAGTGGATAAGATACTTCTGCAAAACAGCATAGAAAAATCCATTTCTTTTTCGTTTTGGCCTCCACTGTGATCTGAATGAATGGGTAGTGGGGTGAGGCAGGGAGGAGTGGTAAAGAGAGCCTAGTCTACTCTTCTGACAGAGAGCAGAAGTGATTCATGGCCCCAGAAGTTTTGTCACATGGAAGAAACCAACTCATTTGCACTTCTCTGGCAATTTGAGGACACCTTTAGTGTTTTAAAAATGTTCCTGGCTGAAAACGATAGTGCCTATTGGTAGATAGTGAAAGACTCCTTACAATTGCTTCCTGAGAGATGATTTCTTCCAGCTCCAGTACTAGTTAGCACATGTCTCTGCCAGTTGTTTTGGAAGAAACAGAAGATGAGTAAGACATAGCATTAATTTCACCAGAAAAATAGAGACCAGAGTGATTATGGGAAGAGTTACTCATGCACAATAACACATATTCATTGCTATACAGCCTGTCTCGTCATTTATTGATACCCAGGTTGGTATTAATGAAGTTAGTGGGAATTATACATATGTATTAGGGAGAGAAAAGGTCCCTAAGGGTGTGTGGTGTATGTCAGTGCCAGGGTCCTTTATAGGTAGCTGACTAAAGTTATCTGGGAAAGGGTTGAGTAATGGTGGAAAAGAGAGATCACATATGGATTAGTCAATACATCCATTAACCTTACTATGTTTCTGATTCTGGGCATTTCTGAGAAACTGCAGTCATGAAAGTCATTTGGACCACTGCATGCCACTGTGGGATTTCTTGGTGTGATTTTCTTCAATGTTAACTTCTAAAGCAATATAAAGTAATAAATTTGTCAATAAAAATATGGATAAAGTAATATAGTGTTGGTTCTACATTAATGCTATCTGTTGACCAAACAATTAGCTATCTTATCGTGGTCTATTTCATAAAGAAATGCCCCTAATGGTATAAGATATTAAAAATGTGTACTTCCATTGTGTCTCAAGCAGATACAGGAACACCTCCTTTGATCGTGCTTTGCTTTATTACACTTCACAGATACTGCATTTTTTTCTTTCTTTTCTTTTTTTTTCTTTTAAAATAAATGGAAGGTTTGTGGCAGACCTACATCGAGTGAGTCTGGCAGAGCTATTTTTCCAACAGTGCATGCTCATATCATGTCTTCCTGTCTTGATAACTCTTAGAATATCTGAAACTTTTTCATTAGTATTATATGTTATGACGATCTGTGATCAGTGTTGTTTAATATTAGTATATAACAGAGTGAACTTAATAATAAATGGTGTGTTCTAACTGTTCCACTCACCAACTGTCTCCTGTCTCTCTCCCACAACTTGGGCCTCTCTATTCCCTGAGACACAACAGTATTGAAAAATATTACATAAACTTCATGTATAAAGCCATGGCAGGGCTTGAGAGAATTGACTCCAATTTTGAAAGAAGTTCTACTATGGTTACTATTGGACAGTATCACACTACAGAGAAATCTTTTGTGAAAGGAAGAGTCAACCAATGTGGCAAACTTCACTGTATCTTATTTTAAGAAATTGCCACAGTCACCCCAACCTTCAGTTAGCAGCCATCCCTCTACCAGCAAAAAGATTGCAACTTGCCATTAGCTAAGATGATGCTTAGCATTTTTAACATTAAAGTATTTTTTAAATTAAGGTATATGCATTGTTTTTTAGACATAATACCATTGCACACTTCATAGACTGTGGTATAGTATAAACACAACTTATCTATGCACTGAGAAACCAAAAAATTCATGTAACTCTTTATTGTAATATTCACTTTATTGTGATATTTGCTTTATTGCAATATTTGCTTTATTACCCTGGTCTGGAGTCAGAAAGACCTGAGTACAAGTGCTGCCATGCCACATAATAGCTAAGTGATCAGAGGTTAGTTTTTCATACTATCGGTGCCCCCAGTTTATTCTCTAGGAATACAAGTTATAGATAATGGTGGAAACTATTCTTACACTGAGTGTTTGCACAATGATGAAATCACAGGTCCAGACATCTTTATACTTACACCCCTCCAAATAACATGGTACCCTCTTCTGGAGACCTGACAATGAGTGATGGGGTATGGATCTTAGTTATGGAAAATCAGGTATATAACTCTAGACTGAATGGTCAGAACATGTCATAATCACTTAGATTTCTCTTTTTAATTTACTTTAAATTTGTTGATGACTACTATGTGTTAGGCACCATGCTAAGCACTTTTATTGCAAGAACCTTGCAAGGCAGATGTTATTGTTATCCCTATTGTATACTTGAGGAAACTGAGGCAAACAGAAGTTAAGTGATTTGCCCAAGGTCACATAGCTAGTAAATGTCTAAGGTTGGATTTGTACTCAGATATTCCTGATTCTGGGTCCAGTGCTCTCTTGCTAGCTACCTCTGCCAATGGGGATGGAATACCAGATCCCCACAGGGGAGCTATTAAAAACTCTTTCAAGTTTTGCCTGACTGTTCATTATCATACTCTTCTACCCATTGCTCCACAAATCTCATGAAAGATAGGTCAGCTTGACAAATAGACAACTGTGCTGACTGCAGCATGGACCATGATAAATTAAACTCTTTTCTCTAATTGAGACCTCAATGTGGAAGGAGCCTACAGAGTTTATCTCCAGTGAACAGTCTCAGCTGTGTTTTCTACCCTTTGAACCTGTTGCTAAAACATAGCAGTACCCAGGGCAGCTAGGTGGTGGAGTGGATAGCATGTTGGGTCTGGAGTCAGGAAAACTCATCATCATGAATTCCACTCCAGCTCCAGAGACTTACTAGCTGTGTGACCTTGAGCAAGTCACTTAACCCTGTTTGCCTCAGTTTCCTCATTTGTAAAATGAGCTCAGAAAGGAAATGGCAAAGCACTTCAGTATCTTTGCCAAGAAAACCCCAAATGGGGTCATGAAGAGTTGGATATAACTGGACAACACTGGCCATTACACTCCATTAATTATTCATTTAATACCTATGTTGTATGTTATATTCCCAGCATTAGACATAATTATTATGATTTATGTCATGGTGCTATATCAACAGCCGTCCTCAGACAAGCTAATGTATGATTATGTTGATGAACAGGTCTTACTGAGATCTGGCATAGATATTAAGCTGGTGGTTTATTACTCTCCAGGTACATCCAAACACTTATCACACACTGGTGTTAATATAAATATTGTGACTTTATTGCGTTAAGAACAGAAGGTATTGGATGGAGCCCACTAGTCACATAGATACAATTATACCCTTTTGGAGTTTCATTGTTCCAATTTTTCAGCCTGTCTCTAGTTTGCGTTAAGCTACATATCAGAAAAGGTTTCTGTTCTTTATCAGGTCAAAATTCGGTGGATTTATCTAAGGTTGTAGCTATGTGATACATGCCAAAACATCTGGTTAGTTTACTTAGTTATTAAGAGCCTTGTCTGTGTGATACCAAGCAGCCAGTTTAACTTAATGTAACAAAGCTGGTATTTAGTGAGTACCTATTGTGTGGCCAGCATCATCTTAAACAGAGGGGGATTAAAAAACAAAATAAAAGAAGCAACTTAAAGAAGTAATATGTGGTTTCTCCCCAACAGAAAACTAAAGCCTATGTAATGAGAAAGAATTTACACTCAGCAAAGTTGTACTCTAATGCAAAATTCAATGGTCACATGGTCAGCAAGATGGCCAAATAGAGGCTCTCTGTAAGTTTCTCCATCCCCAAAACCTTGGGGGAAAGAGGAATTTTGTACCAAATAGAGAGTAATTGCAGTTGAATCCTCAAGATAAAAAGAAAGAATGCCCTTACAAAGTAAAAATGTCAAGAATGAGAAAATTTAGAACTCTCATTACTCATCCCTACCCACAACTGACATCTCTGTTATGGCTGTGAGTACAAACAAGCTTACATACTTCTGACTAGAAGTCTGGGTATAAAAAATCTCCTCCCATGGCAGTGACTCCACCTAACTAACCTCTTTGCCAAGAAAATCCCAGATGGGATCACCAAGGGTTTTATCAACTAAACAACAACAAAAAGCCAGCCTCTATTCCCATTCCCTATAGGAGGTGGTATACACTGATTTTACCCTGACACATGAGGGAAAAAAGGAAGGAATAGAAATTGGAACAGGAAAAGTAGAAAGATTCCGGCAGGGTGCAAGACTTGCCCCTATCACCTAAGGTGGAGTTGCACTTGGGGAAGCTAGTGGGGGATCTGCTGCTGAGTGAAGGACAAGTGGTACATGTGTGGACATCCTGTGTTGGCCTACCATGATTGGAAAGCAGCCCCTTTTCATTGGCTAAATCATCAGAATAATTTGCATATTTAAAATTACTTGCCTTCCCTCCACCCCACACCCCTCTCCTGCCCCCTGCATTTGAGTCTAAAAACAAAGTATTTCTTCATTCATGGCAAATGATACCCTTGGCCATATGGTCCCGAGAAATAAACTTGGGATTTTACCTTGTTTTCTTTTTCCATTTCAGTTGTAGTTGAAGGAAGAGGAATCTTTGACCCAATGGCTTGAGCTATTGGGATCTGGAAATTCAGGAATCCAAGTTGGATTTTGCAGCAAGAAGTCCTGATAAGCAATGATCATAGACCAGTGGACTTGAATATGCTAGACCAATTTTATGAGTTAAACTGTAAACCTAATTATATTTTCCTCTTCTCAGAGACTCCACTGGCATAGGTGGAGATTATGCCTTGAAGGTATTTTGGAGGAGTTAACATATTTGTTTTTGCTATATTTTTAGATAATCCTACGTAAGAGTCAATTTGATCTTAAGATGTTAAATGGTACTGGAGGACTAGTCGCTAGTCACACAGCAGTCTGGGCTTGACCGAATAGCAGAAGAATTTGCTTAACCTCTTTAGGGTAGCGGAGAAACCTAGGGCAAATGATGGTCAAAGGTAATAGACCTGAGACCAGAGACAAACCCAATTTATAGAAGAAAAAAAATAAGGAGAACTAAACAATTTAAGTAAATTCAAAGAGCTTGGCATAAGGCAGTCAAATGAAATGGGAAGGAGGTAGGGAAGCCTATGGGAATGGAATGGCATCAAAATCGGGCAGACAAAATTCATCACAGCATCAAGGTCTTGGTTTAAAGGAAGAAGGAGATAATTATTTTAAGTGGAGAAAAAGACAACTCTAACAATAATTACTTTATGACTTGGCCAAACAATTCAATCCAATGAGAGTAACAGGACAGATAAGAAAATAAAATCCAATAACTTAGCGCATGAAAGCAATATATCTAAAATATAGACAAGTGAAAAATGAAAATGAGAGGTTGGAATGCAAGTTACATTATATCAAATATACAAAAAAGAATAGGAGTTACATTTGTGCTACCAGAAAAAGCAAAAACAAAAATTCTCAATATTAAGAGAATTGAATAGAAAGACTATATTATGCTTAAGAAATTATCATCAACTAATAAATATAAAAACTGTATTTATATGTTCCAAATATTATAGGATCTCAAATTATTAAAAAATATAGTTAGCTAAATTACCAAACAAGGCATAGAAAATAACATAATTGTTACAAATTTAACAGAAAGGTAAATATAAAACTGAATGAACTCTTGGAAAAGGTAGAGTTGAAAGACTTAAGTTTTTAATGAGAACATTAAAGAATACAGGTTATATATGTATTAATTAGCACCATGAAGTATCTTTACAAAAACGGATCATATACTTGAACATGGTACTTGAACAAATTAATGCAAAAAAGGGAAATACTTTTAAAAACATACTTTATAGACCAGAGTGCAATAAAAATAGTAATTAATGAAGGAAACACAAGCAAAAGATTGCAGAAATAAATGGACCTTAATCATCCAGAATAATGATTTGATCAAAGAACATACCATAGAAGACAATGAATAATTATTTGAAAGCAAATGTTAACCATGAAATAAACCTGAAATTCCTTGGGTGCTATTAAAGCAGCCCTTAGAGGAAAAATTATGTCTCTGAAAAAAATATATAGATAAAATGGGAAAGAGAGGATTAATTAACTGGATATGCAATTTTAATAATTAGAAAATTAACTTTAAGAAACACACAAAGGAGGAAATTCTGAATATTAGACAATAAAAAGAAGGAAAAGTAAAAGTCTATAGTAATGAATCATTTACAGCTAATTCTCTGGGAAAAAAATGACCAAAACTGACAAATTTTTACCTAACATAAAAAAAGAAGGAAACCAAGTTGTCAAAATAATGAATTGACGTGGTAAACTCATAAAAGAAAAAAATACAATTATTTACAAAGATCTATTATACACAATTATATGCCAATGAAACTGAGAATTTAAAAGAAATGGAGAATTATGTATAAAACAAGAAAATACCCAAATTAATAGAACATTAAATAGAGATCTTAATCCAATTCCGGGAAATGAAATCGATCAATCCAAAAGTGTAGGGGAAAACCCACTGGTAAAGATGATTTATAGGTGAATTATATAAAATGTTTAAGAACAATCAAAATCTATGCTACATTACTTTTTCTTAAAGAAAGCAACTAAATTTTCTTTATGAGAAAATATTGTTCTCATACCTAAACCAAGAAAAGATAAAACAAAGAAAAAGGATTCTAGGAGGATATCATTATTGAATATTGATGCAAATATTTTAAATAAAATTCTGACATAATGATAATAGAAATACATCCAAAATTATTCACTATGATAAAGTTGGATTTATATTAGAGATACAGAGGTGGTTTAACATTAATAAAATAATTAACATTTTAAAATATATTAAAAACAAAACAAAAACCAAGCAATTATTTCAGTAAACACAGAGAAATTTTTTGACAAAGTAAAACATTAATTATGCTAATACCCTTACAAAACACGAGCATAGAAAGAGAATTCTTAATATGATGAAATTATATATGTATATATATGCATATTCCAAAGTAAAAATTCTATACTCCTTAATTTGCAAATTTAGTGCAAATTTAGTGGTAATTTAGGTTCAATTACCAAGGGAATCTTTTATTGAGCTTAATAAAATGCATTTAGAGGGACAAAAAGTATACCTTCTCAAGAGACATGATGAAAAAATGAGGAATAAAGGACTAAGAGTACTTGCAGGCTTTTGAATTACATTATAGATCAGTAATCATAATAACCTTTTGGTACCTGTTAAACAATAGAACGGTCATCTGGGTGGAATGGTTGATAGAGTGCCCAGTCTGGAGTCAGGAAGACTCATTTTCCTGAGTTCAGTTTTGGCCTCAGCACTTACTAGCTTTGTGACCCTGGGCAAGTCACTTAACCCTGTTTGCCTCAGTTTCCTCCACCATAAGATGAGCTGGAGAAGGAAATGGCAAACCACTCCAGTATCTTTGCCACGGAGAGTTGTACTGGAGTGAAACAAATGAACCACCACCAACAAAAACAGCAGAAAAGCAGATCCGTGGAACAGACTAAATAAAGAAGACTCAGAAACAACTGCTCTCAACTTAGGAGTCTGATAAAAATCAAGAGCTTAAATAACTTGGGAGAGAATTCCCCATTTTCAAATGAATTCTGTCATTTCATGATCACATTGGAAAGATAAATACAGTTAAAAAGAATGAAAGGTCATTAAAATGGAAACATTCATAATTACCCTGTATAAAGTCCTTTCTGGCTCTAAAATTATATAGTTCTCGTGTGTGTATATATGTATGTAGAGGGGGGAAAGGGAGCGCAGTGTAGGGAGGGCAGGATACAGAGAGGGAAAAGGGATATTTAAGTCTTGGCGGCTATCCACAGATTCCACTAGTTCCCTAGAACACAGGTTGAAAGGTTGGATGAGGAAAGAACAGCATGTCCTGATCATATCCCAAAGTGGTTGGGAATCCCCTGCTGTTTGTTGGGGGCCCTGGGAGGCAAGACTGAGAGGTCAAATAGCCATTATGGGTTTCTGCCACTGAAGCAAGTGAGGCATGTGCTTACTTTGGCCCTGGTGTTGAGCCCTTTCAGGAGTTCCAGCCCATTCTGGTATAATCCAGTAGGATGGCCTTTGACCTTAGCCTCTGAATTTCTAATTTTCAAATAATAACTAAAATTTATAGACTATTTTATGGTTTACAATGCACATTAGGTAAATGATGTCCATGAATTCTCAGTGCTAGAGTATAAGGTGATTAAAGTACTGGATAAAGGTCTTAGGAAGAAGTTGGTTTAAAATCTAACTGATATTTATAACCTGTGTGACTTGGGGCAAGTCATTCATTCTTCCTGGCCCTTAGCTCCCTCATCTATAAAATGAAAGGATTGGATGAGATGACTTCTCAGATTTCTTACAGTTTTAGATCTATGAGTCTTTGCAGCTATGATTCTTGAAATAAACCTGTGAGGGGCTTCGTGGGCCAGATCTGGATTCAAGAAGACCTGAATTCAAAACCCACCTCTAACATTTACTACTTCTCTGATATGGGCAAGTCATTTAATCTCTCTGAATCAATGTCTTTATCTATAAGATATATGGATACTAAGAATATCTCTATATTTTTTTCTTTTTATTAAATTATTTTGTTTATTTTCAGTGTTCTACAATCACTTTCATATATCTTAGATTTTTTTTCCCCTTCCTACCCCTCTACCCCCTCCCCATCACTCCTTCCCCAAGACAGCATGCAATCTTATATAGGTTCTACACATACATTCCTATTAAATACATTTTCACCTTAGTCATGTTGCATAGAAGAATTAAAATGAATGGGAACAATCATAAAACAAAACAAAACATAATACAAAAGAAAATGGTCTGCCTCATTCTGCCATCCAATTCCATAGTTCTTTCTCTGAATGTGGAAGGCGTTTTACCTCAAGAGTCCATTGGGAATTTTTTAAAATTACTATGAATTACTAAGTCTACCAGAAGCAATCCTCGCACACTGTGGTTGTTGCTGTGTACAAAGTTCTCCTGGTTCTTCTCCTTTCATTCAGCATCAGTTCATGTAAGTCTTTCCAGGCCTCTCTGAAGTCTTCCTATTTATCATTTTTTATAGCACAAAAGTATTCCATTACATTCACATACCACAGTTTATTCAGCCATTCCCCAATTGATGGGCATCCCCTTGTTTTCCAGCTTTGGGCCACCACAAAGAGAGCTGCTATAAATATTTTTGTACCTATGGGACCCTTTCCCATTTTTATGATCTCTTTGAGATACAGTCCTAGAAGTGATATTGCCGGGTCAAAGGGTGTGCACATTTTTGTAGCCCTTTGGGCACAGTTCCAAATTTCTCTCCAGAATGATTGGATCGGCTCACAGCTCCACCAGCAATGAATTAGTGTTCCAACTCTCCCACCTTCTCCAACATTTATCATCTTCCTGTTTTGTCATGTTAGCCAATCTGATAGGTGTGATGTGGTACCTCAGAGTTGTTTTGATTTGCATCTCTCTAATCAATAGTGATTTAGAGCACTTTTTCATGTGACTATAGATAGCTTTAATTTCTTCCTCTGAAAACTGCCTATTCATATCCTTTGACCATTTATCAGTTGGGGCATGACTATATCTATATATTGTTGTGTCTCCCTTGTAGGATAATTGTAAAGATCAAGTGAAATCTTCTATGCTCTGTACCCAAGAGGATGCTGGCAAAAGTAGCTAGGTGGCTCAAAGACAGAGTACTGGGCCTGGAGTCAGGAAGACCTGAGTTCATAACTGTGTGACTAACCTGACTGTGGGCCAACCTCTTTCTTCATGTTTTTTGTCAGATAGATCTGTAGATATTTTATGCATTTGGTAGTTGTTTAAAATAGGATTTATCTTTCTATTATTGTTTCTTAGGTTCTATTATTATCCTATAGATATGCAACTGAGTTTTGAGGATTTACTTTGTAGCCTGCAACTTTGCCAAAGCTATTAATTATCTCAATTAGTATCTTTACTGATTCTCTAGAATTTCCCAAGTATGCTGTCATCAGCAAATGTGAATAGTGTCATATCTCTTATTTATTTTTTTCAGCTTTTAATTTATTTTATTGCTATTGCTAGCAATTCTAGAATTATAATAAATAATAGTGGGGGAAGTAAGCATTCTTAATTGATTCCTGTATTTAAGGGAAAAGGTTTCAGTGAATTGCCATTGCATATAGTGTTTGTGATGATATTTCAAAAATTCCCTTTATGCCTACATTTTAGAAGGTTTTAAATATTTTTTAACATAAATGAGTGTTGTACTTTGTCAAATTCTTATCCTAAATTTATTGAGATGATTTTGCATGTTTTTAATATGACATTATGTTGATTGTTTTCCTAATGCAGAAGGATCCTTACATCCCTAGTATCCCACTTGGTCATAATGAGGGATTTCTTGGATAAATCCCTATAGTTTTATTTCATAGGATTTTGTTTAAAACTTTTGAGTCATGTTCATTAATTATTGGTCTGTAGTTTTCCTTCTGTGTTTTATCCTTCCCTGGTTTAGATATGAGGACTATATTGGTTCCATAAAAGGATTCTGTCAATTTTTGAGAATAATTTGTGTAGATGTAATAAATTCTTAATAACTACTTTTTGAATTTAATTCTCTTTGATTTTGCCTTTTAACCTTGGAGAATATCAATGCCTTTAAAGACAGCATTTTTTTTTTTTTTTTACAAAAAACCACTGCCTTCTTCCAGGCTAATCCATGAAGTTGTATTATTTTACAGACCTGGTTTTCTGGACTTCTCACAAACTGACTCTCAAGCCTGCAAGTTCAGATCACTTAACAGCTTATTCATGACTTTTCAGGGCTTTGTCAGGTAATCTGGTGAAAGATGATGTTAAGAAGTAATGGAAACTTATTCAACCGTTTGATTATTAGTATCAGTTCTAGAATTCATTTGTAATCAAGTAAATATCACCAGCCCAGTCCTTCTCCAAAAGACAGACTATGACAGTCTATGCGAAAATCACAGAAGCTATACTCTCAGTGGGATTAATATTGATTGCTGAAGTAATGAAGAATGAGGAAGTGTAAGACCAGTCTGTTAGAGCAGCCTACATATGATGCATGTGAAATTTGTAAAATATTAATTTTTCAGTATATGTACATTTTAAAATATAATCAATGTGCACATTTTGGAAAATTATAAGATCTCCTAGGACCTAAATCATCATAGGGTGTTTAGAAGAAGAAAAATAAAAAAGCAAAGGACTAAGAGTAAGGAAAGACTTGAGTTAAAATTCCACCCCTAATTTTTATGGGGTGTGGTCACATACACAAATCTTTTAACCTCTCAGCATCAATTTCTTCATCTGTAAAATGGGCGTTATTAGTAGCATGCATCTCACATGGTTGTTATAGGGACCAAATAAGAAAATGCATGAAAAGTGCTATGTAAGACTTTTTTTAAAAAATTAGCTAAATTCATGATTTCATTATTTGCGGGAGCTTTCACTGAGAAAACTAAATTAACACGTTGCCGCTTACTCTGCCACTTAGAATCTTTGAGATTACCTCAGGGCACTTAGCCAATATGTGTCAGAGATAGGATTTGAACCGGGCTCTACCTTGCTCTGAGGTCATATACTATCTTGCCTCTTTTTCAAATTTAAAAGCAACACTTAAAGTCAGTTGCATGCTGTTCTCAGTTGTGGGGGTTTGTTGATATCAGTATTATATATTGATATTATTATTGTATGTGTACTTAATGTGCCCCTATAATTCCCTGCTTCCCCATTAGTTTTTTTTTAAGTTTCCTGAATATAGACTGGGCTTCACATAGAGAAAAAACTCTATACTATGGCCAATGCCACCTGTCCCCTCAGGTAGCAGCCAGTGGTCTTACAGGTACATTCTCTTAGTCACCAATGGGCAGCTAGGTGGTGCAGTGAATAGCACAGCAGTCTTGGAGTCCAGAAGACTCATGTTTCTGAGTTCAAATGTGATCCCAGACACTTACTAGTTGTGTGACTCTGGGCAAGTCACTTAACCTTGTTTGTCTCAATTTTCTCATCTTTAAAATGAAATGGAGAAGGGAATGGCAGACTTCTCTAATGTCTTTGCCAAAAAAAACCCCAAAAAAACCCAAGTGAGGTCAAGAAGAATTGGACAGGATGGAAACAACTGAATAATAAGTTGGTGACCAAGGATACTAGATTCAGAATAACCTATTGCCACTAAAAGGAAAACAATTGTGGCTGATGGTGGGTGGAAATACCATTTGTGTTCATAAAGGACTACTTTTTAAAGTGTTTGTTTTCATTGAAGTTTCAGGGACAACTTTGTGGAACAAGATTTCTGTTTGAGAAATGTGTTACCATTTCTCAGGGAGCAAAAATTGAAAGAGATTACTGATTCTGCTCTAAATCTGACCACTGCCATCCTCTTCACTCTCCTCACACAAGATACTTCCCCTAATCCCACCTTCTGCAAAAAACCTTTCCCCATCCTTCCTATCTCCCCTTTGCACATATGCATCTTATACTCACAGAACTACCTGAATTCTGTCTCCCTCTTTACAATGGAAGCTCCTTGAGGGCAGGGACTGTGGTTTGACTTTCGTTGTATTGATAGCGTATAGCACAGTGGTTGGCAATTAATAAATTCTTATTGATTAACTGCTGGTTGTTTCCATATATGTCAATTTCCACATGTAATGTGTAGCTAGGATTTCAGCAGTCCTGTTTTTCAGGACTTTTGTAATAACCCTTTGGCAAGAGGTAGCTGAGATGCATCAAATTCTTTATCTTAAAGCAAATGGTATAGGTGATTGCAAATTAAGTTGCTAGAAAACATGTCCAGAGAATGAGTATCTTGTAAGTATCTGAGGGAGAGTGTGAACTCAGGCTTTTTCTGATTCCAAGTCCAGTGCTCCTATACACTTTGCAACTAGCTGCCTAGCAGAGGAAAGTTCACTAAGCTTAGTGAGGGAAAAAAGAAATCCATCCTTCCAAACAGGATCACAGAATCATAGACTTGGTGCTGGAGTAGACCTTGGAAGCCATCTTAACCCCCTCCCCATTTTATAGATGAGCAAACTGAGGTGGTTAAAGGACTCTCCAAAGGTCACACAGGTAGTAAGCATCAGAGGTGATCCTTTGCCCCCACATCCAATTTGCTGTGGTTCAGTCATTTTCAGTCACTCTTTGTGACCTCATTTGGAGTTTTCTTGGCCAAGATATTAGACTGATTGCCTCTTTCCAGATCCAATGCTCTTTCCAGTACTGAGATCACACAGATGTCAACCTCTTGTAGCTTTTCCTGGACAAGATGATACTTACTTCATGTTGCCTCACTCCCATCAACCTATGCTTGATGATCAAGAAGATGGGGCTTTGTAATAGTACTCTTTACCTCATAACTATTAGTGGTATAATAGTCATCAGGACCCACCAAGTCATACTGAAGCTAATTAGGATAAACACAGCTTTTATTCACCTGCCAGTGTTTATAGGGCTCAGCTGAGGATTAACCTTAGTTCAACACCAATCTGATGTGTGTAGGAGCAAGCTTATTAAAATGACAACTCTAAGCCAAACTAATCCTCAGTTCAATGGACCTAGTAAGATACCAATATTCTAGTCACTCCCATTTTTTGAATAGAGCTTGAAAACCCAGAGTCTCATCTCCTTTATCACTGTATTTATGGGTGGTCACCAAGGAAGTGATTTAAGAAATCACATTCTTCCTGTCCATATTATTCTTGATCCCCCAATATCTGAATCTTATTCCTCTGGGGGGCTTCTTGTTCCCTACAAAAGAAGTCGGGAGTCCTGGGTGATTTCCGAAGCCAAAGGGTTTGAAGTCTAGGGGGACTCCTTTCCCTTGGTAGCCCCTATAGTTTATGGCTATTGGACAGGCCATGATGAATAGGTTGAATGTTTCTGCAACTTCTGCAATCTGGTATTGATTTAATATCTTCATCCCTGGCCCTGCCAAATTATGATTTTATTGGGGAGGAAAACAGGCATACCACAGAGTGACACTTATTCCTGAGAAAGCTTGGCGGGTAGCCCTCTCCAAACCCGGAGACTGTCGTGGCCCCTGTGTGGGTCTCCCAGTGGGACAGTGAGCCCGACAGGGCTCCGTTGTAGGGAGACAGCAGATCAAATGAGTGATTGTTCTTGTGCTTGTGTGCTAGGAGGGAGAGCAAGAAAAAGCTATTAGCTTAGGCTTCTGTCGTCAGTGGGACCTGGTACTGTGTCTGGGGCCTTTTCCACCACTTAGCCACAGACGATGAATGGCAAAACTCTATATAAATATGGCAGCTGGCAATAGCCTCTAGGTAGGTCCTAACATCAGGGCAAGAATTTAAAAAAAACTATTACAGATGTTTAAAACTATTAGTCTTGGGGCTAATTGATACCATTTTACATTCATAACAGTACAGATCTAGACCTAGGCACTTTAATAGTCATTTAGTCCAAAACTATGATTTCACAAATGGGGAAACTGAGCCCCATAGGGATTGAGTGACTTGCCCCAAATCCCACAAGTAATAAGTGAGGTTCTAACTCAGGTCTTGTGACTCTAGGTTCAGCACTCTCTCCATTGTACCATTCTTTCCATAAATGCAAAAGTCCCTTGTGGGTGACTGGAGGCAGAGGAGCAATTTGGAATTAACTCTCATCATGGTTATTGTTGAGAAAATAAATAGTAAACTTCAAATGCCAGGTGATTATAATGTCCACAGAAACTGGAGGCAGTCACTGTCTATGCTACAGAATATAGGTGTTGCTGAGAATTACAAAAGGCAGGTTTTAGGGAGTGGACCAACAGCCTTGGTTAGTAATATATAGACTTCACTGAGAGAAGCAATTGCAGTAAGCACAGATAATTTGTAGGGCCAGCTGGATGGCAGAGTGTCAGACCTGGAGTCAGGAAGACTCATCTTCATGAGTTCAAATCCAACCTCAGACACTTATTAGCTGTGTGACCCTGGGCAAGTCACTTGATCCTGTTTGCCTCAGTTTCCTCATCTGTTAAATGAGCTGGAGAGAAGGAAATGACAAGCCACTTCAGTATCTTTGCCAAGAAAACCCCATATGAGGTCACGAAGAGCCAGACACGATGAAAATAACTGTACAATGACATAAATAGTTTGTAAGAATTTTCATCAGTGGCTTGAACCCAACTTTGAGTTGGCAAACCCAAGATGCTTCTGGGAATGAAAGACCTTAGAAGGGTAATCAGCCCCAAGAAGCTCTAATATCTGAAGCTGTTACTAACTGGGTGTGAGTGAGTTGGCAGCTGGCATAGTATTTCATGTGAATTATTAAACAGAGGTTCTGTCTACTTATGTAGTTTACAAAGATCCTGGGGCCTTTCTTTTTCTCCCTTTGTAAGAGGAGGAATATTTATTCCTGTTCCTGTCAGATCCAGTTGAGGTAATTCAGCTTCCCTTATTTCTTTGACTTAGTCAACTGGATGTAGCTCTTCCTGACCTGGAACTGTTGTGTTGTTAATGACTCATACTTCAGTTCTGAATCCCACCCTAGAATTGAATATGAGCTCTATTATCATCTGTTTATGCATCTTGTTTTAGAACCTGCTTTCCAATATGACTGGATCTCTCTGCTGATTGGTTTGCTATTGTCCCTGGAAAAGAATCAATGGAAGTAACCTAGTCTGAGGCCTGGTATACGGTAGATGCGTCAAAATTGTGTTGTGACTGATTATACCAGTTGTTTTCTAACCTGAAAATTTCAGGCAAAATTGTAGTCTTTGCTTTATCTATAATTATCGCAAAGAAATATCTATTGTAATTACAGTTCTTGAAGAAAAATGTGAAATTTTTAAAATTTTCATACAGCTTTTTATTCCTCAGGTATATTAGACAGTGAAAAAGGTTTATAGTGTTTTTCAGAAGGTCAAGTCTTTTTTTGTGTATGTGTGTTTTATTTTGCTTTAAATTCTGGGTTGTCTGATGAACATGAGCACTATTTCCAAAGTTTTAGTTGCTTGTTGTCGGGGTATCAATTATTAGAATAAGAGACAAAACTGAGATTACCTTCTCTGCAGCTGACGGGCACAGCGGATGGAGCTTTGGGCTTAGAGTCAGGAAGATTTGAATTCAAATCTGACCTCAGATACTAGCTGTGTTACCCTGGACAAGTCACTGTAACATCTATCTGTCTCAGTTTGTCCCAGAGTTGCTGTGTGGATTGAATGGGACACTTAATAATTTAAATGAATGTAAATTTATTTGTAAATGTCAACTATTGTAATTATTAGATCTATTATCCTATGAACTATTCTTCAACTTCAAGTTTTAGCAGGTACCTCAAGTCATTGAAAAGTTAAGTGATATATGTGTGTGTGTGTGTGTGTGTGTGTGTGTGTAAAATATATATATATATATATATATATATATATATATATATATATATATATATATATATATATATATATATACATATAATATGATTACACAGTTGCCATGTTTTACAGGCAGGTTGATTGTCTTATCCACTGCATTATAACTCTTAGACTCATCTTTTCCTCCAGTCCTTCCCTTTTCCCAAATTCCTATTTTTTCTAGGTCACCTTCATCCTTTCTATAACTTGGGTTTGTGACTTCTCCGTCATCTTGGACTACTCATTCTCCCTCACCCCTCCTCCCATATCTAACCAATGGCCAAGTCTTATCAATTCTACCTCCATGGTATACTCTGCCTCCATCTCCTTATTTTTATCCACACAGACACCACTCTTGTTCAGGTCTTCATCATTTCTAGCCCAGACAATTGCAATAATGTTCTGATTGGTCTCCTTGCCTCAAATCTATTCCCTTTTAAATTTATCCCCAATGAGCTCCTGATTTTATATTCCTAAAGCATAGGTTTAACCATGTCATTGCCCTTCTCCATAAATTCTAATGACGCTGTGTTACCTCTAGGATTAAATATAAGTCCCCCTGTTTAGTATTTTAAAACTTTATGATCTGGCCCCTGCCTACCTCTCCACCATTATTGTACCTTACTCCCCTTTGTGTACCTTGTGGCCCAGTCAAACTGGCCTCCTTTCTCTTCCTCATGTGTAACATTCTAGCTATGCCTTTGAGCAGGTTGTCCTCTATCTTGGAATGTGGTCCTTCTTCATCTCCAACTCTTAGGATCTCTATTTTCCTTTAAGTTCAGCTCATGCTCCACCTCCTATATAATTACTTTTTATTGATATTGCATATATATATTATATACAGATATATAGATACATGTGAACTCCTTGAGGGTTATGATTGCTTCATTTATGTCTTTGTATATAACCCTCACACCCATCACATTTTGGAGCACATATTAGGTACTTGACCTGTGATTGACTGATGATCATCCACATTTGAAAACCTTACCTTTATGTGAACCTGTATTTCTGTGGTGTGTTTTTATTTTTTAGGCTGTAAGTACCAAGAGGGTGGATTATTTGCCATTTTGATGTCAGAACCACAAATAGCTGGATTCTTTAAATAAACAAGTGAGGCAGATCCGAATCTTCGATATTGATCTGTGCTACTGAGCAAAGGAGCGTAGCCTTGCATGCAGTATCATTGGAGAATGTAGCTACCTTAGGGTTCATATTCAGGGAGCCAATTGGAGAGAGTTTAGACTCATTTCTAGTACTCTTCTTTCTCATTATATATTTCTTCTCCCAATCTCCAATATAATAATTATATATTCTATATATACTGAAGCTAGGTTGTCACTACAGGGATGTCTCGTATTGGTCCTCACAAGATTCCTGTAGAGAATGGTGTAGTGGATAAAGAGCTGACCTCAGAGCTCAAGTCTTGCCTCTGATACTACTGCTTATGTGGCCCTGGTCAAGTCATTTGACCACTCGTTCCTGATCTATGCTATATCTTTTCTCTCTCTCTCTCTCTCTCTCTCTCTCTCTCTCTCTCTCTGATTTATTTGTTGTCTATCTGTTTGAGTTATCCATCTGCTCTATCTATTCTGTCTACTTGTCTATCTATCTATTACATGTCTCTCTGATCTGTCAGATCTATCTATTCCTATCTACCTATTGTCTATGTGATCTATCTGTCTACCAATCTATTTTACTTATCTATCTGATCTGTTCATCTATTTGTTGTATCTATCTATCTATTTAAACTCAGTTCAGTCATTTTTCAGTCAACTCTTCATGTCCCCATTTAGGATTTTCATGTCCCCATGTCCAACTCTTCATGTCCCCATTTAGGATTTTCATGTCCCCATGTCCAACTCTTCATGACCCCATTTAGGATTTTCTTGGCAAACATACTGAAGTGGTTTGCCATTTCTTTCTCCAGCTCATTTACAGATGAGGAAACTGAGGCAGTAAACAAGGTTAAGTGACTTGCTCAGAATCATATTGCTAATAAGTGTTTGAGGCCAGATATGAACTCAGAAACATAAGTAATCCTAAGTCCAAGCCCAGCACTCTATCTTACTGTACCACCTAGCTGCCACATCCATCCATCCATCCATCCATCCATCCATCCATCCCTCTATCCATCCATCCATCCATCCATCTATCTATCTATAAGATGGCAGAAAACGTGATGATTTTCATTGATAGACAAAAATCCTTGCCTGGAGCCTCTTTACACAAATGAAATTGATGGTCCAGGAAAAGCAGCAACAATAAAACAACTGCTGAGGAAGACTTAAAGACAAGACTCAAAGAGGTGTGGGAACTTGATCACTACCATTAATCATGCCTGGCACATAGGAGGTGCTTAATAAATATTATTAATTTATTGCTTGATAACCTAGAGCCCACATATCCTGTTAGATAGATGTTGAAAGGTCTATGACCTTGAATGGGGAAAAAAATATACGTCTTTCTTTTTGTTATAATTTTTTTCCTTTATAATCCTATATGTTTCATTTGATGTATTAAAATATAATTATTTTAACATATTTATTTTATTCATAGTTAATAATATATAATTTTGTTATATATCAATTTTAATTATAATTTAATTTTATATTTTTAATTAAATTGATTATTGAAGTTAAAATTATGTAATTAATTATAATTTAATAATATGAAATGTAATAAATTGTAAGTTAAAATAGTTAATATTGTTATATATAATTGATTTACAATCGTATTTATTATTATTTTATAATATATATTATCATATAATATTATAACATTATGATGTAATAATATATTTAAGAATGATGCATGTCACTATATTAAAAAATATTCTGAGAATACCATAGGCTTATCCACTACTGTCAGAGGTATCTGTGACACAAACAAAAGCTTAAGAAGACTCAACTCAGAGAGTGAATAACAGAAGGTGTGTTGAACTCATGATGAAAAAGATCTGCAGAGACACAATCCCAGCCCTTTAGAGGCCTCCAATATAAGGTCGCACAGTGTGCTTGTATAGCTCACAGAAATACTTTGGAAAATTATTTTGAGCATGGAAGGCCTTTAACACAAAGCATGAACATATAGAATCCTGAAGGTGGATGAAGGTTGGAGGGTTTAGAAGGCCTTCCAGTCACAGAGCCACTGTCAGCATTTCCCTTGATAATTAAGCCAGGAACTAGAACCATCCACTGGCTTAGAAAACTCAGCATTGAAATACTCTGCTAATGAAAATGGAGATTGGGAGAGGGAAACAGAAAGGACTAACAGTATAAAGGTTAGGTACAGCTTGCAGGGAAAAGATAAGGTTAGAAAAAAAAGTGGAGAGTTAATGTCAGCCAAAGGCAATAAACAGGGTTTTCACAAGTGCCTCAGAGAAATACTTGGGAGTAAAAAGAAAGTAAACCCATTAATAAATGAGGAAAGGAAGGAAATGACCAACTCAGGAATGACTGAGGCATTAAACTATTTTTAAAATATCATCTTTAGCAAGAAAAATAGAGAGGCACTTTATAAAGGGAAGGAAAGGGTAACAACTTGTCAGACTACTTATAAAATCCAAGTAGAACTTGAAGAATGGAAACACGTCCACTCCTCCAGTGACTAAGAAGCCCCATCTGATTTTCTTTTACTCATTCAAACTGACTTCCCTCATCCCTCCTCCTCCAATCCTTTTAAAAACTGAAGTACAGGCTTGAATTTGACCTTAATCCAAGGACTTATGGGGAAAGATTTGGAGTCAGAGGGCCTGGACTCTTCACTGGCATAGAAAGAATGTTGATTTGGGTGGGTTTGGGGTCAGAGGACTTGAGTTCAAATCTCATGGCCACTTTTTGTGTGGCCATGGACAAATCCTTTTACCTCTCTGTGCCTTGGTTTCCTCATCTAGAAAATGGAAGAGAACAAGCATAGATTAAGTACCTGTTATGTACCAGGCACTGTGCTAAATGCTTTACAAACATTACCTTATCTGAGATGTCAAATGAAATAAAATGAGATAATGATTTGTAAAATGAGGAGTTTGGGTTTGGTGACCTCTAAAATCCCTTTCAACTCAATTTGTAATCCTATGACTCTTTACCCTCTGAGATCCCTTACAGTCACAAATCTATGATCTTATAATGTGGGTTTAAATCTATGTTTTCCCATTTTCTACTTGGGAACTTGGGAAAATCACTTAATCTTTATGGGTTTCAGTTTCTTCATCTTCCCGATGAAGGAGCTGGACTAGATATTGGAGGCTGGGGACAATGTGACAAAGAATACATGAAGTATTCCCTCTGACTTTCTAGGAATCCTAATGGCCGTCTGATCTACTATGTGTGCATGTATGTTTATAACATGCCACTCACGACCACACTCCCTAATCCAACAATTGCCTGGGTACATGTTCCCCACTCTTGCCCTCCCTATATCCTCACGGAAGGAAGAAGATCACACACTCCACCAATCATACTGAGGAAGAGTCATTCAACAACTCTGACGTACCAAGTTAGGGAATTGTGTTCACAATAAAAATATATTTCAGTTCACTTTGTCTCCTCTACCTACCTCTTCTCCAGATAGTGTCAACTGTTGCCAACCCCAGATACGGACTAATTAGCTGGTCCATTGTCCTAGGTGGTGTTGACAATATTTCCATCATAGCTTCAGCAATAATCTCTGCCAAATCTCAAGTTAGAGGTCCAAAGACCTTCTTCTAAGTGCTTTGTTTGTTACATAATGATTGAGGGGGATTTCAGCTCTGGTTGTGCAAGAACATCACTCTATCTGAGGTGTATATTTCCTCCTAAAAAGTAGGAATGAAATTTAAATAGTCACTAAGAACCAAGGACTATGGTTATATGCTCCAAACAGCTAAGTTTCCCACGAGTGTAGTTAACTACATCACATGTATCTGTTGTTGTGGAGTTGTTTCAATCATATCTCACTCTTTGTGACTCCATTTGGGGTTTTCTTGATAAAGATACTGGAGTGATTTGCTATTTCCATCTCCAGCTCATTTTACAGAGGAGGAAAGTGAGATAAACCAAGTTAAGTGACTTGCCCAGGGTCATACAGCTAGTAAGTATGTGAGGCCAGATTTGAACTCAGGAACATGAGTCTTCCTGAAAGCACGCCCCACACTCCATACATTGTGACACTTAACTTCCCCCTGTCACATGTATGCTTCTATGCAATTAAACCTTTTCTAGAAAAATAAACTTCAACATTTTAAACATCTGTGATTTCACCTGCAACGCAGTTTGCAAGCACTACATCCTAGATAGTCTAACGAACTGCTCCAGTTTTTTTTTAAAATCAATGACTTGGTGGCTTGTGGTGACAATCCTCTTCAAACTAAGTTAGTCAGATATTCAGATAACAAATAGTCCATTGCCAGATCTGTAACTAAAACTTTCCAGTTCATCAGGAATGCCTATAACTTACATTCCCTTCTCACTTTTAGAAATGGTCATACCTTTAATACTGCCATCACCCACAAATATTCTACTTCCATGTTCAAGAACTCTGAAATTCCCTTATTTGAACACAATCTGCTGTTATTCAGTTTTTCAGCCTGCCTTCTAATCCCAAACCCTTTTCTTTATTCTCCTTGGGGCCTCTACTTCCTTCAGCCCTCAGTTCTTTTCTAAATCTTTCTCCTTATATACACTCTCCTCTCTTCCCCCATTTGAACCCTTGGTGAACCAGTTCAGGTCCACCCTGTTGTCTTCTCTCAAGTCCTTTGCCTCTTTATCCCATTGCAGATCCCACCTGGCCAAACCTCAACCTTAGATTACTCCCAGGCACGGATTTACTCCAACTCATATGCTGCTGAATGAACCTGGAGAAAGTCTTAAAACTCAGGTGATTGGATCCACCGCAAATTTACCATCATCAGGGCCTTTATTAAGACAAGGAAACCCTTTTCTGTCTCCCTAATTGATTCACCATCCCACTCTCCACAGTAGCCTTCCAAACTTTTTCATCCCTTCTCACACCCCCCTCACCCCTGCCCTGTGGCTTCTTCTTCCCTCACCTTCTCAACTGAGAATCTTACCTCATATTTCACTGAACAAAATCAAATTCATTTGCCAAATCTCCCTCTTCTCCCCTCCTCTTGATCTCAAATAACTCAGATGCCATCTGCTACTATTTCTTTCTTTATTTGTCTCACAAGGAAAAGTCGCCCTTCTTGCCAAGGCAAGCCTTTCTACATATGCATATGCATACTTGGTAGAAGGTGATGATGTTATGTCCCCTCTCCTACTGCAGACTGCTCCTTCTATCATCTCTTTCCTCTCACTAATCTTCAGATCTCTCCCTGTCTACTTCCTTATTGCCTACAAATACATCTATGTCTCCCATACCCTCCAAAAATCTTTCAGTTTATCCATAAATCTGTTCTAGCTGTCATTCTTTTATTTTATCTTATCCTTTTATTATATATAGTATACATTTTATAGCATATTATTATATATAATAACATGTATTATATTATATATTTATTATATTTCCATAAATCTGCTCCAGCTATCCCTCCCTTTTGTGACAAAGTTCCTTGAAGAGGCCATCTACAATAGATGCTTCCACTTACTTTAAAAGCCTCTCATTCTCTTCTAAATCTCTATAGCCTGGCTTCTGACTTCATAATCCTACTGAAACTACTCTCTCCATAGGTAAAAGTGATCTCTTAGTTTCTCAGTCTAATGACTTTTCCTCAATCCCCATCTTTCTTGACCTCTTTTCAACCTTTGACATGGTTGACTACTTGATACTCTCGTCTTTCTAGGTTTCCATGATGGTTCTTTCTTCTGGTTCTCCTCCTTCTCTCTGAGTCCTCCTGCCTGAGAACTCCTCAAACTCCTTTGCTAGATCTTCATCCAGGTCATACCCACTAAATGTAGATGTCTCTCAGAGCTCTGTTCTGGACCCCTTCCTTGTCCCTTTTATACTCTTTGACTTCGGCATCTCATCAACTCCCATGAATTCAATGAAATGCTGATGACTCTCATATCGACATCTCAAATTTAACTTCTCTGCTGACCTACAGTCTCAGATTTTCAATTGTCTGTTGATATCTTAAACTTGATGTCCTAGTGACATCTTAAATTCAACATGGCCCAGAACTAAACTTATTTTCATTCTTTTCAAGTTTTTCCCTCTCCCAAACTTTCCTGTTACTCTTGAGGGCATACCATCTCCCCAGAGACTCAAACGCACAGATGATGTGTCTGTCATCCTTAATTCCTCACTCTCGCTCTAACTTTCCACATCCAATCTGTTGTCAAGTATTGTTTATTCGACCTTTGTAACATTTCTTATGTATATCTCCATCCATAAAACTATATAGGCAGCTAGACCACATGGTGGATAGAATGCTGAGTCTGGAGACAGGTAGACCTGTGTTCAAATCTGCCTTCAGACAATTACTAGCTGTTTGACTCTAAGCAAACAATTTAATCTTTTTGACTCAGTTTCTTCAATTGTAGAATGAAGGTAATAATAGGACCTACTTCTCAGGTTTTTGTGAGGATGAAATGAGACAATATTTGTAAAATAGTTAGCATCCTTCCTGGTACATAGTAAGTGCTTTATAAATGTTCATTTCCTTTCTTCCTTTTTCTCTCTTTCCCTTCTTCCTTTCCTCTTTCCCTCCTTCTTTTCTTCCTTCCTTCCTATATTTCATCCTTCAGAATTTATGTCTTTAAAATTGCTCCCTTTATAACACTTATGTTATAGTATAAATTGTTCTTTTGATTCTTCTCACTTATCTGTTTAATAGTTCATGTAAGTCTTTCCATGTCTCTTTGAAACCATATAATACCTCATTTCTTACAGCATACTAGAATTCCATCTCGTTCATATCCTGCAGTTTATTCAGTCATTCTTGAAATAATAGGTACTACCTTAGTGTGTTATTGTTACCACAAAAAGAGTTTCTATAAATATTTTTGTTCATACAAGATCTCTTTCTCTTTATTTTTATTTCTTTTGGATATAGGCCTATAAGCTGAATCAAAGGGAATGTACTATCTGGTAACTTTTTGTGTATGATTCCAAATTGCTTTCCAGAATGGACAACAGGGTATCATTGTGTCTGTTTTTCCTCATACTTGTTGACTAACTTTTCCTAACATCCAAATATTTTGCACAACTTTTTCATGAATTGGGAATATGGTACAGCTTATATACAATTACCACATATCTTTACATTTCTCTTTGGGTCATCAGTGATTTTGATTCTTCTGAGTTTGTGATGTTTTTATGATTCATATTCATAAAACATTTTGGTATGGGGGAGTATCAGATTTTAAAAATATAAGCAGCTAGTTGTGCTATTGAGCAGGATTGGCTGAGTTACCAGTTCATTGTGGGGAGGTGGGTATCAATTGGAATAGGATTGAGGAACTCCTCCCCTCTTTTATAGAGGAGTGACTTTCTGTCCTGATTGGGTCAGGACATAGTTTATGTTATATAATTATGTTGCAAATGTATGTTACATAACGTGACTTATGTTACATAACCTCAACTGGGTCCTCATTGCTGCTAGGTATCTTTTTACCCCTTCCTTATTAACTCACTGTCCTACTCACTACAGAGACACCCCCCCCCCCCCCCGCCATGCCTCTTGCTCACCTACCCTGTGAGCTGAGAATCTTGCCTCATCTTATACTGAATAACTTGAGGCCATTCATCAAAAACTCCCTGTTCTCCCCTCTTCCTTGTCTCACATCACTCAAGTGCCCTTCTGCTCTTATCTCCTTCACTCCATCTCATATGGAGAGGTGGCTTTTCTCTTTGTAAGGCAAATGCTTCTATCCACACAAGTGATCCTATCTCACTCATTTTCAATTTTTCCATGTCTACTGAATGCTTTCTTCCTGCTTACAAATTTGCCCATGTCTCTTCCATCCTCAAAAAAATCTCAACTTAATCTGTCCATCCCTAATTATCATACCCTATCTCTCCAGCTTTGTGACTAAACTTGAGAAAGTAATTTACAATAGATACCTCTACTTCCTATGTTCTCGCTGTCTTCTTAATTCTCTAGAGCCTGACTTCCAACTTCATCATTCAATCAAAATTTACTTTCTCCAAAGTTGCCAATGACTTTCTTTTTGAGTTCTAAATTCTGTCCCTTCCTTTTTTCTCCCCTCTCTGAGATGGTAGCTAAAGACTTCTTAATTGCCACATCTAATGGCCTTTTCTCGATCTTCATCCTTCTTGACTTCTCTTTTTTTAACTGTCTCTCATTCTCTTCTCCTCGATACCCTCTTTTGGGACCCTACCCTCTCTTTTCTTTGTGCCCTCAGTACTTAGCATGATGGCTGGCACATCCTAGGAACTTAATAAATGTTTATTGATTGATGGTCTAACATACTGCTACTCTCAGCTACTGGTATCTTTGGAACAGGAGTTCTTAATGTGAATTCTGCAAACTTTGTTGTTTTTTTCTCAAAAATTTAATAACTGTTTAAATGTAATTGGTTTTCTTTAATATCACATTTTTGCTTTATAAAATATATAAAAATATTATTCTGAAGAATCCATAGGCTTCACCAGATTATCATTAACTAGAGGTTAGAAATAATATAGAACACATTTTTTTGACACAAAAGAAAAGTTAAGAATCCCTGTAGAAGAGGGAGCGTACTTATTTGTCTGCTTTAAATAAAATATACACATGACTAAGCATTTCTTCTGGCCAACAAGGGAATAAATGTTTATATTATACCTACTATGTGTCAAGCACTATGCTCAGTGCTTTATAAATATTATCTCATGTCATCCTCACAACAACCCTGTGAATTAGATGCTGTTATTATGTCTTTTGGACATATTGACTTGAAGATGCTGATGACATATCCATTTTGAGATGTCCAAAAGGCAGTTGGTGACACAAGATTAGAATTGAGAAGAAACTAGAAATAGATTTATACATCTGGGAGATGTTATCATAGAACTGGTATGTGAACCCATAATCAAACCCGCTTCCCTTTGTTTCTTTTAAACAGTATTTTATTTTTTTCCAATTACATGTAAAGACAATTTTTGACATTAAACTTTTTAAAATTCTGGGTTCCAAGTTTTCTTTCACTCTCCCTTCCCTGCCTCCTCCCTGAGATGGTAAGCCACTTGATATAGGTTATATATTATGTGCAATCATTTAAAACGTATTTCCATATTAGTCATGTTGTGAAAGAAAAAACAAAATACAAGGAAAAAAGCTACAAAAAAATAAAGTGAAAATAGTATGCTTAAATCTGCATTCAGACTTCATCAGTTCTTTCTCTGGTTCAAACCTACTTTCAAACTGAAATTAAACCATTAATGACAATTTCTAGTTTGTCCATTCAAGCGGTTCTGAATCCTTATACTTATCTGTTATCTAGACTTAATCCTCCATCTTTCCCACAAGAATAACATAGGATAATATAAGGTACTGCGGTAAAATCTAAGTAAAATATACTTAAAACATTCACCTGAACTATAAATTAAACAAAAGTAATTTCTTTTTCAAACAAGGAATAAGTTTAGTCTTGTACAACCTGGTTTTGACAAATCCATGCTCATCACTTCTTTTTCTAACTGTTTATTAACCACCTCTTTAATACTTCATCCTGTAATCTTGACAGGAATATAATTCAAGCTCACAACCCTATAGTTGAGGGGCACTATTCTCTTCCCATTTTTGAACTTCAGGAAAACATTTCATTTTCTCTCGTTCTATAATCCCTCTGCCATTCTCTGTGATCTTATACATATTAATGACAGTGGTTCAGCAATCACATCTGGCAGCTCTTTCCTGATCTAGGTATAAAGTTCACCTTGGTAAAGTAACTTGAATACATAAAGGACACCCTTTTATTCCTTATCTTCTGTCAATTCCTTAATAAGCATTTTTCTTTTGTCTCCTCCCATCCAAAGTTCATTCTCCTTGACAGGGAAAACAGAAGCAAAATAAAAATTAAGTATAGGAGTCACACCTCTGGGGACCCCAAACCACAAGAATAGTATGAGTTAAGGATGTGTCCCCAGAGGTGACTGCTGCACTATCAACAGATATTCATTTACTATCTACTATATTACTTCCTCCTTAGAAATATTTATAGCTAATGTTTAATTTTCCATAATGACAAGGGACAAAATATAATAATTAGATAATTATAATTATATCATTATAATTATATATGTATATAATTGCAGATAATTAAAATCCATAGATAATCCCCAGATCTTATACCAGCAAATTGTTGTAGTTCTGGTGCTAACTCTTTTCACCATAGTTGATTTAAAAATATATACTTTGCCTTTTATTTCCTCTCTCTGCTCTTGTTCCCCACTGTGATGGAAGTTCTAATAAGAAGAGAAATGGCTAAAAGGTGGGGAGCTCAAGGGAGACAAAAAAGGAATCTAGATAATTCACAAACTGGAGAGTCGACCCCTTTATTTCACTCAAAAAGCGTAATTGTACAACAGTGAACACATGTAGTGGATGCCATGAGTGAGTACAAAGACACATGTAAACTTCTTGAGGTCAGAGAGTATGGAATTTTGCCTTAAACTGGTGAGATTCTTGTTTACTGAGAGCCAAGGACAGTTTTCTATAAAGTTGATTGTGTAACTGAACACAATTTAAAATCTCTATTAACGGTATAATTATTTGCTTCCCTTTTGCTTTCAGCAAGGAAAATTTAGAGTCTTCCATGTCTCCAAAGGCTTTTTTTAAATATTAGAATTGTTACTGTATATTTTTTTGAGAGGGGACAAACCTAGTTTATCACTTTTTTAAAAAAAACTATCATAACTTCTTCAAATATTTGGAGGATATATGACTATTTAATTTCTTTGGGGGGGGGGTTATATTACTAACTTATCTTACTAAACTAAAGAAAGATCACAGATGTGAAGGAAAGGATCTAGGCTGAGGTAAAGCATTTCCAAATCCCATAATCCATACAATGACCCTTGGACGTCACCAGTCAAATGACTAAAACAGTTAATACTATTAATAGACTAGCTCTTGACTCAAGAAAAGGAAGTTGTAAGAACAAAATGCCAGCTGGAGGAGTCTCATCAACTATGTAACCTTACTGACCATTTCAATATTGAGGAAAGGGAGAGAATAGTAGCAAACTAATGAGATTCCAGCACAATGGACAACAATATGAACTCCAAGGAGAAGGAAGAACAGAAGGACTGAGTAATATGAAAAGTGATAATTATCCAGGTCTGTAGATTATCTGCACCCTTTGTTTTTCTAGTATACTTTCAATTCTCCATCATTTCCCTACTCATTAGAGCTGCCACCAGAATAAGGAACAAGAACAGAGAAAGGACATGAAAAACACTGCAGTTGAAAATAGGCATACCTTGTTGTATTGTACTCCATATTATTGCTCGTGGTAGGCATTTTGGTTTTTACAAGTTGGAGGTTTATGGCAACCCTGCATCAAGCAAGTCTATCAGCGCCATTTTTCCAACATGTGCTTACATACCTCTGTGTCACATTTTGTTAATTCTCACAATATTTCAAACTTTTTCATCATTATTATAATTCTTATGGCAATCTCTGATCAGTGACATTTGATATCACTACTGTAATTGTTTTGGGTTTCCATGAGCTATACCCATATAAGATGATGAAGTTAATCAATCAATGTTGTGTGTATTCTGACTGTGCTCCACCTCCCAGCCATTCCTCCATCTCTTTCCCCTCCTAGGGCCTCCCTATTTTTTGAGACACAACAATATTGAAATTAAGCAAATGAATAACCCTACAATGGCCAAGTGAAAGAAAGAGTCAATCAAGGCAGCAAACTCCATTGCATCTTATTTTAAGTAACTGCCATAGCCACCCTAACCTTCAGCAACCATTACCTTGATCAGTCAGCAGTAATCACCATCGAGGCAAAACCCTCCACCAGCAAAAAGATAATGACCTACTCGCTGAAGGCTCAGGTGATGGTTAGCATTTTTTCAGAATTAAGTATTTTTAAATTAAGGTTATGTATATCGTATTTTTAGATATACAATAATTGCATACTTCATAGACTATAGTATAGTGTATACATAACTTATATGTATTAGGAAAACAAGAAACTAATGTGACTTGCTTTATTGCATTATTTCACTTCGTTTTCTTTCTCAGTCTCTTTTTTATCCTGTTGCCTTATCCTCTCTCCTCACTTTCCCACTCCTCCAAGAGTTCCCTCTTCCCCTCTTCCCCAACCCTCCCAATCCCAATCCCAATCCCAAAGAAAGTAATAGATAAAAATAAGATGGAGGGGAATTCACAAATAGCAATTATAGCTTTAAATGTAAATAGGATGTTTATGGCAGCTCTCTTTGTGGTGGCAAATAACTGGAAACTGCAAGAATTCCCATCAATTGGGGAATGACAAGTTTTGGTGTATGGTTGTGGTGGAATGCTACTGTGTCATAAAACACGATGAGCTCAATGGTTTTAGAAAGGCATGGAAAGACTTATATGAAATGATGAAGGCTAAAGTGAGGAGAGCCAAGAGAACACTGTATACAGTAACAACAATATTATATTAAGAAGAACTTTGAACACTTCAGTCATTTTGGCTATTATAAATGCACTAATTAAAAATAAAAGACATATAAAGAGAGATGCTATCTATATTCAGAGAGAAAATGATAAATAAAAGTGTACATAAAATAATTTTACATATGTGTATATTTGTGTATAATGGTAGCCATCTCTAGGGTGGAGCAAGTAGGGAGGGAAGAACAAAAATACAAAAACAAGAAATTTGCATTATAACTTCATTGTATATTTAGAAGGAATAACAAGATTTACATGGCAGATCTGCAGTGCAGTTTAACATGCAATCATCTTTTTTAAGAAATTGTACTATGTTATAGAAATGCTTGTTTTATTCCATAAATTAAACATTAAAAGAAAAAGAAAAAGTATTTACTTTGTTGAGGTGGTCTGGAATTGAACCTACATATCTCTGAGTATGCCTATATCAATGCTCTATAGCAGTGATCTCCAATGCTAGTAGAAACAGGGGCCACCAATCCATACATAAGGAGCCCTGCTGGCCAAGTATTGACTTAATTTTAAAATAAGACATTATTTTTATTGGATTTTAATTTATTTAATATTTCCAAATTATGTTTTTCTCTGATTCAGAGATACTGGGTCACCTGCCATGGGCCAAATGTTCCATACCTCTGCTTTATAGTACCTCTTGTGAAAGGGTTAGTAAATTTCAGGCTTAAAAATATTGGCTAACATGAAGTTGGGGCATCTTCTGTGCAATCCACTTGTTCAGGCAAATCCTTTCCCATCCCCTATACTTGTAAATAATTAGTCACAGCCTCTAAATGAGACTAGGAGAAAATAACAAAAGGGAGACATTTGTAATAAACTTTGTAATACTGGATTAAGACTGGAAGTCTAGAGTTTTTAAGTATCTAATGTTTGGCAGCGTGATGGTGGACTTATCTGCTGCAGTATTTTCATGTAACTCTAAACACCATTGTATCAGACCTAGACAAGTTTAAGGGTATTCAGGGAAGAATAATAAATTGAAAAGAAGATTGATGAAATTGAATAGATTAAAAAAATCTATCTCAGATTCTTGGTGAGGAAGAATATGACCTCTGCTTTACAAATATTTGAAGAATATAAACATAGAGACCAAAGGAATCATAGAATCTTCCAGCTGGAAGGTGCTGGGGATGGAAGCTCAATTCCATGTGGACAGTCTCGGGCGGGTAAAGGTGGGAACTTCTAAATCTTAGAGTTCTCACGAGGCCCCCCCAGGAAACGACTGGGAATCGAGGTGAACCGAGCTATCTCGTGTATTTCCGCCTCTTCCTGTGAGAAACGTGATGGGAGAGAGCTCTCCCCGCCCTCGAGATTGTCCCGGATCTGGGCACACTATTGTTATCTAACAGCACGGTATTCAGATGCAAACTATACGGCTGGAGAGCTTAAGTAGGATCAGGAAAGCCTGAAAGCTCTCTTGGGCGGAGGGGCCACGTGTGAGGACAACAAGGCTCCGCTTTTCCTCTCTCCTCTCTCTCCTCCCCCTCTCTCCCCACTTATACTTCTACTTCCAATCTCTTATTGTAAGATCTTTGCCTCCTTGGGAGATTCTTCGCTCCCTCCTAAGGAAGAATTCCCCTGCACTTGTAACTAGACCCTGAAATAAAGCTCAACCCTTGTTTGACTCTGGAACGTCCTTTCTCTCATATGAGCATCCGGTTTGGCCAACCGAAGACCTCCGATAGAGGTAAGGGAAGACTCGGGTAGCCCTCAGGCCTCTAGGCCTGGCAGGAAGGGACCTAAAAAGCCATTTTATCTGATCTACTGCCACATACTTGAATCTCCTCTAAAACAATCTTGACAAGTGGTTATATGGATAAGAGACAATCAATCAGAAGTATGGAGACATTCTTGCTGCTGAGACAAGCACACAGACAATAGTGACTGATGATAGCTAAAAACCTGACAACAATGATGGGAGTTGGGGTGGTGGTGGTGGAAAACCTATAAAATGCAAACCAAAGAATTCTAAAATCACAGCATTTGATGCCCATTTAGAATAGGGGCATATAGTTTTATGTACCTCACTAGCCTGTGAAGTATAAAAATAAATGCATGAAAACATTTATTTATTATATTCTTTATAATTTATAAAAATATAAATAAAAATATAATTTGTAATTTTATTATATATATTATTATTATTATTATTGGACTGTGTGCCAAGCTCTGAGCTCGGCACTAAGCTCCCACTCAACACTAAAAATGCAAAAACAAAACTGAAGACAATCCTTGCCTTCAGGGAGCCTTCGTTCTAATAGGGAGACAGAGTGAGGTATTTTGTTTCCCAAAGTTATAGAGTTGGTGAATGAATTTATCGGGACACAGGGTGACACACATTTTCCAGTAGAAGTGGAAGTACTGATTTGACTATGATTATAGAACCAGAAAAGGGGCTGCAGGTTTTTGCTGCATGGCAAGGTGGCTAGTGAGAAGACAGGATTGGAGGGCTGCTAAGTGAAGCATGGCTGAAGCAGCTAGCTTGATAGAATGGGCCACAAGTGTGGCACTCAACGATCATGACCTCCCAGGTTCTATGGCAAGAGTTCTGAAGTTGATAAGATTAAGTTCTCCAGGACTAGTCTCTAAGTACTGGCAGCAAGAAGGTTAGAGAGAAGATAGTGAGAAGTAAAGTACTGACATAACCTGAGTCATTAGAAAAGGGTAAATTGTGCTCAGTATACTTTGTTCAAGAAATGAGGTGAGTAATATATTTTGACAATGTTCCCCTAAATGTGGTTAGAGTTTTTGAAGTATTTAAGAATATAAAGCCTTAGCCAGTTGGAAAACTTGGCCATCCAAAAGCATTGAGAGCTCTGATTTCTCTCACATCAGACAGCATTGTAGAGAATTGATTTCCTCCTTATGCTTAATGCAGAGAGAGAGAGCTTGAGGCAGAGGGAAGAAAGAAAAGAAGACTTAAGTTCTCCCAGCTCTATTGAAAAGATCCTCTCTCTGCTCATTTCATTCAGCATCAGTTCATATAAGTCATGCCATCCACATCCAGAGAAAGAACTATAGATTTGGAACACAGAATGAAACAGACTATTTTCTCTTGTGTTATGTTTTGTTTTGGTTTTTCTCATGGTTTCTCCCATTCATTTTAATTCTTCTATGCAAAATGACTAATGTGAAAATATGTTTAATAAGAATGTATGTGTAGAACCCATATAAGATTGCATGCTGTCTCAAGGAGGAAGGGAAGAGGGAGGGGGAGAAAATCTAAGACTTCTGGAAGTGATTGTTAAAAACTGAAAACAAGTTAATTAATTCAAAAAAGATCCTCTCATGAATACTGCTGGAGTAGGAGTGTAAGGCTAAGCATTTAAGGAAAACTAACTCATAATGTTCTTTAGAAATGTCAGTGTCCAACAAAATGGTGACTTCCATCAGGAAAGATTTTGGAAATCAGAAAATTTTGTATCAAATTGTGAGGCATTCATATTGGTAATACTCTTTCTGGTAACTACATCTCAAGAAAGATTTTATGAAACTTGAGAAGGTCTAGGGAAGGACAGCTAAAATGATGAAGGGGATGAAATGATATACTAATGAGGGAAGTCTAAAACACATCCATCTGGAAAGATAACATACCAATTAAATGAATAAGTATTGGGGCCGACTATAATATATGTAATGCACTGTTCAGGCTGCTAGAAAGGGGGATGGTTGGCTTAACAGACATTTATTAGTATCCCAATGTGTGCTAGGTTATGTCCAATGGGTGGACAAAGTGAACAAGACCTAACTCAGTAATGCAGAGCCCATCCTGATCAAGGAGGCTGAGGACATAGGAGCCCAGAAGTGCTTTGTGGATTAATAGGTAAATGACTCAGCCAGAAATAGAAGGGGACCCTAAATTTAAATCATAGTCATTAATAAAGTAAACGAACCCACCAGGAGACTAGGCTTAGTAAAACCAGACCAGGCCTGCAGTCAGAGACCAATTGTGTGAGAAGAGGCAATTCATCCCTTTCCTAGTTTTCCTTGGTTCATCACTTTTGATTCCAGAAAAATATCCAACCACCCCCTCGATCTGTTTGCACAACATAGAAATTGTATCTAGGAAGAGGTAGCATAGTAGGAAGGTCACCTCTGGGTACTCTTTCCTTGGGATGGAAAATCTTAAGTGAAATCAGCGGGGCAACTTTAGCCTGAATGTGATCATAGCTTAATGATTACTTTACTTCTCCAAATTCTGAAACAGTGTTTGTGTTTGTGTGTGTGTATGTGTGTGTGTGTGTGTGTGTGTGTGTGTGTGAGAGAGAGAGAGAGAGAGAGAGAGAGAGAGAGAGAGAGAGAGAGAGAGAGAGAGAGAGAGAGGGAGAGAGGGAGAAGGGCAGAGAGAGAGAAAGAGAGACAGAGAGAGAGAGAGAGAGAGAGTGTGTTCTGGAACACGAGTCACTTTCCTAGACTGATAGACATCCATGAATACCCAAATTCATCATGACAATACAAAGGTACAAAGACCCAGGTCTCATTACAGGTGCACTGTTTTTCCAAGTGTCAACTACTCTGTCCTGGGCAATCATTCCATTCCCTTGCATAACATTTGATGTAAAATGTACTGGTTTCCCTTCCCATTAACTGGTTCCCCTAAATATTCTAGAAGAAGTTCTGGTGCTATTAATTGCACCTCATTTTGACATTTTTTTGAAGCTTAGTGTCCCTCGGATTATCCTGGACAATGTCTCACAAGCTATGAATAATGTTGCCTACACCATCCTCCACCTGCACATCCTAGGTTGTCACTATTACTATCTATATGCTGATGCTTATGTTTAAGGATGAGTACATATTAATGCCATTATATACTTCCCAAGAAATTCATTCCAATTATTAACATTTCTTTGAAAAACTGAACAGGTACAAAAATTATTGCCTCAGCCAGCACACTGAAAGTATTAGGAAATCACCTCAGCCAGCACACATTTAATCTCTGTAAGCTGAGAGACATGGCAGCCACCAGCTGCTCAGACTTGGAAGGCGTGTTTATTTGCAAAACATTATGTAGAAGGAAGATGGAAAACTTAGTATTGCCTTACAAAACAGCAGAAAGCAATTGAGAAGAAAATGAGTCAGTAAAGAACTTGGCATGAGATTCAGTAAAGAGAGATCACCCAGAGAGCTTTTACAGATGAAACTGAGAAGAGAAAGCAGAGAGCAAATGCCATCATTTTTGTGATAATCTGTTCTCAATGGCAAGAAAAGTAGAGTTATGATATTTGGGCTACATCAACTTAGGATCCATGGACTATGTGAGGAAGGGACCAATGGTATCTAAGAAGGTTTAGAAGAGTGGCTGGATGTGGCCAAAGAACTGGGACAGCTAGGTGTTATAGTGGATAGAGTACCAGCCTTGGAGTAAGGAGGACCTGAGTTCAAATCCAGCCTCAGGCACTTAACACTTATAAGCTGTGTGATCCTGGGCAAGTCACTTAACTACCATTGCATTGCAAGAAAAAGAAACCTATATTGGGAATAATGTCATTTTACAGGAACTCAGAACTAAATTTCCATGAGGAGAAGATGCTAGAAGACATAGGAAAGATTATAAAGAACATTTTTATCCAAAAAACAAACCCCCAAACATATTAATAGATAATAGATGAAAACTTATTAAAGAAGATATTGATTGATAGGTGCACTTGCATACTTTTCCACTTGCAATCTTCATGAGGGTGTTCAATGGACACAAACAAGAAATTATTGATGAAAGCACAAGAAATGCTCGATAATTTTCTTTTTTCTTTTTTTCTTTTTTCTTTAACTTTTAACATTCATTTTCACAAAATTTTGGGTTCCAAATTTTCTCCCCTTTTGTCCGCTCCCCCCACCCCAAAACACCTGGCGTTCTAATTGCCCCTGTCTGCCAATCTGCCCTCCCTCCCTCCCCACCCCTTCCCTTTGGAAGGCAAGCAATTCAATATAGGCCAAATCTGTGTAGTTTCGCAAATGACTTCCATAATAGTAGTGTTGTGTGAGAACTAATTATATTTCCCTCCATCCTATCCTGTCCCCCATTACTTCTGTTCTTTCTTTTGATCCTGTCCCTCCCCATGAGTGTTGACCTCAAATTGCTCCCTCCTCCCCATGCTCTCCCTTCCATCGTCCCCCCCACCCTGCTTATCCCCTTATCCCCCACTTTCCTGTATTGTAAGATAGGTTTTCATACCAAAATGACTGTGCATTTTATTCCTTCCTTTAGTGGAATGTGATGAGAGTAAACTTCATGTTCTTCTCTCACCTCCCCTCTTTATCCTTCCACTAATAAGTCTTTTGCTTGCCTCTTTTATGAGAGATAATTTGCCCCATTCCATTTCTCCCTTTCTCCTCCCAATATCTTTCTCTCTCACTGCTTGATTTCATTTTTTTAAGATATGATCCCATCCCCTTCAATTCACTCTGTGCACTCTGTCTCTATGTGTGTGTGCATGTGTGCATGTGTGTGTGTGTAATCCCACCCAGTACCCAGATACTGAATAGTTTCAAGAGTTACAAATATTGTCTTTCCATGTAGGAATGTAAACAGTTCAACTTTAGTAAAGTCCCTTATGACTTCTCTTTGCTATTTACTTTTTCATGCTTCCCTTCATTCTTGTGTTTGAAAGTCAAATTTTCTTTTCAGCTCTGGTCTTTTCATCAAGAATGCTTGAAAGTTCTCTATTTCATTGAAAGACCAATTTTTCCCCTGAAGTATTATACTCAGTTTTGCTGGGTAGGTGATTCTTGGTTTTAGTCCTACTTCCTTTGACTTCTGGAATATCCTATTCCACGCCCTTCGATCCCTTAATGTGGAAGCTGCTAGATCTTGTGTTATCCTGATTGTATTTCCACAATACTTGAATTGTTTCTTTCTAGCTGCTTCCAATATTTTATCCTTGACCTGGGAACTCTGGAATTTGGCCACAATGTTCCTAGGAGTTTCTCTTTTTGGATCTCTTTCAGGAGGTGATGGGTGGATTCCTTGAATACTTATTTTGCCCTCTGGTTCTAGAATCTCAGGGCAGTTTTCCTTGATCATTTCATGAAAGATGATGTCTAGGCTCTTTTTTTGATCCTGGCTTTCAGGTAGGCCCATAATTTTTAAATTGTCTCTCCTGGATCTATTCTCTAGGTCAGTTGTTTTTCCAATGAGATATTTCACATTATCTTCCATTTTTTCATTCTTTTGGTTTTGTTTTGTGATTTCTTGGTTTCTCATAAAGTCATTAGCCTCCATCTGTTCCATTCTAATTTTGAAAGAACTATTTTCTTCAGTGAGCTTTTGAATCTCCTTTTCCATTTGGATAATTCTGCTTTTGAAAGCATTCTTCTCCTCATTGGGTTTTTGAACCTCTTTTGCCAATCGAGTTAGCCTATTTTTCAAGGTGTTATTTTCTTCAGCATTTTTTTGGGTCTTCTTTAGCAGGGTGTTTACTTGTTTTTCATGCTTTGCTTGCATGTCACTCAATTCTCTTCCCAGTTTTTCCTTTACCTCTCTAACTTGATTTTCAAAATCCCATGGCCTGAGCCCATTGGGTGGGCTGGGATACAGAAGCCTTCACTTCTGCATTTTTCCCTGATGGTAAGCATTGTTCTTCCTCATCAGAAAGGAAGGGAGGAAATGCCTGTTCACCAAGAAAGTAACCGTCTATAGTCTTATTTTTTTTCCCCTTTTCTGGGCATTTCCCCAGCCAGTGACTTGACTTCTGATTGTCCTCTCCACCCCCACCTTGCCTCCAGATCCGCCCAGCCAGCACTTCGGGTCTGAGATTCAAATGCTGCTTCCCAGCCTCAGGGCTTTGGACGGGGGCAGGGCTGCTGTTCAGTGCGAGATTAAGTTCAGGTGCTCAGGTCAGGGCAGGGCCACCTCACAGGCTCCGTTCCCTCAGGGGGTTTATGCAGAGACCTTCAACAATGGATCCGGGGTCCTGCCTGCTTGGGGAGCCCTGGTCTGCTCCCGCCTCTGCTGCTGCCTCCCGAGGGGGCCTGAGTTATGGGGGCACCCCACTCCTCTCTCGACCCGCAAAAGAGACCCTCTCACCGACCCTTATCACCTGTGGGTGGAGGGACCTGCGCGGCTGCTGGAGATTCCGTCCCTGAAGCCTTCTCGGAGCTGCTCCTTTAGGGTTGGGCTCTGCTCTGGGTCTGGGGTGCAAGGGACCTTTTGCGAGAGGTTTTCAGGCTCTCTGGAGCAGAAATCTTGTCCGCTCCACTCTGCGGCTTCTGCTACTCCAGAATTCGCCGGTGGTTCCTTTTTTTGTACAGGTATTTTATGGGCAGTGGGTTCGGAGGTAACATATGTGTGTCTTTCGATAATTTTCAATAAAGCATAGCAGCCTATGCTTTAAGGTCACATCACTAAAAGGTGTAGAAGATATAAAATTCTTCTATGTTTACTGTTTATTGCTTTCACAAAAGCATTTGATTCCATACAATAAAACGCAATCGTGTAAGAAGTTTTATTGATGTCTTCTGTTGTTTTTAAGTCATTTCCAAACATGCCTTTTCCTAACCTACACCACTAAATCCTCTCTTGTAACAAAGAAAGCAATGACTCAAACTCAAAGCCAACTCAACGCAACTCAACTCAAAACTACCATATCTGACAGCATGGGCAACATTTCTCGGTGAAAGTCCCAGAACTCTATACAGATGAAGGAAATGTATTTTATCACTTATTCCCTAGGTCCAAGATGGGTCATTGCATTTCATCTGAGTTTGTTCCCATTTATATGATTGTAGTTCTTACGTATACAGTTTTCTTGATTTTTTTCTTTTTTTGCCATCATTTCATACAAATCTTCCTGAGTTCCTTGGAAGACTAGTATGCTCCTGAATTCATCATATTCATCATTTCTTGTGCCACAATAATTTCTATTACATTCACATGCCACAATTTGTTTGGGCATTTCCCAGCTGATGAGTAACTTTTATTTCCGGTTATTAAGAGAAATTAGGATGCTTTGTATATCATCCTTACCTGTAGCGGCTGATGTCGTTGATGTCCTGGAGCCGGCCTGAATTGACTCAGGAAAGCCAATTATTAAATTTTCAGTGTGAGTATTTACATCTAGCAAATTGGCAAATATTGCAAATCAGGGCTTGTTTTGCCTTGACTTAAAAAAAGTGATCTAAAAAATATTAGTAATGTAGAATAAATTTAAAAGTGTGTCCTGTGCACTTTTATTTTGGAGGTGGAGTTCTGGTTGTTAAACATTTACCCAGCACACCTTTGGTTGATGTCTTTTCAATAGCACATCCCCTGGAGACAAAATGTTGGTCTGATTAACCATGAGTTTACCCAATGTAATTGACCTTATGTTTCTTTTCATTGTATTTCCTGTTGAAATATAGCATTCATTAAAGAATTACCAGTGGTAATTATGTGACAAACACAGAGCAACATCCTGGTAAAGGTCAGTTAAATCAAGGTTAACACCATTTATTAAGCTACTTCTCCATTTTAGTTACGTGCACGTTGAAAGTTCATCAGTTTTCTGCCTTGACTGACAGGTCTGGAAAATCAGAATGCTGAGGACATATGATCTATGTATGTGATGGACACATTAATGAAAAGGTCTAGTATTGAGTTAGAGTATTGTACTATACTAAAAATAGAAAATTCATTTGTTAGCTACATGAATGTAGACTTCTAGTGAGTGAAATATTGGAACAATATGTTCAAGCCAGTACTTCATAACTCATTTTCTCATTGGCAATTTAAGGGTAAACATTCCTGGGCTTTAATTCATCCTATATGTTGTATTATTTGGGGGATTTTAGAAGATTTCCCATGACAGTTATTCCAGCTAAGGATGGATGAGTGTTAAAGTCAGGAATTTAATTCTGTGTGCTGGTAAATAAAAGCAATCTGAAACTCAAGAAATTATATACAGGATGTGCTACTGATGGAGTGTAGTAACCTGGCTGAGTAGGCAAATTGTTGTGAAAAGATAGAAGAGCCAGGTATGGAGGTGTATGTCTTTTGTCCCTACTGTGGGAGAGGATGAGACTGGTGGATCTCTTGAGCCTGTGAACTCTGAGCTGCAGCAGGATAGACTGATTATCTGCACAACGTTTGGCATGAATAAAGTGAGCACTGGGGAAGGGAATGTCACCAGGTTACCTAAGAAGGTGCCAATCAGCCAAGATTAGAAATGGAGGAGGTCAAAGTTTTTTCATACTGATTGGATAGAACTGGACATGTGAGTAGCCCTTGAAATTCCAGGCTGGGTGAGATAGAAAGACCCAATGTTAAAAAAAAAAAAAAGGAGAAAAAAACAGAGAGAGAGGGAGACTAAGAGAGAGAGAGAGAGAGAGAGAGAGAGAGAGAGAGAGAGAGAGAGAGAGGAAAAAGGATAGAGAGAAAGAGGAAGGAGGGAGAGATGGAAAAAAGAAAGGAAAAAAGGAGAAGGAGACACAGAGATAGAGAGAGAGAAAAAGAGAGAGAGAAAGAAAGAGAAACCTAAAGGGTAGAGGTCTAAAATTTACACAACCACAACCAAGGATGAATCTGGAGAGTGACTCTGTCACATTTGCCTTTTTTGCTGTTGTTATTAATTATTCGTAACAATCTGTTGCTTTGTGGGTATTGGGAAGTCCCAGTGTAGACACTCCCTCCACCGACAGAGCTTAGCAAGTCACCTGTGCGGAATCTTTTCAGAGACTTTTCTAGCAACACTGAAAGCTTAAATGACTTTGCTATGGTCACAACAACATTCGTAAGAGACTACACTTGAACTCAGGTTTTCTTGACTCTAACACTAGCCCTCTATTCACTACAGTATATTATTTTTCTTTTTATTAATACTTTTTCAAATAAGGATCAAGAAATAAGGTATGAAAAAGGAGACAGTGTCAAGAGAAGGAGTAAATCATATAGCCCTTTGTAATTTCACATAATTCATTGCTGATGTTGTAAGCAACAAGTCTTGGTTTGTTGAAGGTAAAGTGGGAGAAGGGAGTGAATTTTACTGATTCTCCACAAATCTGCCAAATACATATTACCAAAATATAAATCTGACCATTTCAACCTCCTCTCCTACCCTCAAAAATATTTAATACTCTTTACACATTTGTAGCATGAAATGCAGTCTTCAGCTTGCCTTTTAAGATCATCCACAATTGGATTCCCACCTACCTTTCCAGTCTTATTTCATATTAACCCACTTCCTACCTTCTCCATTCTGGTCAAACTGGCCTTCCCCACACATGACATTTCATTTTCTGCCTGTATACGTTGGTATAGAGGGTCCTCTATGTCTACAGTATTCCCCAGGATTCCTCACCTTTATTTCCTAGAATCCCTAGTTTCCTTCAAAGTACAGATCAGGTGCTGTTTCCTATATAAATCCTTTCCCCAAACTCCTAGGTGTTAGAATTCTCTCCCTCTTTATATTACATTATGTTACTTTGCATATACTTATCTGTATACGTGTGGAATTGCATTAGTAGAATGTCAGCTTCTTCAGCAATAGCTGGGAAATCTAGTAGATTGGCACTTGGCAGATAGGAGACCAATAGCTTGCCCCTTAGACAACTCAAAGAAAAAATGTGACACCATTTAAAAAAATTTTTAGAAAAGAACAAGTACCTTTCACAGATATGGCTAGGGAGAGAATTTTTTAATTAAATAAGTGACTGAGTTGCCCAGATTAGAGAGTGACTCAATTTTCACCTATTTCCAGCCCCTTTCTCACCCAGGTCCCCAAATTACTCTTCATTCTATCCAGGACACTTACTAGTAGACATTTTATTATCTCTTTCACTCTTCAAACAATTTAGCCTGACTTTCAAGGCCTTTCACAGTCTTGCATCGTCCTGCCTTCCCTGCCTTACTTCAGAATTCTCCTCATCTGTTCTTTTATGCCCCAGACCTACTTGTCACTCTCCACACAGGTCCCATGCTTTCTCTCCTCTCTTCCTACATTGTCCCCTACACATGCAACACCCTCCATGTCTCCCCACTTTCAACTGAAAATCTACCTATCCTTTAGGACTTAGTTCAAATGTGACTTGATCCTCTCTAATTAATGATGACTTTGGAGTTCGCACAATACCTCAATGACGCCTTTCATGGGCTTATCATGTATTGTTTTGTATTTTAGGTATTTACCTATGTGTCATGCCCCTCTGCTGGTGCCTAAGCTCCGTAGGAACAGAGATCATGTTTGACCTAAGCTTATATCATCCCCAGACTCCGGTGGTGTGCCCTGTACACAGGAGGCATTTTAAAGGGAGGGATGAGAGGGAATAAGCATTTATTAAGCACATCCTATGTACCTAGTATGGTGCTAAATATTTTACTACTATTATCTTATTTGATCCTCACAACAGTCCTGTGAAGTAGGTGTGATTGCTACCCCCATTTTAGAGTTGAGGAAGTGTGACAAGTATGTATAGAATAATTATATAAATATATATTTGTGTGTGTAAACACAAATATACACACCTGTTCATGTTTAATGGCAGCCATCTCTGCAGTGCACAGGGAGGAAATAACATGTTACATGATAATTATATTATATATTTTTATATTATGTATTTATATTATATATTTTAAAGGAATAGCAAGTTGTACATAATAAATCTCTAGTTTCCTGTGCATTCATCCTTTTCCTTATACTATGCTGTGGAAATGCTTGCTTTATTCTATAAATTAATAAATTCATTAAAAAAAAACTGAGGTAGATAGAGTTAAGTGACTTGCCCAGGCTCACACAGTTTTACTACCTGTATCTGAGGTCACACCTGAGCTGAACTCAGGTCTTCCTGATTGTAAGCCCAATACTATCCACTGGGTATTTGCACTGACTAAGATCATTCATGTTTGCCTAAATTTTCTTTTAATAAAGTCTTGGAAAAAAAGCAAGAGTTTCCCAAGACAGAAAGGACTGCTGACTAGTCATCTGCTCCATAACAACCATCTTTTACAATATACAGACCATGCTACAGTTGTTAACACTGATGGGATGTGTGTTTTTTTTCCCCTCCTAATAATCCAACAATAGTTTACATCTGTATGTTGGCCAGAAGCCAACGAAGAGCATCCAAACAAGATGGGGGAAGGGAGAAAGGGAGAGGAATGATTAGACTGGCCAATCTCAAGGACGGGAAAGAAAACCCAGATATTCAGTAATCTCTTTCTGTGGATGAAAGAATGTAAAGTGTGCTATGGGGGGAGGAGAAGGAAAGAGTTCTTAAGTAAGTAATCATGGGTGCAGATGACTTCTTTAGAAGCCAGTTTTCTACAGTCTCAACTTTTGTTAGTGAATCTCTACCTGAGAGGTCAGAGACATTTGGAAGAAGGGAGAAAGAGAGAGAAGACAGTCAGGCCAGAAAGGAATGGGAGGGATGGGGAATGCATGCATGGTGAGAGAGCCCTGGAGCCTGCTGGCCCCAAGAGCATGTAAAATATTGAACAATGTACAGATGATTTACCAGGACTGCTGTCAGGGTTCCCAGAATAGATCATTTCCATTTCTGGCATCAGTGAAAGGGATTTTAGGCCTCTCATTGTTAGGACTTAAAGGGTCTTACTAAATCAGGGTCCTCTTTTGGGCATAGTCCTTGACCTTCAAGGCTGTAGACAGTCTCTACATTCAGTGTGGCAGAGCCCTTCCAGACGTTCTGAATATAATTTTCTGCTGATGATAATTTTAAGTTGAACTCATCAGCCTCAGTCTGTCTTGAGTGTCGTGAAATTAGCAAAAACTCAAAAGTATGTCTGTCTCTCCTATTATATCACAACAGTATTATTTGAAAAAGAACATACCAATCTATGCATCTAAAGATTACAGTTAGAAAAGTTTTTGAGCTGGTTGCTTTTGTAGACGGTCTTCAACATAACTGAAATTTACCAGTGGGCAAAAGGTTGAGACTGAGTTGATATATAACGGTTAACTGAAGCATTTTGGGTTGAAGACATGTGTATGTGTGTGTGTAGGGTGTCCCCAAAACTTTAATTGCTTAAAGCTGCACTAAGATTTTCAGAACACTGTACATATATGTACATACACATGCATTTATATTACATATCATATATACACTTCTATGACATAGGTGTAAATGTGTATTATCTATCTATATGTAGATGTGGGTGTACAAAAGTATTTGGAGATGTTATTTAGTTGTTTTCAGTCATTCCTGACTCTTCTTATCCCCTTATATGGAGTTTTCTTGTCAAAGATACTGGACTGCTTTGCCATTTTCTTTTCCAGTTCATTTTGCAGAAGAGGAAAGTGAGGCGAACAGGGTGGAGTGACTTACCCAGGATCACACAGTTAGTAAATGTCAAGTGCCTGAGGTCAAATTTGAATTCAGATCCTCCTTACATGGGGCCTAGCACTCTATTTTCTGAACCCCTCCTAGTTGCTCTATATAAATGTATATGTAAATGCATATGTATATATATATATATATATATATGTAAGTTTGTGTAAGTATAGATATATATGTATATATGTAAGTATATCTACATATGTGTGTATGTGTATATACTTTTTGAATTATTATCACATGTATAAATTGAATTAAAATAACATCTAGTTTTTCTAAAGGACATTTCTTCATGAAGTCTGAGATATTCTTTTGAATTTAAGTATTAAACAGGGTAGTTAGGTGGTGCAGGGGATAGAACACTGACCCTGAAGTCAGGAGGACTTGAGTTCAAATCCAGTCTTAGATACTTACTAACTACATGACCCTGGGCAAGGAACTTAATCCTGATTGCTTTAAAAAAAAATAGAACAGATTTAGGTATGAAGGCATAGACTGCTCAACCAATTTAAAAAAAACCTCTTAGAAATTGCTAGAGTTTTTAAAAGATGAGCAGAAGTACTTTTATAGGATAAAAACACAGTACTGAATAAGGCTAAGAATATTAATGCTGGTGATGATGATGGAGGAGTCAAAAAGAAACAGCAGAGGAGGTAGAAACAGAAAGGAAAGAGGAAGAAGACAGGCTAGTTCCCACATACTTTTTCAGGCCTTTTTCATATATTTCTCCTTCACACATTCTTTGTTCCAGACAAACTAGCTTCTGAGTTGTTCTCCCCCCACACACTCTCTCTGCCTTTATGTCTGGAGTTCTCTTCCTCCTCACCTCCTTGTTTTAGAATTCTCTTCAAGACACGTGTCAGATACTGTCTCCTACACATAGTAAATATGTAATAGATACTGTTTCATTAATTTTCTTCTTGGTTCCTGCTATATAATGTAAGCTCCTACAAAAGTTACTGCTTAATTTTTGTGCCTTACTTTTAGGAGTCATTTATTAAAAATTTATTCAATTGAATTGAACTCATAGTAAGTCTAATTTCAAACTGTATCACTGAACACCGGGTCATTGTTCATCACAGCTTTTACTTTAAGAATTCAGGGCACATCTACTAACCTCTGGTGGAAATCTTTCCCAAACTTCTCTAGAGTGCTCCTTACACTCCAGATATACAGTCCATCCCTGGGCCCATACTTGAAGCTTTCCCAATTTGCTAGGATGACAGTGAGGCTTCAGGATAATATTTTGGTAGAAGTATTTCTTTCACCTTTCAGCCTTAAATTGAGTTTCTTATAAAACAGCAGGAAAGTTACAAATGATCTAATAGTATTATCTGGAAACAAAATTACTAGCATGGCACTCGTCCACACTAGCTTAACCAAAACAATGCAAATAAAATTTTGTGATTTGTGGCTAGACCTAAGACCTCAGTTCGGTGAGACTAAGATAGTGGAGGACACTAACAATGCTGCAGGTATATGATGAAGGAAAGCAAGATTGACAGGACAGACTGATAATATACAGTGGACAAGAAAATGAATAATAATAATTAGCATTTATTTATCATTTGGAGGTTTGTAATGTGATTTACCTGTTATTTCATTTGATCTTCATAACAACCCTATGAAGTGTAGATGAAGAAACTGAGGTGAAAAGTGATTTGCCTGGTGGGGTCACACAGTTAATAAATGCTTGAGGCAAGACTTGAACTCAGGTCTTTTTGACTCCAAATCCAACACTCTATATTCCCTGTGCCACCTACTTGTCTCCACTGAGCATGGAATTTGAAGGATAGACTATCTTGGTTTCTTGGGCATAAGTATGCACTGGAGTTTGTTTGTTTGTTTTAAAAACAGGAATTTTGTACTAATGGAGTCTCAGAAAATGTTTGTAAGGACAAATAAAACGCAGGTAGAGACCTCTCCTCCTCTCTATATTGACATCACTGACTGGTGGACCTGTACTGATCAGTGTCAAACCTGTTGTCAATGGCTTTGATTGGTTCTTAAATTCTACTGGCTAGCCCAATGCTGATTGACAGTTCAACCAATCAGTGATAGAGTGAAGGAAAGCTGGTAGTCTGTGGACATGTCTTCTTCCTTTTCTTACAGATTTAACATAAGAAGTAGGTCTTAGGAAGGAGAATAGGGTGCAACATTTGTGATGATGACCTCCAAATGCCAGAGAGATGACAGGTGCTGTTGAATTCTCAGACTGGGGACTGGTACCTTCCTCATCTCTTCATAAATAATGGGGTTGCAGAAGAGAGGAGGGACTTTCTGTTGCGGCTCAAGCATCTCCAAATAGGGGCCATACTTAATCCCTTGAGTTATTCCATTGTGCTTATGGCTGTAACAATATATCAACCATAGTTAAACAAACAGAAAAGATACACACACATATGTAGCATACAAAAGTACTTTCTAAACTTTAAAGCACTTTATAAATGTTAGCTGCTATTGTCATATATATGTGTATTTCACTGTTTAATTGTCAATTTATAAATAAATTTAACATTGTGTTTTAAATAGGAATCCTAAGAAAAATGTAGGAAATCAGATTTTTTTCAAAGTGAAACTATCTCTTTGAAAACTATCTCTAAGATCTTTTTTTTCCTTCTCTCTTTTCAGTCAAGTCCTGTGATTTCCTCAGTGTAGGGAACCCCTGGTGAAACTTTGGGGCACTTAGACACTTAGTGAATTGCCAAAAGTCACTGGCACAGATAGTATGGGTCAGAGGCGGGACTACAAGGCATATTATTCTGATGCGGAGACTGATCCTTTCTCCACCACATCACATGATCTCAGCTTTTTAGCCCTTTGATTCTAGAGTCTACAGATTCTCTATTCTTTTCTTCAGTGAAACTCAGCTTTACTGATGTTATTCCAGAAAACAAAACTTCCTAAGTACACAGGCTAAGAAGATAAATCCTACTTAAGGAGAATCACTGAACCAGCTTGGAAATTGACCAACAACAAACTTAAACTAATTATGTCATTGGATGGAGTGGTTCCCCCTCACATTAAGTAAAACATGTCAAGGACCAGGGAATTTAGCATATACTGATATTAATGGGCTTCTGTCAGATTAACTAGGAGGTGGTTATCTCAGCTCTAAATGATCATAATGCACTTTGCTAATAAGACCAGGCTAATCTGTGTAATAAAAAATACTGCCTTTCTTCCCCACAGCTCAAAGGAAGCATCTTTAGTCACAATATTGAACCATTCAAGGTTTTTTCCTTAATATCCTTCCTTTGACCTCTGCAGTCTCAGATACTTCTGACCTTGGTGAGCATTTAAATGACAAAACTTTTAAATTCTATTTCTTTACCAAGTGATTTCATTCTGAATATTTCTTTCTCACCAGGAAAAGCTGTTCTCAGAAATTTTGTCTGCAAAACCAAACTGATTCAGATGGAATACCATCAATACCTCTAGCTAAGCTAATATCAGATTCCAATAGTCTCCACTCCCTACCTTGCCCCCGTTAGAACCCAGATCTTTCTTGATATGCAGGTTTTTTTGTCTCATCTTAACTCCTTACGATTTGGGGTTGACCTGAGTGAGGATATTCTCAAAGGAATATCAGGTGAGTTCATAAAGCTAGAACACAGTATTCCCAGCAAGAAAAGGAAGTGAGATTCTATAGCAGAAAATGTTTCTCCCTGACACACTAATAAAAATAGTATTATACCATTCCCTTGGCCAGGGACGGCAATTGTTCAACTATTGGTCTCTTGTGAGGCAAAGGAAATCACAAAGTTACAGACCATCTCCTTAGATGGGGGATTCTTAAGTGAGGGTATATGAATTTTTCTTTGACATTTTAATAATTGTATCTTAATATAATTTGTTTCCTTTGTAATCCTATCTATTTTATTTTGTGCATTTACAATATTCTGAGAAGATTTTCATTTTTGTTGTTGTTTAGTCATTTTTCAGTAGTGTCTGACTCTTGGTGACCCTGTTTGGGGTATTCTTGGCAAAGATACTGGAATGACTTAGCACTTCTTTCTTTAGCTCATTTAACAGTGTGAGGAAACTGAGGCAAACAGGATTTAAGGACTTGTCCAGTGTCATACAGCAAGTAAGTTTCTGAGACTGGATTTGAACTCAAGATGAGTCTTGCTTGGGCCTGGCGCTATTCACTGAATGGCCTATTTACCCCTCTAAGAGATCCATAAACTTCATCAGATAGCCAAATGGGTCTATGACAAACAAACAAACAAAAAAGTTTAAGAACCCTTGCCTTAGACAAAGAGTCAGAGAGGAAGGTAAAGTACCATACTAAGGTATTCAAGGCTATTGAGCTCTCAGCATTTTTCAGATTGAATGAGCCCTACTCCTCTCTTCCCTCTCCCCCCTGGAATAATTGTCCCACCACCTCTAAAAAGCATCATGTGCATCATCTTTGTCTCTAGGGGTTTTCCATCCTCTCCCTCCTCTTATCCATTCCTCTCACTCTCTAAAATTTTGCTTTTTCATACAAAACTTCTACGTGCACCAGACTTCCAAGTTTCTTAGGGTTTCCCTAAGAATGAGTGAGGACTTTAAATTATTCTACCTCAGATTTAGGGAAAAGGCCCCCTGCTTACAAGGTTCTCTATTGTTAGGATACTGCACTTTATTGTCCCAGGGCCCAGGGAGCCTAAGGCTTCACTATGCCTTGAGCTCTTTTCTCCAAAGATCTTTTTTTTAAAGTCTCCAAGGGCTCCTTTGCACACCCACTGCATGTTCTATTTATATGTTTCTTTGTCCCAAACAAGACCTGGCCTCATTGTGTGGGAGCAACACCAGAGAAGAAAAACAAAATATGTTCACGGAGAGCAAATGGATATTGTGGGAGCTTACAGAAATTTACATACTTTGCAGATTCCATTTTTGATGATGTCAGAGTCAAAGAATATGCCTTAAAAAAACACATTTACACACACAAGCAACTTGGCCTCCTCAGTTCTGTCCATCAAAGAAATGTAAACAATCTCAGGACTGTACCCTCTCCCTTCTCTCCTGTCCCTCCTCATCATCCCACCAAGAATCCAAGACATTAGCCCTGGCTCCACTTGGCTGGCATTTAGGGAGAGAAGGGGTATTAATGGAGATGGGGCAGTGAAATGGGAGTGGAAGGGGGTGGGGGATGTGATGTGGACAGTCTGGGGGATGCAGAGACTCTGGCTCCAGCATTTTATGGAGGTTGGTGAGAAAGACCGACTGACACTTTACAGATTGGGTGTAAGGTACAAGAGATTTGGCATTTGGGTCATAGGAATCAGGCTGCCCTTGCTCACCACCTCTCCCACCTCCTACCCCCTGGTAAAAGCACAGGAGAAAAGGGTTAAATAAATGTTTGTGATATGATAAGGTGCTTGTTTATTCAAGGGATGACAGATTATTGGCTCCAAAGGCAGCAGTGAAAAATAGTACAAAGGAACTGGCTTTCCCTTCGAGGATGATGTGATTTCCTCCTAAGAGGTTGCTCTTTACTAGGAACAATGTGCTTTGGGAATTAAAGGGGATGATTTTCCTTCACACGGAGACTGACAGCATGAAGGCTGATTGTAGGAGCCTGAGAAACCTTTCCAGGAGGAGGGGGGATGGGAACATTGTGAGGTGCTCAGCTTGGACAGGCTATTTTCTCTCATGCCTTGAACTGCCAAGGGCCACTGCACTGCCATGCCTTGGGGAAAGATGGTAGGTAGATGGGTCATAGAACTTCTGAAAAGCTGAAGTTAATAAGGAGGCCAGGGATGAAGAAAGGATGGGGTGTCTGTCTCTGAGAATGTGGGAGAGGGCGATTTGGATTGGAGAATGGAATTCTCCATCAGCAAATTTTACTTCTAAGTGACATCTACACATATTGTGTGTGTGTGTGTGTGTGTGTGTGTGTGTGTGTGTGTATTCCCAGTTTCCACTGGGGTTTCTATCAACCTTAGTGATGTGTTCTGTGCATTCTCCTCCCCAGCCCCTAATAATAGCTTGAAGTTATATAACTCCTTTAAGATTTGGGGAGGTGGAAAATTATATTCTATATACAGTATATCTTTTGAACATCATAACAATCATATGACGGTGTTATTATCCCTCCTTTACAAACAAGAAAGCCCAGACTGAGAAAGGTTAAGTGACTTTCCAAAGTGTCATAGCTAGGAAGCATCTGAGGCACGATTTTAAACCCAAGTCCTGAGTTCAAATGCCAAACTCAGTACTCTTTCCACTATACCATGTGTGTTACAGTGGTCTATCATTACTGAAAATTGTCTATAGACCTGGCCTCATGGGAATGTTCCAAGCTAGCTTTGACATACAAGCTTGATTCTGGTACATAGACAACCATCTCCTATTTACATGACAGTAGCATGCCAATGCCAGTGTATTTTTAAAAAAATAAAATTGTGTTGTCTTTTAAAAAATTTTTGCATCACTTACATCTCCTTCCTCTTACTCCTTCTTGGAGGGTCAATTATTATACAGAAAAAGAAAAAATAATTGGGCAAAAGTAACCAAAATATAGAAAATGTTTGACATTACATGTAGTGTTCCATCAACAGTCCCCAAACTCAATGAAGGAAGGAGGGAAGGTTAACACAAGTGTATGATGAGCCCTCAGGTCCTTAAGATACGTAAGTAGTGGGGTGGGTGGGGTAGGGGAGGGAGAGCAGGGAGACAGAGATGGATCACTGCACCTAATGTCATTAGTATTTATTCATACCATCTCACCTCTGTCACATACTCAACTACCTCTCATTTACCGCTCCCATCAGCAGTGAAGAGACTTCAAATCTCTAGTACTTTCAGCAAAGAAAACTCCACTGAAAGGAGAGCCAAGGCCCTTGGCCCTCCACAACAAGATTGTTCACATACTTGTTATACAGAAGGGATTGAAAAAGATGCTTGGCATAGTTTGAGTCTGAGAAGGACTCCATGCCAAATTTAAACACCCAGGGAGGAAAAAAAAAAATGTGGTTTAATTCTTTCTTCCCTGGCGTCTTGGGAACTGCTGTATGATTTTATGCTAGCCTGCTGATGACCATCTTTGTTAATATTCTTAGTTATAATGCCTGTTGGTGAGCACAATACTCCTCCATCTGTAAGGACTAAGGTTTTGGCGGATGGCATGGATGTTATCAGACGTTACGAGTTAGGGTTGTTTTGATTTTTCACTATAATAGAGTTCTATAAGTGTATACAACTACAAGTAGTCATAATTAAGTAATGTGAATGATAAGATCTCTGCCCCAAAGAGTCTATTATAGAAGATAAATGGATGGTAATGATTTGCCATTTTTCCTTGGAAGTGATTCATTCATTACACATTTCTCCCCTCTCCACACTTAACCTGGCCTTCTTTGTGTTCTTTACACAATACCATCTCTAAACTCCATACTTTTGCATAAAATGTCCCCCATGTCTGGAATGAACCACCTTTTCAACACTTTGTAGAATCTATTTTCTTCTATGTTCTGCCCAAGTCCCCTCTCCAACATGAGGCTTGTCTTGATCCAAGGATGAGGAACCTGTGGCCTTCAGGTCACATGTGGCCCTCTAGGTCCTCAAGTTTGACCTTTTGACTGAATACAAACTTTGTCTAGGATGTCACCCAAACCTACACTGTCTCCCCTCATCTCTACTACTTAGAATCTCTCTGTTTCCTTTTCCTTTCTATTTCCTTTAGAACTCAGCTCAAGGCCCATTTCAGGTCTCCTGGAGGAGAGTCAGTTTCATTTTTGTCTTTTTCTTTCTGTGCCTACCACAGTGCCTAGTAGGTGTTTAATAAGCAAGTGCTTAAGAAGCACTGATTAATTTATTTACTGGCCTAAGAAGGAAGTGAAGTCACTTTCCAAATATACATTCTCTACTAGGGGATTTGTCTACCATGAGTGTTTAATCACTGACTCCTTTGACCCCATATACTATAAGCTGCCTCCCTATAAGAGTTCGAAATATTTATACCGAGAGGGTGAAAGTCACTTTTAACATTAACCTATGTAAAATAAAATCATATCAAGAATTCTTAAGTCAAATATAAGTGACTTTTGGATTATTTTTCATCACAATTGCCCTTCACTGATGTAGATAATTGAGAGTTGGCTCTGTTTTGGGCAGCCAGTCATGTAAATCATGTGTTTGGGATGAGGTGAGAAGGGAATCAGAGTAAAAGGTCAATGAGTTCAGGAAGACTCAGGATGTATCTATATCCAGAATTTTGGATCTTTTTCTCTGGGTGTGTCATAACCACAAACTAAATAATAGGAGAAAAACGTACTTGTCATGTTGCAAGTTGCTTTCTGGAAGACATTGAAAGACCATCAGGGTACAAAGATCACACACAGAAGGGAAATAAATACTCAGATTGTAAGCTCTTTGAAAGCAGAGTCTGTCTTTTCCCTCTTTTTGTATCCCCAGTGCTCAGCAGAATGCTTGTCGCATAGTAGGCATTAATAAGTCCATGTTCCTTCCTTTCCTCTCCCATTCACAGACTCATTTTCTCCAAGTTCCTAACACTTCCTCACAATCACAAAACATGCTTATTCACGCGTTTTCTGTTTCTCATCCACACCCTTGAATGACTTCTCTGTAGACATTCAATGGCCCTGACCACAGTCTTAGCTCTTAGTCCACACTCTTTTCTTCATCACACCCATGGACAAATTAATATGACAACAGGGTTGTGGATATGTGCCAATGTGTCTTTAAAAAGTCTAGCACATAACTGCTTACTGTGGCCTCTTCCCCACCCTCCAGAAGTTCCTTCTTTACCACTGTGTTCAGACCCAGTGGGGAAGGTTGAGTGCATTTTTTACATTTTGTCTAGATGTTTGGCATTGTGTAGATACAAATATAGACGACTGAGTAACATCTAACCAGAATCACAGAAGTTCAGGGTTGGAAGGAACTGTAGAGGTCAATTAGCATAACAATATAGAGGAACTCCCTCTATCACATTCCCAAATGATCCTCCAGTCTTTGCTTAGAAACATCTAACCACTTTTAAAAATGTTCCAAATCACCAGTAATTGGAAAAATGCAAATTAAAGCCATTTTGAGGTTCCATCTTATACCCATCAGATTGACAAAGATGACAAAAAAAAAGGAAATGATAAATGTTAGAGAGACTGTGGGAAGATAGGCACACTGATGCACTGTTAGTTGACCTATGAACGGGTATAACCATTCTGGAAAGCAATTCAGAATTATACAAAAATGTTTGCTAAAAGTGCACATTTTTTTTCTTTTTTCCTGTTGATAAAAAGTTATTTAAAAAAATTACAAGTTGAAAGAAAAAAGATGTATGAAAAGATATCCCTTTAAATACCTTTGCAGAAGTAGGTGGCTTCATGAGCATGCAACACTGTATATTTTGTTAATTTTTCTCCCTTTTTAAAACTTTTGTTATAAAAGTTCCCTCCCTGTAAAAGAGGAGGAAACAGAGAAAATTAGTCAATGTAAAAATAACAATTATCCATAAAATTATTTTTAGAAATTCAAAGATGCATCTAAGAGAAGGAAGTTCAGAGAAGTAGGGTTTTATTGAAAGAATTGTGTGGATTTTGTTTTTCATACTTTTTAAATCAAGAAGAATGAAATGGAGATTAACTTTTTCACATATTTTGTGTTCTGATATATACATACGTATGTGAATGATTTTTTTTGATACTTAAGTTCAGAATGAAAACACAAAATGTTTCAAAAGAAAAAAAAGGAAAACATCTATTGAGGGGTCCATATTCATCCTCTCGAGTTCCCTTTTGGATAGATAATTGTCAGAAAGTTGACTGTCTTCATCTTTTTTCACACTGTTTTTTAGGATACCATAAGACAGGAAGATCCTGTTTCTATGGACAGCCTTTCAAATATTTAAAGACAGCTTAACTGTCCCCCCAAAGGATTCTCTTCTCTAGGCTAAACTTTCCTGGTTTCTTCAACCAGTCCTTAGAATGCATGGTGCCCTTCTCTCTGCTCTGGTCACCGTCTTCTTGAGCCAGTGGTTCAGTTTCGTAATCCTTCCTAAAACGTAGTGCTCAGAATTGAACTTCAATACTCCACATGTAGTGTGACCAGGCTGCAATACAGCAAGTCAATCCTCTTCCTCATCCTGTTGATCAAAGAAGCAATTAATTAAAGAGATTAAATCAAATATCAAAATATGCACTAGTGCATTTTAGGGACTATACTATGTGCTAGGTACTATGCTAAGTGCTGGGGATAAGAAGAAAAGTAAAAGACAATTCCTGCTCCTGAGAAATTCAGGGACTTATGAGGGAGATAACATGCAAACAGCTATGTACAAACAAGACCTCACCCAGGATGAACTGGAGATAATTAACAGAGAGAAGGCACTAGCATTAAGAAGAAAGCTTTCTCACAGAAGATAGGATTTTATCAGGGATTTGATGGAAACCTGGAAAACTAGCAGGAAGTGATGATGAGGGAGAATATTTCACGTTTTTACAGCCAGTGAAAAATGCTTGAAGTCTGGCTGCTGAGTATCCCTGACTGAGGAACAGCAAGAAGTCCAGGGTCACTGGATCACAGAATGCAATGGCAGGGGGTAGGAGTAAATCGTAAGAAGACTGAAAAGGTAGAAAGGAGTCAGAGTGTAAAAGACTTAAATGAGGACTTTATACTTGATCTGGAAGGTGACAGAGAGAACTGGAGTTTATTAAATGGAGGCAGGGGAAGGGGAGGAGGTGGTGTGTGTGACACAGACCTGCACTTTAGGAAGATTATTTTGACAGCTGAGGGGAGAATGGGCTGGAGTGGGAAGAAACTCAAGGCAGGGAGATCAACCAGCAGGCTAGTCCCAGGTGTAAGGTAACACACCAGGCTGGTGGCAGTGTCAGAAAAGAGAAGGGGATATATGAAAGAAATGTTATGAAATTAAAATGGACATAATTTAGCCACAGATTAGATATGAGGGAGGTGAGAGAGAAAGAGAGAGAGAGAGAGAGAGAGAGAGAGAGAGAGAGAGAGAGAGAGAGAGAGAGAGAGAGAGAGAGAGAGATTGAAGAGCAGAAGATGACACTTAGGCAGTGATTCTGGGACATTGGGAGGATGGTGGGACCCTCAACATTTAAAGGGAAGTTAGGAAGGGAAGGCTTGAAGGGGAATGAATGCAGTTTTGGTAAGTTGTGTTTGAGATGTCTAGTGGATATCCAGTTTGAGATATCCAATAAGCAGTTGTAAATGTGAGTTGGGAGGTTAAGAGAGTGGTTGAGTTGCATAAGTGGTTATGAAAATCACCCTCACCGAAATGATCATTGAATCCTTGGGAGTTGATGAGATCACCAAGTGAAGTAATATAGAGGGAGAAGAGAAGGTGGCTCAGGATATAGTTCTGTGGGACACCCACTTAAGAGGCATGATCTGGACAAAGATGCAGCAAGGAAGCAGTCAAACAGCAAGAAAGACCTGGAGAGAGTAGTGTCAGGGAAACCTAGAGAAAAATGGGTATCAAGAAAAATACGGTGATTGACAGTATGGAAGGATGCAGAGAGGTCAAAAACAATGAGGATGGAGAAAAGACCATTCGATTTTGTAGTCACTTTGGAGAGAGAAGTTTTTTTGAATGATGAGGTCAGAGGCCACATTGTAGAAAGTTAACAAGAGAATGAGGGGGAAGAAAGTGAAGACTGATTATAGACAACATTTTCAAGGAGTTTAGCCACAAAAGGGAGGAGGGCCATGAAGCAATAGAAGAAGAGGTGAAAAAATACCTTCCTTTTAGGAAATAAAGGAGTGTTTTTGTGAGGTTTTAGTGACCGGGTGAAATACAAGTTAGGGATTAGTGACCATTTTCAAGAGAGCATTTTCTCTGAAATGTAAGAGAAATTACTTGTCTTTGGATATTTTCAGCTCTTTTTGGGAAGTTAGTAGAAAATCAGGTTGTATTCTTAATAAAGTAGTTTTTCTACATCCTCTACTGTGTTTTGGGAGACTGCCTAATTTATTTCTAACTAATCACATAAAAGGTAACAAACATTTATTCCAGGTACTGTACTGAATGCTTTTACAAATATTACTCCATTTGCTCCTCACAAGAAGCCAGTGAAGTTGGTGTGGTTATTATCCCCATTTTATAGTCAAGAAAACTGAAGCAGAGGTTAAGTGACTTGCTCAGGGTCAGATACATAAAAATCAATAGCATTCTTTTTTTTAATTATCTAGCCAAGTCCCTCCCCACGTCCCCCACATAGTGTACACTCCGTATTTGAGTCTACACAACAAAATCAGGTAGTTGCCCAATCACTTGCCTTGTATGATTAAAAATGGCATCAAGTAGAAATGTGGGAAAGAGCTTTGATCCCTTTACAAAATATAGAAGACACATCCTTGTCTCATTGTAGGGAGGCAAAGCAACCATTGTTCTTATTTGGATTTTTGACACTGCAAGAGAGATATACTATGATCATATCCCTAAGCCAGTGCAAGTTCTCTAAAAACAGAAGAGTCTATAAGAACATATACATTATATATGTGTGTGTGTGTGTATGTATATGTATATGTATATGTATATGTATATGTATATGTATATGTATGTCTGTGTATGTCCCTGAGTCAAATATAAGCTCAGTCTGGTAAAGCCCGGTCTTCATATTCCATGGAACAGAACAATTGTGGTCCAAGTGATGGATCCATTCATCCACTGCACATGGATATGGAACTACCCTCTACCTCCACTACAGGTGGATTTCTACCCTACCTCTTATATTTGGAGCAACCAGAACCATTCCTAGGAGAGCCCCTTATATGCAACATGTTGGGAACCTCCCTCCTATATTATTTCCCCTTCCAGTCTGTAAGTTCTTTGAAAGCAAAGATATTTCATAGAGTGCATTGCACTTGGAAGTACTCGGGTAATATTGACTAACAAGGAATGAATAGGACTGGGTGCTATCTAATACACAGGGTGGTTAGGGAGGCAGGGAAGAAAATTAAGATTGAGAAGTCCAGGAAAAATTGAGACAAGATAAGAGGAAAGACATAAGTGATTCTAAAGTGTGTATAGGGTCATTCCATTGATCTCTGTAGAAACCAGAAAAACCTTAACACATCAAACTCTCTCAAAGGAAGAATGAATCTCCTGCTATACACACACGCACGCACACACACACATCTGGCAAATCAGAAGAAGACAGCGGAAGAGATGTTTGAAGGAATTTTTATAACTTTGTAAACACTGAAATGTTGAGGAAGGTGAAGGAGTAAGTGGTCCCTATAAATCAGTCCACTCACTACAATGGGACTGAATCTAGTCAGCTTCTTTTCTGAATTTTGATGCATACTTTAACAGCTTTCTATTTTTACCTATAAGGAACATAAATAAGATTAAGAACTTAGAATAGCTGATTCATCACAGGGACAAGAATTTGTGTCAGTGAATTACAGGCCAGGATTTGGAACTCAGTATTGGGAGGAGGAAAGAACACAGTGTTAAAGAAAAGAAAGGCTTCATCCGTGGTGGAATTCACAGCATTGTCAAGCAAGGCATGTTTATAATTCTACATCTTTTCTGCTTAGTGATCAGGCACAGAAGCAGAAGTGAAAGCCTCTTTCCCCATGCAGTTAATATTTATAGCCCACAGTTTCAGAATGGAATTTCTTCCTTGCACCAATTTGGTTTTATTACGCCCCATTTATAGCAGCACATCCAAGAATGTTGATTAGGGCCAGGATGTCCCCTTGGGCAGTGGTTGAGCACTAGGCTTTGACCCTTGGAAGAAAAGGCAGGATAAAAAAACCCCTGCTATATGGTGAGCTCCACTGAGATGACAACAGACAGAAGAAGGATATGTGGAAGACAAGAGTATATGGAAACACAAGGTCCAGTGATGATTCACCTCTATGGCCTCCTGGGAGATGACCATAGTCAAAAGGCCAATTTGATGTAGAGGAGCCAGAAGTGAGCCAGCTGTTTCCTAGCCAAAGGTAGAAATCAAGCAGTCAACAGGGCAGGACTTAGCCAAGGATAGGTACTGTCACAATCCAACCACAACCACTTATAAGATACGGATACCATGGGACTTTTGCAGTCACACCCCATTCAAATAGATAAAGCTTCAGATACTGAGTAAATTGAGACAACAGAGAGCCAGAACTCTATTATTTGTGCATAGATTGTCTAACTTTTCTTTTGTCACTCAGCATGCTTTCAAGCACCACTGTTTGAGTTGTGGCCAGCTAAAGCACACTTAGCATTCAACAATATACATAAAGTTCTTTGCACATCTTGAAGAGCTATGTAAATGCTAGCATTTGTATTAGTGGTAATATTCAAATGTATATGATAATGGCATTGGTGAAAAGATATGATCATGAACAGTCCTGCTGAGAGAAACAATGAGCCTTGTTGAATCAAAACCCAATTAAAAATATCCAGCTAATATATAAATTCATCTAACATGATACTGAGAGACTTTGATAGAGCTAGAATTTCATCAGAGAGGGAACTCCCTTAACCAATATCACTCGCAACCATTTTTTCACTTTCTCATTCTGTGCAATTCTTGCTGCGGTTTTTCCATAAATCCTTTAGAGGAATCCACCCCATGTGCTGGAAAATTTTCTCTGATTCTTTAAACATCCGAACAGTATTGACTCCTCACTTAGTTTGCTCATGTATTGTCTCTCATCTTGCTACAATTCCTGGACCAGTTCCTTCTGTGGGGCTTGAGAATATCTTCTATGCCATGTTTTTATATTCTTTGGGCCCTAAAAACCATTATAGGTCTTTCCATTTTCCTTGTGAATGCCTCTTCCAATACTGTGTTGTTCTATGATGTTGCCATATACTAGGAAAATACCAATGTTAAGGAGATGGACTTTAGTATGAGTGAGAAGTTTGACATTCAAGAAAGCAATGGGTGGTCCAGCCTAATCTCCCCCTTCTATTCACTATTCGTCTTGGCTTATTGTCTACCTAGAGCATCCATTAGATTGTGAGCTTTTCTAGGACAGGAACTGCTTTTTGCATTTCTTTGTATCTCTGGCACTTGGCATAGAATATGGCACATGGAAGACTAAATAAATGTTTATTGACTGACTATTACCCCTGCCTAAGATGTTTACATACACACACACATATGTACACATATATGTATGTGACAGTGTTGTGGTCACTTCCCTTTATTTCTGAAGAGACTCAGTGACATCACAAGGTGATGTCTTGATTTAGGCATAAAGTGGATTTCAGTGAGGCAGAGTTACAGAAAGTCATCAGTCTCACTCTCTCTTGACAACACAAATGTTAAGATGATGGCTAATGGCTCAAGATGTGGTGGATGACTTTGGTATCTTCAATGTCTGACCAGGCTCAAAGCACTCCACAGCACCTGCTTCAGTCACCTTCATGGTCATTGGAACAAATTATTCTCATGTGCCCATTCTGCCAGGAAAGTCTTCATATGCTTGGGACAGATACCACTCCTCCACTCCCCAACTCACCGATAGATTTTAGATCTATCCGTTACACTGGAGTTGGCTCCATTAAATTTTTAAAATTTTCAGTGTGAGCACTTACACCTTAGAAATAGGTAACTGCTACAAATCAAAGTCTGATTAAATTATTTTGTATATTGTCTAAGCTTAAAAAAAATTGGAGAAAATGTTAATAATGCAAGTTAAACTTAAAAACATGTTCCATGTGCATTTATTCTGCAGGGTCAGTTATTAAACATTTACCAGCAAACCCCTGCATATATAGAGAAACATATATTAATTGCACTTATGATTTCATTAAGGCTGGGAGCCCCCAGTGATGGTCTTCCTTTTGTAATACAGATTAGTATCTTCTCTGTAAACTTAGAGCCTTAAAGAGTTGCCTAAAGCATTGAAAGGTTACATGACTTGCCCAAGATCGTACAACCAGAATACGACAGGGGCAGGTCTTGAATCCAGGTCTTCCCAACTTCAAAGCTAGTTTTCTACTCACTTTTCTTCCACCCACCATATAGGAAGGTTAGCCCTGGCTTCCTTATCCATCCCCCAACTCTAGCCCTGAGCCAAAATGGAATAGGTCTAAAACAAACAAGTCTTTGGGGGAGAGTTACAGTTAATTGCCATGAGAGGGCTGTTGTTCCAGTTGTATGTGACCCCATTTGAGTTTTTCTTGGCAGAAATATGGGAGAGGTTTGCCATTTTCTTCTCCAGCTTATTTTACAGATAAGGAGACTGAGGCAAACTGGGTTAAGTGACTTGCCCAGGGTCAAACAGCTATTAAGTGTCTGAGGCTAGATTTAAACTCAGTTCTTCCTGACTCCAGGCCTAGTGCTCTATCCACTGTGCCTCCTAGCTGCCCCTCACATGACAGAGAAGAACAAGCAAAGGATATGGAGAAGGAGTTAGAAGGCAGATAGGAGGAGAATTGTGGGAGTATAATATTATAGGTATTCTGAGAGGAGAAGAGAAGATGATCAACGATAGTAAATGCTGTAGAGAGATCAAGAAGAAAGATTGCAAAAAGCCCATTAAATTTGGCATTTAATTGATCATTGGTAATATTGGAGACAGCAGGTTCCACTGAATGATAAGACTGGAAACCGTATGTGTGTGCATTTAGAAGAGAGTAAGAGGAGAGCAAGCATAGGTACAGGCTGTCTCATGGAGTTTAACTGTAAAGGGAAGGAGAGATAGAAGCCTATCACTAGCTAGGATGGTGGGATCAAGCAGGAGAATTAGTACTTGTAGATAGCTAGGAAGGAGTCAACAGATAGGGAGAGACTGAAAATAAGAGAGAATGGGAATGACGGTAAGGCAATGTGCTGGAGGAGAGAAGAGAATGGGATCAAAGGCATAGGTAGTGGTGTTGCCCCTGATGATGAAAAAGGCCACTTCGATATGTATGTATGTAAATATATTTATATATTGATATGCAAATATATGTATTTGTGTTTATACATTAAATGTATACATTTTTATGTATACATAGTTGTATGAATGCATTTTAGGGCAATATATACTTTTATCCATTTTAATTTCTCTCCCTCCCCATGTGTATTGTTAGACTAACTTTTTTTTTTTTTTTTAATGTCTATGGATTTCACTAAGGAAGCTTGGTAGTGTTCTGAGGCTGGATTTCAGAAGTTTGGATTTAACTTCAAAGCAGCAGTCAATAAAGACTTTGTACTTAAGAGAAGAATTAACTTTGGGCAGAAACCAGCCATTCACAATGAGTAAAACACCAGCTGTTCATATTTGCACTTATAAACTAAACTGTGAGCCTAAGACCAAAGGCACAGCACTGTTACATCCATAAAATGGGAATATGACTCACATTATCTACCTCATAGAGTTGTTGTGAGGAAAGCATTTCATAAGCTGTCAAATTCAGTTGTTCAAGAGTGTGGGATTTTATCTGGGGGTACTCTTTACATTGATAGGGACCATAATGCCTCTGTGATTTTAAGTGAGGCAGACCTGTGCAAAGTCTCACTCTCTCCTCCAGAGTCATTGAAGTTCGGTGGCAAAACAGAAGTCAAAATGACTGCTGATGGCTCAGGATGCAGTGAATGGCCTTGGTCTTTCAAAATTATGGTTTTTCTAAGGACCTCTACAACTTAACAGAGGGTCTTTGAGAGCTTCTGTAAGAAAAATTAGTCACTGCAACAAATCTAGTGATTTTTCAAATTTAATCTAGTCTTTGGAAACAGACAGACAATCTAAACTTCTAAGCCTAAACTCCTAGTCTTTTAAAATTTAGCAGAACCTGTGACAGCTTGAGTTCCTTTGAAGTGACTTTGAACAACACACTGCCACCATCACCCTATGACAGGACTTTAGTTGAAGCAAAGTGTTAAAGCACCGTATAAATGTGAGCTATTACAATTATTTTCAGCATTTCTGAAACATAGCTGAATAGGAAGTGCTTTATACTATAAGTGAGAAAAATTAATGTTATATTATTATATTAATAACTATTTATTTGTGATCCATCCTTTCTATTTCTGTTAAGATCTAGTTCCTAAAAAGGTCAATCATTCTGAAGAGCATGACTAAATCATAAGATAACTCCTAGCTCCTTAGGTACATGCTCTTTAATTAGGTTGGGGGGGACCTCACTCAACTGGGAAACTGGAAATTTCTTCATAGAGTATAAACAGAATCCACTCTGGATGAGGCATTAACTTGGGGGCAAGAACCCCTGTCCTTAATCCCCTCCATTAGAGTTTAGGGAGACCCAGATTTCCTCTCCCCACATTGTGGAGGCTGGTGGAGCTGATGATTTTTAGCCTACCACCTCATTAAATATCCACCAATTTCACTTGTCAGAGGAGTTCCCTGCCCGAAAGTACATACCTGATTTAAGGTGTTTCAGAGTCACCCTTGGCATCTTTGTTTACTGAGAGAATTCATTGACCATCAATTTATTGTTTATTAGCTAACCTAATTAACTAATTATTAATTACCTGGAAACTCTGCCTCTCAAAGTTCTCAATTGCCACATAAATCTGTAATAGACTGACCACTACTATAAAATCCTTGGCCATGGCAGCCCTTGAAATAATGAACAATACTAAATAACCCCCAAGTATTACAACAATGCTTATGGAATCCAGAAAAAGGGGATAAGCTAGACCATTTATAAAGGTCAAACTAACTATTGGTACTCTTAATATAAATCTATTGTATAATGACCAATGAATTGATATGCATCTGGAGAGATTTAATTATATAAATATTGATATGTTTATAACAACAATAACAATAGCTAATATTTGTATACCACATTAAAGTTTGCAAAGCATTTTACAAATAGGATGTCATTGGATATAAAATTCCTATGAGGTAGGTACTATTATTATTATCCCCATTTTATAGATGAGGAAACTGTGACTAGGGGAAGTTAAGTGACTTGCCTAATATCACATAGCTACTAAGCTTCTGAGGCAGGATTTGAATTCTGGTCTACTTGACTTCCAAGTCCAGTGCTCAAGTTGCAGCCAAATGGAAGAATGCCTTCTAGGGTAGTCCTAAGAGAGGTTTTATCATAAAACTAGAGGCAATACACATACAATTTCATTGGGTACTTTGTAACCTAACATTGCAGTGTTTGTTTTAAGTTTAAGCACCAAGATAACTGGACTGTAAATCAATCTGGTCCCAGTTCTAGTATTAACTGCTCACCAGAAAATCCATTAGATTCTCTGGATTTCAGTTTCTTATCTGCAAAATAAAAACTAGATGACTTCCTGAGTTAGACTAGATGGTCTCTGAACTCCTAAATTTTGTGTTCTTATTATATTCCTGGACAGCTGGAAGATTAAATAAGATACAATATAAAACTCTATGCAAATGGATGTGGGCCGCTAGATGGCGCCATAGTGGACAGTGCTCTGTCTTAAGGTCCGTAAAACTAATCTTGCTGAGTTCAAATCTGGGTTCAGACACTTACTTGCTCTGTTATCCTGGACAAGACCTGTTTGCCTCAGTTTCTTCATCTGTAAAATGAGTTGGAGAAGGAAATGGCAATCCACTTCAGTATCTTTCCCAAGAAAACTCCAAATGGGGTCACAAAGAGTTAGCCATAATTAAAAAATGACTAAACAACAATAAAACAAGTGGAGAGCATTTTCATCTTGAATTCTTTCTCCTACCTGGAATGCCCTTTTTCTATTTTTAAAATATCAAATTTCTACTTGTCCTTTATGGCTTAACTGAAATTCTACATTTTCCATGAAGCCCCCTTGGACTTTTCTTGACCCCAGTGATCTCTTTCTCCTGTGAGCTCTTATTATATTTTCATATATCATTATATCACATGTATCTGCATCTTAAACTGTCTTAAAATGTTACTTCATTTTATGTATACATCATTCCAATGAGAGTGAAAATTCTTTGAGATCAAATAACTTGTATTATACGCCTTTGCCTATACCACAATGTCTAGCATAACGATATGCCCACAGTAAGAATATGATATTTTCCTGGTTGATGAATAGTTGCTCAAAACTTGAGAAAGGAAAATTTTGCAAAAAAGTTGGTTGCTAAAATGTGTTTATTTTAATTATTCACCAACCCCGTTGTCTTTCATCATTTATTGCATTTTATAATATAAACCAGTATTATGATTAGCAAAATTCACAGTGGAAAATTACCCTTGTTTCTTATCATATTCAAATAACTAAAAAGAGTTGTATCCTCAGTGGTAGCAAATCTGTGCCTAGTGATAATGGATTTGGTTTTTGGAAATCAAATGAAAGTAATTAAAAGTCAGTTCTGGGGGGAAAGGTGGGTAAACAAGCTTGTTGGAAATGAAACATTCCTCACTGGCTTTCAGCATCCTAAGGGTGCTACTTTGAAGGACAGAATTTTTTTCATGTATAGGTTTTGGACTGTTTATTATACAATCAACATTACTTTATATACTCTTTCTGTGGCACAGAGTAGGAAGGGAAGATGTAAGAAATATGCAGAGACAGAGGGGCAGAGTAAGCATAAGATGATACATCAATTCATTGTCTGGTCTTTTCCTAACTTTAACAAAAACTAGCTGGTCTGCATGTACTTCATTTTACACTATGGATTCCTTCCCCTTCCCCCACAAAAGCTTAAATATTTGTGATTTGAATGATTTTAAATGTATCACGAGAGTTTCCCAGCCAAAGGAATTCTGTGAAGAATATTTTTGTAGAGTGAATAACAACTTCCTTTATTTGTGGAGAATACAGATTTTCATTTAACAAGTTTACTTAAAATGTGGTACACCCAAAGCTCTTTTCCTGGATTGAAGAAGCAATGCCAGACAATCCTGATGAGAGTCATGCTTGGAGAACAGCTAGACTAGCCTCCTAAGCTCCCTCGGGAAAGTGGATGAAGATGAGGACCACACTTGTAATCCAGAATTGGACTTGGAATGGGCCATTGGCCAAGCTAGACCCAAAATCTCATCCTAGAGAAAACATTGACCAAATTTGAAAACTGACTCAAAGCCAAATCATCTTGGATCCTTCACTCCTCTCCTCCAGGACTGACAGCCAGACAGGCTCAGCCTTTCTCTTGTTAGATGCTCACAGGACTCAAGGGAGGAAATGCTAAGAGGAAACTTTGAGCCAGATAGGGTACAATACACCAAAAAGGAAAAGAACAGTCATAGCTTCAGATGAACTCTCAGATAGGGGTTGGCAGGGAGGAAGAAGTGGAGGATTGAAGAGAAGGGACAAGAGGGTGCGGAAATAGAAGAGACCAACCAAGGTGGGGCCACACATGAAGACCCAAAATAAGGAGGAAAGAAGAGCCTGGGGGAAGTTTAGGAAAACATAGAGCCAGGAGAGAAAGACAAGGGAAAACTAGGAATCCTTGAGAAAAAAGCAAAGTGTCCCATGGAAATCCCTAGAACAGAAGGGAAATGGGAAAGAGGAAACTTCAAGACAAAACATAAGGTGGGAGAGGAGGGTTGTTGAGTACATGGGTTCAGAAAAAAAACAAAACAGAAGTCATCTAGATCTTAGCCAAAACCTCAAACTCATGTTTTCTAAAAACAAGAAAAGGTGCTTTGAATATCTCTGTAGTCAGTGAGCATGGATTTTCTTATGGAAGTCCTTTACTCTCCTCAATCCTTTTTCTAGATGCCCATTCACCCAGGTTAGAGTGACCTATTGTCTTGGCAGGGAGGCTCATCCTCACCTTACTAGCAATTAAATAACAATATTGTGCTAAATTCTAAAGTCTTTGCATTTGCTTGATTGGGAAAGCCAAGGAATTGGGAAGTCTATTTTTGCCTTTGTAAATACTTAATAAATGCTTATTATTGAATTACATTGACATTAAAATTGGGGCTTATAGTTGTCCAATATCAGTTATCCAATCACCTGCATTATTCATTATCCATAGTTCTAGGAAGCCAGGAGAACACAAAGGAAGGAAAACTACAAAAGATCCTAACATCAAACAGAAAAAAAAAAACAAAAAAACTTAACGAAGAGCTTTATTTCTTTCCAATGTAGCTTTGTCCTCTCTCCAATTCGGGGGCTTATTTTCTATAGAAGGACCTTTGGTTTTACAGAATCACAGGCTTCTGGAGCTTGGAGCAGCATTAGATGCCTTCTGCCCAGGGTTGTTGTGAAGATAAAATGAAATCATATTTATAATGCCCTTTGCTCCTTAAATGGAGCAAATATTATTATTGTTAATTGTTATTATATTATTGTTGTTGTTATAATTGTAAATTCTTTTGTGTAAAAACAATTGAACTATGATTACTTCATGATGTAAGTGAATCTAGAAACTTGTGACTGGACTAAAGTCACCCACCATTGTTGTTCAATCATCATTTTCTGATGAGTTGGAATTTAATTGAAATATTTTTTAGTTGAAGTCCAACATTTTGCAATATAGAAATTTATTTGCAATATAAAAATGGACTCTAAAGCTCTGCAGCCAAGATTGCTGATGAGTGTTTTTCTTATAGATGTGCAATACATTAGGGACACACCTGAGACTCTCCTAGGCTCTCCTAGAATTTTGTATATTTCTTTATGGTAGAAATCCATATCCGTAATGCAATTGTTTTGATGGAATGCAAGAATCATAGAGTTGGAGGGAGTGCAACTCCCTTATGTCAGATGAGAAAACTGGACCCCAGAGCAGTTAAGACTTGCCCAAAGTCATACAGAGGGTTAGTAACAGTATAAAGTCTAGAATCATGGTCTCCTGACTCCCAGTAAAGTGTTATGTTTAGCACTTTATTGAGTGAGAGAAATTTCACATATGCTCCTTCTGAACTATATCTCTCTTTTACTCAGGAATGGAACTAGTCTCTTAATAGGCCAATTTCATAGCCTAGTTTAATTGAAAAGTCTTTTAGGAATTAGAAGCAATTTCTTTCCAGTGGAGTAATCCACGGGAGCCAGAAGACCATATGTCTAAAATTTCCTGTATCTCAGTACAGTTAACAGTTATTATTGCTGGTTAACATTTAATAAGCTCCCACCATGTGCAGGATACTATGTAGGGCAGAGAAAATGTATTAACACCCATGTCTTTAGAGAGTTTATGGTAAAAGATAAAATGATGAGGTATACTATGTTTAAAGCTCTGAATAACATGGCTTAGTGGGAAAAGCATGGATGTTGGAGTCACAGAACCAGGGTTTGAACCCCAAGTTTATTCCTTGAACCCAAGTATAAAAATTTCCCCATGCATTTTAACCTACTAAGTTTGACCCAGTGTTCTAGCTTGTCAAGATCTGTTTAGATCACTGTTCTGTTATTCAGAACTTATTAATATCTCTCAACTTTATTTCATCTGCATATTTAATAAACATAGTATCTATATACTTATTTAAGACACTATTCAGTGACTACTGGACATCTAGCCTGGGTAAAATAAGGATAAATAGTTGCACAAAAAAAAGAAAGAAAAGAAGAAAGAAGTTAAAACTTATTTTCATCTGGGCTTTTTGAGTGGAAGTTATTAAGGTTCCCTCTTGCTATTTTCTTTTTAATTTTAGATTTCATATACCAATTTGCAATTTTTGTTCTTTCTTTTGTAGCTCAAAAACATTCTCCTTGGTGGTAAAACAGAAGCATCATAAAAGATGAGTCATCCAACCATCCTAAGCAATGGTCCTTTCTCTTTTGTCCTCCTCTTTTTTTAAAAAATAAAATAGCTCAAAACACAAGTCCTGTATATCTACATTGGTCTCCTTAGATAGCTTCTCACTGGAACTGCTTCTCTTTATGTCTGTAGAATTTGATTCTTGAGATCTTCCCATCTCTCCTGGGGTGATGCCCTTAAAGAATTTTAGACCTCTCCACATTTAGGGAATATTTCAGACTGTGCCTGGGTTTCTCTCTTTTCCTTCCTTCACAAAAAATTTAAGATGGAGCATTCACTTCCTCTCCCAGGCTCTCATCATTTCTATGCAAGCATTAGATGCCTCTTTATTGAGATTCAAATGCAAAGTGGGGATTCTATACCTTTTGAAGGATGAGATTGTCATGTCAAGAAATCATTAGCTATTCTAAGTCCCTAGTTATTTTTTTCCCCTTCCAATTCAACAGGGAGGAAGGAAGGAAGGAAGGAAAGAAGGAAAGAAGGAAGATATTTCTTTCCCCACCAAGTACATCATATTTTCATGTCCATACTCCATCCTCCACCAAAACTGACTCCTAGGAATATATTTTATAACTTATTCATACTAAGATGTGAATGATTAAGGTTTCTCATGAAGATGATCTGAAAGGGTAAAAGACTTTTGTTTCTGCCCTGTTTAATGCATTATCTGCATAACACAATGCCTTGGTTTCTTCAGTGTGACTCACCTTCTGTTTCATATGTTTTAATAGGTGATGAAGACCCTTTGGGACTTAAACCAAAAACATTCAGCTTTGTTGGATTTCATGGATTAGTGAGTTAAGTCCAGTGGTGGAAATATTGGGAGGTGAAGGATAGGAGGGTCTTTTTGGTACCCCTGAAATCACATTGGTTAGGTGGTCTGGCCACCTAAGCCCATTTAGTATTTGTAAGGCTGGTCTTTCACACGACTAAGCAAAGTAAAACCTGGGTGGCTCAGCCATCATGAATTCTCACCAAGAAAAGTGTCCGATTTGACATAAGGGCAACCCAGGGAGTTCTGGCAGCTGTGCAGGAGAGAGCAAATGCATTGTGCAGATGCTAGAAGGACGTTAGCACATGTGCTGTTTAGGCAGGGAGCTCTATTTTGGGTTGCTATGTCGGAAACACTGAGATCAGAGTGGCCAGTGAGAGGCTGAGGATCAAATGGAGAGCTGAAGAAACCAAGGAATTGAGCCACATAGATAATGCATGAAACAGGGCAGAAACAATGGCCCTTTCCTCTTCCAGGTCATCTCCAAGGGAAACCTTTCTTTGTTTGACAATGCTTTTGCTTTTGTGAAAACAGTGACACGGTGGAGTAATCGCTAGGTGCTAGTGGAGAGCAGAATGGTTTTTATTTGTCATGACCTCAGGGTTTCCTTCATGCCTGGGAACATGCATTCTCCATGAGAGGAGGGGAGAAAATGACTCTTCTCCCTCATCTCTGGCATCCTCTGCTCAGTCAGGGTTTCTGCCCTGGCAAAGGGGAAACCTAGACCCACCCAGCTCTGTGTGCTGACTTGGCATAGAGCAACATTCCCCAAGTTGTGCTATGCATCTAGGAGAAAAGATTGATGCTAAAGAAGATTTTTCTCTCCTAAAAACTTAAAAATAAAATGATGTATCCATCAAAAATCCCTTAGCTTGGGGGGCAGTTTTTTTCCCAACAAAGAATCTAAATTACTTCCATTTGGTTTCCCAGTTCTTCTAAACTCTTCCTATCCTGAGGGCATTCTACACCCCCATTGCTTTTAGACCTCTGTTGTGGGTTCCATCAATAAATTACAAGCCCACAAAAATCAAATTTAAACAAAGCTACTGAACTATAACTCTATCATCTATCTATCTATCATCTATCTATCTATCTATCTATCTATCTATCTATCTATCTATCTATCTATCTATTTCTCTATCTCTCTATCTCTCTATCCATCTATCTAATAAGCTCCATGTCCATGCCCAAAATGAAGCAGCTAGGTGGTATAGTGGGTAAAATACTAAGACCTGGAGTGAAAAAGATCTGAGTTTAAATATGGCTGCCGACAGTTTAGTAACCGTATGACCCTGGGCAAGTTACTTAACCTCTGGTTACTTCAGTTTCTTTAACTGCAAAATAGAAAGAATGATAGCACCTACTTCCCAGGGTTCTTATGAGGATCAAATGAGATAATATTCATAAAGTCAGCATAGTGCCATGGGAAGATACACATACACACACACACGGGTGTGTGGAGTTCTTATTATTATTATATTAGTTTGGAAAACTCTGGCATAAAACATCTGGTATATATGATGGGAAATCTGTACAGGAGTAGTGGGGATCTTGGATCATGCCCTGTGGAAAGAACACAGAGCCCTATTTCTAGCAAAATTCACATTTGGAGAATGCTTCCTAAGGAATGTACACATTCCCCATGTATTTGTCTTCTGAATAATACAGACAGACAGGAATCAGTCCTTCCAAGTAAATATTGGCAGGCTGGGCTAGAGAATACATATAAATAAGTCCTCTATGTGTCTAGTTCTGCTTCTCTTTGTACCTATCACACTGGGGTGTTGAGAGGATCAAATGAGATGATATATATGAACGTGCCTTTTAAAGCATAAGTTCAGTCATTTTTCAGTTGTGTCCAACTCTTTATGAGCCCATTTGGAGTCTTCTTGGCAAAGATACTGGAATTATCTGTCATTTCTTTCTGTAGCTCATTCTACATGATGAAGAAACTGAGGCAAACTGGGTTAACTGACTTATCCAGAGTCACACAGCTAGTAAGTATCTGAGGTCAGATTTGAACTCAAGAAGATGAATTTTCCTGACTCCAAGCCATGTACTCTATCCTCTGTGCCACCTAGCTGTTCTTAAAATGTAAAATGCTATACAAATGTAAGGCATTGTATGTGAGAGGTGAGTGTGCTAGATCAAGCATATGTGTATATATATATGTAATTATATATTCTAATTATTCATTACTCTCTTTTGTTTGTGTTAAGTTTGAGATTTTCAAGAAATAGAGACATAGCTCCAGTTAGCAGGGCATATTGAATTATATAAAAACCATCTGGCCTGCTCATACATAAAGGATATAAGGAGACGTGTGTGTAATCATACACTGCTCTCTAATGGGTCTCTCTTTCTGGCTGAGAGAATGAAGTTACATGTGTAACTGCTCCCAGTCCAATCATTGGATGGTGATTTTAGGGACTCAATGGGTTTACAAATTCACCAATCTCAAATAGATCAAATAAGGCTAAACCGAAGGAATCATAGAATTCCTTTGGACCTGGGGCTATTGTCACAGATATGGGCTAGTCCTTTCAGCCATCTTTATTTGCATGCCCCCTCTTTCCCCACCGAGAAAGGGTCTGCTCTAACTGATCTGGTGGATCATTTTAATAATGTGATTATTTATATATGATATATATGTATTTAATAATATGATAGTAATTCAAATGAACTGAAAGTCACTGGTCACTATAATGAAAAGAAAAAAAGTATTTCAAAGAGGTATTGGTGAAGTTTATAAAAACAGCTTAGAGACAGACATGGAATACAAGTCTCCAAAGAATTAAAAATGAAAATCACTCGGAGGGCAACAAAGGAAAGGGTGTGGTGGGCGTGAGCAGGTTACAACATACAGTCAACAAGGAACTTTAAAGAAGTGCTGAAGTAAAAGATGTCATCATGAAATGTAAAGAAGAGAAGTTGGTCTGGCCATGTCAAAAGAGGGAAGGGTGATAGGTAGATAGCCAAAGTGCCCTGCTGGTACCTTGCAATTCTAGGAGGAAGACCTCTAGCATTTTGAGTAGATCTATGTGGTATATTTATAGGAGGGCTGTAAATTACCAGAATCCCTGGAGGAAACATCTAAATCAAGGAGACTACAGATTCATTTGAGTAGTTGAGAACAATAGATGGCATACATAACAGGAATTCTGTAGCTACCAACGCCTTAGGATGCTGTATCATATTTTGCTCTCGCCAATGGTTCTCGGGTACTCTTTGGGGTTTTGGTCTCTTGTGGGCCATCAGCTCAAACCCTTAACAAATGTGTTCCCCTACAATCAGTCAATCAATAAACATTTATTAAATGTCTACTATATTCCAGAAACTGTGCTAAGCACTGGATGCAAGCAACCTCAGTTCTATTTAACCACTTAATAACCAATTTAACATTTATAAATGAATGAGTACTTCAAAGGTATAATAAGAATAAATCTATCAACATTCTTCCCTAAACACCGTTAGTATCACTGAGTTGTAAGTTCAAAGCTCACCCCTCTGCCTTTACCTCCTGGCACTCTGGTTTCTCAGGGCTTCCCTACTGGACTGGTTGCAATATCTGGCCTAGAACTATCATGGACTCCGACGTTCTCTTGATTTGAGGACCTGGATTCAGAGCTCCTGCATCTAGAATTGAGGATAAGTGAAAAAGAAACCCCAAGCTCATTTCTCGGGGCCATGGGGCCTAAGGGTGGGGAAAAGGTGGCCTTTCTCCCATTCATCTTATTATGCATTGTTCATTTTGTGAGTGACCAAGATATTTACTCCTGGATGGCATGGGGAAAGAAAAGAGAGGAGGAGAAGAGAAGGAGGTGGAGAGAGATAAAGAGAAAGAAAGAAGAGACAGAGATTCAGAAACAGGCAGAGACAAACAGAGAGAGAGAGAAAGAGACAGAGAGAGAGAGAGACAGAGAGAGAGACAGAGACAGAGAGACATAGAATTCCTTTGGACCTGGGGCTATTGTCACAGATATGGGCTAGTCCTTCCTGTAAAGGTTAGTTTGAAGACTGCAGAAAATTCTGGCCTCAGTCATATAGTAGACATAAAAGATATGTTCTCCCAGACACAGGTCCATCTCATATGGATGCCTCCCTCCATTTTGAGTGATTTGGCATGTGCCAAAGCCCCATTAATACTTTAAAGGCTTGCAAAGTCTATCATCTTATTTGATCCTCAAAACAACCCTAGGAATTAAAAGTGTGATAGATGCTATTATCCCCATTTTCAAGAGGAGGAAACTGACATAAGTGAAGTGCTTTGTCCATAGTCACATAGCTGGAAAGTGTGAAGGTAAGGTTTCAATCCAGATCTACCTGGCTCTAGGTCCAGTATTTGATCCACACACACTTGGTATCACTGACTTCTACGCTCCATCTTGTTGCCCAAGCATGCTTCTCCTCCCTTAAGAAACAGACTCGCTTTTGTGTTTTGTTTCTTCCCTTCTGATCTGAAGAAGGTGAATCTAAAATATTGATGTTTCATACAAACATGATAAAGATTGAATTGACTCCTCATGGAGTCTGATTGAAAATCATGGACTTTCCTATGAATATTTAAGCCTGAGCATCTGCAGTCTTCTAACAGATACCCTTTCTCCCCTCCATGCCCTCCTATACCCTGCTTCTTCCGCTTTCAGCCCTGGGCTTTGTGGCAATAAAAGCTTAATCTTCAAAATCTTACATTGCTTGACAGAAGAGGCCCTCCTAAGCCAAGCTAGAAAATCAGCAGGTCCTCCTGCTCCTAGCTTGCTCTGACTGACCATTTCTGATCCCAGAACAAGTTCCCTATGGACACAGGAATGACTTTACTCAAATAATTTCTGCAATTGTTCCTCTAGTTTCCTTGTCAAACAGAAGGTGAGCTGCTGACCTGTGCATTTAGGGAGCCAGGAAAGAGACAACTATGGAGGCCTGGAGAAAACAGATGCTCAGGCTAGGTCCTTGCAGAGTCTTGAATGAATGTGCATTTCACTCTTCATCAGGATAAAAGTAAGCTGAACGTCTCTGTACTTAAGCAAGAAAACACTGAATCCTTCAATCTGGAATAGTCTGTTGTTGTTTACTTGTTTTTTTAGTCATGTCTAACTCTTCATGACCCTTTTTGAGTTTTCTTGGCAAAGATACTGGAGTACTTTGCCATTTTCTTCTCCAGCTCATTTTACAGATAAGGAAACTGAGGCAAACAGGGTTAAGTTATTTGCCCAGGGTGACGCAGCTAGTCAGTGTCTGGGGCCAGATTTGAACTCACAAAAATGAGTCTTCCTGACTCCAGGTGCAGTATTCTAACCATTATACCACTTAAATGCTCTGATCTCACTTATGGGCTTGTGTTATTGGAGCAAACTAACTTCTCCATCACTTTAATGTGCTGTAGAACATCCCCATATTTCCCTCTTCTTTTTGGAGAAGGGGCATGAGTCTCATGTGTGCTTACTCTAAAAGTTTCACTATTTGGAGCTCACCCCCTCCAAGTCCACAGGGCCACAGAGAGCTAGCTCCTCCCTTACCTCCCCCAATAGCTCAAAGTGGGCCTATTGGCTTTTTCTGTAGTATTCAGTTCTTTGGGGAGAACATTCCTCAGATAAGCTGACTTCAGGATATTGGAACCTTTGAGGGGGAATACATTAAATTAAAAGGAAGCCATGTAAATAATGAGTTACAGACCAATAGAAACTGTCTAGAAGGAGAAATCTCTGAGCTCACCTACAATGAAGGGCAAAAGAGATGAATATTTCTCCAAACATGCCAAACAAATAAATATACAAGTTTTCACATGGACTCTTTTCTTTCTGTCAACCTGAAGAAGAAGAAAGATTGATATTTTTTTCCCAAGAGAATTGCAGACATTTATGTGACGTGCACTGGGGCTGTGTTTACATAACCCAGAATTTTCAGCTATCCAGCTTTTGCTCACTGAACCACTCTGGCTCCAAAAAATCCCCCTTCAGTCTCTTTCTCAACTGTTCCCTCCCAGGCCAAATGTTACATGTCAAGAACACCAAAGGATATGTCTGTCCTGAAGGCTTAATCAGCAAAAATTCAGCAGAGACGTCTCTGCCTTCCGAGGATGATGTAAAGTTTTGGAGCTTCACATTCCTGCAGAACTGTGGGAGACATCACAATCCTAGGCCTGAAGGGGACCCAAAGAGTCATCTTGCACCTTTGGATAGGGATACAGTTTGGAGGCACAATTTCCTTGGAACAGAGAACTCCCTGTGTGAGGAAACTCTCACTGCTAAGAAAGGTTGCTACTATCTCTACATCTTTTGATCTTAACCAGTTATCTAGAGCACTGGGAAGTGAAATGATTTGCTCAAAGGTCACAAAGTCAGTCAGTGTCAGAGGCAGGATGTAAGCCCAGGTCTTCCCCCTTATTTCAAGGCCAATTCTTTCTCCACTCCAACACAATGATAAAATCTTCCACTGAGAGGAGAATCTGTTTCCTTGATAAGGAACTTCAGAGGAGCCAAGTCCATAGCCTCTCTTGGCAGCATAGTTCCAGGTCTGGAAACAGCCCTGGCTTTGACACAGTTCTATTTTTCCTAACAAAATTCCTCTTGCTATGGTGTCTACACCCTTGCCCACTTTGTCCACTGTGTTCAGTAGAATTGCAGAACAATTGGATGCCACCTGTAAGGCTTGGTTATATGTAATTCAAACTTCTGTGAAGGAAGGAAGTGGGAAAAGAAGGGAAAAAAGGAACAAAGGAGGAAGGGAAGGAGAGAATAAAGGGGAAAAGAAGGAAGGAAAGAAAGAAGGAACAAAGAAAGGATAGAAAAAGGAAGAATGGAGGGGAAAGGAAGGAGAGGGAAGAAGAGAAAAAAGGAGGAAGGAGAGAAGGAATGGAATGAGGAAAAGAGAGAACAAGGGAAGAAGAAAGGAAAAAAGAAATGAACTGAGGAAAGGAGAGATTAAGGGAAGAAGGAAGGAATGAAAGATGGATGGAATAGAGTAAGGGAGAGAGTGAAAAAGAAGGAAAAGAATGAAGGAAAGGAGTGAGAGAAGATAGTGAGGAAGGAAGGAAGGAAGGAAAGGAAAAAAGGAAGGAAGGAAGGAAAAATGACTGGTCTAAATGTTCATCACAAATTTCATTCGCTGTGCTGGAAAGGCCCACAATTTCTCATTCCAATCCTATTCACTCCTATTTTGCATATAGTTCTGGCAAACATAGTCTATTAGTTTCCCAGCCAACAGAAGATTTGAACAGGAGAAGTTGAAAGTATAGGATGACTGCTCAGGGTGCACGGACGGATGATAACTACTAATTACAGAAGGCAGAACTTCTTGACTCTTAATTTTGTTCCATAGTTTTCTGCCAAGAACGATCTCCGGACTGGAAAAGACAGAACAAAAATGACGAATAGGGAATTGATACCCAAGATGAGTAGGGAGTGAGATAATAAGAGGGCACCTAGCTGCTATTGATTGGTTCAAGTCACTTGGCCCAGATGAACCACATTTTAGCATAGTGAAAGAACTGCCATATTATTGGGATATTTTGAAAGATCATGGAGAATAGTAGTGGAACTGACTACTGGAGTGGGCAAATGTTGTCCAGATTAGCCTCTCCCCACCCCCACTCTAAAAAAGATAGAGGGAGAAAAGAGTCTGCAAACCACAGGTGAGTGAACTCAACTACAATTCATGACAGAATTCCAAAATCTATTACTGAAGGTGAGATTAGGTCAGATCTAGAAAAGGCAGTGGAGAGCACAAAGCACCAATATAACTTCATCAAGTGAAGGTGAGGCCAGAATAACCTCATTTCTTTTTTGACAATGTGACTACACTCACAGATCAGGGAAATGTAGTTATAGCTTACCTAGATTTTAAGAAAGTACAAGACGAAACATTTCATGAAATTTTTTGTGGACAGGTTGGAGAAATGTAGGCTCGCGGATCATACAGCTAAGTGAATTTGGAACTGGCTAAATGGACTGGCCCCCAAAGTAGTCATTAAGGATTTGATGTCCTCTTCAGGAAAGGTCTCTAGCAGAGGGCTCCAGGAATCTATTCTCGGCTCTACTCTCTTGTACATTTTTATCAGTTATTTTGATAAAGGCATAGATGGCATGTTCTTAAAATTTGTGGATAAAGCAAAGCTGGGAGGGATGGTTAATACACGCAGTCACAGTGTCAACATACCAAAAATGTCCTGGAAAGTTTAGAACATTGGACTGAAATTAATATGATGTCATTTAATAGAAGAGATAAATGTAAACTTGGGTCCAAAAATTAATTTACCAGAGACCAGATGGGGCAAGCATGGCTAGATTATGGTTCATATGAAAAAAGATATCTGAGGATTTTAAGGGACTATAAGCTCCAATTAAGTCACCAGATATGGTAGCCAAGAACGCTAATGTCATCTTTGGCTGCACTAAGAGAAGCATAGTTTCCATGGTCAGGAAGGCAATACTGGATTTTAAATCACATTTTAGAAGGATATTGATGTGCTAGAGAAGATCCTGAGAATAGTCAGCAAAATGATGAAAGGTTTGAGATTATGGCATATAAGGATCAGTTAATTGAGACAGGAGTGTTTAGCAGATGAAAGACAAGACTTTGTGGGATGGATGTCATAGCTATATTCAAGGACTATCTATCACATGGAAGAAGGAATGAACTTGACTCTCTCCAGTCTTCATCCACCATGCCCCACTGCTGCACTCCCTGACTCCTACCCCTGTACTTCTTAGTTACCTTTTGTGTAGTCTTTCCCCATTAGAAGGCAAGCTCCCTGAGGGTAAGAGCTATGTTTCTTTTTTCTTGTTTTTGTATCCTCAGCACCTAGCATGACACCTGGAACGTAGCAAGTTCTTAATAAATGTTCATTATTTAATGAATTGCTTAACATTGTTACATTGTTAACAGTGTTAACAGTTGTTAACATTGTTTAACAAATGTTTGACCCCATTGGGTCAAGGTTTCAAAGGGGAAATTTGAGGCTTGACATACTAAAACATTTCCTAACAATCAGAGCTAGCCAAAAGCAGAATATGTTGCCTCAGTGGCAGTGAGCTCTTCCTCCACAGAGGGCTTCAGGCAAAGAGTTGAAGACCACTTGCCAGGGATGATATAGAGGAGGTTTAGTTCAGTCATCAGTTGGATTAGTTGGTCCCTGAGGTTCTGAATTTGAGCCTCTGAGACTTTGTTATTCTGATGTGAACCTTTATATGGCTGTATAAATGAACACATCAGCCTGGAAAAGAATTGATTTGGATTTCAAGCCCTGGTCTGCCATTAACTATACATGCAACTGTGTACAAGTCTCTTACACTGCTGGACCTCAACTGCCACATCTCTCAGATCAGGACATCAGACTAAATGACCTCCAAGACCTCCTTCAATTTTGAAATTCTGTGAGTGGTTGATTAAACAATGTCATGGCATATCGGTCAGCATGTATTTTTGATGGTTGTCTTAAAAGCAATATGGTGCAGTGGAGGGAGTGCTGGTCTTAGAGTCAGAGAGATATGGGGTCTAATCCATTCTCAGATGCTTACTAGCTAAGACACCCTGGGCAAGGCATTTAAGCTTTTTGAGTCTCAGTTTCTTCATTTGTAAAATGATGATAAAAATAACTGGTACCTTCCTGGGTTGCCATGAGACTCAAATGAGAAAATGTATATAAAACATTTTGCAAAGTTAAAATACCATATAAATATGAGCTGCTGTCATTATTATTACTATTGAAAGCTGAGTAATTGGCCAATCTGCACTCAGTGCAGTCTCTGAAGCTGATTGGTCCTCTGCTGTTCATGCTAATTTTGATCTAACAATTAACCCCAAGAAAACACAGGTCCTCCACCAGTCAGTGATGGTTCTATCCATGATGGTTCCATGTTGGAACCATTGGTTATAGCCAATGCAGAAGTTTTGAATACTGCGGAGAACTTCACTTACTTTGGCAGTGTGCTTTCCAGGGATGTGCATACTGATAATGAGACTCCACACATACATTACCAGAGCTAGCTCAGTGTTTGGGAGGTTCTGAAAGAAAGCATGGGAGAGTAGAGGTATTAGACTGGCTACCAAACTGAAGGTCTATAGAGCCATTGCACTAACGTCATTATTGTATGCCTGTGAAACCTGGACAGTACACTAGCACCATGCCAGGAAACTGAATCACTTCTATTTGAATTGTCTTAGGAAGATTCTGGAGATCACCTGGCAGGATAAGGTACCAGACACTGAGGTCCTTTCTTAAATTAAACTGCCAAACATTCAGACTCCTGCAGAAAGAGCAACTCCAATGGGCTGGCCACTTTGTTCAAATGCCAAACATGAGCTTGTCTAAAAGACTATTTTATGGAGAACTCACACAGGGCAAGTGGTCACATGGTGGTCATAAGAAGCGATACAAGGACATTTTCAAGGTCTCTCTGAAAAGCTTTGGAAGTGATTGTGTGACATGGGAGACATTGGCACAGGGCTGCCCAGAATAGCATGCCTTCATCAAAAAAGGCACTATGCTCTATGAGCAAAGCAGAATTGAAGTAACCCAAAAGAAACTCAAAATGTGCAAATTTAGATATCCACCCCCAAATGTTCACATGGACTATTTGAGCCTGACCTGAAGCACAGCATTATGAGCTCATATTGGTCTGATCAGCCACAGATGGACACACTGTAACTTGACTCTAACACAATGTTGCCATTTTAATCCTTTTAGAGAATGAAGGACAACAACTAACCAACCAACAACCATAAGATATTCAGAGTACATAAGCCAGTCATTATGAAACACACTGACTCCTCCTGTGTTATGGATTATTTCAAACTCCATGGTCTATGGCTCAATTTCTTCATCTCTGATATTGGGATAAGATTGCCTACTCCATTGATTGCTTTTTAAATCATTAACTATAATAGCATTATGTCTTATTAATCTGTACTCCATTCATTTGTAATTTCTGATCATTTAAGTAGGAATTGGACTCAGCCTCACCTTTTTATTTTGAATTAAAAAAGCACTGGAAAAATAAATTAACAATGTAAAAAAGATTGCAGGAAATGTACTTAAACTAAGTAAGAATGTTTTTTAAGTTCTTAACAAAGACTTGAAAAATACCTACTATGTTCATACAAATAATTGATATGATTATTGTAATTCACTATCATCTGTTCGTTAAACAAGTTAATAAAGGACTTTGAAAGTAACACTTTATTTGTCCAATCTGAATTATGACATGCATTTGAAAAGGCAGAATAGTTTAGCAGATGTAGTATTGGATTTGGAATCATGAAGACCTAGCTTTGAATCCTGCCTCTGACACTTACTAGCCTTATGCAAGTCACTTAACTCCTCAATACTGCAGGCATCTTCCTAGGACTTATCTACAATTCCATAAATGAGCTGATCTACACAGGTAGGTAGATCACAGATCATTTTGGTATATATTGTCAAAGGTCATAAAACCACTTTTCTTTCTTTCTTTTTAAAAATTCCATCTTTTATATTTTTCATTAATTTACAGAACCTTGGACAAGACCCAAGAGGTCAATCTCCCCTCTGACCTCCTTGACATGTAGCTACTTAGTTTCCACTTGATGATTTCCACTAATAAGCAGCACATTACCTCCAAGATGCCCATCCCATTGCTGAATAACTCAATAACTGAATAAATAATGGTCTTTCTTAATATTGTGCAGGAATCTGGTTCTTTGCAATACTTCTCCATTGCTCCTGGTTATTACCTCTTGGAGTAAATAAAACAGATTGTCAGCGTGACTGTTTCTAAAATACTGGGAGAAGGATTTCATGTTCCCTCTGATTTTTCATCCCAATTTCATTTGACTGATCCTTGTATAATATGGTTTTGAGTCTCTTCATCATCCTGATAGCCTGTATCCTTAGAAATGAATTACAGCTTGTCAATATCCTTCCTAAAATATGATCCCCAGAACTGACCACAATGTCCATTAGCTTTATTTGGCTGCCAAGACACACTATTGACCCATATGTGCTAGGTCTGCATCCACTAATGCTCTCAGATCTTTCCCCATGTTATCTAACCATGCCTTTCCAATTTTGTACTTCTCCAGTGGATTTTTTAAAATGTCATTTAGAATTTCTCCTTTTATATTATATTTATCCACTTCATAGTATATTTATCCATTTATTTTATATGTATTTATGAATTACAATAATCATATCAATTTATCTCTTCAACCTGATTTGAATAAGAGGCAAAAGAAGTTTATGGCACATTTTAAAGCCCTAGGCAAACTCAGAATGTCATACAAGTGTTGACTAGTATTGGAGATTTTAAAATGGATTACAAGATACACATACAGTACATATGACAAATGACCACTGGTCACAGTTTAGTCTGAAAATCATGATATTCAAATATGTTACATTTTTAGTGGCAAGCTCACTTAGGTTTATAGGATCATAGATTTAATTTTGGAAGGGACCTGGAAGGCATCTAGTACAACCCTCTCATTTTACAGATGAAGCTCAGCAACTTGTCTCAATTATCAGAGATAAATGGCAGGTTGGCATAGTAGACAGAGGTCTGACCTTGGAGCCAAAAGACCTGGATCTGAGTCCTGCCTCTGCAACATACTCCAGTGTCACAGGCGATTTTCTAAAATGTTAAGTTACAGATGAGCTGCTAACTTACATCAGTGGAGGGAGCTTCTGCGAGAGGAATTCCTCACGTTCACCGTCTACAAAGTCTGGACTGCCCATCCTCAATTTCTTTTTAATTTAAATCATAGACAAATGAAAAGTTTGTTTGCCTTGCCATTAACAAGATCTGGCTTCCCAAATTAATTATCTGATGTATGACCCCTTTTCATAATAGAATCTTTGGCGATGACAAGGACCATCAATGAATGTGTATGATCATGAGCCTCTTCCCAGCATAAGCTCATGCTCATTGGTGCTTAAAAGTTGAATAATGGGAGACTGATAAACAGGTGTCAGCATGCTTGGTTGATGCCAGAAGCATGATGACAGGTAAGGGAGGGGCCTTGCTCCATTAAGTTGGAGTATATGCATACCTTCTGTAATTAGTTCTAATCTGCCAATCACATGATAAAGAGGCAGGTTGTTGATTGGTGTGTAGCCAGAACTAAGGTACATTCAAAAGGCACTAGTCAACCAGATGGGCAGTTCTTCTTTTATTCTGATTCTCTCCTGTATGGCTGCATTCTAGAAAGAAAAGAGAGACAATGCTATGAAGTCTGAGAGGACTTGGACTTCCCCCTGCTAGGCAGATATGTGATCTGTGACTATATAGCTCCTGGTACTTTTCTTTTGCATCTATTTTCTGCCCCCTTTTTTATTGTAAAAGAGATTGGAGATGAATTTGACTTTATGAGCTGTGAAAGACCAGGAGGTCCAAGAGCCGAATTCATGATGGATTTTGTAGAAATCTGGTCTAGCACTAAGGTTGTGGGAGGGTGCAGGGTGGAAAAATGACTTCAGGAGTCAGCCCAGCAGGAGCTGAGAGTAGGATTTATACAGTAATATGCCACATTTGGACTCTAATTTGGTGGAACCTATGCCAGGTAAAAACTGCATTAAGACTGGGGTCACTCTCTTTTGGGATTGAGATGCTGTAGGGGAGAATGTGCTACCTAGGTGCTGAGCAGAAATATTTGTCTTTCTGCTCTTTCTTCACAATAAATACTCCTTTATAAAAAACTAATCAATGTTAATAGGTTAAATGGAAGTTAAGGGTTAATCTCAATGATTAACAAGTGGGGTGGGAGGTGGGGGGAAGAGGGAGAACACATCAAAATGGATTCTGATGTCTGCATCACTTTACGGAAACATCAAGTGCTGGCCTGGGGACTTCTCCAGGCTTCCTAGTCCATTTCAGGTTTAGCAGTCCTTTTTCTATAAGAAGCTTGCCTTTTCTTGGAAGTTGCTTCTTCACATGTTTCTACTTTGAAGGCCAGTTCCTCCTTGTGACCCAGGAATCTGAGGAATAATGTTATAGGAACATTCTGAGTCTGGTATCTCCATTGGCAAGGGGAAATTTTACTTTGTATTTGGGAAAAAGCATGAAATCCTGTCAGAACTAAATAAAGGATTTTGCCTCCTCACCCAGAGCAGGCTTCATGTACATGTTCCTCTGGGAAGCCACACAAAGCAGCCAACCACTCTGAAAGAAGGCCTTGGGCATATTGTAGAAATGGTTAAATCCCAAACTCTTGGGTTTTAACTGGATCTTTGAGGGCTGGTACAAGAGAAGGTTTTGGTACCTACTTTTTGAAACCTGTTGATTTATTATACAGTCGGCACCATTGTAGATCTATGAAGAGTCTATCAGCATTTCCATTAAACACACATGTTCAAGGATTCTGAAACTGCTTGATAACCATCTGTAACAGATCTGTTTGCCCATTTCAGATGGCAATACCTAAGTGCAACAGAGAGGGAGAATTTAAGATTTTCTTTTAGATTTCTTCAGTAACAAAAGTCTCTTTGCTTTCTTTCTTTTTTCCCTCCCTGCCATTTTATTACCTGTCTCTTTCTAGTCTCATGGGCTGCATAGCAGATTTCTTTAGAATAAAGAAATCTAAAGGATTCTCTCTCTTTGTACTTTATTTTTTTAAAATTTTAGACTTAAATACTAAAACTTAAATACATAATAAGAATGGAAAAACAAAAATATTATAGACCTAAATATAAAATAAGAAAAGAAGAAAATGTCTCATGCACAGCAGAACACATCACTATTCAAACTATGTGGCAATAAATTTCCATTTCAAGAAAACCTTGATAATAAATACTATACATGATGTTGAGAACTGTCCATCTTTTCTTTGCTTCCTTGTAAGTCCTTGTACTTTCTAGCATTTCATTCTTTACTTCTATTAATTTGCCTCCACTATTATCCCCACTGGAAAACTCTGCAAAAGTTTTATCTTGTCTAACATCTAACATGATCCTCGCACTGGCCATTATTGTAACTTTTATGAAATGCTTACAAGGGAAAAATTGCTAATAGCGATCCAAATAAAATTGTGTTAACTTAAAGTACATGGGCTCTCAAGACAAACTATGTTTGTTGTAAGCTGGTTTGGAATACCTGATAATATTTCAGTAGAACAAGACTCTCCAGCTAACTGGAAAATAGTAGAGAGTAGCTTTGGTGTACGCAGTATTTTGGATACATAAATCATGATTGAATGAGGCTATACTGCTTCGTATTAATGTTAGTAACCTTCCTGATTTGGGAATCTGTAACATTAACGGTCATTATAATAATAAATAAGAATAAAAAGAATGGCAGAGCTATTTTGTAAAAGCACTTTGCAGACACCATGCTGTGATATCAAACCTTTGCCCCACAAAAGGCTTTTTTTATCTTTTCTGTAGTGCTCACGTGTACCGGGTATGGTAGTCGGCTGACACACTGAGCTTTGCCAGATTTCACATGGACTCAAGATGGTAAGGCTGATCATGCCCTCCCCACTCTTACTCTGGCAAGGCCCAAACAGCAGATTAGAGTTGTCTCTGCCCTCACTGTTACCATCACCGGTGTCAAGAGTCCAACATGGAAATGATTCCTTAACTACTGTTTACAGGAGTCTCTCAGTATAACACCCTCAATGGGTCCAGATCTTACATTATCTACCCTTTGATCTAAAACAGTGTTTGAGCTTTGTCAAAACACAGAGGGCCACTGGTGTGCTATTCAGACTACTATAAAAAAGGCCCTAGGCTCATTTAGCTATTTAGCCCTTCATAAAAATAATCCAGTAGACAGTATTCATTTGATGGAATAAAATCATAAAATTCTATTATGATGAGAAATCAAAGTCTAAATGAGGCACTTATCTTCTCTATTTTCCTTTTGTTTTCCACTTTTAAAACAAGCAGTTAGATTTCCAGCTAAGAGTTTGGGAGCTTTCCAAGCCAGAGAGTAAAGGAGACTCTCCAGCTGCTCCCTATTATAGATTTTTAGTCCTAAGTGGGCTTCAGGTTCACCAGCTATGGTCATAGGTCACGTCACTGTCCCAACCTAAGTCCTCTACTCTCATTTTTCCTAGAAGTCAAGAAGTCTGAGTTCTAACCTGGGATCTTCTTCACTAGTTAGCTACTTAACCTTAGGCAAAACTCTTAGTGTGTTTTGATTATGTTCCTCACTTAGTAAATTCAGGGACTCCATATTGTTATTGTCTGTCCTTTATTATTGAAGAGGACCAATGAAATCATGGGATGATGTCTTGACATGCTCATTGGATTTAATAAGGTGGATTTGCACAAAGTTACTCATAAGTCTCCCCTTGCTTCCAGACTCATTCAAGTCCAGTGGCAAAACAAAAGTCAGGGTGATGAAATGATTCAGAATGCAAAGGATGACCTTGGTGTCTTTGATATCTAACCAAACTTTAAGAACTTGCTTCAGCCGCCTTCATTGGAATAAATTGTTCTCATCTGCCCATTCTGTGGAGGAAAGTCTTCACATGCTTGGGGTAGACATTCCCCTAACTCACTGTTGGATTTGAGGTCTGTCAGTTATTCATTGTCTATTGAGATGGTAACCAGGGTGTGGCCACTACACATTCTACAGTTTCTTGGTGGGTGAGAGTTAGGTGACTAGTTGTATACCAAAGGTAGATGAGCAGCCCTGGAAAGGGCTCAGCAAGTCCTCACACCAGACGTGCTAGTCCTCTATTCACCATAAGGGGCTCCCTGTTACTTCCAGGATGAAAAACCAATGCCTTTCACAACCTAGCTCCAATCAATCTTCCAACCTTATTACTTCTTCACACAAACTATGCTACAGTCAAGGTTTTACCATTTCCTCATACTTGGCATTTCATAAACTATTCCCCATGTCTTGAATACACTCTCTTCTTTTTCTTAGAATTCTTTAGTTTCCATCAAGACTCAGCTAAAATACTGCCTTTGACATGAAGATGAATGGATATCCTCAATGGTTAATGCTTACCCTCCAAATTACCTTGTATCTACTTTAAACACATTGTATCTATTTTTTATCTATCTCTGCATCTCTTTTAAATGTATATTAAATGTATTTAAATATGTTGTATTTTACATATGTGTTATCTCCCCCAGCTAAATTATAAACTCTTTGAAGGCAAGAGTCTGTCTTTGTATCCCATATGTATATAATAAAATTTTGCTTGATCAATTGAATCAACTTATTTTCTTCACCTATAAAACAAGATAGTTGAATTAGGTGACCATCAAGATCTCTTTCAGCTCCAACATTACATGATTTATTAATTTTTTTTCTAATAGATTTCTGGCAAAATAGTTCCTGTATCCCAAAGAAGGCATTTTAGGTAACTTTTGCATATGTACAGGCAGGTTCTATATTTTAGGGAAGGGGAGAAGTGGGAGGGAGCAGGAAAGGTAGACTAGAGTTCAAGGTTAATTAAAACTTAAGCTCTGATTTCCTGCCTATCCTGAAATGGGGATTTCCCAAGTTTCTGAGTTAGTCACAGTCTGACGATTTGTTACTCTCATATAAGAAGTAACATAATTAACAATAGGTTCACACAGTGGAGCCAGAAGGACCTACATGGTTTTGGTTTTTGTTTTAATTTTATAAACACCTCTTAAAATGGCATATTGATTCGCTTCTGCCTTTGGTTAAGTATAATTGAATATGGAAGCAGCCTGTTATAATACAGATGTACCAAGTATCCTAGAGATTCCCTTGTCATTTAAAAAAAATAAACCAAAGCCCCCAATAATGCTAATTACCATATTGTATTGAGGACATTAACTAAAATCCCTTAGTGCTTGTAGCATGTTAATTGATGTTATAAAATGAGGTGGCCGATTATAGAGCTTCCCCAATCCAGAACACAGTGGCTACCTGCAAAATAGTGCATGGGGAATGTATTTTCACAAAATAACAAAGGGACATTCTTATTTCCCTGTATAAGTTACTCTGTTGGAACATTCTTATCTGCAGACCAAAGCAGAGCTGTAACTATGTATAGCTGTAACTATGAATACAGGTAGTTGGGAAAAATTCAATTCAGAGGAAAAGGGTAGGCTGACCCTAGGATTGACAACTAAATCAGGCTGCAAATGTTGTCATGCCTAGAGAAGGGGCTGCTAATACTACCTAACTCCTCCCTTCACCTCTGGTGGCCCACCATCCCATTTTAACTCTTTTTCCTGTAACTCACTTTCTCTTTATCCCAACGAGAGCACAAGCTGACAAAGGACTGTGTGGTAGAGAAAGGAAAGAAATAAACATTTATTAAGCAACTGCTATAAATTAGGCATTGGGCTAAGTCCCAATATCATTTCATTTAATCTTTACAATGCCCTTGGGAGGTACGTGCTATTATTATCATAATTTTACAGTTGGAAAGATAGAGGTTTGAGAGACTTGCCCAAGCTCAAATGTGGTCTCCGATTTTCTTGACTCCAGGCCTATGGCTCCATGACTATACGCCCACCATATCACCTGATTGCACATGAGTTAGCAGTTTCTTCAACACTGTGGGGACAAAATATATCTTCAGATGTCTCAGCTACTCTACCCTAATTTACTTATAATATTTATTTACTTGCAATTTACTTATTTTTTAATGTTCCCTAATAGAATCATAGGATCCAAAGGAATCTTATATATATATATATATTTTTAGTCCAACTCTGTAATTTAACAGATGAAGAAGCTACAGAAATTTGTAAATGAGAGGAAGTGGTTTACTCAGGATCAGTCAAGAGCTGGGGCAGCATGTATTCCAAGTTAGGAATCATTGGGGTACTATATACAGGACTCCTGGCCAAGATGGATACCTGAAGGGAGGAAGGCAGAACATCTCCACCAAAAACCTAAAAATCACACAAGGCTGAATAATGATCAGGGAATTCAATAAGAAACTACAGAAAGTGAGTTCTTTTACCCCAGAACTTCACAAAAAGTCAGCCAGAAGTTCATAGGCAATAAGAAAGAAGGTTGCCAACAAAGCCAGCACCAATATAGGAAAAAAAAAAACCCAGCTCCTAGCATAACCAGACATAGAGAGACAAGTGTTGGTTTCAACAGCATGTGTCCAGAGGCAGCAAAAATGGAATATCCCCCAAAGAAAGCCCTAAGGGTGATGGAAAACCCACAGAAGGGACCTAGGAAACCAATGAATTCCACAATAACCAGTTTTTCGAAGCAAAGCATTGTGTATGTGACAGCACTCCAAGTACTATGACCCAAGGTCCCTAGCTTTCTCTTCTGAGCCACAAAAGACCTTGCAGATCCAGCACTCTGAAGGACCAAACAGAGCTGGACTTTGGAAGTTGGTGAAGGAACAGATGAGTCAGGAACTCAGATAACTTAGACAAAGGAGGGCTGACTAATTCACCCAAAAAAAGGACCCCAATTTTTATAGAGATTTATTTAAAATCCAGAGATAAGCCCAAGCCCAATGTAACAGGAGAGGGTAATGCCCAACTAGAAGGAGCTGCAAACAAAAAATGGAATTTCTTCAATAGCTAGATAAATAGCTAAAAGAAGTGAACCAAGCAAATGAAAGAAAGGCTCTGGAGAAAAGATTTTAAGAAAAAATAGCTTATAACATAAAGCAGTATAACTTAAACAAGTAATGAACTCCTTGAAAAATGTTGTTGAGTCATTTCTGACTCTCTGTGATACCATTTAGGGTTTTCTTGGCAAAGACACCGGGGTGGTTTGCCATTTCTTTCTCTGACTCATTTTACCGAAGAAGAATTGAGGCAAACAGGGTTAAGTGAATTGCCCAAGGTCACACAGCCAGTAAGTGTGTGACACTGGATTTGAACTCAGATCCTCTTGATTCCAGGGCCAACACTCCATCCAATGTGCTACCTAAATGCCCATAAAAACTAGAGTAGATCAGATAGAAAGGCTCCTTAAGACAGCAAGAAATATTAGAACAAAATAGTTCTATGCTGAAAAATCAGATTGTTGAAATGTTGAATGGTAAAAAAAAAAAATTTAGAAGATCTGAATGTTGAACAAATAGAAGAGAATGTAAGATATTTGCTGTCAAAAAATAACTGAAATGGGAAATGAGTGGAGAGAATTTAAGAACCACTAGATTCTCTGAAAACCATGATTTTTAAAAAAGTCCGTATACAATAGTTTAGGGAATCAAAAATGAAAACTTCCTAGGTCTATTAAAAAAAAAAAAGAGGGCAAAGTGAAGATAGAATCCACAGATCACCTCTTGAAAGAAATCTGAAAATGAAAAGCTTCAGGAATATCATAGTCAAAATCCAGAACTTTCATGTCAAAGAAAAGACTCTATAAGCATCCAGAAAGAATCAGTTTAAATAACAAGAAACCGTAATTGGGATGACAGAAGACTTAAAAGTTTCTGTCATAAACAAAAAGAGATATTATAATATCATATTTCAAAAGGCTAAAGATCTAAGCTTACAGTCAAGAGTCATTTATCTTGTATGGTATGTCAGTATATATATGTATGTATGTATAGCATATATATATGTATTATATGTAGTATAGTCAAGTATATTATATATATATATATATATATATATATATATATATATATATATATATATACACACACATATGTGTATACAGTATGGTAAAGTATAATCCTGTAGGTCACAAACATGGATCATTAATGGAACAGAGAATTTTCAAACATTTCAAATGAAAAGTCTAGAACTAAGAAGGAACTTTGAAATGCAAATAAAAGTCAAGAGAAATCTGGAAAATTAAAATTATTTGAGCAATTGGAAGGGTTTCTTTGATGATGCACTGCTAATATACTAATAAGGGAACAAGAAACAAGTGCTCCTTCAAAGAGTATTGAGGGAGTTAGATAAGAAAGAAAGAGTACCCAATAGATAGATTAGTTTTGTTCTGAGGGTTTTAAGCAGGTAAAAAGAAGAGAGAATAAAAGGAATACATGAGAGTAGAGAGGAGAAAGAAGGGGGTGAAACTTAATATATCTTTTGTCATTTTTTTCATATTTTCATAACTGGGTTGTATGAGAGAAAAAGTGTACAAATGTGGATGAAGAGATTGGGGGAGCTAGCATCCGATCTACCCCCACTTTTCTTTGAACTAACAAAGGAAGGTTGAACACTGACATGTACACACAGAAACACAGACATGAAAAGTTTGGTATAGAAACATAATAAACAACAGGGAAATAAGCAAGGTAGGGAAGGTGGAGTGAATAGGAAAGATCCTACCAGGGAGAGAATAGTCACAAAGCAAAACAAGCTTCCTAGTAAGAATGAGAATTAAAAGAGAAGGAGGAAGAAGAGCCAGAATCTAAAAATTGATGAATGGTTGAACAAATTATGAGAAAGAAATGTAATGGAATACTATTTCATAAGAAATTAGGAAAGAGATGATTTCAGAGAATCCTGCAGAGTAAAGTGAGCTAAACCAGGAGAAGAATTTATACAAGGATAATAATACTATAAAGAAAAAAAAACTTTGAAAGACTTAAGAACTTTGATCAAAGTAATGACCAACTGTTTGTCCACAGGACATACAATGGACTCAGTACAGGAAGAGACATACATTTTTTTCAATATGGCCACTACATGGATTTGTTTTGCTTGACTAAGCACACTTTCTTTCTCTTCTTTCTTCCTTCTTTCCTCCCTTCATCCTTTCTTTCCTTCCTTCCTCCCAATTTTTCACTGGAATTTGGGAAAGTAGAGATTAGCAATAATGATACCTAAAAGGAGGGCCATTGAAACATTTTTAATTCAAAAAACTGAATAGAAGAAAGCACAGACAAATAGGATAGTTTTGAAAGTAATATGTGGAATTTAATATATTTATTTAAAGCAAGTAATATGAAATGTAGATATACAGTTTTATATACAAATATCTTTTTGGGTTATGCTTTATATGTGGGAACGCTTTTTTTAGTGTTTAAATTCAAAATTAAGAAAACTTAAACGTAAGCTAGAAATGTAATAAGGACCAGTTTTGAGTGGCTAATTTCTTTTCCCTCATTGGTCCAAGTCAGCAGGCATTATATAAACACTCATTCTCTTCCCCAAACTGAAAACTAAAATGAATGTGATTTTCTTAGGTGCATAGAAAGGCAGATAAGCTAAGTAAGAGAGGGACTAGTTTGAAGAATGAAAATGGAAGGCTCTGAACATAATGGACAGCTAGGTAATGTAGTGGATAGGGTGGTGAGCCCGAAGTCAGAAAAAACTGAGTTCAAATTCATCCTCAGACACTTACTAGCTTTGTGATCCTGTGCAAATAACTTAGCCCTGTTTGACTTAGTTTTCTCATCTATAAAATGAGCTGGAGAAGGAAATGGCAAACCACTCCAGTATCTTTGCCAAGCAAACCCCAAATGTGGTTTTGAAGAGTTGGACACAACTAAAAATGACTGAAGAAGAACATAGCAGAAAATCATCAGATGTTTCAGAGTTTTTTTTTTTCTTTCCATCTTAAAAAAGTACATTACAAAATTAGAAAGAAATGTATTTGTGGGACCTGCAGTACCTTTCAGGTAGTGTTTTTCATCAATTTACTTTTTTTACCTTTTCTTAAAAATCTCTAACATGCTTAAGTATAAAGTCAATTTCCTTAAGATACAAAGGAAGTTAATCACCCAAGCATTGGCCACCACATGATGAATTTATTTGGATAAAGCATTACTTAGGAGAAGGCAGAATGGAAAGAGTTTTAGATCTGAGGTCATAAGTCTTGAATTTGAATTATGGCTTTGCTATTTACTACCTGTGTGACCTTGGGTAGGCACTTCACCTTTGTGGGGCTCAGTTTCTAGCTTACACCAAATACAATTGGTTACATCAGCTTGCAGGCCTTTTAAAAAATAGGATGTATTCAGGATTTGACCTATCTACCATGGGACTTAGTTTTGCTGACCTTTGGAATAGACAATCTGCAAGATCTCTTCTAACTGGAAATTCATGGTCCATTTTTTAGATCCTCATAAGTAGAAGAGTATCCACAAACACAAAATGGATCTTCAGGAGTATTTAAGCAAGGAGGACAACTTACCAAAAAATCAGACCAGGAAGAGAGAGAAATCTTGGCCATATACAAGCTGTTTATGGTGGGGTGAGCTGTATGAAGGGGCCCAAGGAAGAATAGGGATCATGATTCATGTCGACAACAATAGTTGTCCTTTAAATCTGAAGTTTTCAGAATGCTGAAAATAAGCTATTGTCTAAGGAGCTTTAAAATTGCATAAATCTTTCCAACGCCTCTTAAATTACCATCAGATATTTCAGAATTGGATTTTTTCTTTCCATCTTAAAAAAAGGAACTTTGTTACATTCTCTTCCAAATAACTCTTAACTTCTTGACTTAAGGTCAGTTGAAGGTATTTTAAGTTTTATTGAATGTGGAGGGAGGGATGAATTAAGAGAGGGAGAAGATTTTTTCATTACATTTTTCCCCCTCTTAAATCTATGAGCAGTTTCCACTGAGACACGTGAGAGTGAACGCTGGGGCTTGTCTGCTGACATGTTTGCCACAGCTGATCCATTAGAATCCTGCTTTCCTAGCCTTCTTGGCACCCCTTTGATCACTGAGGGCTTTTTTTTCCTTTTTAAGGAAGTGGGGGAGGGGTTCTTCTCTGATCAGCCTTCCCTCCCCTTCACTAAATCATCCCAAGCATTTTAAAGCTCCAGGAACCAGAATATGAGTTCCCTGGTTTTAGGAGGCTTCCTGACAGCTTTATATTAAGGCATCTAAACAGAGACACTCCTTTACCCCTGTTCTATTTCCTCACTCAGTTCTTTATTTTTAACCCCTTGGCAGCCGCTATGTTTCTCAGGATCCAGTCTATCTTTGTAGAAGTATTCACAGCTAACATTTATACAACCCTTTAAGGTTTTCAAAACTCTCCTACCAGAGTCCAACAACAATTTGAGAAGGAAGAGGCTATCACCACCACCACCACCACCACCATCATCATCATCATCACCTTTGAAAGTGTAACCTAGAAGGGTAAATTGACTTACCCAGAGTCACATTGTTAACATACCAGGAAGGAATGGCGGGATTTGAGCCTAGGTCTTCCAGAGTCTAAGTCCAGTTCCTTGACTGATTTTATCTCACTGTCTTTCTAAGAGAGCAGAGGTGTGTATTAGCATCATAAAAGACAGTAAAAAACCTAAGTGTCATAAGAAAACACTTCCTCAAAACGGTGGTTATTCAGTCATTTTTCAGTCGTGTTCCACTCTTCATGACCTCATTTTGGTTTTTCTTGGCAAAGACACTGGAGTGGTTTGCTATTTCCTTCTCCAGTTTGTTTTACAGATGAGAAAACTGAGATACATGACTTGCCCAGGGTTACGCGGGTAGCATTTGAATAAGATGAATCCTCCCACTTCCAGACCCAGAACTCAGTCCCCTGCACCATCTAGCTGCCCTTCCCAGCAATTAGAACTGTCTCAGAGTGGAATTGGGGAGAGGGGAGAGTCAAGAAGACCTGAGTTCAAAGCTGGTCTCAGACTAACCAGTTGTGTGACCCTGGGCAAGTCATAACCCTGTTTCCCTCAGTTTCCTTATCTGTAAAATGAAGTGGAGAAGGAAATGGCAAAATCACTCAGTTCAAGAAAACTCCAAATGGGGTCATGAAGAGTCTGATGTGACTGAAAAAAACCAACTAAACAAGAACAAAGTGGAGTAGGCTGTCCAGATAAGTGGTGAAGTGATTATTTGAGCAGAATTTGTGGAACTACTCCTAGGGGATGTTGTTGAAGATAATAATGATCAGTTGGACTAGATGACCTCTGATGGATGTCAGTTCCATGGTCCTATGAATAGAACTTGAACATGAGACAAGCAATGTGGTACTCGGTTTAAAAAAGAAAGTACAACGTAGTAGACTGCAACATAGTCAGCACTGGTCAGGTTTAGACTTTAATTAAAGAAAAAAGTCAGGAGGAAAATAGAACCTTTGAGGACAGCCATAAAAATTAGTAAGAGAAGCCCCCATAAAGAACAGTAAAAAGAATGGGCATGGTTTAATCTAGGAAGCAAAAGGCCACAGAGGGATGACGCTCTGTGGGCTCAGCTAGAGTTGCTAGAAAGGAAAGGAAGAGTGCTTTACTTGCAGTTAAGAGTCTGGTCAGAGGACTGAAGGGGAAAACAGGAAGTGAATTGTTTTCGCCAAAAACTCTTAGCCATACCCCATACCCATTCATGATCTACTTTATTAAAAGGAAAAGAATTAGAAAATAAAAAAGGAGACAGACTGCCAGGAAGAAAGAAACAACAACAAAAAGTGGGTGGACTGGGGGGAACATGGATAGTCTCAAGCTGCTTGCAACCCCTTGGTTAAATGAGAAAGAAGAGCAAGACATCCATTTTGAGCGATTAAGAATCCATTGGTGACCGCCTCCCCTGTGGGGTTGATTCCCTGCCAGGGTCTTTGGGTTAAAAGTCTTTCATGGAAGGATACATTATTTCCCCTCCCCCTCAAGAAAAAATACATACCAGACAACATAAGCAATGAGTATGTGCTGTCTGCCACAGACCCTGTCTTTGGAAATCCCCTGAACCACAGTATGAAAAATATTCCAACCCATAGCACCTGCAAACTTCTACTGATTCAATCATTTTTCTTAAAGTCATAGTCATGAAGGATGCCCAACCAGACTTAAGTTTTTAGAAGGCAGCAGCAGCACACACTCCATATTTATTCTAATTGGCTAACGTGTCATTTTAAGAATAACCATCCTCCAACTGCAGTCTCTCATCCAAGAATCTAAGGGCTAGATTGACTCTTCAAAGTTTCTGTGGATTGAATCCCTACCTAGATTACAATTCCAAGCCCAACTGATTTTCTGCTGAGAAAGTGCTATGTTCTCTCTTGATTAAAACAGGAAACCTAGCTTCCCTAAATGCAAAGCAAACAGTGGGGTCTGACCTTCTGCCTCAAGGATTATTCCACTGAGATCAAATGAGACAATATGATTCTTTTGCCTATATAGTTCTTATGAATGCCTAACTCCCATTTACTTTGGTAGGTAGAGTCTCCAGAATTCCAGGTGCTACTTGTCTCTTATTCAGTCTAGGAGTGGCACTGAGCATTTGGGAGGTTGGTTTTCTAATACCATATAGCACACAAGCTCCCCTAATTGTGCTTCTCCCCATTATTTTCAGCTGATACCAATTAGTCAGCCAGACTTAATTAGCTTTTAAAAAGAGATATTTATTAAGATGGCAGAGTTTGGGCATCACTCTAAAACTCCATGGCCCACTCATGTATACAGAGACAAGGGGAAAGTGGACTCAAGCCTATACCCAGAGCACACATAGTATAACTCTAGGAAGTTCTTTTGATGGAGTCCTCAATAGGCATAGAATGGTGTAGTTTTTTTAATGGAATTTTTGTAGGGTTTTGAATCTATATTTAATCTACCACTGGCTTTCAAGGATGTTGTTAAAATGCTGAGGGAAGTTGAAAAGTCCAAAACCAATTTGAAACTAACAAGATCTTTCTCCAAAAAAAAAAAGTGGGGGGGAAGCTGAAGGAGATCTAGGTTAAGGTATTCTTCCCCTCCTCTACTGATTCCTTCTCAGAGGTGACTCTGTCTTCTGCTCTGGCAGTCAAATATCTTCAGCTTGGAGTGGCTTAATATTTTGTAGACAACTTTCAAGTTGTGACTAAGTTTTCTCAGTCAACTTGAACATACTTCTTGTCACATGTAGGGAAGGATCCAGACCCTATTTACATCTAATGAACAACTGAGGTGTGTTCTCATCTGATAAATGACTTGAAGCCAAGTGGTTGTCCTGTGCTCTCAACATGATAAAGGTATCAGGACATAGCATCTTATCACGTACTCTTACTGAGGTGGGATAATATGATTAATTTGCTCAGTCTCTGTCCTTTAAGTATAGTGTAACAACTGCTCTAAATTAGAAAGGATTATTAAGAGAAAAATGCATGTTTCAGGGCTTGAAGAAACATAATAAATTGTCTAGTTCAACCAGGGGTATGGTGGCAAATGTTTAACACTTAGCTTGGGGGTTGGGATGAAGGCTGCACAACACACTTTTAAGTCTAATTTGTATTATTAACATTTTTTTGTCACTTTCTTAAGTCCAGAGATCAACAATACAATAAATCAAGCTCTGATTTGTAGTCAGTCAACAAATATTTATTGAATATCTACTATGTGCTCAGTGCTAGGGATACAAACATAAAGATTCAGATGGTTCCTGCCCTCAAAGAGCTTATATTCC